>NC_140086.1:159202077-159802077 GCF_964237585.1 Gallinula chloropus | reverse complement strand
AGTTCTGCCATGTGTCCAACAACTTAGATCTGTACTAAGCCCAAGCACATATTTGGCTTTTGACACTAGTTACGTCAGTTTAAGAATTTAGATAGACATTTAAATGTCATTATCACAAAACCTGTTTTTTAAAAGGAAATGCTTTTTACTTCTGCTCGTGAATGTGCCAGTTTAGATTTTTGCTAAAAATAATTAAAAAACCCCACTTCTATAAACCTACTTCAGAAACATGACAAATATCAGAAACAGAAATGTTATTGCTTAATAATGCCTTACCATTCCAGGAAAGGAATAAATAGTTAAGAATATCTTTGCTATTTTAAACTCCTTTTCCAAATAGATATAATTTCCTTCTGCTGTGGAGATGGGCATCTCTTACTACTATAACTTTAATTCCAGACTACATATCGATGTGTTCTGAGAGGCTCATGCATTTCGGGTTTTTTATTATTCAGATTTCAGTAAATGTTTTTAAAGGCCATAGTTAAGGATGAAGGTGTTAATTAAATCCATTTATCAACTGACTGGGGGATTTTGTTAGCTTAGAACAGAGAGTGGAGGCATTATAATAAGAGAGCTCTGAGCTATTGATTTATGGGCAAAAGAGCTCGCTCTTAGGTCATCTAAATCTAAGCATATCAAGTGCTCCAAGCTGGTTAAAATGTATTTCAGAAGGTCCCAACCCTAACCTAACGAGGTCTGGTCATCTCCATCTTCTTGCACCTTCCTTGCACCTTGTAGCTACTCACAAGTAGGGTATATTAGATGAGGCTTGGAGCATTGCACAGCTTCTGGCTGGCTCAGAGAACAGGCAGAGCGAGCTTGCATCTGCCTGCAGAAAATCATGTAGCTGCTCTAGATGAGTCCCTGTGTTGATGCATCCCCACCTGTTCACAAAATTACCTACAAGCTTCAGCTGGCAACTCCCTCTTAGTAACGGGACATGCTCTGAAGAGAGAAAGTGTTGATCCACTCAGGAAGCCTCTGAGACTTAAAATAATCAATTAATAATTAACAACAACAAAAGAGAAATAGATAGGATGTTGAATGTTGCTTGGAATACGTGTCATGAATTGTCCCTGCAAGGAACAGGCTGAGTGTGCTGTTGAATAAAAGGAAGGTGTGGATGAAGAGGATCTGGGATCTTGGCTTTTCAGAAAACTTAACATCTGTCATGATTTTCTGTTGCTATGAGCTAGCGAAAAATTACCAGTCTTCTCTCTGAGCAAGGATGGGAGAAAAAGAGGAATTACAGTTCACAAGGATATCTGTGAGATACCACGGAAGGATTCATCTCACTGAATTTGGATGTGTATCTCTGAGCCAGCTGCTGCAAGAACCTCCATAGAATGATTCATCTGAGACACTTCAGGATGAGATGAACCATCCTCCCCACTTATAATATAGTGAATTGGGGTGATTAGCTTGGATGTGACCATCTAGTTTTCAGACGCTTAAGTGAGAATAGATGAACATCACCCAGGCTGCCAAACACTTCTCTCAAGTGAGAAAGCCTTTCTCCACATGAAATGAATGATAGTTTTGCCAGGGGATCCTTTGGGAACAAGTATTCACCTTAAGAATGAGGCAATTTATACCCCCTCAACTCCTCAGAGATGAAGGTAATGATACATCAACTCTATACAAAAGAACTTTATTGTCTCGCGTTTCCCTTCAACAAGGCATTTTTCCATAAGAATTGCTGCCCAAACAGAACAATATACCGTCTCTCGCAGGAAAAGTAAGTAGCAAAACTTACCTCATTCTGAGGAACTAAAGAATACAAATTTAAAAAATCTAGGCTATTAACCCACCATGCAGATTAAAAGGACTTTTCCTGCCCTAACCCTCACCTCCATTTAGCAGACCCAACAAATCACAGATAACGGACTATAATTATCCTTCCATTTGCAGCTTCTGAGCAATCACGACCCAATCATCTCTAATGGAGTGCAAAAGCCACTGTGATCCAGGCTTCTTGTGAAATACCTCAACATTGGATGGACAAACCTGCAAATATATGTGGCAGAAGTTTAATGATGTACGTTCAGTAGGGAGCTGTTAGACTTCAATATCCCCAACATTATTCAAAAATAAATCATTAGCATTGCTATTGCCATAACTATTAGTAAGAAGAAGTATTAGACTGTACTTCTATTTATCCCCTTTTCTGTCAGTGTTAAGAGTGAATTATCAGTTACACTAACACTAAAATATTTAGGTTGATTTATTGAAGGGTTTAGGTTTTCTTGAGCAGTGGTGTTAAGCGGAGGTTTTCATACCTTTTAGAACTTTTTTTTTTAAACAATCTGTCAAATAAACGGATCAGAGCAGTTTAAGAACACAGTCCTACCGTGAGCCACCCAAGAGCAAAATGTGATACCTGAATGAGCAGGAATGGGGCTGTTAGAATGTCTCCAGGGCAGATAAACTCTAATGTCAAATGCAAATCTATGGGTAAATCATCTCAGAAGAATTTGGATTCAACAGTAGCATAGAATGAGAGAGCAGAGTTCCTGCAACTGTGCCCGTATATTTCTGCAGGAATCTCTCCAAGGCAATATTCCTCGGCACAATAGCCATGTTAGTTTGAAATGTTCCGTATGACAATGCTGCTACCTTTTCTTCAGGTAATGGAATGATTCAATGCCTCTTAAGAAGTTCTACCTTAAAATTATTAATCCAGCTACTCTACAGAGTAGCCCATCGTCTTGCCTGGGAATACAATCAACGAGCTGCAGGGACTTACATAAACAAGACACTAACAATCTGATTTATTTTACATGAGTTCCTAGCTTGTCTTGTCAAGATAGAAGTTCAAGACTAAGAAGGCAGATCAATAAATTAAGAGAGCGAAAGGTGTTCAGAAAAGAAAACACAAGCAATGCAATGAGGTAGGGGACTGGCCATTCTGCCATGAAGCACACTGAAAAGGGTCTGCCTTCCTTCCCGTATATTTGTGCCCACTCAATGACAATCCAAACAGCATTTCAACAGCAACCACAGACACATGAACTCTAGCACTTGTTAGCATTCTGGAAAAATATCTAATGTCTTTCTGTATGCAAAGCATTTCTTAAGAACAGAACAAGTTCAGCACCAAGAGAACTGGAAAAGTAGCTCATCGAGGGATGCTGCATACATCGGGTAGCAGGAGTATGCCGAGCGGTACTGCAGTTATCCCTGACAATACATTACCAGCAAAGATGATTTTCTTCAGGAAAGAAGAAAGAGTTCCTCACCAGTACGTTTACATCCCTTTCAGCAGAGTAGTTCCACTTTTGCACTGGTGTGGAAGACTCAGTCCAAAACCCTGTTGACTGCAGTGTGTACCAAATCCCGCCCCTGCTGTCCTCACAGGTGACACGGGATGGCTGGATTCGAAAGGAGAACAAGGATGGAAACAAAGGAACATGAGCCAACACAAAAATACACTTTGCTGACATAAAGGTTGAGGCTGCACTCTCTGAGCCAAGTAGTGGATTGAAATAAAATTCAGTATATCCACTGACTTTTACGTCCTGCTACCAGTTTACCTCTCCTGAGAACTGTGGCAAATAAATACCTCCTCTGTTATATCAGGACTAACTGTAAGACCTGATATTTTGGCGGGTCTTTTCCCAAGATATGAGTTACAGCATGATCCTGTCCTGAGATTACTTTTTCTCAGTGCTTCTTAACTCAAATACTCCGGTTTCATAAAAAGATAATCTGAGCTAATTTAGGAATTAGACTGTTTGTACTAAGTGTGCTCAGAAGGAAGGAAAGGAAAACAAAATCTGCTACACTGAAATGAATCAGCTTGGGGACATGGGTCTCAATTTATCAAAGGCGTAGGCACATATGGAACTCAACCCCAGAAAAAAATTCTCAAGGATGCCGGCTCAGTCAGCCAAATGAAGAGAGATGAGGTGAACGAAGGTCTAAACGTGACCAACAGCATAGCCCACAATCTCAGAAATCTCTGTTTTTCTCTCCCTCATAGCATCCCATAACAAAGCTTATGCCTTCGTGTTTATGAGCCTCACATACACGCCGACAGCAGCAGATCTAGAGAGCTACATGAGGCTGTGGCACCACCATGCAAACAGCAGACATCTTAAATCTACAGAGAGGAAGGAGCCCTCCTGTTTTCTTACAGGGACCCCAACGAATGATGGAAAGCTAAAGCCAAGGAGTGGACACAAAGCTAGTTCTCTGTATAAAGATGTGTATTTATCACACATAAAGCTCCCCATGACCTTGGAGTCCGTTCAGTGTCAATGATTATCCTTCCAGCCACTACACACATACCTTTGACTGGAGGAAAAAAAAAACCCAGAAACCTTCCTCTCCACAATGTTTGAGATAGATTGCTGGTACAATAACAGATCAATTGTAGCAGTCCTGAATGAACAGCAAAGCAGCAACCATTGCTCTCAGTACATAGAAACCGGGGGGGTGGGGGGGGAGGTGGAAGACCATAACCCAGAACTGTAACCGAGACACAGAGACATCAACTTTAATCCAACTCCCATTATTGCACTGAATAGCATCCCTTAATTATTCATCAAATTGGAGCAGCAATGCCTCACCCATCCTATAGGACAACTTCTTTCAAGGCAGCTCCCGTGCGTTTTGCATTAGCCAAGTACAGGCGCTTGTATAATACGTTCTTTCTCTGTAGCTAAACCAACCCTACTTTAAGGAGTTCGGATTCCTGCTATCGTTGACAGTAACCTTAAGTAATCGTACATTCCCTTCGATTAGCATGTGCCGACCATGGAAACGTTTCCCCATTGTACCTGACCAGTGTTGCACAGGCTGAATAGAGAAGTGAGATGGCTGTGTACACCAATAAAATCAGATTAAAATCCAGTTGTTGTTTGCTGATTCCAACAGATTTAAAAAAAAAAAAAACAAACAAACACTAAAAAACCCCCACCAGCAACAAAACAAAACACTTGCAAAAATCTACTTCAGTTACGTAGTATATTGCCATATCAGCCTAATGCTTGCACTGTAATTAACGGACACAAGACTGATGGTAATCCATGATACCCTGGGAAAGAATCGGGTCACTTCGCTGCCTTACTCACTCTAGTTATTATTATTGTTATTATTATTATTGTTACAATTACTTCCAGTGCTATCCTTCAAGCTAAAGGCCAGGTTCTGTTTACCAGCAGATCAGATGCAGAGGAAAGCCACTGACTTCCAGGGAGTTCTTCCAGACCTGCTTCTGTGTAACTGGGATGATTGCCTAGCCACAAACACCAGTATGCCACTAAACAAATATATATATATATATATATATTTCCCCCATGCATTTTGCAGTCCTGAACAGCAAAGCTGCATTATCTTTCTCTCCCTGGCTGCAAACTCTTCAGATTCCAATACATACCTGAACTGTTCACACGTTAAATCCAGAGCACAGCGGTAAAGAGCCTGTCCTGCGTGCTACCCCTCCGACTTAAGATGTGCTTTGCATAAAGATGGTATTATTAGAACCAGCTGTTCAAATACTGATAAGGAGAAGCGCACAGAGGCATGCAAGCAGAGGTCAAAGGCACATTAACAGCGGTTATATTTTTTTTTTTACTAGTGCCCCGCAGTAAAAATAGAGAAGTCCTGGTGCGCTGCTTGAAGGGTGAATCAGAGTTCCTGCGGCAGGTGAAGATGCAGAACTGCAAAGGGAGCCGTGAGCTCGAAAATGCCAACAGCAGCACCGGGGTCTGTTAGCAATCAGGTTTTATTTACCAGCCATATTGTGTTAAAAACAGACGTGATTCCCATACCGAGCGCGTTAACCTGTCACCACTTGCAAAGGGAGATTTATTTTGTTGGAAAAGAATCGGATTATCTCGGGGACGCATCCTCGGGAGCCTGCAGCAGTGGCTGAAGGCTGAAAGCCCGCATGCAATTCCCACCCCCCCACCTCCCCAAAAGAAGTATTCCCAGGACCCGGGGGAAGAAGATGAGGGAAGAGCCGGTGAATCAATGTCACTCCAAGGCAAGCCGGCGGCTCCTTTTCCCTCGCCGGCTGCAATAGCGGCGCTTTGGCATCTCCGAGGTCGGGCCGAGCGGGGCAGAGCCGCTGCCCGCCGTCCCCAGCCCGGGCTGGGAGCCGGAGCGGTGCCACCCAGGCTGGAGGTAGCGGGGGACGCGGAGGGGACGGACACGACAGGCGGGAGGAAAGGACTTACCATTGCAGCAGGGATCCGTCCCGGTGCTGGAGATGCTGCATCCCCGCCGTGCCGGGGAGGGGCGGGTGCCGGTGGGGTGAAAGCCAGCGGCAAGGGGGAAACGGACCGGTTCCCCGCTAGAACCTGTCCAGCTCCGGCTGCCCGCGGTGGAAGTGAGCGGCCGGAGCCGGGCTCCCCCCCGCCTCGCTCGTACCGAGCGGAGGAGGGGTCGGCGCCTCCGAAGGGAATCCAAATTCCTCCTCCCTCGCCTGCCGGTCATGTCCAGGCTGCCTTTGCTCAGGGGGTGGGCCAGGTCCTGGCCGTGAAGGAATTTGCCATGGCTAAATAGATAGCAATTATTTAAAAAAAAAAGAGCAAAACCCCTAAAAAACAAGAAGGGAGGCAGGAGATGTGCAAACTTTTCCCCTTTTTTCCCCTTTTTTTTTCTTTTTTTTTCTTTTTTTTTTGGGTGGGGGGGTGGGGGTGAGGGGGTGGGGGGAGAGAGGGTGTTATTCCTGCTCGGGAAGTAAGGGGTGGGGTGAGGGGAGGAGAAGATTACTCAGGCTGGATCAGATGTTCTGCCTGCGAGTCAAGGCTCTGTGGTGTGCTCGCCCCTGTATTTCTGTGTGTGTGTGTGTGTGATTCTCATACCCAGACAATGCTCTGCAAAGCGAGCTGGTCCTGCGGAGAAATGCAAACACCTCCTCCCCCGAGTGCCTGAGGAAAGGAAAGGGGATACAGAGCCAATAGCTTCTCCTTGGCTAGTCTCATTAATATGGAGGAGGAGATGGAAACCAATGAGGACGAGCAGGAGGAGGGGTTTATTCAAATCAAGTTTCTTAAATCAAACACTTTACCCCCCTTTTTTTTTTTTTCTTTCCTCCTCCTACTTCCCCCCAAACCCTCCTTCTCCCTGTCACTTAAGCACCTTTTCTGCTATCCCGGAGATTTTCTTTCTTTTTTTTTTTTAATTGGTGTGACAGGGTCAGCAAAAGGCGGTGATGGGAGGGACGGTGGTATCGCTGCTGACAGCGGGGAGGAGCAGGGGAGGCAATTTCTGCCCGAGCTGCGGAAGAGTTGATTGCAAAGAAAAATGATAAAGTAGCTGGAGTTGGCAGGGAGGGGAACTGAGGGGATGTTGAGCACGAATTTCACCTCGAAGCAGCATTTTGAAGAGGGTATTTGTAGACGGGCAGTTAGCCCGTGACCAGGGTGAGATCTCTCAGCCTGTGTAAAGGATCTGCTCCCCTCCCACGGCAGACACACACATACAGAGAGGAAGGGAAGTGACTGCACAGGAACAGCAGCATCAGCATGGTCCTGCATTGTCTCAGAGCTACACAGCAACAGGATCCCCGCAGCAGCAGCACAGCTGTGGTACCTGTTGCTGGCAAAACACAGAGCCACAGAATTATAGAATCTCTAGGTTGGAAAAGACCTTTTAGATTATCAATTCCAACCATACCTGTCCTCTGCTAAACCATATCCCTGAGCACTTCATCTACCCATCTTTTAAATACATCCAGGGTTGGTGACTCAACCCCCTCCCTGGGCAGCCTGTTCTAGTGCCCAAAAACCCTTTTTGGTGAAGAATTTTTTCCTAATGTCTAATCTGACCCTACCCTGGCGCAGCTTGAGCCCATTCCCCCTTGTCCTGTCACCTGTCTCTTGGGTGAAGTGATCAACCCCTACCTCTCTACACCCTCCTGTCAGGTCACTGTAGGTGGTGATAAGGTCTCCCCTCAGCCTCCTCTTCTCCAGGCCAAACACCCACAGTTCCCTCAGCCATTCTCCATAGGATTTGCCCTCCAGCCCTTTCCCCAGCCTGGTTGCCCTTCTCTGGACACACTCCAGGATCTCAATGTCCTTCTTATAGTGAGGGGCTCAAAACTGAACACGATATATGAGGTATGGACTGTCCAATGCCGAGTACTGGGACACAGTCCCTTCTCTGGACCTACTGGCTACACTGTTTCTGATACAAGCCAAGATGCTGTTGGCCTTCTTGGCCACCTGGGCACACAGCTGGCTCATATTCACTGGTGTGGAGCTGTTAAGAGAAGGCTGAGATGGTTGGTGAGGAGGGAAGGGATGTCCACCTGGTTCCTTTGACTTGTATCTGGAATAAAGCAGGGCAGCACGTCGCCTGCTAGATAAGTGCACAGAAACATCCAGTCACTTCTCCTTTCTGCAGAGTAGCACCCAAGGGAAAGCTCTAAAAACCTGGAAAATGGTTATTAAAGGAGTCTGAATGTCTATAGCAAGCCTAGAGAAGTCCTCTGCCAGGACATCTCATGGAGAAACTTGGTATCACACTGCTTTTGTTGCTGCCAACTGTGCTGCTTTTAGGCCCCAGAGATCCACATAAAGAACTTGAAATGCTGAATCTGACATCCTTACCCAAATTGTCTGAGACCTGTGCTGTAAGAGCAGCTGCCTGCTGATGAGGTTCTTCTCATTACCCTGAAATTTCACAATACCTGCAATACCTACCATTGCCAATCCCATTGTGGAAGCCCTTTGCTTATCTTTTACCATCTTCTCTTAATTTTCTCCCATCTCCCTTTTCCCTTAGCCTGTAAATTCATTTCAAATCCTCTTTGCCTTTAGCCTGCTCCCAGATTAAAGAAGAAAAAAGGCAAATTAGTCATAAAAGCCACTCAATCCATTACCTGTCCAGTGTGAAAATCCCTGACCTAATTACTTAATTGTATGTTCTAGTCCCTGTGGTGGGACCCTGAGGGGACATCTCTCCACAGCAGAAGCACTAGAGCAGACAGCCTTGCTTCCAGTCCCTTTGCACAGTAACAGCCCCATGGCTGCATAGGTGCTTTCTCTTGAGAAAAGCATCCACAGACACACTGTGAATTAATTTGGCTCTGGTTTTATTCCAACACCACAGAGCATTACAAGCAACTAGACATTTCAAAACTTTCCTTTGCACATTTTCCTACATCTATACCAACTTCTCTGGCCACATCTCACAGCTTTTAGTAACCTCACTAAATACAAAGGGTTGAAAAGAATGCAAACAAAAGCTGTAGATGGTTACATTGTAACCTATTCAGATAATCAGCCTGTGTAATCTATATAAATATTGACAAGAGAGGGGAACTGTTAGGATGTCATTCATTGCAGCTACTTTGCATGTCTAGGTAGTATAAAACACCTGACTAGATTTTCATAAAGGGAGCCAAGACTAACTAAATCAGGTGTAGGCACCAATTTGTTAGTCAGATGTATCTCAGCAAGCCTCATTTTTCTGCAACCTAAAGGGTAAGATGCAGGACAAAGAAACATCCACAGCAAAGTGTTTGCTTTACCATGAAAAAACATCTGTGTTCCCTCTATGGATTAAAAGATTCTCTCCCCCTCCTATCCCCAAAGAAAATAAAACAAACACCCAAACTAAAAAAACCCCAACCAATAAACAAACAAAAAACCCCAAACCAAACACCAGCTGTGTCCCCAGAAAAGTTTCAGAATTTATGGCAGTCCTACCTCAAAATCCAGGAGCCCCTCTATGAATTGTTGTCTTGGTTTGCTAAGCATGGAAGAGGGCTCCCAGCTGTTCGATTATTATGTGCCGCTCCAACATCTGCTCCCTCTCTTTCCCAGGAGAAGGGCAATGGGCCAAGAGAATCATCTAGTGGCCTGTATCCAGCCACAGTTGGACTGCCTTAGATGATCTCAGCTGATATTTGTATCAGGTTTCTGATTGAAGTAGTCAGGAGAGTCTATCTAAGAACTTTTTTGTGCTTGAGGACATAGTCTAGAGGTGGACTAGGCAGGGTTAGGCTGTGGTTGGACTCGATGACCTTAAAGGTCTCTTCCAACCTAAGTGATTCTGTGTTTTTTCTCTGAAGAAGACAATTTTCTTTAGGAAAAAACCCAAGCCATTTGCAAGCTTTATTGTTACCCTCATGAACAGATTACCCTTATTAAATGAAATATTTAAGTGTGTGTAAAGCATAATAACTATTATCTTGGCTAGCATGAGAGACTGACAGGAGCAGGAGAAGGCTTCTTGAGAGCAAAGTGACTTACTGCTAAATGATCTAAATGACCATCCATCTGTCATCCTACACAGGAGCAAGACACTGGCAAGCTGGCAGCAAGAGTGTTTGCTGGGGTTAGGTTAAAGCTATTTTGATGCAAGGTCCTTGTCATCTTCTTTGCCACCTCAGGTGCTAGTTAGTTGACCAAACATCCAGGTCTGGGCTGGCCAACCATCTCTCTCTTCATATTAAGGTCAGATCTTATCAGTGCAGTCATTGGAATATAAGGCATAATCCATCTCAGCCCAAGGAGATGCTGAAAAGAGCTTGGAGGAACTGTCCCCTCAATGTACCTGTTTGTCTCCCCTGATGTTAGACCCTGGGAACACTAACCCAGCTTGTCAACACCCACAAAGTAGACCTCTAAGGTTTAATGAGATTAATCCTTCTTCCCCTATCAGGTTTGACAAGCTTGAAATAATGAGACTCACCCACTTGGCTTGTTCTCCTCTGCCAGGACAAGAACTACCCAAGATAGTGCCACAGCCTTCCACCCACACGGAGATCCCACCTGCCAGGTTCTATCAGCCCCCAAATCCTCAGCTGTGCCAGGGATCAAAAAGAGACCCAGAGGAAAGGAAAGGTCTCCTGTCCTACAGTTGAGATGTGAGATTAAGAAATGTCTGATGCCAGACAGGGACTTCTGGTCTGCACATTTCTCAGTCAGTTCCTACCAACAGTACATTTCTAAAAGTTAGAAAGAGATATCTCCTGGTTCCTGAGGACAAGAGCTGGTGAAGACAGAGAGTGGGAGAAAACAGCTATTTATGCAGAAAACGACAATCATTTGTTCCTTTTCTAGCTATGCAAATGAGCTGTACTGTTTTAAGACATTTCTCCTAGTAGAACAGTGTCCACAGCCAGGAATAATTTGTATGCTAAATACCCCAACTGCTGTGATTAACTGGGACATGCTTGACGTGTAGGCAAAGGTCTGCATCACTATGTTAAAAGGCAGTAACCCACAGTGTGAACTCAAAAGCAGTAGGTATCCTGTTGTGTACCTACTCTTACCTTTTCTCTTCCTAAATATGAGGTAGATTAGCCCACAGAGGTGTGTACCACAGGGTGCTGGAAGGTGGCATAGCAGCTATTGGTGAGAAGCTGAGGTGCTGTAAATTCACTCCCAGCTGACTGGACAGGGGGGTGCTGATCTGGCTATAACCTCAAAGGGAATTAAATTGAGCCAAAATCCTCAATCTCTATATCCAGCCTTTCTTTGCCTCCCCCAACATTGTAATGAGATTTTCTGAACAAGCCCACCTTCCTTCACCAACTCTACTCTCTTCCCTCACCCATGTGCTGTTGCAGAAGATGCTATACTTTGAAAAATGAAAGGAGGGAGGACACACTAATTAGGCTTGCTTTGCAGTGCATGCAGGTAAGGCTGACCTGCCTCTGACTAAGGCTTTTGCAAATACACCTGTCACCCACAAGAAGTTGGATGTGACAGGATGCATGCTCTGCTAGCCAGTTTACAGGACAGTTATTTAGAAGGGTGTGCTGGGCTCATGGGATGGTAGCCAGTCTGCAGGTTGATAGGAAATGTATCTACATGGGGTAGGTGGTATATTCCTACTATAGTCAATGGAGACTAGTCATTAGCCAGTGAGGACTAAGGATATGGTGAGCTCACCCTGACATAGATACTTGCATAGAATCACGGAATGGCAGACTGGTTTGGGTTGGAAAGAACCTCAAAACACATCTAGTTTCACCACCCTGCCATGGGCAGGGACACCTTTCACTAGCCCAAGGTGCCCAAAGCCCCATCCAGCCTGGCCTTGAACCCTGCCACAGATCCAGGGGCAGCCACAGCTTCTCTGGGCAACCTGTGCCAGGACCCCACCACCCTCCCAGGGAAGGATTTCTTCCTAATATCTAATCTCAGTGTACCCTCATTCAGTTTAAAGCCATTCCCCTTTGTCCTTTCACTGCACTATTTTTCCTCTAAGCCCCCTTTAGGTACTAGAAGACTGCTCTAAGATTTCAAAGAGCCTTCTTTTCTCCAGGATTTACAAGGCCAGCTCTCTCAAGCCTGTCCTCTAAAGAGAGGTGCTCCAGCCCTCTGATCATCTTTGTGACCCTCCTCTGGACCCACTCAAGCAGGTCCATGTCTTTCTTATGCTGGGTGCTCCAGAGCTGGATGCAGTACTCCAGGTTGGATCTCATAAGAGCAGAGTATAGAAGAATCAACACCCTAAATCTGCTGGCCACACTTCTTTTAATGCAGCCCAGGATGTGATGTTGGAGCTTTCAGGGCTGCAAGGCACATTGCCAGCTCATATGCAGTTTCTCATCCATCACTATCCCCAAATCCTTTTCTATACAGCTGCTTGGGACCAACTGAGCAGCTCTCTGAACTTTGTTGGCTTGTTTAACATGTACAACTTGGGTAACATTTAGTTAGCAATCAATTGCCTAGAGAGAGGTGCCCAGTGCCTTTTGTTATGACCTAGAGGACCTTTTCTTGCACCAGCTGGTGTTCCACAAGACCATGGGTCTCCTGCTGCTCTTGAATTGTGCCTGTCAGTCTCAAGGGAATGTTTTAGCTATATATGATCTACTAACAAAGTGTATCATTCAAGTGACCAGTGCAAGGCTCCAGTATCTACCTTTCTTCAGGACAAGAGTGCAGTTATCAATAAGTTTGGCCTTACTTTCCCAATCCAATCTACCTTCTCTGTCTGGCGCCCCAGCTCCACACAGCATGAGGACAGAATTTGTTCTTTCCTCATTCTCAGGTAAATAAACTAAAGATGCCCTCTGAAAAAACTCTTATGATTCATGATCAGCTGTTTAGAGAAATGACATTGTGTGAATCATCCTTCCATGAAAGTTACTCCCCAATGAAGGGAGTCAATAAAAGGGAATTTGTCTGAGCTTCTCACAATGAGAGAATGGGCAACCCAGTAATGAACAAGACACAGCAGGAAGTCAGCAAGGGGATTAAATATATGGAAGGAATTACCTGTAATAACTGGCTAGATTAGGAGTGTTCTTGTTTCAATAGAGACTACTGAGAGGGAAAATTATGGAGGTTTATAAAAAATGGTATTAAGAACCAGAATAAAGAAAAAACGTGTCCACTGTCCTACCCAATAGAAGAATGAAGTTGCCAATGAAGGATCAGGGAGGCTTGGTTGAAAACAGCACAAAAATCTTAACCTAAAAGGTTTTATGACCTAGTTGATGTTAGAAGCTTCCAAGGGTTCAAAGAAAATCCATGGATGAAAAAGTCCATAAAGGTAATTAAATAACACAAAACTACTTCTGGCTCAGAAAGTCTCTGAAACACGTTTCAATAGATGCTGGGAGATAATTTAGGGTGCTTGAACCTTAATGCTTGCCTTTTTCCTATGTTATTTTAGAGGCTTGCAAGGCTAAATGCTGATTTCTGGTCCAACTCAGTGCAGACATTCTTACACTTTTGGTTTTCACACCTCAACACCAAATGCATTAGACAAAATTGCTGATTTTTTTTTTAGTCTATTCACCATACACAGCTCACACAGCTACACTGGCATCTGGGAAGCTGAGATATTTTTCTTCCATCTCTGCTTGGAGAACAATTACTTCTAACAGAAGGTTCAGGTATATATTTGCAAGGTAGCAACATCTTACCACTCCTGTATATGAACAGCTGGAAACTCCTCAGTGATAATTTAGGGTTTAGATATCTCTCTGTTTAGAGATATAGATGTCTAAGGAAAAGGTATCATTTGACATCTTTCAGAAATATATAATGTTATTAATGTTCTCACCTCAATGTACCTCAACATTCAGCTTACAATGTTCTATAATCAGAACAACAAATAATTGGAACAAATTAGGACAAGAATATAATTTTAGAAAAAAAATTGCAGCTTTAAGGAACTAGCTATTATGTAATCAGGATGTGCTTGATGAAGAAGCAAAAAAAAAATAACCCAAAAAGGATGCAGAGGTTTCCTTTTGCTACTTTTAAATGAAATGTTTTGACAGTTTGGTCTCCATTTTGACATGTTTAGCAAAATGTTAGAATCGATTGGAAAGAGATGTTGTACTTTTATGAAATGATAAATATCAATCATAGAATCATAGGATCGTAGAATATATTGGGTTGGAAGGGACCTTTAAAGGTCATCTAGTCAAACCTCCCTGCAGTGAAGTGGGACATCTTCAACTAGATCAAGTTCCTCAGTGCCCCATCAAACTTGACATCGAATGTTTCCAGGGTTGGGACATCCACTCCCTCTGTGCCAGTGTTTCACTACCTTCATGGTAAAAATTCTCTTCCTTATCTCTAGTCTAAACCTACCCACTTTTAGTTTGCCCCTTGTCCTATCACAACAGGTCCTGCTAAAATTTTTGTCCCTGTCTTCCTTATAACGCCCCCTTTAAGTACTGAAAGCTATCTCCATCTGGAAATTAAGACATTGAACACCACCTTCTGGGTGTGAACATCCAAGTAATTTCTCATCCACCAAAGCCATCTCTCTCTCCAATTTAGAGAGAAGGATGTTGTAGAGGACCATGTCAAAGGCCTTATAGAAGTCCCAATAGTTGACATCTGTAGATCTTCCATTGTCCACTGATGTATTAATTCTACCATAGTGGCCACTAGGTTGGTCAAGCAGGAGTTCCCCATGGTAAACCCATGCTGGCTGTTATGAATCATGTCCTTGTCCTCCCTGTATCTTATAATAGCTTCTGGGAGGATGTGTTCCATGATCTTCTCAGGCACAGAGGTGAGTCTTAGAGTCAGTAATTTCCAGGGTCCTCCTTTCTATTCCTTTTAAAAATGGGTGCAATGTTTCCCTTTTTCCAGACAGCAGGGACTTCACCTGACTGCCAAAAAACTATATAATTTATATATTATATTAATTTATTTTATAAATATATCTGTTATATATTTTTAATATCTATTACTATTCCAATCTGAACTGAAAGTTCTAGCATTCTTGCAGTTGAACTTATAACCTCTCAATTTTTATGTGGCCAAGATCCATTTTGCCACATTTTAGATACTTAGCTGAATGAATTTTCTCAGAATTTCCTTGCTCCATGGTCTCTGTTTACAGAGACAGATCCCTCCTGTGATTTTCAGGGTACTTTGGAAACATCCCTTTCCACTCACTATTAGAAAAATCTCAGTGTCTATACACTAAATTGCATTAAAGTGACTTGGGTTGTATGGGACAAATGTGTAATATGGTTGTCACATGAACATTCCAAGTAGTAGTTTCAGGTGTAAGATGTATTACTACTGAGAAGAAAATTATTCCAGAAATACTTTCTGTAAAAGAAGTTTTCACTTCTTATTCAGAATGAACAAATAACTTGCAAGTAGCACTTTTAGTGCTGGAATTACTGGTAACTGAGCTATTCTGTACCTGAGCTTTTCAAACAGATTCCTGTGTATCAGATGTCTCAGTTCCTTGAATGCAGTTTATTATTCTATCTATTTTTATAATTATTATCTCTAAAGCCTTTCTTTTTGGCAGAAGGCACTCAGATTTCTATGTTCAGTCAATAACAATCTTAAGAAAATTTATTCTGATTTTTAGGTGAATTTTGCAACAGTTCTGTTCCATGATTGTATAAACAAATGTTTGTTTAAGGTTTGATATCCATGCTAAACTGTGATACAGTCTGGAAATTTGACCCTCTGAAAGTTCTGCAGAAGCTCTGACAAAAACAATAATATTTGAGTTCTAAGCTTCTAAGAAACAAAATGTAAGCTCTCTAAATAAATTAGTTGTTAATTACTATAGTGAACATTCCTTAATTCCTATGCCACATCATCTTCTTCCTTACTGAGATTGGGGGGGGGGGGGTGAGGAACACAGTGATGAGAAACATGAGTAAAATAAATAGAAATAACCCAAAGTAGATGCATCTTTGTTTCAGGTAGTAAGAGATGCCTTGTCATGCAGATGTAACCACAGTATGATGATGTGGGATGGAACGCTAAAGCAGATGGTGCTAAAGCAGAAGGGAGACAAATGTCAAGGCAAACAATCTCAGGGATAGCCTCTGAGGTATGAAATATGTCTTGCTCAAGCACATCATAGAGTAGACAAGGCAGGCAGAGTTGCATCTTGAGAAGTTCAGTGTTGAGACAGGGAAGGGATCGCGATGGTTATCAAGGCTCTTGTGGTCACAGCCCTGAGCACACTTATTGATGTCCTTTGCTTTGCTGTCATGAGCCTTCCCACTAGTTTAGTGAGCTTGCTCAGAACTATTTGTGATCCATAATTGTCAGCAGGAGGTTTTGAAAAGAAAATTCCAATTTTCAGTGAAACTTCAGTGAAAGGATAGTATGATGAGAGAATTGTATTTAAGTAGTCAGTGATTTGGTCAGGTGATTTTTTTTTCTCAATTTCTGAAACAGGTAAAAAACCCAACTGCAACAATGTATTTGTTATTTCTCAAAACAGAAATTAAAAAAAAAACCAAAAACCTCACTAAAAGAGGTACTACAATAGAAAGTGAGGCTCAGGAACAGGTTGCCCAGAGAGGTTGTGGAAGCCTTATCCCTGGAGGTGTTTAAGACCAGGTTAGATGGAGCTTTGGGCAACCTGGTCCAGTGAGAGTGTTGCTGCTCATGGCAGGGTGTTGGAACTAGATGACCACTGAGGTCCTTTCCAACACAAAGCATTCTATGATTGATTTACCTCTCAACCAAAGATAAAAAGAAAATTAAGAATCAGCAATAATATAGCAAGGCAGATACACATGTGCCTTCTTTCGTAATCCAGAAATCAGTAGCTAGTAGACTGCAGAAAGGTTAATTGATAAGTTTCTCTGAATTTCCACCTACAAATATAAAGATGTTCAATATACACAAAGCTTTTATGAATAATATTTAAGAAGAATTTGTGATTGTTTCAGAAGAAATCATACAAACATAAATAAACATGGTTGTAAAGACTACTCCTTATCAGTGATAGTTTAGTGAGATAAACAGACTAAGCAAAACATGTTTGGAGAAATAGATGTCCTCTGGAGGCTGAAAGTTATCTGTAGTTCCTGCTTGCCAACAAGTATGGAAAAAAACTCTCCACAAGCATGCAAAACTTCATGGACATTTATCAGAATGTGACTGATGAGCAGAAGTCTCCTTTCAGGAGGTCTTATTCTACCCAAAGAGTGTGGATACTTAACAGATTTTATTAAATTTTTCCATAGAACCAAAGCTGAGATAATTTTCACTGTGACCTTCAAACCTAGAAAGTGGTTGAAGGTCAGTTCACACGAGAATTTTTACACCACAGATTGATAGCATGAGGATTTCTGGTCTAAACCCTGACACAGACAACTTTTCCTGAATTAAAGCATAATAAAGACACTAGTGAAAAAAATTTGAGGAAGAAGTCACATATCTATCCAGCTTCAATCTTCAGCTGGTACACAACTTCCTTCATCTTTTAGTCTTCTTTTGCAGCAGCTGAAAGATGCATTATATCCTCCTTAGACAGTTCTCACTAGAGTTATTAATGACCAACTTGTGGCTAAATTCAAAGGTCACACTTCCCATCTGAACTATCTTGATTTATAAGCTGGTTTTGTCGGTTTGGATGATTCTTCTTTCCTTTATCGCTAGTCATAGACAGATGGCTCCCATAACCCTGCAGTCAAATGGTTTTCTTCTAATTTCTCTGACAGAATGTCTTGAGTTAAATTCCTTGCTCTACTCCTCTTTGTGTGGTGAGGATCACCCAACTGTGGCCATTGTTTTTGATCCTGGCACTCAAAATTACTTAAGGCCAAGACAGGCCATTCTCTTCTTGCATGAAATACTTTTGAAGGATGATTCTTCTCTACTGCTGAAGAAGACAACCAGAGAATTTATTTTCCTTCAAAAGAAGAGAAGATGGAAGCAAGTAACACTCTAGTGTGGGCTGCAGGAGGTGTATGATTAGCCCTGTTAACCAAGCCATAATGAAAATGTTTTTTATAGGAGTGTATTCCTACATCTGCAGATGCCTGCATGGAGTTTTTCTCACGTGGGACTGATGTCTGCTGGCTGTTTTGCCTGGTGCAGTTTTTTATGTGGAATGAGAAAATAATATTCAATCTAGAGAACGAAATTGGTTTGCTTATATTTCTTTTATAACTTATTCACCACATCTATTTGTTTCTCCTTTTATTAGATATACTTGCTTTTCTTAATACACTATCTCAGGTCATAGGTGATATGTAGGATTTATTATATTCCATTATAAGTCACTAGCAGTGGACAAAGATGTTACTTTAACCATTACAAAATATCTCCTACTTGCACTCACACCAGAGGAACAGCTGTGACTGTTGCTAGTAGTATTTGTCATCATTTAGTAAGCCAGACTCTGTAATAATGAATATGCTTTGCCACTGGAACATACCTGGTAATTACTTTCAGATAAGTCCTTTTTTTCCTCTATGTACTATTTCTTTTCTATTTGAATATTCTTCCTCTACTTTTGGCTGAAAGCCATTGTCTTAAATCAAATATGACAGAGCTAAAAATCTTTTTCCTTTGACTTCTAGCAAATATCTCTTCTGCTGTTTCCATGCTTCATGATGCTCTTTGGAGTTTAATGTATATTGGTACAAAATCTGATCTCCTACAGGAGTCTGTAGGCTCCCTGACAATCCACTTCCCTTCTCTGAATGTTACAATGTTGTACAAGCAATCAAAGGCAGATTCATACAAAATTTCTGTCTTCATCTCCTGTAATATCAACATACGAAAACATTAAATTAGATCAAATATTCACAACGAGTACACTTGCTCCTTGGGGTCTGTCAAACCTAACAGAGGAAAGAAAAAGAAAAACTACTAGTTGGAAGCAAAATCCAGATAAATGTATTTCAGAGAAAAAAATGTTTTCTTAAATAAGTAGGAAAAGTAACCACTGGAATAGAGTACCAGTAGAAGGGGAAGGTTTAATCCTCTAAAGGATTAATCTAATCAAAGCTTAGATGTACCTGCAATGTAGATGCCTGTAGCTGAACTAATCCTTGTTTCCCTTTCTAGTCCAAAGAAATCTAGTTCATGAAATCACCAGAAATCAGTGTATGAATCAGCTCAACCTAAGGGAGGCATCTAAAATAAATGAGAAAAGTCACATCCTAAAAGTGTTATTTGTGTCCACTAACTTTAAAGGAACTTTGGGTTGGAAAAACTACCTACGGTATCAACTCTAAAGGTGGGCGAGATGATTCCCACTCTAGATGTCTTCAAGAAAAGTCCATTTGATACTTTAAGGAGATGATTTATAGGAACATAAATCATTGAGTTTAATAACTGAATAAAATTTAGTGGTTTATGATGGCCAGATGAATTGAAAGGTGGAGAACTCAACCCTAATAAAAGGAAATACTTTTTAAGACAGACCTCAGTGGTGAGACTAATTTCCTAAAAAATTACAGAGACCAAGCATACAATTCAGAATAGAAGGAATTAGAAAATACTAAGATTATCTAGAGGAAACTAATAATGATAAAATAAATTTAGTAGGATACATTAAAGCTTGAAAGCTTTAATCAGTTCCTAATTACTAATGGCCAGAGCAAAAATAACACAGAAAACCTATTAATCTAGGCATTAGATTCTTTCTCTTTCATCTAATATACCTTGTCTTAGACAAAATGAAGACTGGATTAGACAAGGAAATGGTCTGATGGAATCAGGAGATCCCTATATTCTCAAAATTTCCTGGAAAAGAAAATACCTCCATCTTATTTACTGATGTAAATAATAATTGAACAAGCAAATGACCCCCACACACACACTCTGTTCTTATCTGCATCTCAATTTCCATTCTATGCTGGGATTTACCGCTTCATTTTTTGAAGTTCTTACGATTTCTTTGAATAGGTTACATGCTTCTTGAAGTTGTGAGTTCTCTTTCAACAGTAACAAGTATTGTTATTAGAGTTACACAGAGAAATACATGTTGCAGCAAAACAGAAGGGGAGTTACTTAATTACCACAGTCAAAGTCATGTAGAACAAAAGACATCACATTTGACACTCTAGCATGGCAGAAACAAGACATGGTGGAGTGTCATTTCATGGAAAAGCTCCCAAAAATATTCTTTAGCACTGTCTTTTATCTTTGAACTGTCTAACTTGCACATTTATTAGTCATTAATACTTGTTTTACATAATCTTACAATAAACAGTGCATAAATTCAATAGGCTTAATATAACTCCTTTTGTATTTTTGTCACAGCAAAATCCTCTCAGAATTTAGCTTAACTTCACACATACTCTACATTTGAAATAAAAATTTCTTCACATATTCTGTGTTTTAAATAGCCAGCTTTGTTTCTGCTCTCTGTTCAGTCCAAAATCAAAGCACAGTTTGATCCTAATGGGTTGACACAACGTGAGGTAGATATAATACATTCTCATCCTAAAAGTACAGTGATTTATGAAGGTGTTTTCCTCTGCAATAGCAAGATTAGCAAGAATCAAATATTACCTATGTCCAGCACAAATTAATATTTTCCTTTTTTTTTAAATCAACATACTAATTCACTAAATGTCTACCTTACATCCTGATTCCTTCTTATTCATTTTAGTCTAAAACCTTGTATAAAGGTTACAGCATCTATCCTCTAATTTTTTTTTCCCCTCTGGTTTCTCCTTTAGAGATTCTGGTTTCATCTGTCTGTGTCTTGCCTTTCACTCTTTCTGTCATCTTCTCATTCTTCTATGGACCTTTCCAAAGAATAGGCTTAATCAGATATTCATCTAACTCACTTCCATTATTTCAGAAGCTTCTGCAGCCCTTTGCAGTGCCATACCCATGTGTCTCATGATCTTCAGGAGCAAATTTGTCACTATCCTTACAAGAAGAGGTGAATGAAAGGCTTTAGAAACACTGGCATAGATAAAAATGTAGGATTCAACCCATTTCCTCTTAGTGAAGGGATTCTTAAAATAGTTTGTCTCCACTGAAAGTAAAATATATAAGATGTGTTTGCTCCACTGAGTGAAGATGTCTGCAGGATAAATGTTTACATGTATAAATGTGGAGGGACTATCACTACAGCCGCCTCTTCCATATGTACACATACTCAGTGCAACTAAGGTCAATAATTTCTGTTATAATACACATTGCTCATGCTGCTTTTAAGTGCATTTAACAGAGATAAAATACATCCCTCAGATGTCTCCCATGATATCCTTGGCTTTTCACCAAGTACATGCACACTTGATGCCATTACTATAAATTTACTTATTACAAAATTGATATCGTAGCATTTAATCTTCCCAAACTGTTTCTCTGTGTATTTTCTTAAGTAAAAATATACATCCTGCAAATACATTAAGAGTGGAGAGACAGTTATTCTTTTTCTGAAGTGAAAGCTATGCTTGATGTATTGAAGACCTGAGCTGAAGTTGTGACAGTGGCCTGGGTGAGAGTATTGTCTAATTTTGTCCTTCTCTTCCTCAGATTCCCCATGAGAAAATGGCAATTGCAGTATCAGTCTGCAACAAAATCAGCAACCAAACAGCTATGAAGTACAGACTCTATTTCCTCCATCTCATGGAAGTGCATAATCAGACACACACAAATTATCACTGCACAACCTCTGGACACAGCTGCTTTCTCAGGGACTAGGAACTGGCATTTCAGCTGAGAATAACCCACATCCAATTATGACTTTCCCATCAGCATGGACAGGGCAAAATGAAGTTGGTTCTCTGCGTATTTGTGACTCTTACAGATAATTTTGGAGCATCTATTTTGCTGAGAAATGTTTCAGTGAATGATGGAGGCAAAAACGTTGTAGTGTTACGCAGTTTTCTGTAGGAAGCACAAAAACACGCCCCAGCTGCTGTGCCTCTGAACACTACATGTTCCCTTTATTCATTTCTAGTTCGGTTTTATGAGCAATACAGCACATAATTCTATCAATTCTGCTCTTTTACACTTAGAACCATAATGAAATGCTTTGAATGAACGTGGATTGGAAATTTAGAGGGGGAAAAAACCCAGCAACACGCCACCAAAATGTCATTACTAGCTATGAAGACTTTATAAGCCTTGCAACTGCAATTTGTGTGGACATCTCTTTCAGGTTTTTCAAAGAGCTTCCCAAATCATGACAGGCAAACAGACTGGCTTAACACAATCATTCCACATTGCACAGAATTGTCTCCAAGTAAAATTGCTGGTGATCATTCTCATTTGAAGTACTTGATAGCACATACGAGGGAATCATAGGCAGAAATTTGCAGCATGAATTGAAATTAGCTCTATGAGGGAATCAAACAGCCTTGGGGATTCCTGAATAGCAAACAAAGTGTTGGTGAAATAATAATTACATCCTGTGCTTACAACATGGTTCATCACAGAGCCCTGTGATGCCCTCGGGCAGTCAATACCAGGTTCACATCCTGCGTCACTGAAGAGCTGTGTCTCTGAAGTGAAGCACAGTACCTCCTAACAGCACATCACCCCCTGGATAATTTAGTGTCATAGAAAGGATAGATGTTGACAGTGATGCTTAGACAGCCTCGTGGCCTCTTCCCTTTGCATTTAGACTCTTTCCAAACATTGAAGTACTTTTGCTGCACAGGTGAGAATAAATGTTGAGCTGGTAGATGACCACCAAAAAAAAAAAAAAAAAGCAAAATTAGGAAAGGGGAATATTTTCTAGATGTGAGTTTGTTTGCTGACAGTTAGACAAGGATTTTAAAGGCACTGAGGTACCTAGCAATTCCGACAGCGTGTTACCTAAGTACCCTTGCCTGTGAAACTAGAAATATAGTTTCCAACTATAGTTCCAACATTTAAGATTGGCAAAGACCTCCAAGACAGTAAAGTTCAACTGTGTCCAACACCACCATGTCAACTAACCCATGCCCTGGAGTGCCACATCTACACATTTTTTGAATGTCTCCAGGGATGTGACTCCACCACCTCACTGGGCAGCCAGTTTCAATGCCTGACCACTGTATCAGGGAAGAAATTTTTCCTAATATTCAATCTAATCATCTCCAACACATTTTGAGACTACTTCCTTTTGTCCTACAGCTAATTACCTGGGAGAAGAGACCAACTGCCACCTCACTACAACCTCCTTTCAGCTAGTTTTAAGAGCAGTAAGGTCTCCCTTCAGCTTCCTCCAGGCTAAATAACCCCAATTCCTTCAGCTACTCCTCATCAGACTTGTGCTCTAAACCCTTTACAAGCTTCTTTGCCCTTCTCTGGACCTACTCCAGCACTTCAATGTCTTTCCTATAGTGAGGGGCCCAAAACTGAACAAGGCACTCAGGGTGTGGCCTCACCAAGTGTCATGTACAGGGGGATGGTAACTGCCCTGATCCCACTGGCCATGCTATTCTTGACACAAGCCAGGATCTGGTTGGCCTTCTTGGCTACCTGGGCATACTGCTGGCTCATGTTCAGCTGACTATCAACCAACACCTCAGGTCCTTTTCCACCAGGCAGCTTTCCAGCCACTCCTACCCAAGCCTGTAGCACTTCATGGGGTTGTTAAAACCAGAAGTAGTGATTCCTATGCACACTTTTCATCCCCAGTGAGTCCAGAAAAACAAAACAAGCTGTTTGCCAATTTTCTTGTCTGTTTCAGTGTAAATCTGAAGCAGTGATTTTCAATATCTTCTCACCTGTGAATCCCTATTTTTTCCCCTCCAGTGATATATAACAAATTCAAGCCATTCAAGTTACCACAAGCCATCAAGGAAATGGGTCAAATGTCATTTTGGAGTAACCCAAAGTTATTTCCCAGCCTATTGAAAAACTGATTCGGCAGGAAAGGAAGAGTGCAATGACACCAGCCCCACCTTCAGGCCAGGAAGGCTTTTGGTGCCAACACAACAGAGACGGATTTAACCCTCTTCAAAAATATAGTCACATTTTGGATGGAACTCAGAAACTGTATATTCATGTATGTGTGTTAAGACAGCACAGACAGTGGAGAAGGTAAGTTGAACATTTGGAAGTGATGAACACTTGTCCAGAAAATCATGGTGTCAGCCTGTCCTGCTTCTGGCCAGGCCAGAGTTCACCTCCCCAAGCAGCCAGCACAGGTGAGATGAGTTGACCCTGAGGTTTTTTCCCACACCACCTGACATTACAACCCTATACAAAAAGGGGCTTCTCCCATCTACATCACATCTCAAGTTGGGCACCAAAAAGGACTGTGGTGGTTCAGCTCCAGGGAGTGGCTGAGCACCACACACTGCTCACTTGCTCCAGAGGAGAGACAGACAGAGCCTCTGTGGGTTGGATAAGGACAGCTTATTGACAAAATCACAGTGAAAGGGGAACAATAACAGCCTGTGGCAAATTACACCCAGTGATAACACAGAGTGCCTTACTGACCAGAGGATAACAGAGTACTGCACAATGTGCAGACCAACCCTACACTGCAGTCCTGCTCAGACTGCCCTGGAAGCACCAATGAGTTCTCCTCCCTGACTAGCCCCTTTTATGGGGGAGTGATGTCAGGTGGTGTGGAAACAGCCTGGGCTAACTCAGCTCACCTGTGCTTTGCTAGGCAATAATTGCTTATCCACAAATAAAGCTAACATGAGGTGGGTAGTGGTCAGGTTGTAATGCAAAGATGTATCTTCATTTGCTTCAAGAGAAAATTAAAAATGTCCAGTTGGCCTCCATGGGCCTTGGGATGTGCCCCATATCATGAGAGCCTTTATCTCAGGCAGTGGATGGCTGGAAGGGACCACAAAAGGTTATCTAGTCCAATCCTCCTGCAATGAGCGCTGACATCTTCAAACAGATCAGGTTGCTTGGAGCCCCATTCAATCTGACCTTGAATGTTTCCAGAGACAGAGCATCTACAACCTCTCTGGGCAAGCTGTTCCAGTGTTTTATCACTCTCATAATAATAAAAGCAATACATTTCCTTAGAATCTGGAAAATATCTGTGATCACTCCTGAACAGCAGTCATGACACACAGCAAATCGCAGCTGGGCTTCCCCCGAGTGCCTTGGGTTTGTTATGGAGTGTTTTGCTTGCCTGGTTTATGGGAGGTTTATAGCTGAGCTTGTTATCTCTGCCTTGTTGTGTCTAAGCTGTGTGGCACAAAGGAACACAGGGAAGAGCAGAGCAATGATGGCACAGAAGTGCTGCCTGGGATCCTAAGCCCCCACAAGAGTTTGTTCAGGGTTGGTTTTTTCCACATCACTCCTGAGCAGTGGCAGCATGCACTTGTTGTGTGTGGTGGTTCAGTGATTTAAGGGTGAGGTCTGGAAGGAATCAAAGATGCTGTTCCTATCAAAGCAAAACGGTGAGGTTTTTTCTAAACACAATAAAGGGTAAGATTAAAATATTGCAGCTGTCTATCCTAAATGGCAGCAGGCAGCCTTAAAAATATATTAAAGGAGATTAAAGATGCAGAATACAAATTTAGTTGGCAATTCAAAAATTATAAGAGCTTTAAAATGGAAGTTTGGAAGCTGACTGTAGGATTCCTACCCAGCTCACCAATAATAAATGTAAATACAATTTCATGTGGTGCAGAGGCAACCTTCCCAGTCACACACAAAGGCATCGACTGGGGAGGGAGCTCAGGACTGCAATAACAAATGTAGGCTCTTCACTTGTAAATAGGATTGTTTTCAGCTGGCAAACAGACACCAAATAATCTTTTAATCACCACTAAAGGTATCGCGTGAGCCAGCAGTTCTGAGTCTATTTTTCCTTGAGGATAATGAGGTTAATTGACAACTGCAGCATCCTGATAAAGCCTAGATGCAAGATGAAATGCAGGCCCAGGCACAGACAGAACAAGATAACTGTAATGACCTGCATTAACAAGGATGCTGACCGTTATTAGATTTGTGCTTTCATGGAAAGAAAAAGACAAAAAAAAAAAGAAAAGAAAAAAATTTACTTCTACATGTGGTTTATTTTGCAGCAAATAATGTAATGACAGCAAATGAGGCACTTAAATCCAGGAGGACCATTGCAATTGTTTCTAGTGATTTGGAGAGTTCCACACCTGACAATTAGGAATGAAAGACACAACAGGGGTGTGTTTTGACAAGCAGTTATTCCAAAAAGCTTTCATAGGGAGGCAATGTAAGATTTACTAAGATCCTCTTTGTCTGCCTATGCAAAAAAGGAGTGGAAGCAGTTATTGGATGTATGAAGAGAAGAAGAATGTGTCATTTTTTGTTCTCTATGCTGTTTCTGTGGAACCCATCCAGGGAAACTGCATGCCCTTTTACACTGCTGCTGAAAAAATGAAAAATTAAAATTATTGTTAGTTATAGAAAATCTCTGACTGTAATGCTATGTACCTGCAAAACAGACATTTGCTGCTGAGCAGGTCATACGAAACTCATTTTAGAGTCCCTTTTCATGTTCAAATCTTACAGCACATTTCAGATATTTACTTTAGGGTGAGATAAATTATGTCCTGATTTCTACTGTCCGTTTTCACTGTTCTTCAGTGACTGCCAAGAGTCAAGAGTGAATAATTCCAGTGGAAATGTTTTATTTGGAGATTTTATTTTTTGGGGGTTGGGAGGTATTTCATTGTGTAAATCACAGACTGAAAGACAATTATTTATTTTTTTTTTATTTAATCATAAATATGACTTAGACATAACTAGGGAGGTTTAGGTTGGATCTTAGGAAATCATTCTGTACTGAGAGGAGGGTCGGCCACTGGAACAGGCTCCCCAGGGAAGCGGTCACAGCCCCGAGCTGGGCTGAGATCAGGAAGCATCTGGACAATGTGCTCAGTGCCCTGCTCTGACTTGGCTGGGCCTGTGTGGAGCCAGGAGTTGGGCTTGATGGTCCTTATGGGTCCTTTCCAACTCAGGAGGTTGTAGGATTCTACAACTGATAAAGGTAGAATATGAAAATCCCATATTATAAGAAAATAAACCCTTCTGATCTGCTCTTTAATGTAATGTTAAAAGGCACAGGAGTGGCTGGAAGTTGGAGTCAGATTACTTGATATTAAAAATAAAGCATGGTTTCAGTACTTAAATAGTAAGTAACTAAGTCAGACCATAACTTCTTCCTTTCTGATGCCTTCAAATCAAAATTAATGTCTTCCTGAAGGAAATGCTTTAGCCAGCCTCTCCCTCCTCCTCTCCTTCTCCTTCTTCTTGCATTTTTTCTTATTCTATTTCCAGTCTTTCTCTCTTAGCATTAAGGTCCCTTCCAAGCCCTACAATTCTGTGAATCACTCGTTTGTTTGCTTTTCTAGGTAATCATTTCATATGGTTAAATCACCCCTATCACATTGAATTGTGTCCTTCTCATGAATGAGACATTCATTGTATTTCATGAGAGAATGCTACAAACCACATCTTCAGGTACGGAATCTATGGACATCAGTGAATACCTCAGGATAATCTCACAAGAAGATTAAACTAAACAAATAATTAAAACAGCTCCTCTGTAGAGATAGTAGGACCTGTGGAGTGTTTTGATCTAAATTCACCACACACAGAGTTGTGAGCTAATGTACTGTGCTAATGGCTGTACTAATTTGGTTTCTGTGGGTCTCACTATGTGACTAGACCCTGTCCACCACACTAGCTGTACTAAAAGAAACAGATGTGATTTGGAGATGCATGTTAATATATTTCAGCTACATACCAGGACAAAACTGGTTATACACCTTGGCTTCTTTTGGATGGAATCCCAGGGATGCACCTATGAAAAAAAAGGAGGGTCTTAAGGGGCTGTAGGAAGTCAGAATGAACAGGATGGCTGATTGGTCCAGGATGATCAACTGGTCCATTCTGACTGATCCAGGATGACAAGGATAATGACTTTCCTAGCAGTTTAGACAAACTTTCCCAGGTAACCAGCAAAAAACAGTGTTGAAATTCACTCTTTGTTTAAGAATCCTCTTAGATTTTATCAAATAAGGGCCAGACCATCATTCTTTTTTAAATGTAATTATTTCAAGAAAAGTAATGATTTTACAATTTTTTATTCTTAAATTACACCACTAATAGTGGTGAAATGACCCAACAAGCATGGCTAAGAAGTCTGTGAAAACGGAGTTGTGTAAGATGTTACCTCTTTTTCCATCTCAGCTGGGAACTGCAGTTCCCAACAAGGCTGCAGTTTAGCAGTCAGATTATGCTGGTTGAACTGCAGGCTGCTGATGAAAAATTTAGCTTTTGGTGTCAGGTAGTTGTCTTGCACATTGTCCTATCACGATTGCTTATGCAAGTTTGTGTTGAGCTGCATCCAAATAGAGTGCATGAATTCCCCATTGGAAAATCTGTCACTCTTTTTTTGTGGGAAAGGAATCTAAGGTGATTTGCTTGAGGCTGGACTGTTAAAACATAAGACACCAAGGACAGGACAGGAGGCAGTTGCCAAACACCTTCATCTTAGATGTATGAAATACGTGTGCAATGAAATTGGTCTTGCTGCAGGACCCGTAGGAAACCTGTACTTTTATGTTCCAGTTGGTGAAGTCTAAGCAGGAAATCCTAAACGGCATTTTAGGAAGAAGTTCTTCACTATGAGGGTGGTGAGACACTAGCACAGGTTGCCCAGAGAGGTGGTGGAAGCCCCAACCTTGGAGGCATTCAAGGTTGGTTGGACAAAGCTCTGAGCAATGTGATCTAGTGAAGATGCCTCTGCTTACTGCAGGGGGTTTGGACTAGATGACCTTTAAAGGTCACTTCCAACCTAATTCAGTCTATGATCCTATGATTCTGTGACTTTTTAACCAACTCATTCTCCCTTTGGAGAATTTTTTGGTCTGCTAAGGGATATTCTACTGTCCTCCAACTGCTAGTCTAGAAGGCATTGGTCTCCTGTAGGTGCTGTGTAGTGTATTCTAGTTTCATGTGACTGTCCTATGTAACCTAGGATGGCTGAAAAAACACTAGAAGTCTGCATTAGGAACAGAGCTCTGAGAATTGACTGGCTTGGCTGAAGCTTTTAGGAAAAATTGTTCTGATTAATTGTTTAATTTTAAGCCTAATTGGAAGTGATCAAGAGAAAGGTCAGTAAAAACTGAAGTTATGGACAAATTAAAAACTTAAAGAGGAAAATGTGACTAAAGCTTCTGTCCATTATTGCCCAGGCCTGAAAATTCTTATTTTTCTCCAGAATAGGGCTTCAGCTTGAAGAGACAAATAAGAGCAAGTTCTTCAAAGAAAACCAATAAAAATTACAACCTGCCAGAAGATAGCAATGGCACAAAAGGGAATCACATTGATGATAATGAAAAACTTCCAGTGCATGTGAAAAATCTAGCAATTTAAATGTTATTTACAGGGCACAGAGGCGTCTAGAGTACTGACCACAATTAAGTGCTGTGCTGTCAAACTATTGGCATTTGATAGAACAAAGGAGGTGTGAAAACCACAAAAGAAGCCATTTCCTTTCAGTAGAGTGTTGCAGTTCATTCTTTTTTTTCTGTATATCTGTGAGGGTTTTGGTTTTTTTTTTTCCCTTTTTTCCTTATTACCCTTCTGTATTCCTGCCAAAGGTTTTGCTCCAAGGGGTAGGAAGGCATTTACAAATGTGTGCCCAATTACATGAGTCCCTTCTTGCCAAGACTTGGGATCTATTGCTGCTGAAAGATCAGCCACCAGATCAGTCTCCCCCTCTCATGCATTTGACTATAGTGACCATTCAGTTGTGTAGAGGTAAAAAGCTGCGAGACAATTTCTAGGCAAAAGCAAGAGCCTGACCTAACAAATCAGTGTTAATGGGCTGCTAAATCCAAGGTGTGTCTAGGAAGATCAAGTTCTCCTTTTGGTATTTATTTGGCCTGCAGCAAGCTCTTCCCTCCTGCATATGTTTGTTAAGAGGTTTAGCCGTTCAAAGATTTCATAAATCAAGGTTATTTTCTGCATGTCAACACCTTTTGCTCTCCTATTCTACAGCCACGTGTTCAGAGGGAAAATTTTATGCCCAACATGGGCTGAATAAAAACACTTTTGTATGAGGTTTACAACTTTCTTGGGTTTTTATCTCCATTTTTTGTGGAGAAGCTCAAGTATAAAAATATTCTGGGGTAACTTTTTGTTGCAGATAGAAGTAGAGTTAACGGCCACAGCTTGATTTTTTATGAAAGAAAAAATATTAGTGTGTAATTTTGTGTGTGTGTGTGTGTTTCACATAAATATATGACTGCAAAATACCCTTCTCTGGATCAGGGAAAACAGAGGAAGAAAGGGAGAGGAGGATTAAGAAGGTGAGTAGGAGCTCTCATTATGAGGTCACAATTACAAATCAGAACTCTAGAACTGTGAGGTGATGAAATCGGCCAGTCTGTGCTGCAAAATGAAGTGAAAAGTTTGGTCTTTGGAGGAGAGTGATCCTAATTTCCCAAATCTGCATATGGAGTCCATCACCCAGAAGTGATAAAGATTTACAAAGATTCACAACGACCTTCCCTGTGATCTTTTGCTTGGGCTCTGCTTGTGCTTGGAAAGAAGTTCCCATTAAACCCCACAGTATCCCATGATCTTGCTATAAATTTTCTTTACCAGCACACCTACAAATATATTGTTAATCTAGTCAACTGGAGGTCATGACCTGGATACTGGAGGTCCAGTATCCTCCAGTGATACTGAAGAGGGGACATGATAAATATTATCTGGTCAGCAACGAACTATGTAAAGAATGTGCAAAGTTCTGCCTGAAGGACCACGATGTTACCACATAGTGGGTGTTGGGATACCTCAGGAGAAACAAATTATCTCTGAGAAGGGAGTGGTAGAGAGGCAGACAGAGAAAGGACAGGAGGGTTTTCAAGGCTGCAAAACCAGCTCCTTGTCTTTGTTAGCAAGACAAAAGCTAAAGCTCAACAAAAGGACCTGTAATGAAGAGGAGTAAACAAAGTAAATGGGCATCCAATGTCTTTGAAGCTCACCAAGAGATTATTGGGGTAGGGCAGGTGGGAGGGTGGGTGATAACGAGCTTTCATAATGGAAAAAATAGCCATTCCTTGGATACCCTATTAATACACATATATTATGAATATGCATATATGCTTTGTATACAAGCTGTTTAAGTGACGCTTTATTTTGCTGCCATAAAGAATATCTGCTTCATAGTCACCAAGGCTATGGTTTTGATTTTGGCTTTTCACAGTAATATTGGTCAATAGTTTCTATAGATGTTTATTTAGAAATCACAGAATCTATAAATAGGGATTTCTCTCTCCTTGCAGGTATATTCTACAGGTAGATTGATTTTAGGCACATAAAATGAACGTTTGTTTAGTTTAGAAAACCATATCAGTCAATGGATAGATGATAAAAATAACAGAAGAGGGGAGAAGAGGATAGGGAAGGAAAAGGAAAAGGAAAGGGAAAGGGAAAGGGAAAGGGAAAGGGAAAGGGAAAGGGAAAGGGAAAGGGAAAGGGAAAGGGAAAGGGAAAGGAAAGGAAAAAGAAAAGGAAAGGGAAAAAGTGTCCATGTTAGTCCATCCGGATCCAGCACTGGTTGCTACTGTTCTGCATGATCCGCAGACAGGTTGGGTTTTGAGTGACTTAAGGGATCTGAAATAACAGTGTCATGGTGATAAGGAGAACAAGGCAAAGATAGACAATTCTGCATTACTGCTTTCTTAAGGCTTTAGGAAAGACTCAGCTGCTGTCTGTATAAGAAAGTGTAAAACATTCCTGCATGCAAAAGGCAGACAATCTTTTTGTGTACTGATGTTGCAGTTGTTTGTTGGACAGTGGGACAAAAGAAGAATTTACCTCTAACAAGGTTAATGCTTTTGACAAAATGGCAAAACAAGTCTTGTCAAACATGAGGTTTTCCTAATTAATGATTTATAACATAATTATAACCCTGTGTTTAGATCACAGCCAAGGTCCTTTGCTATACATAATTCATAAGTCATAAGTCAAGGATAAAAATTCAGATGTAGCAAGTTATAGGATATTTAATAACATTGGGTAGTGACAGAAGGCAGAAGTCAGGCTACAGGCACTAGATGTTCAGCTGAGATGTTGAGACGTACATAAGAAGGTGTATGACCCAAGCAAGATGATTTAATTAGTCTAAAATGCTTTGTGAATCTCTTTATACAGTATCTGAGGATAAACAGGCAATGTTGATTTGCTTGCAGTATCTGAGCTCCTTTCATGAAGCTCAGGGAAGACATTGAATATGAGCTTCTTCTCCAGGTTCAGACTTGGAAATCTTTTGAGGGAAAATGTCAAACTGAGAGAGCTCCTCTACTATCTTCCTTCTTTTCTTGTAGTAGCCATGTGATCATACTACCTACCCCCGGCAAGGAAGGACTTGGTTCTTTGCTTTCTTGGATGCTCAGGACTAGGATTGACCAGTGCTGGAAAGATAACTTAATCGGTATTCCATGGGTTATTTTAATAGGTCTATGATGAATCTGTCTGATTTATTTTTATCAGATATCTGGAATGTAAAAGCCACAGATTTAGGCATCAGACCTTGCCTTAAAGTACAAGTAGAAATAGGTGGGATCTTGTGTAGACTGCAGAGAAAAGGGACGTGGCTATCCTGCACAGGCCAGCCTGCACTGGCCAAATGTCCAGTGAAGACATTAGTCCTAATCAGACCAAAAATCTTTATAGTTTTACCAGAATTTGTGGCAATCACCATATCTGGGAAAAATACATGATATTCGTATTGCGTATCATACTTTCAAAATGTTTGAGCTTCTGAATGATACAGAGAATAAGAGCCCACTGAAGTGCACAGAGTTCTGTCTAAACCTACACAATAAAGTATTTTATTTTAATTACTACTGAGTATTGTTACTTACCACAGTTCAAAATACATATTAAAAAAAATCCACAAACAAAACAAAAATCCAAACAACTACTCAGGAAAACTTTTTGTGAATCAGGAAAAAATGTTTTCTATGAATATGTAAAGTGAATGGACCCATTTCTGTTTCCTCCCTTCCCCCAGTTTTGGTTTTTTTTTTTTTTTTTTTTTTTTTTTTTAGGAAAAAGCATGTTTCCAGGATTGAAAAGGAAGCTGGTTAAAATTATAGCTCTGACTATTTTTTCACCAAAAAAAATCTGTTTTAAAATGCATTCCATTATTTGGATGAGAAAGCCTTTTCACTAGAAAAATAAAATTACCAGCTCTTCCAACATAATCACATTTGTATTGTTAAAATTTCAGCTTGTTTCCCATGTCATTTAGGGAACACTTTGAGAACAGAATAAATAACATCATAATCAAGGAGCAATTTTTTTCCCCCTCTGACAAAATAGGAATCTTATTCTAACCATGTGGGCACCAATTAAAGACATAGCCAGGAATGGGAATGAATTAGCCCATGTAGGCTAATTTATCATGCCTAACTTCAGAGGAGAGATTAATTACCTACATGGATATGTCCATTTGCATTAGGAATGCTCTCATTTTGAGGATACCAGACATCCACACAGGTCTGGCAAGCACATCAGTGAGCACAACCCGTCAAGAGGACAACCATGAAGCTGACAAGACATCCATGAGCAATTCTGTTTAGTCCTACCAAAGTCCCATCCAACATCTCCATTAACTCTAAAGGGAGCAGTCAATGGTTCAATGGTGTCCACCTTGGAGTTAAATGCCTATCATGCTGGTTTCTACTTTTAGTGAGCTGCATCCCACTTATCCTCTCCTTAGAACTGTATACAACATCAGTTGAAGACAACAGACCAGATTCAATTTCAGCTTTGTCCTTTTTGATCTGTAGCACTGGCACAAGTTGAAGAAGGCCACTTCATCTCTGAATTCTTCACTGCAGGTAGCATTGGTCTGGTGTGAAACAAAGTGCTGTGCTCTCATGCTTCTATCTCCCTCCATCTTAGGCAAGAACGTTAAGAATGTTATTTTCTTCCTGGTTTCCCAAGCCAAAAGACAGGTGATTTTAAGACCAATCTGCCCTTTCTGTCTTTACTTGGATGTTCAACAACATTTGAGGGCTATATGACAGACATGAGAAAGAACGTGCCAGGAAAGGCTCTAACCCTCATTGACAACAGATTGACAAGAGCATCCACAACCCATACTGGTTTCCAGCAGTTACTTGGACCATGGAATGTGAGCTATAAACATGCCACACTGACAGGCAAAGCCACTTCTCACCATAAGCCAATTTCTGTCAAGCAGTGGTTCAGCTGCTCAGTGGGGACTCTACAGACAAGTAAAACTAGTTTCTGTTGTGCTGTGTACAATGTCAATCCATTTTACATGCCTCACTGTGGTGACCTGAAAGGAAAGTATCATTTGCTGCACACAATGTTTCTTCCATCTGGCTTGTTTTAAGATTGGAAGTGGCTAAAGGAGAACTGATAGAAGGGGTGGAGTGAATACATGCAGCCCTAAGTGTTTTCAATAGGGCATTAATTGAGATGTTGTAGATACTGTTTGCTTCAACTGTGGCTGCTCACAATAATTAGGTTGATGGATTCAGAAAGGAACAAAAAAATTATCTCTGTTCTCAGAGAGAAAGAAATTCAAGCACCAGGTTGGGGATTTGGGAGTCTAATAAACTCCTGAACCTGGTAAATTGGACATGGACAAGTCCTGGAGCCAGATGGAATGTATCCATGAGGGAACTGACTGACAAAACGCTGCCACTCTCCATCTTCTTTCAAAGACTGTAGCGATTAAGAGTCATCCCTAGTGTTAAAAATAATAATAAAAAAGAAGCTATATTAATCCCTACAAAGAGACAAGGAGGAGGGTACAGAGAACTACATGCCAAGTACATCAACCCTTGAAAATGAGCAGTGAAGCTCCAGACAAACCATTTTTCAGGCACATGTAGGAGAAGCTTAGTAAAATTCTGCATGGGCTATTATAGTATAAAAGTTCATCCTTATTTAGCCCATGAAATAAAGGTAGCTAAAGACAGAAAAATTATGCTTTAACCATGTGACCAACAGGAATGAGATCTAGTTTCTAGGATGGGTGTTGGGGAACCTGTGAACCTCAGCCATGCTTGGAAAGGATAATTTGTTGTCATCCTTATTTTAGCACAGCCCTGATCTCCAAGGAAGATGAAACATACTTTGTGCAGCATGTAAAAACCCACACAAAAGATGGAAAGCTCCATTTTCCAAGACAGCATGCATTATGCGTTTTTAAAACACCACTTGCCACTTTTGACTGTATGCAGATCTCAGACTGTGGCATCTGACTTGTCTCTTAGTAGTTACTGTGACCTCTAGGAACACGGTCTTAAGGAGTAATGTAGAAGTGTGATGGAGATATATCACTGGGCTTGGGAGGCAAATGTCTAAAATTAAAAGCTTGTTTCCTTTGACATTGGAGGGAACTGATATCACAGAAACACAGAATCACAGAATCACAAGGTTGGAAGAGACCTTTGAAGATCATTGAGTCCAACCATTCCCATCCTATGTTAATCCATATCCTTAAGTACCTCAACTACCCTTTTTTTGAACACATCCAGGGAAGATGACTCAACCCCCTCCCTGGGCAGCCTGTTCCAGCCATGACTACTCTTTCAGTAATTTTTTTTTTTTCTAATATCCAATCTAAACCTGCCCTGGCACAGCTTCATGCCATTTCCCCTTGTTCTATCTTCTGTCACCTGGCTGAAGAGACCATCACCTACCTCTCTACATCCTCTGCTCCTAAACTATCTATTTCCAAAGTCATATTGAAATGGCACAGAATTCTTATTCATAAAATTCTTGGTACAGGAATAAACACAATCTGATATTGCAGGTATTTCTCTGGATGAACAGCGGCAAAAGGCACAGAACTTCATTCCTTTCAGTATTTCCTTATGCTGAAAAAGTAGCAAGAATTTGCATTCAATTTTTATCCAGTCCAGTTCCTCCAAAACCAGATGTTGTTAGCATCAGGCAGAATTTCTCTTCCAAAATCTCCAAATCTGCCACTCTAATGAGATCTGTGTCAAACATAGTTTACCCCTCTGCTCATGGGAAATGTTTGTTTCTGCAAGTTTCCCAACTTAAAATATGCATAGACTACAACACCCACATACTTTGTGATCAAAGGAGACACAGTCTGCTGATATCTATCATAAAAATTAAAGGTAACAGTGTCTCCATAGTTAAGAATGCCGTAGAGATTTGTTAAGTGGTTGCTAAGAAAAAGATTGAAGTGAATTGTCTGAAGGAATAAAATAAAGGATCAAAGGGAATTGTTTGGAGGAACATCTGTAAACTAACTGTCCTGGAACACCAAGAACATCTAATCAAGATATTTCCACACACATAGCCAATTTGGCAGTGGAGACCCAAGTCCAGGCTCCCTGACTGAACTGCCTTAATTATAATACTAAAAAACCACACCCACAAGTCAAGAAAATCCTTGACTGGGAGAAGACCCTTCCTCCATGCAGTCCCAGTGATTGAAGATGACACAGCAATTATTATAATTACATGTAAATTATTAGCTATTTATTGTAACTGGGAGGGTGTTACCTTGTAACATTTGTAATAAGTATAATGAAGAAGCAGGTTTTGGGTGTGCCTGAACAGAAAGCACTGTCTCTGCTGTGGGTGAGAATTGGCTTCCTGCACACTGGGTAACATCTACTTTTCAGACAACCTGACCTGTGCTCTCAGTGCTGGACAATTGAACCTGTTGCTCTTCCTCAACCTTCTTGACTTCTTTTTCCGAGACTTCACTGCATTGCAGCTTCTAAGCATTTTGTGGTTTAACTGCACCTCTCCTTCATCCTGCCAGAATTTGCAAAGCCACTTGGGGTGGGGTGAAATTCCCAAGGGTCCTTTGACCTCTCCATCAAGCCCATTGGTAATAACATGGATGAAAAGCCTAGGAGCTGAGAACGGGGCATATCCCACCCTCTGAGGGGTGTCTGAGATGTGGTCTCTGTTCACAGACCATGGAAAATCTGGGCCCGACACACTATCCTTAACAGGTGAGATGTGACCACAGGCAATGTGTACATCCCTAGTTTCTAGCAGTTCAAAGTGAAATAAGGCCTCTTCCGTCCTGACACGACTGATTTTACCTGCAGGCCAAGGGAATAACAGTCACACACAGTCGATTGTGACACTCTGGCAAAAAACATACTAATTTCTCTGAGCACAGTCCCTCCTGATCCTCTGGCTGTGCCTTAAAGCACTCATTTCACCAGAGAATTTGCAGCTTGTTAGACCCCTGTTTGCTTTTCCAGCAGCACAGATGAGACAAGATCAGGGTATTTGCAATTTCATCTTGGACACAGCTCCAGGAAAGCTGCATCTCAGTAGCTGTTGATTTAATTTGCCAATGCTGTGACCACGACTGTACAAGAATAGGTAATTGCTTTTCCCAGCAAAGCAGGTGACTGCTATGATCTTTGCCTGACTTGTTTCTCCAGTCAGATCACCATGCTGAACAGGAGATTACCCTAGTAAAGGTTCTGATCCCCCTGTGAGAAGTCTGACAAATCACAGTTGGAAGACTGTGTGGGTCAAAAGTAGGGTTTCCTCCAGTGACATCAGTGGTAAGGTCCATCAGCCATCACAGATATGGGGAGTCTCCATCCAGCTGCACCACCAGCTTCCTGTGCTCTGTAGAGCTGATCATTCAGACCTGTTGCAATAAGGACACTTTATTTAGACATCTTTTAAACAGTAAGGGTGACGGAGCACTGGAATAGGCTGCCTGGGGAGATTGTGGAGTCTCCATCTCTGGAGATATTCCAGACCTGTCTGGATGCCTATCTGTGCACCCTGTTCTAGGGACCCTGCTTTGGCAGGGGGGTTGGACCCGATGATCTCTCAAGGTCCCTTCCAACCCCTATGATTCTTTGATTCTGTGATTTGGAGTCTGAATACAGTACTTTCTTCCTAACTGAGGCACCTAAACTTGCTGGTATGAAATACCTGACAGGTGATCCATTGCCCCATTTGGTCACCTGAGTCTCAAAGACTGACATGTGAGGTCTGGAAGGGAAGTGATGCCTCCAACGTAGCTTGATCCAGAGAACTGACAGTCAGCGTGTCAATGCTCCACCTTACTCCACCAATGCTCCTCTCCATGTGACCTGGATGAGGAATCACAGGTTCCCATTGAAGGAATCCTTATTTAGCAGTTGCACACAAAGATCTTAAAATGACAAAACTTCTTATGGGGACAGTCCCACTCCAAGAAACCACCAAAAGAAAAAATAATACCTATAAAGTAAAAAATACCATAGTGACTTTTATTTGGCTTCTTGGTTGCAAAAGAGACATCTTGACATGTTTTAAAGCTGTTCTGTGCCCATTAGAAAAGGTGGATACTTTTCAATTATAGATTTGGGGTTTTTTTTCTCTCTATTCATATTGACATAGGAACTGGGGCTTACAAAAAAAAAGAAATTAAATTTTGTATTTAATCTTTGAAGGTAATTTTATACAAGATATGAGGTGTCCAGGCAAAATCACAAGCAGGAGATGCCATTCTCTTTTCACTGACCATAGAAGGAGATGAGAGAGATGGTTTAGATAGCTTTTAAATAGCTATGAAATGAATTTCAACCTCTTTTCTAACACTTACAATAAATACCATGACAATTGGGAACACTCTGGTTCCTTCATACCTGGCAAGTAATATTTTTTCCTTTATTCTTGTAAAGTGCTGAAATGATTTTTTTTTTCTTTTTTCTTGCTAATGAAGGCTTGGCACCAGATTCAAAACCTACCCCTTCACTGACCATAGCAGAAAAGAAACTATTTTTATACAATTCTAGATCAGTGGTGGATAATCTTTGGTGGGAGGGGGGGGGGGTTCACATTTGAGGTAGAAGTTACCTCTTTTTATTAACTTAAATTCCAAGTTAATATTTTGGGATTCAGAAGCACTTTTTTTTCCCCTCCAGTGTTTACTGAATTAATGATTTTAGTAGCAAGAATATGTAAGGAAAGGGCTATGTGCTCAGGCTGCCATTGGAGTCACATCTTTTGAATAAAACAGGACAGCAGATACTCAAAATCTCTGAAGAGCAGATCAGACAGTACTTCTGCTGCTGCAGTCATGTATCTGCTTCTGCTGCTTATTTTTTCAACTGAAATAACAACCCTTTGAGAATCCCCATTAGTTGCTGTGGAGATAATTAGGAGTCCAGGGGAAAAAAAAAAAAAGGCAAAAAAATAAAAAAAAGGCAATTCTAGGTGATGATATGAAAAGAGCAAGAGAGATTCCTGGTGCAATGAAGACCTTGTCCACAGACTTCTTAATAATAACAATATAAATAAAAATAATTTTTTTAAAAAGAAAGCTCTGGAGTAAAAAAGCTGACTCCAGGCATTTGTACAAAAGAAAGAAACAAGATTATCACAGAGGAAAGGAATGGATTTACCTTTACGGTTCATAAGCACCTGCAAAGTCGGCATTTCTGCCTGAGCCTGGGGCTCCTTTGGAAGATCTAATCCATTCAGTCAATGGTCAGTAAACTATAATTTGTCTCATCCTCAGCTAGACCACTAATGTAGGTGAGATGAGCCATGTTGCACAGCTACCTATTTTGGTCCACTGATGGTCATGTAAGCCTTAGAGGAAAAACTCACATCCACATCTGGAGTGCAGGCATCTGAGAGAGGTGCAGGAAATCCCACTCAGGGGAAAACAATAGAGCCTGAATGTGGATCAGTCCTGAGGAAAAGGACTTAGGGGTGCTGATTATTGACAATTTCAACATAAGTCATTGCTATATGCTGGCAGCTCAGAAGGCCAACCATGTCCTGGTCTGCATCAAGAACAGCGTGGCCAGCAGGCTTGGGGGAAGGGATTCTGCCCCTCTGCTCTGTTCTTGGGAGACCCAACCTGCAGTGCTGCGTCCAGCTCTGGGGTCCCCAGTACAGGAAAGACATGGAGCTGTTGGAGCAAGTCCAGAGGAAGCCATGAATGTAATCAGGGGGCAGGAGCACCCTTCTTATGAAGGCAGGTTGTGAGAGTTGGGATTGTTCAGCCTGGAGGAGAGAAGGCTCTGAGGTGACCTAATTGTGGCATAGCAATACTTGAATGTAGCAATAGGACAAGGGGCAATGGCTTTAAGCTGAAAGATGGGAGAGTTAGGTTAGACCTTAGGAAGACATTGTTTAGTCTGTGGATGGTGAGGCCCTGGCACAGGGTGCCCAGAGAGGTTGTGGAAGCCCCATCACTGAAAGCATTTAGGGCCAGGTCAGATGGGACTTTTGGTAACTTGGTCTAATGAAGGGTTTCCCTGCCCATGGCAGGGGGTTGGAACTAGATGATCTTTGAGGTCATTCTATGATTCTATGAAATCCAATACATCATGTGCAAAAATTATCTAATGCCCCCTCTCCTTTTATCTCATGTTTCCTCATCATATATCTGTGCTGGTTTCAGTGGACACATTGGTCATCAAACAGGGCCATTTTTCTTCTGCATCTGCTACAAGGCAGGCTCAGCTGCTAGGATACCAGTGAAGAAAACCCCAAATTTGATATAAACGATCCCTGCAAAGGCAATAGACTGTGGCACTATGTAGCAGCCACAAAACACACTTTGCAGGGCTCTGTGCTTATGGGACCCATCTAGAAAGCACAGCAGCACCTCACCCTCACATAATCCAGCTCATGCATTAAGTCAGGTAGAAACTGAACAAGATGGTCACAGGCTGGTAAAACCACAAACAATATGTGCTGACCTGTAAAACTCCACCAGCAAGGGTGCTAAACAACTCTTTGCCCCTCTAAACTGAGCACAAAGAGACTGATGACTTGCATCTCCATGTCTTCCAAAGAACAGATGCAAATGTATTCCATCTTTGATTTTGTCAGTGTAACAGAAACATAAGCCCTGGCTAATAAAAGCATGCTGGACTTCACATCTTGGGGTATGGCTTATATATATAGAAATATATCTGGAGATAATAGCTTTGATGAAGAAAAAACACACTCCTGCACAGCCACTTGAGTATTGGAGAATAACCAGAAAAATGCAGTCTCACAAAACTGAGTTGTGAACATTGCTCCTACACACAGAAGTTGGCCCAAGGAATTATTTTTTTTCCCCAGGGTCTGTTGGGTGCTGAACTTGAGAGTAGTCCTCATGTCTAGGAAGGGGGAAAGGGAGGAAAGTGGAAAAGAGAAAAGGCTGGAAGGGGGCAAGGGGAACTATTCCACCCCAGGACAGGACTATGTCCTTCCCTCCTTTTGCTCTCTTTCTCTCAAAAAAAAAAAAAAAAAAAAATCCTTGAAGTTTTCATCTTGGCTTAGACTTTGTTATACATCCTTCCTGGATTCATGTTCACGTTTTACCAGCTTCCCCTCTAGAAATTTCTCTTTCTTGTAAAAACAAAATTTGAAAGAGTCATTGTGGTAGATTATACATATATTAGCAAATGATTCTGCACGTTGCCAACTCTCTACCAGCCTAACTGCCCTTTACAGGTTAAGTAGGAGCTGAGAAGGGAAAGGAGAGTTTCTAGATGATAGTGTTCCAGGAAAAGTCAAGATCTCTTTAGACAGTTGAAGTTCTGCTTTTGTCAGCTTCAGATTCTCTTGCACTTCTGTATGAATGACTTCATTCTGAGCATTGCAGCTTACACAAAGCTGATGAGATGAGGTACAGCTATAGACCGCTATGATCTTTCAGCTGTAGAGGGGGTGTTCTGATTTTTACCAGCCATTGGGAATTTAGTTGATAAATATTAGTTGAATTCTTCTGAAGATACTAGATTTTTCACAGATTCCAGTGAGCAGTATGTAGATCTGTAAAGTCATTCCCCAGTGACCTCAGTCAACCCTGAACACTTACATCAGGAAGCCAAACCTGACATGTTAACCTGTGCTACATTGACTGTATGCAAACAACAGGGTTTAATAAGCTGTGAAAGAACATATTTAATTGAAACAAAAATAAAAATCCAAGGCAACAAGAGACCTACAGTAAGAAGAAAGGAATTGGTGCGGTCCCAGTTCTCAAATATAGTAAATTGGTGTGATTCCAGTAAAACCAATGGTTCTGGGTCAGATTATACTGGTTGTGAATCTGGACCCTGGAGGATAAGAATGTGATAGCATCACTGAATCACAGACACATGAAAACACTGCTAAACTGAACTAAGTATTCCCATCTCCCTCTAGAATAAAGAAGGGGGAAAACAGGTCATGTCTCTGCTGTCTCAGCTCCCAAATTAATCATGGTTTACTGCTAAACCAGACTGCTGCATTTTAGCACTATCTGCTGCTGATTTACGCACACACACTCATGCACACAGCAGCTTTTTTATCCACATTTTTCTTTTCTTTCCATTATCACAAATTAAATTATAGCCTTGATGACTCTGGATAATGCACAATGAAAATACTCTCCTTGAGCTATGATTCTAAACCCCCCCCAAATGTTTTTGTAAAAATAAAATGCTGAGGTATTATTCCTCTGTCATTTGATACATCAAAAATTAGAATATATTTTTTCCTGTGTGCTCCTCTGAAGCAGGAAATAATTTTCTTATTCCTTAGCTGTACCACAATCAAAGTTCATAGGCATCCATTCAGTAGTTTAGCTTAATCATACTTATGCAATTACTGTCAGAGTATGACATTTTCCTTTCACCTTTACTATTCCCTAGAGAGTAAGCTATCAACCTTTCAAGATCATTACAGTTGTTTACATGCAGGTAGCAAAAGGAGTCTTCAAACAGAGAGAAATCTTTATCTCTGGATGTAGCAAGAACCAAATTATCTGTAGCTTTGGGATTTTTTTTGTTCTATAGCATGGAAGCAGTATTTGTACCTGAGAAAGGGACTGACAAAGGGAACACGTTTCACTCTAAGAAGTTTAAAATGGAAACATAGACATTTTAATGGAAGATACTGGGAATGATGTTCACTTTTCCTTAGCTGTGGTAATAACACACATGTTGAATTTAAAGCCAGGAGGTACCATTACAGACATTTATTACGGAAAAAAAAAAACGCCAAACACCAAAGTTTCATTTTGTGGTTCTCCCATAAAGCTCACAATGGGCATAATTCTCTGCTGATCTATTTCTTTGGATCATTTATTTACCATAAATGAGAAATAGTTGGGTTTGAAGTTCAGGGTAGAGCATGGCCTGGATGGTGAGAGTTGGATAGGAAGAAAAGCAAATGCCAAAACCCACTACAGAGTTGCAAACCCATTTTTATTTAATGCAGTTGGCAATGTGGCAGTCTTGGAAAGAAGATGGAGTGCAGCAAAGACTGGAGTCTTGAAGGTGATTGCCCACCATATAGGTAGGTGTTGTATTTCAGCCATGAATTTGGCAGTCAGGAAGTTTGAACAAATGTATCCACCTTCCCAAAACACCTCTTAGCTCCAGCTATGGGTCACTCATGCTTGAGGCAGCATGCAATTCCTCATTTTTATCATGTGTTCCTTATTCATTACATAGCCCCTCAAAGCCAGGGGTGAATTTCTGTGTTCCCTTGGGAAGGGAAGGGAAGGGAAGGGAAGGGAAGGGAAGGGAAGGGAAGGGAAGGGAAGGGAAGGGAAGGGAAGGGAAGGGAAGGGAAGGGAAGGGAAGGGAAGGGAAGGGAAGGCAAGGCAAGGCAAGGCAAGGCAAGGCAAGGCAAGGCAAGGCAAGGCAAGGCAAGGCAAGGCAAGGCAAGGCAAGGCAAGGCAAGGCAAGGCAAGGCAAGGCAAGGCAAGGCAAGGGAAAATCAAAAGGAAAAATCCATGTCTAAGATGCCTTCAGTAGGTCTCCAATTTAGTAATCAGTACAGACACAATAGTATCTCCAGAGGGAAATTTTCTCATTAAAGATGTGTTTAAGATTAAAAGGAATATTCTAGATATAACTTTCACTCTTTATGAACTATAGAAGCCAAATCAACTAGAATAAACTTCATACTCTTGTTCTAGAGGGCAGCCCTGACATTCCTTAAAGGAAAGCTTGAATTTTTACAAAGATCACAATCCAGCCTTAGCTAAGACAGGATAGATGAAAAAGAGATTTTTTTATTATCAAACAAGAAATGATGTAGCAAGCAGGTAAAGCTATAGGGAAGCAATTTCTGTGGAAGAGAAATATCTGTTCTTGTTGGCTGTTAATCTGAGTGTTAATCTGCAGTGAAGTCCCATCTTGTGAACATTTCTCCCTGCATTCCATGCTTAAGATACTTACAGACATTAATTAGATCCCCCGTTAGTCTTCTCAAGTCTGAACAGCCCCAGCTTATTCAGCCTCTCCTCATAGGGGAGATGCTCCAGGCCCTTAAATCATCTCTGTAGCCTCCTCTGGACTCTCTCCAGGAGATCCCTGTCTTTTTTATCCCAGGGATCCCAGAACTGGACACAATACTCCAGGTGGGGCCTGACCAGAGCAGAGCAGAGGGGGAGGATCACCTCCTTTGACCTGCTGCCCACACTCCTTCTGACACACCCCAGGATCCCATTGTCTCTCTGAGCCACCAGTGCGCACTGCTGGCTCATGGCCAACCTGTCATCTACCAGGACCCCCAGGTCCTTCTCCATAGAGCTCTTCTCCAGTAGATACTTGAGTTCTCCAGTAGATCCTTGAGTATTGAAACAGATCTCAAGTTTCCTAAGACTAAATCAAGAACCTCGAAAGCTTTTGGAAGAGCTGCATTGATAGCAGAGTAAAGGCTGTCTGCTCCCTAAATAATGTCATGTCATGGACATGCACATTAGAGATAAAACCTCCCTTCTGTTTTTAAAAATACAAGTCAGACATAGTATTTGAATGTCATCACCACTGCTTGGACACAAAGTATATGAGATGAAGTGGCAGTTTTTTGTGATTTGGCTTTCTGATTTTTTTCCCGCCTGTTCCTCTATCATCAGTTTAAGATAGCAAAGAAATTGGTAAATTGTGGGTTTTTTTACTCCATTCCTCTTAAAATCAGCTGGTCCCATTAGGGTCAAGATAAAATCCAAATGAAAAAGCATTATCTTTATTACACTTTATTCTTATTACCCTTTATTCTTCTGGAACCTTCTGTACTACCTTATGAAATTATGGTAGTGTGAAACTCCACAAAATCCAGTCTGCAATGTAAGATACCAAATTAAGTAAAAGAAAAAAAAAATCAGTATAATGTTAATTTGTGCTCTATAGCCACTTCCAGCCAAAATTATCCTCGTCCCATTACACCACCAAGAAACATTGTTCCACAAATATTCCTGGATGTGTGTATACCTGTTAAAAGGATGGAAACCATCTGGTTATCAGATAATACTTTAAATCTTTCTTCCCCTGTTCAGCTGGTGTATTTTCCTTGACAGTTGTTGCACCAAAAGAAAACTTTGCAGAAGTGATGAACAAGTGAGGAGGAAGCAGCAACAGATGAGGCTGACAGGTTTTGGTTCTCCACTCTTGGTTTTATGCCAGTTAACCACCACCTTCTGTAGTTGTTTCTGTCCCTGGGGAGCCTGGGCAGGGTGGTTGCTGTAAGACTGACCAGCACTGAGGCTGTGTTGGGTTCTGAAATGCCAGCTTTTGAAAACAGCAGCTGCTTCTGCAAAGCTCGCATGGCTGAAAGGAGTTGGCAGAGACTTAGAAAATCTTTTTTCTCAGCCATCCCCTCACTTGGCCTCTAGTAAATAGTTCTTGCTCAGGTGAGAAATTCTTACAGACACCACACACTATAGTAAGTCCCTGGATTTTCACGAGTATTGGCGTATAAGTAGGCCCATACACTACTAGCTTAATTATACACTACTTCTTTCTTAATTGCTGCAACAAAATAAGCTTTCAGGTTTTAAAGATTTCTTCATTATTTTTGAATTGGTTTCCTAAGGAAAGGAAGCTTCTGCAGCCCTGCTAATCATTAAATACCTTGGCCAGTTTCAGTCATCATTAGACAAGAGGTATATGTTGCAAGGAAATTAAGTCAGCTAATGATGCTTCTAAGAAAGAGGATATGGAATGCAGCTGGTGTTGTAACTGTAAGAATTGGATATTCAGGACTTCAGTCATAATATTCAACACCAGAGAACCTGTAGATGGGAAAAGAAACCAAATTTTGTGAAGCCTCCTGCTAATGAAGTTCCTTACTCTTTCCATTTTAAAACCTTTTGGCAACTAGCACATACTGGAGAATATTTATGTAGCCAACCTTAGTGTTGTTCATAATGTATAAATGTGAGGATTATTTTTTTAATTACTCTGCCTCTCCAGTTAAAACTACATCAAGATATTTTTCATTTCTCAGCATATAACAATCTGCATTTCATTAAAATGAAGTGGTTAGTTATTTAATACTTACACTATTCACATTCAGGTCTTGAATTTCAGCTAGAGTAAAATTATTCCAACATAAACCTAGAAAACAGAACGACCTAATGAACTCTCCCTTTTTCTATTACTCTATAATTTCCCCTTTCTTTACAATGTAGGATTAGGTCTTCTATAATTCTATGGATTATTTAAACACCGCTCAAAAAGCTGTCAAGATTGTTTTCAAAGGCATTTGGAATGCAGATCATTAAGAATGCCATTTTCAGAAGTTTCATTAACTCTATTTCTTCCCTGAATTTGTGTTTCAATTTGGAAGGTAATAGTAGGGTCACATAAGTAAAAATTGCCATAAATGTATTGAACTGCATTGTTTAACATAATAGAAAGGCTGTCTGTTAAAGAAGTGATTTTTCCATTTAAACAGAGAGAGGATGATCATACATTTTTAACTGCTCTTTCCAGTGACAAGAATGCAGCAAACATTTCACTTGGCTGAATCAAGAAATTAAATGATGAAGGTTTTACTTTCCACCAGTAATTCATCAGGCTACCACAACCTGTGTGTAGCTTCAAGCATATGCATAACTAGACTTTAAGCATATGCTCAGTAGAAATTTTTTTGAACTAGAGCCACAGATTCTGTGCATTTTTCAACCTCTTCTAGCAGCTGAACTTCAAGCACAACACTGTTCCCCCTTAGAAAGCTAACTAGATAATTAGTGTCTTAAAGGCTTTCATTAAGAAACCCTTTATATAACACTGGTGGATAGGATTTCCAGATTTGATATTTCACACATGGAGATACAGGACATCAATGGACAAAAAAATAAATCCTTTCCAAGCTCAAATTAATAGCTGTGCTAAGTGGGATGCATAATAAAGAAGTCTAGCAGTGATTTGCTCACTCTCTGATTAGAATAGGTTCACAATGTCAAGGAACAGGGAGACAGGCACAGATAATACTCAGTTAGCATTTACTGTGAACTGTCCTGTTAAATGCATGTGACTTCAGATTCCTTGCACAAAGGTTACTTCTCTCTTTGATGGCAAGGGCTATCCATAAAGTTGCACTTCTCCCCCTGTAAAGATTGAAGATATGCACTGCCAGCATTAAAATGACATGAATATCAATGACATTTGTAGGACATCCAGTTCATTTAAGGGTCTTTAATTAACAGCAGGAACCAGGACATGCCTGTCTTATAAGCTTCCAGGAGTGTCACTCTCTGAGTCTCTGGAAGTCATGATAGCAAGAGCTCTTGCAGTATTCAAGACATGAAGCTTTGGGCTTATTTTTTAGCTTTTATTTCTTAAAAATAACAAGTAGAAGAGTTCTAAATAAGTGTACTCATTTCCTGGTTAATTACTGCTTTTCCGGCTTCTGGTTCTGAACAATAATAGGTTCAAGAATTCATCCTGAGGACCAAGAACGGTTTTACAAAGAGATTAAAAACCATGGGCAAGATGCTGATGAGCAATGTGTTCAGTCGACTCAGCCCAGTTCCCAAAGGACTGTAACACTGTATTAGGCAAAATATTTGAAAAACTTAGAAAGCGTGGAGCAGAAATAGAAATAACATGAACTTCCTTTGATCTTTCCTAAGGGCAAAGATAAAAGAATATATGTAAAAGTGTGTGATATCTCACCTCAGTGTTGCCATTACCTTGTAAGTCACAGGTTGTATGCAGCTGCACCTTTCATGCCTTGGCCTGTATATTCCCTGAGCACTCATTTGTAATAAATTTTGTCAAGATTAATTTTGTTAATTATTTTTTTTTCCTCAAACTGCATCTCTCAGGAAACAGATGGCATCTAAGTAATTCCTCTTGCAAAGTAAACAAGGCAAATATAAAACTGGAATAATGACTCAATGATTTGCCTAGGTCAAGTTATTTAAGGTTGCTACTTTCGGTATTAACTGCTACTTTAATTACACTGACAGTAAATGTAGTTTGCAAATGAGACTCTATAAGGTGATTCAGAAAAATGTCGAGTTTGTTTTTGGTTCTTCCTGCAAGTTCCTGTGTTACGTTCATCAGGACATCTGAGCTTGGTGTCCCATATTTCAGCTACAAAGTGTCTAATACCTTGCATCCCTTAATTTGTATTCTGTGTGTATGTTTGTCTGCTCCTGTGCCTCAGACCTGGCACCATCCCCACCTTAACATAACAAGGGATGGGACTCATCTGGCTACATGCAGACACGTGCAATGTAAGTATCTACGTGTGAACTAGGGTCAAGTTATTGACCCATTCCTGGTTCCCTCTATTATTGAAAGAAAGCAAAAGAAGTTTGGTGTCAAGTGAAATCTTTAATAGGTCATATGACTTATTCTCCTAAAGTTCATCTGTTGGTTAGAAGGAACAACCTGGGATGACTGGTGCAGATCTGAGTGTCTCATGTCAGATATCAAAAACTGTGACATGAATCCGATCTAAGATAATATCTTTATTTTTTTTTTAACTTTCACAACTCCAAGACACTGATTTGATGTGTAACTACTTTGAAGAGCGAGTGAAAGAAAAAATATGAAGTGTACTTATGTGTATATAAATATATATGCACAAATACAGAAATAGCTACAGAACATATGCATTTATGCCCATATAAGTGAAAGTCCATATTATATATACACTTTCAGTGTATGTTAAAGGTTTTGTTTCTCATACCATACTCATTACCTGAGAAATTGTCAGGAAAAACACTGGACATTCTGTTGTAGATGATACAAATATTTGAGAGTTGAGAGCAACCCATAATCATCATCTGACTCCAAATCCTCACAAGCTCTCCAGGATGTACAGTCGGACTCTTCCATTCAGTCTAAATTGATAATATAAGAATTGAGTGACTTTATTCAAATTGCACCCAGAGTAAAGTTACTTAAGATCCCATGAAGTAGAATCAAAAGCTGAATTGGTTTGTTCAGGCACAATCTAATTTTATGCAACAAGAGCACTCTTAACTTGCTAAGCATGCATCAGAGACAAAGTGAGCTATCCACACCACATATTTGGAGGTACACAGTATTCATCCAGGCTGTAAATTATCCTTTCACATCCTTAAGTAAAATTGTAGAGGTCCTTGCTACAAAAATATGCAAGCAGGCGTAAATGTGATGGGCATTTTAAGCAGAGATAACCTCCTGTGCCTAGTTCCTGAAAATGAACAGCTAGGCTGCTGGCAATTATCTCTAATTACAGTCAGTACAAAAGGGTTTTCATAATGCACTTTTGTACAATGTGCAACCTTGAAATGAGGTCCTGAGGCTGAAATATTTGTTCCCCTTCTGCATTAAGTGCATTTTAAAAAATAATAATTAGAAGATCGGTCAGGAGGAAAGATAACACTGTGACATGGTCACTTAATAAATACATAAGATGTATTATTTGCCTCTCAAGAGGCCTGATCCTATCCCAGTGATTTAATATTAACTATCATATTACCATTACATTATCAGAGCTGAAAGCAGAGAGAGAAGAAAAATATCATTAAACTCATTTTTCGGGTAAGTAAAACACCACAGAACGTTCTTTGCATATATTCAACATCAAGGCTAAGAAACTTGTCAATCTGCAAACTTCCAGACCAAGGGTGAGCTGTAAGTTCCAAATAACCTTGAATTTGTCAAAAAAACCACCCTCTCTCCATATATCAGCCTCCTTTATTATATTTTTGGCTTTGGATTTTGCCTTGCCTATATAGTGGTGATCAACTGTAAAGCAAAGAGATCAAGACTTTTTGATAAGATAGCAAAGGGATAATCTTCCTTCAGTGCTTGGCACATAAATATTAGACTGGTCTTGTCAAACAGAACCTGCTATAAGACCTTGCTGGATGCTTATAAATTGGTCAGTCCATTAATCATTCCAACCAGGACTTTCTTGCTTGAACTGCTTTCTCAAGCTGAGCTCTGTTGGTAAACAACAGTTTCTGAGAAAACCTTGGGATTAAATTTCTGCCTTTTCTTGAACACTATTGATAGGGGACATAAGGGGAGCTGAGCTGAAAATGAAAAATAAGCCCTTATTTACATGCTAGGTAAAAACTGGGTTCTTCAGTGCCTGTCTCCACACGTGCTCCCTATGTTACCATAGGTACCATGAAACCCTCAGTATTTACTGATTCGTAACATTTACCTGACCCACTGCATTTACTGTGTTTAGGAGTAAGATTGCTTTGAATACTCTGCTCAAAGTAATTACTGGGAACAGCAAACACCATGATTTTAATGCCTTACCCTGTATCACTTTGTTCTTAGAAATGAGTTCAAATGTCCCTTTGATTCACCAAAAGAAAAGAGAAATAGAAAAATAATATGTGACTTCTCTTTACATTCTCTTGTCTCAGTATTCTAAGTACTTTCCGAATTAAAATCCATCTGAATCAAATGAGCTTCATCATATCAGCCTTTGACAGTTACAGCAGTTGACGGGTCTGATTCTGTGGAGGGCTGGTTGTGCTTTCCTGCCTTCAAAATCAAAAGAAATTGATGTCCCTTCTCACCTTCAGTGATCAAAAGATTCTCTTCAGCCATTATGTTAATTATTCTCATAGATAGCACTGAATTCAAATAGAATACTTCATACTTGCAAAAGGCCTTCAGATCTGAAGTCGAAGGTGTCTATATCGTCACCCCCATTTTACAGATGGGAAAGAAAAGTGACATATATACAAAATAACCCAAGAATAAACTCAGAAGTAGATCTTTCAAGTCTCAGTTCAGTGCTCTAGGGATAGCTAGGCAACTTTGCTTCAAAGCACCAGTCCTTAATCAGGAGAAGATATGCTCTCTGCTGCCGTTTTTAAGTTAACATGGTCATTATTTCACAACAAGCCATGCTGTAAAAAAACATGATGTCAGCCATTAGGACCAAAAGGGTTTTTGAACTTAATTTGATTATTCATATGAATACAAAACTGTATCATGCAAGACTTAGCTGAAGAGGAATAGCTTGAAGCAATGCTGGAAAAAGTGAACTGAATATACTAATTTCAGATAATAGGTTATTCAGGTTACCTGAGAGAACTATTACAGCTATACAACAGAGCAGAGTGTTTGCTTTGCTATCCATTATCACATTTTCAGACCAATGAGCAGTAGGATATGTTGGGTCCGACCTTCAGCTTTTGTCAGATGTTGCTCTGATGCTGTAGGTAGGCTGAATCTAAGTTTTATGGACAAAACCACCTAATCAGACATAGTTAAAAAGAAGTGGTTTTTTGGTGTGTCTTATTTTACATAACTTTCAGATTGCCCTTGGGGCCCAAAACAGAAAACCTTTTTAAATGGAAAAGTTTGTGAAACAGGAGGGGGCATGGGCTTTGTGTCTTGCCTCAGCATCAGAGATGTTGCCCTAGAAACACAGCAAAGGGTGTGTTTGACAAAGGCTGCACAAGAAGATAGCTGTCTCCATTGTGGTCCTACTTAGTGTTGTGACCCCATACCAATGAATTTCAGAAATCTCCCACACACCCCAGGTTTGGAAGCTTAGAAATGTTCAAATAAGTGTTTTTCATACACGTTAGGATTCAGTTCTGCTGCAGACTGGAGACTGCCCACTCTATCATTGAGAACATGATTCTCAAAGAGAAACTCAGGTATCCCCAAATAGATGGTCAGAAGATGGATTTGTGCAAGTGGCTGTGGTATCAGTAGATAAGATAAGCATGTTGCTATCTATATAGTTACTCTGAAAAGAGCCAATAGAAGTCTCAGAAGCTAGCTTTCATGGCAGCATCTCCTTGTAGCAACTGCTACTTTTTAACTCTACAAATGAAAGTTGAAGGGGTCATTGGTCAAGTAGCTGCTGTGATTATCAGTTTGTAAGGAGAGATGGAGGTTCCACAAGTTATGATTAGAGATTATTAAGGAAAAAACTCTTCTCACTGGGCTGGAGAGAGCAAGTTTTGCCAATTTTCTTTTTTTGCAAAATAACAAGTGTAATTTTACAAACATTCTCACCAGTGGAAGTAAACTCTGTGTTCATAGGAAGACAATGCATCACACTCTTCTGATGCTGTCTGAACAGGGGACATAGCTCTAATAGATCTTCCTTAAATCATCTACCAACTATCATCCTAGTTCCCAAGAAACGGGCTTCTTTCTTTCCTTCTACATTCCTTGGGTCCAACCAGGCTGTAGGACAGTATTGAAGCAATGCTCCTTGGTGCCAATTCTCCCATCCTGTTTTTACTGTGCCATAAGCCCATGAAGTTTCACCCCCATCTCTGAGCTCCATCCCCAAAAGTTCAGTGGGAGATACATTAAGGATGTGTGCTCAGAGGGCTTCACACTTCATTCAAAGCCTAAATGCTCTAATTTAAGTAGCATAATTACACCATGTATTGCAATATATTGTTTTACAGGAACAGACATGTTCCTGTTGCCCACCAGTATGGGCAGTTCTTCAAGCAATTTTCAATCTGCTTTCCCCTCTGAACCAGCCTTCCTCTTATTCTCTCCCTCCTCTTTTTCCTGCTTAAAGTCCATTTTATTGATTTTTTAACTCTGTCTGCCTTACAAAATTATTCTCTTTTAAGGCCCTTTTCTGCTTACTGACCTCTGCACAATGACTGACAATAAACTTTTCCTTTTATTATCTCCAGTCACACACTCAGGTGACACCTTGATTAACCAGCCACCTTAGGTGGTCAAAGTACCCTTTTAATTATGAGTTGCTAAGTTACCAAAAGTGAGATCTAGCTATTGCAATGTGGACTCCTACAATACTGAATTTGGAGCTGATCATTCTTGTCACCCTTTATACTGATAAAAGAAGATATGTAAGGTATCTGTAAGCCTAGTGGTGTCTATCTTGGATAGTTAGGTTAGCATGACCTGAATTATCACCTGTTGGTGATTATTTAACTGTAAGATGAGCCTATCATACTAATTCAGATGTTTAACCTTTATACAAGGTTATAATAATCCTACTCCACTATTATGACTCACGTTTGGGGGACTGTATCTCCAGAAGATGAGCCCATGGCCTGTTTTAAGTCTTCCAGTGCAATGGTTTTTATTACAGTTTCCAGCACTGGTATTGGAAAAAAATAATATGGAATGGTTATTAAAGATTCATTCACACTACACTTTAATTAGAAATTCAGAAAGAACAAAGTGTCTGTTGAATCACAGTGATAATGCTAATAGATGTATAATGCAAATAACTATGTTTCTGTGATAACCAGCTACTGACAGGCTTAGTTGTTAACCTACTTCACTGGGAAAATCATAGACAGTAAACACTTGACATTAAGTTTCTTTGATTCTTTGGCTTTCTGATAGTTTCAAGACAGAGCCAGAGGGACATTATATTCTCTCCTCTGAAAAGCCATTTTCAGAGTATAGACATGGTCTGAACTGCAGAATTCAAACAATACATAATTGCTTTCCTTCTACAGAAAGACATACCGGTGTCCCTAAACAGACGACTGTCAGAAGCTGAAAGAACATGTCAAGACAAGGACAAGTTTATATTTGTCCAGCTTCTTTCAAACTTTGTCAGACATGATGCTGAGTTATGTGAAACTTCCATCTGACCCCAGCAAAGTCAGTGCCTCAAACAAGCCACTAAAACCAGGTGTCAGGACCAAAAGGCCATCAAAAGCCTCTAGCAGTTCTATAAGAGTCATGGAGTTAGGATGAGGTATCAATAATGCATCAGTCAGAAACTCTGACAAACTCCACTTCTGTATCTTCTATTGATAAAGATTTTTTACTCCCCTCTTCTAAGGGCATTACAGAGAAACACTAGTGCTAAGAGTTAAATGTATACACAAGGGACTGACAACTGCTTAATACTTAAATATCACACATCACACATAATAAATAAAATACCATTCAATATAATGCGACACAATAGAATATAACAATATATTATATCATAGTTAACTTCACAGGGAAAAATAACACATAATGATATTATTATATAATATCATATAATCTTATATGTTATAATAAATTATATAATATGATACCCTATAATATGCAATATACAACATATAATACCATTCAATATAATACAACACATAAGTCAATATAATACAATACAGCAAAATATATAACCTATATTGCATATAGTATGTGATATTTAATGAAATATTTTATATATAATATATGATATATTATATATACAATGATATCTGATATCTGATATCCTATATTCTAGATAATATATAATATATAACATATATAATACTATTGACAGTAAACGCTCTGTGAAATACAGTGCATTTTTTTTCAGGCTTGTACAAAAACAAAGAACAAAACCAACTCCCAGCACCAGATGTTCAAAGGTTCAAAAGCACCTATCATGGACTCGACAGGTTGCAGACACCTGAATATTTTTCACAATGTGAATCACCTTCAGTCACCACCATAAGAATGACAGATGCTAAAAAGGAACAACAATCCTACAGCAGGCAGTGGCATTTGGTCAGCTGAATCAGTCTCCAGATTCTTCTAATCAAAGTGTAGGTTTACTTATACAGTCATGCAAACAGCTTTTAAGATTAAGATAGCTGAGGTATCCAAACAGAGCTGGCAGATATGACACTACAGCTGTTGGAAGATCCATGTTGTCTTGAAACTAAAGTGGAATTCAGTGAAGAGAACCTATGTTATTCCAAATACACACCAAAGTGTGGGTAACAAAAGCAGATCTGGGTACCTACTGAGCACAGGGAGAACTGAAATACATATCTTGTGAATACTTAAATCTTTACTTAACTTTAGTTGAGTTAAACCTTGGCTGAATCCAACTCCACCCGTGGTACCTGTAGTAGAGTCAATTATAGAATAATAGAATGGTCTGGGTTGGAAGGGACCCCGAGGATCATAGAGCTCCAACCCCTTATTTAGCATAGGCCCACTTTGTTAGTTCAGTGACATGCATGGTATATAAGAAAGGCAACATCTGTACCTCCCAAAGAAGCCTATGTGATTCTCACCTGTTTTCTACAGCATTGCTAAGAGACATCTATTGAGGTGGCTATATATGGTGATTGGGGTAAACAAAGCAACCCAAACAAACACAAAAACAGTCCCTGCCTTGCAACAGAAAGGCATCATGGGCAGAATTGCAATCAAACAGAGCAGCTGTAGTAGAGATCTTACCACAGAAAACCCAGTAGAGTACAGGGAGGGTGGTGGAGCAAAGTCAATCTTACTATAAATAATCTTGTGCTTCCTGCTCTGAGTGGCTGGGATACCCTCTTTGTTTCTAGAAAACATGATTTGGGAACCTTAGCCTGCACAAACGACTGAGCCAACAAATCCTGTGGCTGCAGGGAAGGAACAAGACAGATCTGGATTGTACTGATTCACGGATATTTATTCAAGCCTTGAATTAATTGGTTGATGAAGTTGTTTCTGTAAGCTACATCAGAACCACAGACTCCAGTCAAATAAGAAAATAAGTCCTGATGCTATAGAGCATCTGGTTAAGATTCATCCAACTACCTAACTCGTAGTAAGTGAGGATAACTTATTGCATTTGGAATTGGCTAGAGTCAAAATACAGTTAAGGTGCAAAGTCTGTGTCCTATTTATGCTAATTATTACATTTACCTTTTTTCTTAAAGTGTATTTACTTGAACTGGCATGTGTAGCTGGCTTTAAAAAAGAACACATCTACCTGTTTCACAGAAATCTGAAGGTGCTTAATAGACAGCAATGAAATTCTGAACCACCCAGATCAAAGACCTTGCCCATGTACATGTAGCTGCATAAACATTATACGTTCTTTTAGATAATAAAGAGAGAGTCTATGGCTTAATCCATATGCAACAGACATAGGTGGTTATCCATGAGCAAATGTGTAATCCTGATTTAGCAAACAGACAACTTCAGTTTTCCAAGCAAGCACAAATGTACTTGTTAAAGTAGAACATGGTGGTAACTGCCAAGAAACATAAACCAGAAGGGCAAGATATGAGGCTATTAATCACAGTACACTTTTGTTGCCTATAGTTCATTTGTCATAAAGCCCCCAGAACAGAAGATAATGAATTCTGGTCATTGCTTGAGCATTTGTTGCCCCAAAGATAAGTAGGGGCTTCAGTGTCTTTTACCTTCCATACTAGGCATTAATCTTACAGGGAAAAATGACTGGATATTTATATTGCTTAGCTGCTTTACTACATTTCATTCCAGTCCTGGGGAGACATAATGGCATCTTTTGGGCACAGCCTGCAGGGTGATTTGGAGGTGCAAACACATCAGATATTGATCTGTGGATCAGCAGAGGAGAAACTGTGGTCAGCTTTATTTTTCAGCAATCCCTTACAATACCTTCTATATTTGGAGTTTGCCTCACCAAAAGGGAATTCCATTTAAGATGCTTTGTCCTATTCTGGGGATAACTAGGAAAACAGTTGCTTACTCTCCATGCTCTTTAAATCAGTGGAAAATCCCCTCAGAGAGGAATTTTTTAATCAATCAAAGTGCAGAGTTGATGACCTCCACACCTCTAAATGGTGGTGGATGCAATTCCATCCTATGGCTGGAAGCTCACACACCACACATACTGTGCAATTGAGCGAGACCACATGAGTGAGCCTCAGCATCAATAAACATGTAACATGCATTTTCTTAAGAAAACCCAAGCTAAATTATAATAGCTAAAGACTGGGTGCTTTATACATGTCTGACAATTCTAATTTTCCCTTACAAAGCTGCAAAAATATAAATATATAAGTAAGTAGATAGATAAATAAATAAATCTTTCCTGTTCAGCATAGATTTAATAAGACAGTTTTACATTAGATGAATATTATGTAATTGCTAAATGAGATCTTCAGGCCTGATAAGTAAATAAGGGCTTAATCTACTTGCTACATAATTATCTTAAAATTATACATGCAGCAATATGTAATTAAAACTATTCTTACTGTATAAAAATAAGAATTTAAATATGAGAGCCACAGCTATCCTTAGGAAAAAAGAAAAAAGTTTGCCATTAACCTGTTGTATATATTAATTTCTACAGACTTTAATGAATTTTAGTTGAATGCTTAAACACTGAACAAGAAAATTGAATATTTCTGAGTCTTGACCTAAAATGTATTGGAGAAACTCCTTCAGGCCAGATTGTAATGTCTTAAATTAATCACTGAATTAAGTGAACCATAAACACCTATAAACTTCCCCCAATCTGCTCTTCTTCATACTGAACTGTCCCAGCTTTCTCAGCCTCTCCTTGTGAGACAGATGCTTTAACAATCTTTGTGGAACTGCAGTAGGCTCTCTACTATGTCCATGCCTCTTTTTCACTGGGTAGCCCAGCACTGGACACGTCTTGCTGGGCTGAGTAGAGAAGGGTCACCTGCCTCAACCCATTGGTGTTGCTATTCACAATGCAGCTCAAGATGCTTTTCATTTCCTTTGCTTTGCAAAGCTGCTTTCCAGCCTGTCAGTCCTCACCTCTACTGGCACATTTGGCTCAGGATTAGTATTTCCCTTTGTAGACCTTTCTGAGATTCCTCTCTGCCCATTTTTCCAGGACAACAGTGTTCTGAATGGCAGAACAACCATCTGGTCAAACACTCCTCCCAAATTTTTACCATCTCCAAACTTGCAGAGGGTGCACTTTATCCTGTCATCTACTTCAGTAATAAAGATGCTACATGGAATCGGTCCCAATATCGACACCTGTGATACAGGATTATTGACTTGGCTCCTAATGAACTTCATGCTGCTGATTAGAGTCCTTTATTCTCATCAATTCAGACAGTAATAAATCCACCTAACTATGGAATTATCTTACATGTCCTTATGATCATACACCATGTATCATTGTTTCCTGACTTGTTTGTGGATCTGCTTAGTTGCACCAACAGTTACATATAGAGAAAACACATTAATGCAGACTTTGCAGAGCTAAAGATGTACACAGTCATCCCAGGGTCAGATATGTACCGTCTCCTGTTGAGCATTTAAAGTACCATAGGTAGCTGTGACTTTCTCTGAGTCAGCCTGCCAGTCACAGCAGCGCAGCTGATGCTAAGATTCATCTAATTTAATTTTAGCTGCCAAAAAGTTAACTGTCTATACTAAGCCAGTCTTTCAGGCTGACTCTGTTGTCAACACACAGAGACAAGTACCCCCAGAGGGCGATTCATCCAACCTCTCTCTTCCCATCGACTCCAGAGAGAACATAATGAATGGCTTACATTAGATGCCTAATTATTAGATGGTGAAGGTTAGGGAGGATGAATCCCATCAGAAAAAACAGGTTGTAGGAAACATTATGCAGGCTCTGTGCCAGGAAAGGACTCCGCTGTGCAGTGACACTTGGCAACATTCCAGCTTCATTTCTCTTCCAAGCAAAGGAAGAAGTAGAAGACAGGAAGAGAACTGGATTTATATATTCCTGAGGCTGTGGTTTTTTTTTTCCCTGCTTGTGCCTATGGTGAATTGGGAAGAAGGAAGTACTCTTTAGAGTGGCATGGATTGAGTAATCTCTGGTCACTGTGCCCAGGCCTATTTGCTCTTCTCCATGCTGTTATTTTCTTTCATTGCCTGTTCTACTAGTTTCTTGCATGAGGATAGATTGCATTCTCTTGCTCAAGGCATTTGTGGTGTTGAAGTAGCATGTAGAGGATATCCATAGAGCAAAGTGAATGTAACTTTTGGAAGACACAGACTGTTTTGGGATGGCAATTGGAAACTAGAAAGGATAACCCACAACTCCCAAAATGACTCTGGTGCTGTCCACAGAAGATTTATACCTATAATTGTGGTTTGTGAATGGAAAATCTTGTTAAGCCTTCACAGCATTCTTTGTGCTTTGCCTTGTCAGATGGGTGTAGTAGTTGTATATAATCCCACAGCTGATAAGAAAATCAGTTTTCATAATACAGAAAGTTATAGCATTTCAAACTTCTAATTCAGTTCAGGAAAAAAGTGTTGAGGCTACAGAAAGGTGAAATTAAAAAAAAACATCAAGCTTACATTTTTTGTTAGTTTGCATTTTTGGAATAAATGAAAAAATAGCAAGGACAGTGTCTGACCACTTAGAATCAGAGAATGTAATTATAGAATCTTCAAGGTAGGAAAAGACCTCTAAGATCGTCAAGTCCAACCGTCAGTCCAATTCCACTAAATTCATTAACTCATGTCCTGGAGAGCTATGTCTACACACTTTTTTAACACCTCCAGGGATGGTGACTGCATTACCTCTCTGGGCAGCCTGTTCCAATGCCTGAACACTCTTTCAGGGAAGAAATGTTTCCTAATATCCAATCTAATCCAATTCTGATGCAACTTGAAACCATCTCCTCTTGTCTTATTGCTACTTAGGAAAAGAGACCAATCCCTAAGTCACTACAATATTTCAGGTAGTTGTAGAGAGTCCCTCAGCCTCCTCTTCTCCAGGCTAAACAATCCCAATTCCTTCAGCCACTCCTCATTAAAGTTATGCTCCAAACCCTTGTTATTCTGAGATTCATTCTAAGTTGGCCATGTGGGCTGCTGGTTGAACAATGTGACAAAGTTCAGCAAAGTTCTTTTCTCAGGCAGCTTAAATCAGCCTCAGTGATCTCATTTAAAATGATAGATCTCAGAGACCTGGCTACCTCCCTCCCTTTCAGACCCCTGCAGTTGGATGGAGATGCCCACCCCCACCCCTCCACCCCTCTCAAATACAGTATTTGGAAGAGAATACTCTTCCAGTAATTTTCTTGCTGAATATATTGCTCTTCTCCCTACACTTGTTTGTAGAAGTCATTCCCAAATCATGTGTAATACATCTCAGTGATAACTTGGGTGGTCTTTTTCAAGGCCTTGTTCTGCACGTTTCCCATATGGCCTCCAACAAGATTAAGAATCCTGTCATGATGTTGGTTTAGATTATCAAACTTCTTTAGTAGTATCACATATCAAACATTTATAACCATGTTTACAATGCTAATATCTTTACAAGACAAATTTATCTTTCACAATTATCAAAAGATGCTTCCCCAGAGGAATTTTTATTTAGCTGACAATGCATGTTTGGATGAGAAAAGCAAATCCACTAAGCCTTTTTCATTGAACTTAAGTAAACAGATACCCAAAGATGTACAAAGAGAGAGAAGGCTCTTAACTTTCAATCTAAGTGCCTTTGCTTTGTAGAGTACTTAAATGGAATTGAGGCAATTCCCAGCTATGGTTTGATGCATTAATCATAGTAAGATTTGTGATTGCAAGCAAAGCTATTATTTCAGTCCCTTGACATTTTGGAAAGTGGGTGTCAGACACAGAACCTTCAGTTTTCAAATGATTCTTAAATTACTTTAAATCAGAGTGGCGGGAAAGGAGAGAAAGTATATTTATGGTATGCTTTAGTCAATGGACATAGAAACTCAACAGGCCTTAAATGCAGTGGAAAACATACCAGAAAATGGCACAAATAAATATTGTCAGTTTTACATGCCCATATGAAGTTCTGTTTCAACTTAATTCTATATGAGTTTAAACATTGGTCTTCGAAAATTTCCCTCTGCTTTCTGCCTATCCCATCATTAACTGCCCAGAGCACGGAGGAATAGGCAAAGTAATGCCTCATGCTATTCTCCTCTAGTCTTGCTTTCACAAGAAGAATGTCTTGATAGTTCCTTTGTGATGTTAGAACAGGTTTTTGTGATGAAAATTAATAATAATAATAATAATAATAATAATAATAATAATAATAATAATAATAATAATAATAATAATAATAAAAAAATATATCTTTCATTGTCTAAGAATCACAGAATTTAGGTCAGAAAAGACCGCTGGAATTCAACTAGTCTGGCCACCTGCTAATCAGACCAGGTTATTCAGGGACATATCAAGTGGGATCTTGAATACTCCGAAGGATATAAATTCCACAATCTCTCTATGGAGCCTGTGTTTAAAACTACCCCAAACCCAAACCTATGCCCTCCACCCAACATTCTAATATCCTATTGGATTTTCTCATACTCCAATATCTATCGATTTACTCTTTTCCTTTTGCATTTACTGCCAAGAAGTGTCGGGTTCTGTCTTCTCTGTACCACCATTCAGGTAGCTATAGACAGCAATAAGTCCCCACAAAACCTTCTCTCCACCAGGCTCGTTTTCTCCACCAAGCTTTAGAACCAATTGATCACTGAAGGAGAACAAGGTGTTCTGCTTTGCTGAGGAACTTTCCTACTCACTATCTGTGGGGAACCTGTGGTTTCCAGAAACCATTTCTGTTGATCTTTATAGATTGTTCTGTATGGATACTGGGTGGACGTGCAGAACAATTTAAAATGTCCCTACTTACTTCCCAATTCTTGGACTGTCAAGGAAACATGATGCTTTGCAGCGATAATTCTGTCTGAAACTGTAGTATAATCCCATTGGTTTCATACTTGAAACTGTCTCTTGTAACCAAACTAACACAGGCATTAATGATAATACTTCTTTGGCACCATCTTCAGCAAGCGTTTAAAACCTACTTCACAGTTTCACATGAAAAAGAACTACCATAAACAGTGGCTTAAGAGCTCTTTTAGAAGTTCAGAAGGAGTAAAAATTCCCAAGATGCCTGTAAAAACATAACTAAGAAGCAGTAATGCTCAATCTAAACCTCTTTGGCCAGTAGACTGATTATTGGTCTGATCTTAGCTGGTTCTACAAAAGTGTCTGTGCCCAAAGCATAAGTAAGAAATCAATAGTGATTTAAAAATATTTATATTTATTTTGGTCTAGCACTGGCATCATTGCCCTATACTCTCCTATGAATACATGGAAAGACTAATTGTTCTAACTGCCCAAGAGAAGATAACACCATGTTGGGCTTGCATTTAGATGAATGGGTCAGAATCAATGGATAGGAAAGTTACACATAGTTTAGGTGTTAGTTTAGGTACTGTGCACTGTCACTGCAGGGCATTGCAGAATTTTGTGGCTGTCCTCTAAATCCTGTGTCATATACTGGCAGAAGGTAAATGCTCTATATATCCCAAGGCATTTCAAATGACTTGGGGTACTTACATTTAGCTCACCTGAACTCTCTTAAATGCCACTTCTGAAATGAGCTGGTCTGGAAGGTACCTGTTTCTCTCTATTACCTGTAAATGATAAACCAGTTAAGAAACAGATGAGTAAGTTTTGGGCAGCTAAACCAAAATTAATTCAATTTCTGGAGCAATTCAGTTAAATTCAGTAGTGCAGGAAACAGGCCTTAGGGCTAAATCTATGACCATTTTTTTGGCTCTTTAAAGGAGAAGAAAATCTCTAATAATAATCCTTTGGAGTATGTGAACGCTTCAAATGGCTAAATGTGCATTGAAAACCATGTCACATGAGGCCTATGAAGGTGCAAGAAACAATTTTGTGCTACCAATAACTCCACAAAACCCTATGCTACAGCAATTAATTAGTGAACTGGACCATAATGTGCTTGTAAAGTCATAATAACATGATAGTAAACAGCAACACTAATAGGTTCTTCTTGTCAAGTGAGTTATTCTTACCTGGTCATATGAACATATATTCATTAAGAAAGACTATATTAGAATATGTACCAAATTTTATTTAGTCTATTAACACAGTTGAAACCAAAGCCTTCAGTTTCCTTTGCAGTGTTTCCTTTGAAATGTGTAACTCAGTCACTATCTTGAATAAACTGATTTTCCTGTGTTTAATATTTGTAAATTTGGGCTAGGCAACACTTCACTGACTTGACTTAAACTGGTGGTTAGTGAGTTGTAAAGCGGAACTGTAAAAATATAAAGACTGGATTTTGTCTTTAATTACTCAGACTCTCTGTACAATCATTGATAAAAGCCAAAACTAAACAAGGGACCTACAGAAGGTAACCTGCTTCAGGCTTTGAAAACTAACTAACTTATCTAGATGAGTGAAAAACTGCAGATGTTTATTTCTCTGTATGGACCAAAACAATCTGAGAGTAGCTTATGTAGAAATGTAAATGCAGGTGCCTAAGGCTGAGTAAGGTATTTCCATCTTAACCAATCTACACAAGGTCTCACAGGCTCAGAGAAGCTAATTATCAACTTCCCTCTGAAACAGTGAAGAATTATAATGAGGAAAGGTTCAGCTAAAAATATAAACTAGAGAGAAGTCCAAGTTCAGGTTCACACATACGGCTCTCCTCTGGAAAGATCCCTGGCCCGGGTCTGTGACCAATGCCAGCAGCATGGCAGCGCTGCACCGACCAAGAGGACCTTGAGGCAGAGCAGTTTGGATTGCCACCAGCAGAGGGGAGAGGTACATATGTGAGCCAGAAACTTCTCTTTCATGCCATAAGACACACCTTCAACATGTGACTGAGGATGTGACCTTCCTCACTGTCTGCAGGATAAGTAAGAATTGTCTGAACCCAGAATCTGCAAACCATTAAGGCAGCGGGATGAGGCAAAACAAAACCTTTCATATCCCAGGCACAGAATTATAGAATCTGAACTGTTTGGGTCAGTTTCAAGAAGAGAAAACTGAGAGGGACCTTGTCAATCCTTGTAAATACTTGAGGAATTGGTGTGATGAGGATGAGGGTCAGTCTTTTTTCAGTGGTGCCCAGGGGCAGGACAAGAGGCGATGGGCACAAACTTGAATATAGGAAGCTCTACCTAAACATGAAGAGGAACTTCACTACTGTGAGGGTGGCAGAGCCCTGCAAGAGGCTGCCTAGAGAGGTTGTGGAGTCTCCTTCTCTGGAGATATTCAAAACCCACCTGGACACTGTCCTGTGAAGCCTGCTTGAGGTGATCCTGCTCTGGTAGAGGAGGCTTGGACTAGATGATCTCCAGAGTTTCCTGCCAACCCTGACCAGACTGTGATTCTGTAATACAAAGAGACCTTTAATGGTCCAAATCACCTGGGACATCTTTCACTAGATCAGGTTGTTCATTAGCTCAGAGTTGCATCCCTGAGTTGCTCTTACCTTGTCTAGGTAGTGAGGGAAAATGTCTTTCATCTGGACTTTCTTAATACCCCGGTTGCTGCTTTCAAACTCCTTTCATACTACCCAACAGTTTTATTGAGTTTTCAGAAGAACCTTTTTAAAAAAAAAAATGTTGAGCCCTCCATGTAGTAACTCTCCCACTGAGTTCGGATCTTCAGGAAGCAAAAATCAATAAGCCTTCTCTTTGACTGAAAAAAAGCCATTTTACTTCAGCAGAATAAGATCAGACCCAAAGTGCTTCCTTAACTCAGAACATTAACGTCAAAGAACAGGATGTTTAATTCATAATGGTTGTCAAGTACTCAAAAAGCTTCAGGTGGAATGCAGGGAGAAGTGCAGTGTGTTAGTCCTATGTAAATAAGCTCAGGTTTCCTTCAGATGTTTGCAAATATTTCTGAATTTTAAATAAACTGCAGTGAATTTCAAGTATTCAGCAAGCCCTCAAAGCAAGGCACATTTTTATATGGGCTTCAAGTTTAGTGGAAATACGTTGAATAGAGATAGGTGAATGCGTAGTGTACTGACTCTTCACCTTCTTTATCAGCACACTAAAAGTGACTGTCATACTACAAAAACTCTTATGTTTTCAATTAATCAATTCTGGAGATAAAAATCTGAAGTGTCTATTAAGATAATCAGTTTTCCTTAGCAATCTTTTACTAGTCATCATTAGTGAAAGCTAATAATCATAAAATAACATCTACAGATCTCACCTACAGCCTTCTTCATGAATTTAGGATTGTGCTTTAACCCTATCATAGGATTGATAGTTATATTTGGGTAAAGCACTTATTTCTTATGCATGTTTGAATTGCTTAGTTCTCCTTATTGCCTTTGCCAAATGAAAACCTTGGAAAGACATAGGATACAGTCTCATGGAAGTGTAAGAGAGGAGATTTCTCTGCTTGATCCTTCAATTTAGCTTGCAGACTGCTACTCAGAAACAAACTGAATCTTGAAAACTTGAAAAAAAATCAGCTCATGAGGTGATATGGTTTGTAGTCACTTGTCACAATAATAACAATAATAATAGATGTGTCCTGAAATGATAATTTTTTTCTTCCTAAAGAGCATGAATTGTCATTTAACTGGGATTCTCCATCCCTGCTTTCTATTTGTAAACCTTCTGGCATTCCTCGCAGGGAACAGAATCTACCCAGCCATCTAATTCCTCAGAAAGCTTTTGTCAGTACAGCTCCTTCCTACTTTTTTTTCTTTCCTTGCAGTTTCTCAGTATCCCTGGAGACAGGGATACAGCTGGCTGCTAAAGCGACCAGCCTGAAAGGACAAGATACAAGCAAGAAATACCACAGAAACCCCGGACAATTAAGTTAGTAAGAATCAAATTTTGGAAAGACAACAGGAAAACTGTTAACTCATAAGAGCCAACGTAGCAGCAAACAACATCACAGAATAGGTGGACTGATTACTCAAATTAGGAGCTAAATTTTTATTTTTCCAATTTTTCATAATTTAATTGTAATTAATCCCTTATATACCTACCTTTCTTTGGCTGGATTCTAATTAGTTTTTGGCTTGTTGTCTATCTGAGGGACACTTGTACATGTCTATTTATCCCAATTCCTCTGCAATAAACATCATGCTGCTAGCTCTTCTTTCACAGCATGTTGAGCAGCTAACTGGGCAGCAAGTGAGTTTATAGTGAAACATTTAGAGACTGTGTTGATCAGTTTTCTACATCTACGCCAAGATGTGAAAATCCTAGAATTCCCTAGAAATCCCTGATGATGCTGATCAACCCTCTACTGACTTAATGAATCCACTGTAAAGATATCTGAGTTAGGGACATCTACTTTCAGTTAGGTGAATCCCAGTCTTGATGCGGTCCTGTAGAAATAATGAATAAGCTGGATCTTCATCAATAAACACTGGTAGAGGAACTGGGAACAGGCGTTCAGCAGGTGCATAGTAGAAAGCTGACACATGGGTTCAGAATATACTATGGATGATATTCAGCTTTGTGAAGATGTGAAGAGTGGCAGCATTCTCTGGAAAAATAAAAGCATAAAAAATTATGATAGCTGTATTATGTTTGATGTCATGCATTTCCCTGGTCTTGCTTGCATATCCTTTGGGCACAGTTGCTAGCTTTAGGAGCATGGCAGTGTTTAGTAGTAGTAGTAGTGTTGGATGGGCAAGCCTTTCAGTCAGATGCTTCATCTACGTAGAGAACAGCTTCATCTTATTTGTGTCAATACAAACAGAGGTAAGTTGTTTCTCTCTAAGAAACTTAGGAAGCATGCATAAGCTATGCTTATTCCCACATCTCATTGTGCCACTAACCAACACTTGCTTGTGTTAGTTGTCCTCATAAATACAATTATTAATAGTAAGTCAGAAATAATATTTAAAGCATACATATTGGCATCTTCAACAGCCTAAGTTGGCAGAGAAACATGACTATGTGAAAGCTGTTGATTCACAGTATCTCTAAAAATAAATATGCAGTTAGCATCTCTTGGTTTTTTAAATATTTTTAAATAAAGCTTTTTATTAAATTTATCATTAAAATATATAATTTTGTTGATATATTTTAATCTTTCATCTTGAACATGAATAAAAAATGAAGCAGCAAGCTACTGAGCACTGCTACTGGAAAAAAAAGCTTGAAAGCACCAATAGAGCTTTTTGATCATACTCCATGTTCATACACAGAGAGGGAAGAAATTGGTCAAATCTACTACCTTCCCCTAATATGCTGTTTTTCATACAGATGGTGAGATAGGTCTTGGAATGCAGAAGAAGTAGATAAAACTATGGTTCCTGTTGGTCTGGGAAAAGGAGATGAAAAAAAAGCATGTATATCTCTATTGCTCCTGAAGTAGGGTTTAGGCAAAGCTATTCTTCCATAGCCTGGTCTTTTTCCATGTACATTTCTCAAAGGATTCAGGCATGACCAGCAAGGAAAAATAACATCATAGCTGATTTATTAAATTTTTTTTAATTGTTCACTAATTATTAAATTGTAGCCACTGGAAAAAAGTAGTTACCTTTAGAGTTGATTTGCTTGAGTTCTCAAAAATTACTTGTCTTAGAATAAGAGAAACTGCCCTCTCAAAAAAACCACAAACATATATTTGCTTCCCTGAATCTAAAGTGAGTTTAAAAATTGACATTTACCTTTTAAATTCTTAAATTCACAATAAATGGATTCCATCCTACATGTCCCATATTAAGGATACTGAGATCAAGAGTTGTGACAACTTCCAGACAGCTTCAAAGTGACAGAAGAACATAGTAGGTGTTGTAACACAGCACTGAATTTTCAGTTAGCAAAGGAATTGACTTTCCTCCACTCAGCAGTCAAGCAGGAAGTCATTAGTCAGTGCCTAGAAAGTCATCAAATGGTTCAACCCAACCTCAACAGGCACCTTGTAGAGGCAGAAGTGTGAACAACAGTGAGAAGGGCCAGGTTATAAGGCTGAGTTCAAGATTTTGTCTTTCACTGGATTTCAGATGAATAAGGTTCACCTCTCTGTTGGCTTGACTCATCAGCCTAGTGGTAGAGTCTCAAGGTAAAAATAGCAATGGTGATGATGTCACCAGAGACCTGAAGCTGCCCACATTGATGGTGATAAATAAGTCCTGCCTACTACATCACAAAACCTTTGAGAGAAGCAGAGGACAGCTCTCCATTAATTCGATGCCTGAAACCTTAAACCTGCTTTAAGTTGAGCATCACCTCCAAAAAGTTAATTTCTTGCAGGTGCATCTCCTCTCTTTAACCCTGGCAAGGATTTTTCACAGAAATCCCTGCCCCAGAGTCAGTCTCAGCCTCACCTGGCAACCCCCCTCCCCTAGTGCCAACCACTTGTGCCAGTAAGAAAAACAAATTTCTAGCAGATGTTGAAAATACTTTTGGACTGACTTACTAACTGCAAGCATGTGCAGATTTGGTTATTTCTTGCCTTGTCACACAGCAATGAAAGGAATGGAAAGAAAGGGGATTGAATCTGATTCTTTTACTATCTGTTCAAGCACAAACGTAAACAATAGAAATAATGATTGTCGTTCCCAGTTGTGGAAGGAAAGGTTAAAAATGGGAAGGTCTAGTGCTCATTTAGTGCATAGAACAGAGCTTCTAAGTCTCACCAAGGAAGATTGACACAGAGAGTAGCTGTGAACCACCATCATGCTTCAGGAAAAAAAAAGTTAACTTTCAAAATCAACATTTTGGTTTATTAGAGGTAAAAATTAATATTCAGCACTGATCCTGAAGTTATGCTCCCACATCTTCCTATTTCTTTACGAGGATGTAGCATACAAGTATGCAGTGCTTCTGTGTAAACCCCATTACCTTCTAGCTGAACGTGATGAGTGATCTTGAAACAGATGGAAGGAAAATCATCTTTGTGTTTCCATTTTCCCATCGACTGCTCTGATGGAGGAAAATTCTTTAGTGCTCATCTGTGTGATTCTTTTGAGATCAGGAAAGATTAATGAAGAATCACATGAAAAATATAAGGAAATGTGCATTAGCAAAATAACTTAAAAACTTCTCCCTGGCACCAGTATTTTGGGGTTACCACAACCTTTTGTTTGGCAAGGAAACTCCCTGTCAGAGGAATAATGACCTCTGTCTCAAAATTAGTTAAAACATTCAGTTGCAGCCTACAGGCACTTAAGAAACTGGGGTTTTTTCTGTACTGTTCCCGTGTTTGCTGGTTTTCCAGTTGGCAGCTGCAACCTATAAATAGCTGGAAAGATGATTAGTCTGAACAGTGAGACTAAATGATTCACAAATGAAATAATTACGCTGCATCTGTGCAGAGCTCTGCAACTGAACTCATAACACTAGTCACTGTGCTTGTTGGGTACAGAAGGGGAAGAACTGAAGATAAGATCAAGACCTGTTTTGCACTGTTGTTCCAAGCTTGCTAAAAAAGTAGTTCGTACTGCATGGTTACTGGTTTCAAGGATCTGATGCAAAGCCTATTGTCTTCTCAAAAGCTCAGGACTCAGTTCTGCGTTCTCGTACCAGCACGTCTTTTTCATGTGTGTTTGTAGAAATTCAGCTGTGGGCAGCAATAGAGCAATTTGGTTTCATTAGATGGAAAATCCAATCTCTTCATGCACTGTTCATACAGCATCCTGTCTTTCAAATAATATTATTGTTGGCCTTGCTTAGCGAGCCAAGTCAGAAAAAACCCAAAGTATTCTTGGTTTTGCACACTGACTCTTGATTTGTCTTGTGGGGTTTATAAAACATGCTGCCTTTCACTGGTTCCCAGGATTACCCCACTGCAGGAAGCAATGCCCTATTGCAACAGCATCTCTATATTGCTGTAGAATGCCTCCATTTGGCATTGTCTTTTCAACATCTTTTCTCTCTGCTTTCTGAAGTTCCATGACAAGTTTTAGTATCAATTGCACACTCACCAAGCTCTTTACAGGAAAATAAATAAATAAATAAATCAGAAAATAAAAGAATTTACAAGATCATGATCACCCTGCTTGAAAAGCTGAGCCAAGTGTGCACTGAAGTGTACTTATTTGGCTGCCTTATAAATAAAGGCAGGTTTGTTGTGAGATGAGGTGATCTTCATCAAACTCACAATCATTCAGAATTGCCATCAGAGGTTATTAAATTCCTCCATCAGAGGTTATTAAATTCTTCTATGCACTATTAAATTCCACTGCCACTCCATGTGGTCTTAAGTCAGTGAGTTTCAGAGGTTTCTAGTACATCTAAATTCAAGACAAAATCTCAATTTAGCCACAGAAGAATTAACAAGTTGCAACACATGAAAATCTGTATCACAGTGATGCTTTCCTTCTCCCGTCTATCTCTGGGACTATGAACAAGCTGTGGATCTCTGAAGGGTCTAGTATCTGTGTGTATCAGTCCCTTGGGCACAAGCTGATAAAACTCTTCATTTTTTAAAATGTGTGCCAGAATAATAAAAAAGACAATAACAAACTTCCATATCATTCCTCTTCAGGGTTGTTGGGGAACAAAGAGACACACCACAGGAAAAGTGATGGTGACAATAGGTTGTGTAGCAGGTAGCAAATATGATGTAGATGAGAACAAAAGGGTCTCAATATGTCTTCTCTAGATCTCTGTATCAAATTTTATGGGTCTTCCATTGTTACTATAGGTTTTTGAGTGCATATTTTAGCAACTTAAAGGTCTAATTTGAGCCATTAGGAATTAAAAAAAATACCCAAACACAAAACCAATGAACAAACAGAGAGGTAGTTTTAAAGAGCAAATCAATATAGATACTTCTGCACTCAGAATACGTAAAGTCTATGAATGTGAGTATTGAGAAGACTACTTAGTCATCTTCATCTTCAGGGAAGTACTATCCCAAGAAAAGCTCGATTCTTACTATTGAATCTGTAAGACAACAAGGAATTTTAGCTGAAATAAATCCTACACACAGATCTCATAGTTTCACAGTGAAGAAGTCACATACTGTATTCCAGCCAACCCTTAATTAACTGGCACTGAGTAAGGTCATTCCTAAGACAGCACTCAGAATAGTCTCTTAACACTGTATGACAGCTGTAATTGTGAGATGAAGCCATCTCCATCCTAAATATTTCAAGCTGATTTGAAACAATACCTCTGCATCATGACTGCTGGCTAACATTCAGTTCTCTGGTTTCTCCCATTTGGATGTTCTCAAAATAGCAGATCTGATCCACTGAAAGTATAAGTGACACAGTCTGTGTGGATCATGTTCTCAAATATAAACATACCCCCCACCCAGTAACTCAATTTACTAAGCCCATGTTAAACTCCTTGAAAATCACTCTATAAAGACTGAAATGCTCAAAAATGAGGGATGCAGTTACTTATAAAGCTTGCCCTCCTTTGTTGTGTCACTACCCTGAAATACTTCTCAGGATGATCTAGGCACTAAATGTTTCTCAGACGACAAAAATCATTCCCCTCATCAGTCACCAAAGGTAACGGAGATAGAGGACTCTACTCTTAAATACTCTAATGTCTTATTTAGAGTCCAACTCAAAAAAGAACTTTGATGATAGCAGGTTTTTGTAACAGAAACAAGTCTGGGAGCAACAGTACAGTATGTACAGTATGTAGAAAAAAACCCATTATCGACCCCCCACCCCCCCGTGCCATCCTTGGCGGAAGAAGTGAGCAAAGTCCAGACTGAAGTCCGCTAAGAAGGGAAGAGTTGCTTTAAGATCTGGTCACACTTGTCACCTGACTCTGGTGTCACTGGGGGTGCAGGGCAGTGTCATAAATTAGAGTTTTCTTTCCTTTATTCTGTGCTGAGTCTGTTCTGCCTGTGATGCTGATTGTGGAATGATCTCTCCCTGGCCTTATCTCCACTCCTGAGCCTCTCAATATATATTTTTCTCCCCTGTCCAGCTGAAAAGAGGAGTGATAAAGAGGCTTTGGTGGGCATTTGGCCTCCAGCCAGGGTCAAACCACTACAGGCTTGTAGCATGCTCAATCAGCACAGTGAGAACTGCAGATCTGCAGATGCATAAAATCACAGAGCAGCAGAATTGTCAGCTGTGGTCATGGAGCTGGAAGAAATTATCATCACCCACAGCATTACTTTTCACTTGGAGTCTATCTGGGCTTGCCAGAGAGACCCTAGTGACATGAGCTCGTTGTGGGGAAAATAAAAACATGGTAGCCATGCATGGGAAAAGGCTCACACAGCATGTTGTTGTGCAATGGTACTGAGGCAGCTGCAAACTAGTGATAAAACCAAACAAAACGACCTACAAACAACCCACAAACATAAAAAAATCTCCACCAAATAGCAGAGTCAAGTCAAAGATTCAAACCCAGAAAAGTAACTGCCCACTGGAAAGGAGTGGTGCAAAAAGAAGCAATATTGATTAACATGGTATATTAAAAATAAAGAGTGAGATCAGTGAAACATTACATAAGGCACAGAACATTAAGCAGATGGAATTGAAACAGATCTAAGAAATTACTATGGAGGAAGCAATGCAGCTAGCCAATTAGAAAAAAAAAAGGAACAAAGGAAATTGAATCTGATAGAACTTGTCTGAGTATGTGGGACATGAACTAATGACAGCAAAACATGGCAGAGGGGCATATTGAGGAACAGGGAAATGAATATTCCGGTATTCACCAGGAGCACTGGCTCACCTGGAATACTGTGTCCAGCTCTGGAGATCTCAAGCAAAGAAGGACATAGACTTGGTAGATCACTAGAACAGGTTTCCCAGAGAGGTAGTGGAGGCTCCAACCCTGCAGATATTCAAGGTCAGGCTTGATGGGGCTCTGAGCAACCTGATCTAGTGAAGATGTCCCTGCTTACTGCAGGGGGGGTGGACTAGATGACCTGTAAAGGTCCCTTCCAACCTGACACATTCTATGATTCTATGAATAATGATGTGGTCTGGTGGAAAGGCAGCCTCAGACAATGCTTCTAAAAGTAAAATCTCTCATGCTTGCCTGTAAAACAGGTATTACCATAAAAAGGCAGTAGGAAGACTGCTTGCTCATACCTTCTGCTCATATAGCCATATGTTTAAATAACAATGAGAATTACTAAATAGCAATTAAATACCACAGATAGAGTAAATGAAATAGAACAGAAATGGGATCACCTTTAGCAGGCAGGTGGGGTGGTCCTCACTTCTCTGCAGACAAAGCACATGCAACCACGTGCACTTGAGAAAGATGGCAACTCATTCCTCTGGCACCAAGGAGTACAGCTACCAATTTAAGATCAACAAAGATTGTATCAAGACACATCTTCCTTTGGGTTAATACATACAATACATAGGAAGAGTTAGTGCTTACAGCAATGAGAGTCGTACCATGTAAGCCTCAATTTGCAATGGCATGGAATACATTAAAGGCAGAGGAAGAAAGACTTTAGAACATAGGAAAAAGATCACAAGAAAAATAAAAAAGAAACTAATGTTTTTGATATGTTTCTGAAGTTCTCTGCTTGTTACCCACTGAGTATACAGCTCAAAAGACAAAGAACTAACTCTCACAAATAAAAATGCACAGGTCTTCTAATACTACTAGACATGTTAATAGCCTAACAGGACATTAGAGAAAAATGGAGTACAAACTTGTTAATTTGTCATTGACATACCTAGCTTTATGATCTCATTTGTCTGTGCTCTGAGTCACCACCAAACTCATATTTGCTTGCACATGCACCTTTTGGATAATTCATCACTACTTAAAGCCTAGTTCACAATTTGCAAAAGCACACGCTCACTAAATCACTATGGAATTGTCTCCTGACAAGTTGCTGACATACAAGAACAACACATAAGCTTAAACTTTCATTTACTGTCTGAGACTGCTTTGCATATTTACAGATAGCTCTCACATGAGTGGCCACATTATGCCACATATCAAATCGTCGATAGGATGAGTCTCATCTCAAGACTCAGCAATGACAGCAGTAACTATGAGAAGTAAGCCCATCGAAGCACTGCATTAAGCAAGAAGACACAGACCTCAGGAGAAATTTCTTGAGCTAAATTGAAAGTAAACAGATGTTAATAATTCACTGTGTGTTTGCGAGACACTTTCAAGAACTGGATGGAAAATGGAGTACAAATATGAGCACAATACAGCAGCCCACATTTTATCTGCTTGAAAAGCAATACATTCAGCAGTAAATGTCAATGTGAAGTCTTGCCTTTTACAGTGCCTATGACAAGCTCATGCAAACATTCAGGCTAATGGTCCTTGACTGGCAAGCAAGGCTGTTAAGTTTGCCAAGTAGTTCTGCAGCCTGGATTTTCACCTCCCTACCCCCAAAATGGTATTTTTCTGAAGCCTGAAGCATGGAAAGAATAGAAATCTCTGGGGACAATACTCTATTGAAAAATGTGGCATGATTTCACAGTCGTGAAAGAAGATCAAGTAATTTTCATACCTTCTTCCATTAGACCACACAACTACAATAGGCAGTATTCGAATTAAAGTTAGTAACTATTTGAACTGCAAGCTCATTGTGTGGGACTTCAGATACACTATTTAAAATGAGATACATATCATACAAAACACTCAACAGCATTATAATAGAAAATGCAGAATTTATGGCATGTTCAAAGAGTTGAGGCTGGCAGGGTCTTCTGATAATCATCTAGTCCAACAGTTAACCATCTAGTACAGCAAGTGTCCCAGGACTCTGTCCAGAAAGATGCTGAATATCTCCAACGATGGGGACTCTACAACCTCTCTGGGAAACCTGTCAGAGTCTTAGACCACCCTCATAGTGAGAAAGTTTTTCTTACATTTGAAAGACTTTCACTTTCTGCCCATTGCATTTTGTCCTGTCACTGGATGCCACAGAGAAGACCCTGGCTTCATCTTCTTTCCTTCCTCCCATCAGCAGTGAGTACACATGCAAACTGATAGGTAATTTCAGAACAAATATTAAACCACATTGCATCAACATTTCTAATTCAAGGGGTTGATTGAGGACACAGGTCTGCAAACAGACACTGGTAGCGTGGGAATTAGAATTTGTAGAGTAAATACGTTGGTATGATATTGAAACATAATATTTTATTTACATACACTCAACCAATATAAATGGTGATGAGGCCTGGATTTGTTGTTGCACCTCACCATAGGTTTGTGGATTTTATTTTATTTTATTTTGTGTAATGAAGAGGACAAATGGCAAGGCTTACCAGGAAATTACACAAAAGCTTTAGAGCTTAATTGGCTTCTACATTTGGGTCAGCAAATGTTCTTGCTACAAAGCCAGTGAAGGATTCTTGCAACCTATTCATGTTTCTCACCAGTGCAACAGCAGCTAAAAAGATAGGCAACCATGGCTACCGTCGTTGGATCAGCAAACTTCTTTTCACAGCTGTAAATATTTGTAGTGGAGCCAATTAGAGGCAGCATGCTTTTGTCAGCATTGCCTAGGAAACATCGATACCTCCTCCAAAGAATCCCCCACCTCTCCTTCTCCCACTGGCATTTATTGAACAGTAGTGTCAGCTCTGGTGGTTAATGTTGCCTCCTACACACACGGCGTTAGAAGCTCTGTTTGCACTAGGTGAGAAACTAGCTCTGACAAGGAATAAAGCTGCTTCTGGAGGTGCTGAGAACCTGGGTTCTTGCTCCTCAGCTCTCTGGTGGGCCTTTTTATAGGCTCTTTGAGGAGCAAGGACCAGGTGGGAGGTAGCTGTGAAATATCCCAGGCAGTAAGCTTCATTTTACACTAACTGAAAGATTTCAGGATCCTTTTATGTAGCTAAATCCTTGTTTTGAGCAAATACCTCTCAAGGGTATTTGGGGACTTGATGCATCTACTAACAGGGTAATTCCATAAGCAAGAGAGGCACAACTACAGAAGTCACAGATAAAATATTGTTTCCTTTCACGCAGAGTGTGACATCAATTATAAACTCATCAATCTGGGAAACATTCAGAGAACAATTCCCTTACATCCTTCTGTGCAAGGTACCCCAAAAGACAAGGCATTTGGGTGCAACATACATCAGCTATAGATTTTTCAAAATACATGGGGCTGTGCATCCCTGTCACTTTTGTACAGTCTTTGCCATGTCTAAGTATCCTTGACCTGCACTTGCCATGCAAAATCTAGTTCATGTTAAGAAAACAGAAAAATGTAGCACATAGAGTAGGTCAGATGGCAATCTGAAAACTGGCTATGAAATCATATGCCATGAGGATGACAGGCTGTTTGATAAACTTCCTATTTGCTATACAATCACATCTCCTCTCTGTTTTTCAGTTTTCCAGTCCATACCCAAGACCTGCAGCACAGTCCTTCACAACAAACCCTTTTAATATGGGGTATGGCTGTAAGCATGAACAGTCAAGCTCAATAGCTATCTGTATGTGCTTCATCTCAGTTCCCAGTACTTTCACTGGTTGCCTAATTTAAGGAAAACATACAAGCTACCAGGTGACCAGAGCAACAGGACTACAGTTCCACAGTGGAACAGCTTTATGTTGCATGCATCATGAGAACCTGTGGATGCATAAGAAGAATTTATGCACTATTCTTCCAAGTCAACAACAGCTGAACCCACAGCGAGTATGGTGCAAATGCTGTGACAACACTGTCCCACTACAGTAAGCATCAATGCAAGGCATTTTCCACTGCCCCAATCAGCCATGCACTCAGCAATATTGCAGCTGCTTAGCAGATAACGAAGCAGGTAACACACATATGGCATGAAAGAAAGGGAGCAGGAAACACTGAGGTAAAAAATCCCAACTTGTTAACACAGCCCTGAAGCCTTTCCTGCTTAAAAGTGAAGAGACACAAATGGATAAAAATTGTCAAATGGATATATTTCTTCTGCAAGCACTTTGGAGGCTGGTTAGTGTCTTTTCTTGCCCTTTCTCCTGATGCACTAGATGAAACTTCACAGTTTTCCAGCCAGAAGTAGCTGGCAACAACCACAACTGCAGCAGAAATGCTAAACTGTCAGTGTCAGAGGGTGAAGGAGCAGGAGTCACTGGCACCCTGCTAACATATACAAACATGTCTAGCTTTACAGAGAAGTGATGCAGTTGTTTACCCTCAGACGGGATAACAAGATCATTGCTCAGGCACTACAGGATGCAAACATCATTGACTTCCATGAACAGAAAGGTGACAGCTCATACTGTGATAACTACTGTGGTACATCATTCCTCATGCTGCTAAATAAATCCTCAGGAGAATAATGGTCAACAAGCCTGCTCAAAAGACTGAAAAAAAGAAAAATTTAAGGATGTCAATGCATCAAGATGGGTTAATGTAATTCTGTAGCTAGGCAGATTCAGATAAAACTGCAAGAAATTGGCATCTCCAGGCTTACCAATCTAATGAAGGCCTTGATGCAGTTAGAAATCTGCTGTGCATATGTGGTTGTCCAGACAATCAGGGAACTGCCGTTCACTCAGTTCATTGTCACAGAGGAGCAAGTGTCTTGAAAGAAAATGGACCATCAGCTCCTTTAGCTGCTAAAACCAGGACCAAGTAAGACTGTGTCTTTGCAAGACTCCTGCCTAAAAATGTGAGCAAAGCAACATTTTTGTATCTCAATGAGAAAAACAATTAAGGGCCTCATGTACAGTATTGTTTTGTTGATGGCAGAATATTCAGCTGCAGAATAGTAAAGCCATTATTAAATCAGAGGTGCGAGAATCACCAGTCCATTAATTCTGTCAGTAACTGAGCCTGGCACACTAAAGGATGCACAGTTTGTTATTGACCATGATGTTGTGTTGTCAAACGACTCAATTTAATAAGAGTATAAAGAAAGCAGAGACCCTCTTTCTTTAACTTCAGGCATTTGGAAAACATGTGAAAGTTGCAGTTTATACCCAGGGTAACACCCAAGACCATGGGCAAATGCCCATTTAGTCCTGCACAGTAGACTTAAAAATGGAAGAACTGGAGTTGTAGGCTCACCTGAGGATCACCACAATCTTCTCTCACTCTGTTCAGGCACTAGTAACTTAGGCAGAAGATGGAGAAGAAATTGGATACTTTAAGATAGAATCCCTCTTTTTTTTCTATATTCCATTCTATTTTCTAGATTTTCAAGGAGAGATTGTGCCACAAGGGTTGCTTCCCAAATATCCACTGGGATTTGCATGTTCCCTGTAGGTTCCTCCCATCTCTCCCATCAGAAAGGGCTGGTGTTACTCTTCCCAGCAGAGTCCATGTTCACAATGCTAACAATGCAGAGAGTTCTTGGAAAGGTGAGTCATGTCAAAGGAATGGCTCTATCAGCCTGTACGACCTAATCCACTTTGCAGCTTTCTTTGCCTTGTAAATAAATACCACTGCCTCATTCTAGTCAGATTTTTCCACCAGGCTTACTATGCCTGTATTACCAGAACAAGTACAGTGAGTGCAGGATTCTTTCACTTACATATTTCAAAAAACATTTAATTATCAATCAGGGATTCCATAATCTTTATCATCCCATCTTCAACACATCTAATTTACAACAGGAAAAAAAACACATACCAACCTTTCACTGTGCTGCTCTGTACATTGCACTTGTAATGCTTGAATGTCACACCTACCATGTCATCCTATTCTCTCTTACTGCAGAAAAATGCCTTTCTGCCATTTATAAGCTCAGACTTTTCAGAAAATGGAGAGGCAGCCTGTGGATCACGGCAGGATCCAGCTGGACCTGGGGAAAATTCTCTATAGGATGTGAATTCAACCATAATTCAACCGTACTATCACCACAGAACTGGAGCCACTGGTGACAGGAAGATCTGACAATCAGTGCTAAGAAGGGTGAAAAGAGAGAGAGGATAGGTGAATTAAGAATGAGCTATAAATTGGCATAGAATGAGTTTAAAAGCTTGATATTATGTGATGTTCAAGCTAGCTCCTACCACCTACAGGGGAATCAGGCAAATGCACAGGTCACACTAAGCCACTGGAAAATATTGCTGCCTCTCTTTCCAGGCCATGCTCAGTACCATCTCCCTGTGCCCAACCTCTCCTAAATACCATTCGGCCAACTTAATTTCTATTGCTTATAAAATAGGGTTTATTCCATATTTGACACTGCCTAGCAGTTATGCTTCTGTAATAATGCAATATCTAATGCTTCCTATGTGGTCTTCTCCTTTTCTGCTCAATGGAGCAATAGGGCTTGAAAAGGTGAAGGAGAAGGAGAGGCCAGAGTGCAGTGGGAATTACCCCACGACAACATCACTGCTAAGCACAGCACAGAGTGTCTATGAATCTTGCCTTTTCTCAACTAGCACAGCTTGACAAGCATGGCACAGCTTGTACCTTAGGCAAAACCAATTTCCATAGTGCTCCTCCTCAGCTAACCCAGCCCAGCATCGTTCTGCCGCTGGGGGCAATGACAGGCACCATCAGTTCAGGAATCAGATGTTTTATCAACTGAACTCACTGTCACCTTCTCCTTCTCCTACAGAAACTGCATGCTTGTGCCCAGACCATAAACATACCACTGAAGTATCCTGTCACCAAGAATGCATACTTCTTTTTCTTCCTCCCTCCTCTTCTGTACTCCTTTTTGCTCTTTTCACCTTGACCCAACCAAGGGTTAACATAACTTTTGTTGATCACTTTTATGGCAACCCTGCTATCCCACCACTGATACATGCATTTCAAAAGGAGGATCCACATCCTCTCAGCTAAAGACACCAACTAGCCTAAGTTATTTTATGTATCTTCTTCATCCATTTCCTGTGAACTACTGAGAGGAGAGGTAGAAAAATGTGGGAAGCAGCAGTGCCCTTTGCAAAAGTATATTCCATCTACCTCTCTGACTGGCTGGTGTGTCATTAGACCAGGAGTCTGTGACACAACAAATTCCCTCCAAGTCCACTCTCTTGTCTTTCAAAGCTAAAGGCTCCATTTCCAAACTTGCCACTTCCCTCATTCTCGAGAACCTCTCTGCTATATGAGATCCATTTGCAGACTATCATCTTCTTAAAGTAATAGCAGAAATATCATAGATGCTTTTACAGGTATTTTTTTCCTTGTAATTTTGAAATCTGAGTTTCATTTTTCAAAGCCTTATAAAGATTCCTAGCACTGGGTAAAATGAAGTGACCCACTTTGTGCAAGGGGACAGATTAAAAGCACCATGCCACTCTCCCTCTCCCACCCCCCAGGCTTTAAAAATGTGGAATCTGAGGAGCAACATGTGAATCTCTGTCTCAGAAGCTGGCTAAAACTTTAATCTTAGGCTTTTTGAGGAGTGGTTCGTGTATTGAAACTTATATCAGTTCTACTCTTTATGGAACTGAGAGCCAGCAGAACAAGGGAATCTCCAGTATTTTGAAGGGAAATGAACAGACTGCACACTTTTGTAACAACCCACTTCAGTTATTTATAAATAAGAGCTACATTCAGTTCTTGGTAAAAGAATTATAAGAATAAAGCCCACTCTGGACAAATACCATCTCACTGATTCCTGTTCTTGTTTGATTTCTTTGCTGACAGCGTGTACCATAGGTCTTCCAGCAGTTGTCCTTGTGCACAAGTCCTTCAGATATCCAAGTCCATGTAGCAAATTGCCCCCTTTTTGTAGGAAAAGTAAGCAAAATGCTATAGGACTTATTTCCTCATTTGCATCCACACCTAGGAGTTCTTCCATGGTATCTAGACCATTCACACATCTTGTGGATACAGGGTGCTTGATCTCATCCTCATTCAGCACAAGAAGGTACAGGTTGAAAACAATCACACGCTTTCAAAGTAATTTCCTTCATCAGTAATTTCCCACAGGTAATTTCTGATAGGTCATCTTCATCTAGCAGGGTAATACACCTTCTTTCCACAGCACAGGCTTGACAATTTCCTATTACCAAAAATCTTTACCTATGCACACCAATCATAGAATCACAGAAAGGTTTGGCTCGGAAGGGACCTTTAAAGGTCATCTAGTTCAACCACCTTACCACAGGCAGGAACATCAACTAGATCAGATTGCTCAGAGTCTCATACAACCTGGCCTTAAATGTTTCTAAGGATGGGGCCAAATCAATGAGATTATAATATCATGGGCCCTGCAAAAAGTCAGTAAACATTGATATAAAATTATCTCCCTAGTTCTTTCTCTCATTCAAGAATTTTGTCCTCCAAGGTATGCTTTGGCTCTCCCCTGTGAGCCTTTTGCAAAACCAGAAGGTCAGAATAAGTGCACAATTCAGTTACAAGTCGTGCACAACTCAGTTATAAGTTCAGCCTGTTCTCCGCTGTGAATGAAGCAGTGGTTTTCTCTGTGCTCTCAGTAAAATTATTTCAGAGGCCACTTATGAGAATGATGGGACCTGCCCTTCATATCTGTGAGAAGGTCTTGAAATCAAGTTACAAGCTGCTGATCTCTCAGCTCCACTAGGAAAGCAGTTTAGTTTGTACACTGATCCACAGCCTTTAACCATGGGAGTTCAGATCTCAATGAATAAGAAACATCAGCTTCCACATAGTAATAGAGCAAATCCAAGCATTGCTACACTTACCTGGATCTATTCTTCTTAGAAAAATAACCAGTGGAAGAAAAATCACCTTTTTTCAAAGGTGTTATGTATACAAAGTATAATTATACTTAGGAGACAATGAGCCAAAGAGACTGGGTTCTTAAAAGCATGAAGATGTTTCTCCCATGAATCTGCTTTTTAAGTGCCTGGTCACCAATCACTGTTTAGACATGGCTGAAGATTTCTAAAAGATTTTTCTCCTTCCTGGAACCCTCTTCTTAACTTGTTAGAAAGCCTTGAGGCCAAACTTGCAGTCATTGCCTGTAAAATTACACTGCAGATTTTCTTCCAGTACTTTTAGTTTTCATCAGCTCCTTTTGAAAATTTCCAAGGTGCTGTAATGGGTTTCATGGCTCATTGTTCAAGTCAGCACACTGAATCCAATAATAACAACTAGCAGCATTTCTAAAATTTAACTGGTTTTCCCTGTCAGGTCTGATAGCTTTTTTAGATTACTAATTACCATGGATAGAACCCAAGGGAATGGCATGAAGTGACAGGGGAGGTTTAGGTTGGATGTTAGGAAGAGGTTCTGTACTGAGAGGGGGGTCAGGCACTGGGACAGGCTCCCCAGGGAAGGGGTCACAGCCTTGAGCTGGACTGAGGTCAAGAAGCATCTGGATGATGCCCTCAGTCCCATGCTCTGACTTGGCTGGGCCTGTGTGGAGCCAGAGGCTGGACTCAATGGTCCTTATGGATCCCTTTCCCATTCAGGAGATTCTTGGATTCTATGATTTTATGACTCTAATTAATAATAGTTCTATGCAGTAACACAAAGCTCCTCACAAAATACCCCGCAACAAACCACACAGACACACACACAAACCCACAACGAAAAAAACCCACCATCAAAACCCAGTTAACCCAGAGTGTTTTTACTCCATGAGCGGTTTTCAAACTGTGCACCCTCCTTTCCCCTGTGAATTCAAGGCACTTGAAGTTTACTGACCCTGTTAGCACAGCTCTGTTGGGAGCCACACTTTAAAACTGAAAATATCTAACTGAATATATCGATTCCACAGCCCACTGGTGTTCTGAGAAAGTGAATTGCCTTTGGGAAAAAGTTAACCTTGTCACTGTGTACTGACAGAGCAAAAATCTCACTGGTTAAGCTTAGCACAGGCTCTGTCATCCTCTTGTAAAGGGGATGGTTGGAGACTGTTAATTTGGGAATTGGAAGAAAAATATGCTGGTGAGGAAGAGAGAAAGCTGAATGACAATCAAACAAAAGCTGAACAAGAGAAATCCAGATTAAGAACAATGAAAAAATTACCATGAGGTCAGATAAAATGGAAAAGATTTAAAGGAGTGAGCTGTAGAGAGGAAGGGAACTGGAATAAACTTTCCAAAGACAGACATTTAGACCTCAGCCAAAAAAGTCCCATTAACCCCTACATTGAGAACTGGACTTGGCAGAGAGTGATTGTTAACACATGTCTGAGATGATTCTTGCTAGGTAAAAGCCTCTGAAAAGAGCAAGTGCTGCACACACTGCTGTCAGATTTTACTCTGCATATGCTGCTTTTTTGGTGGGATGATGCCAGCTCAAGAGGAGGTTTGTGAGGCAAATGTTTCTCGTCTACTCTCACGTTATCGATGAGGGAAGAAATTGTGCAAAATTCCTCAGGGCACTGAAATGGCCACTGTCAAAGTTAAAATCAGCATTACTGCCCACCTTGCTCCCACCATATCCAGTTCTGCCTCATTCTTTCTCACATGCTGTATCCCACTTATCTACAGCTTTGTCCAGAAAACCCAGTCACTACTGCCACAGAAATGATCTCCACTTGACCAAAGCTGATCTAGAAGAATAGAATTTATAATGTACTGGCAGTAACATGGATCCATGGGTTCAATGAGCTAAAGGAAGAAAAGGGAAGAAAAAACCCAACTTTCTTTCCTGAAAGATTAAAATAAAGTGAAGCCTACCCACAAATGCTAATGTCAAATGGGAAGTGCATATTCAGAGCCAGCTTGGACTCCTAGGGCTGCATTTCTGCCTTTGAAGTACCTTTGGGCTGATAATGAAACTGCTCTCAGCAGGAAAAAGGAGAAAAAATGAGTTTCTCAAAATGAAAAAGCTTTCTACTCTCAGGCTAGTAACCAGAGCTGGTGGCAAACTGGATGTAAGGCATTTATTATCTTTCCCCTGTGAGAGGCTTCTTGCTGATACTTCAAAGACATGACATGACTTTCTCCCCAAGATCATGCATGTCTTTCCAGCAATATCTCCTCTTGAGAAGCTACATCAGTGCCTACGTCCTGAAAAATATTGGGGAATCAGAGAGAGCAGCTTCTATCAAACATCCTGTATCTGGCCTCTTTAATTTCTGGCCCTCTATGACAGACCTATGAGTTGATCACTGACAAGACAACCAGTTATATCTGAGAAGATATTTGTTCCCAGTAAAAGCTGTTTAATGCTCATTGAGGAGTGGTTCATTGTGAGGGATAGACAGTGTGGTGAGGCAGAAACTGGCTTAGGACTCGTGGGGGAATGAGAAGGGCTTTGTGCAGCCCACAACGGAGCTGTGGAAGTTGAGGTTTTCACATACAATGGGCTTCGATGGGGGACATCACCTTATTCCAGCCATGCTCACAAAGGCAGCCCAACCTGCAATGAAGCCCCCTCCTCCATGACACTCCCTTCAGATACTGAGACAAGTGGGGGAAGACTTTAGTGAGGAACTGAGTGCTTGAGCGACTGGAAGAGCAGATTCCTGGGCACTGCATGGTGAGATGAGAGGAGACAGAGCAGTGAAAGGTAAGCATTGGGACAGGGACATTGGCCTGTAATGATAAAAGACACAAGGAAACAAGGAGACTGTATGAAACAGCAGAGAAATTATTATGGATTTCTTTTTTCCTTTTTTTTTTCCTTTTGAAGGTGGAACAGGGTGGCCTTTGGCTCTGTGAGCCACATCCTGACCCAGACCAGCCAAGCACAGACATGGCTCGGTAAGAAAGAGGATAGGAGCTTTGTTACCATCCTCCTTCCATGTTTTCTGCAAGGTGGGTTGTCTGTGGAAACCTTTTGCCATATCCTCTTGCAAAAAGACACGGAAAGTGAGACTGATCTCATGAAAGCATTAAGGCTTGGAAGCTTTGATTTTGTGGTCTTTTCCATTTAATTTTATGAATTTATTTTTAACCCCAGAAGCCAATGAATATATATAAAAAAAAAAAAAAAGCCATAGAGAAGGATTATGAGTGATGTTGAGGCCAGAAAAGAAGGCATTAAAACATGAGGAAAGGAAATCTGTGGCTAATTACTGCCATGGTGAGGCTGAATATCCATGCCAGAGTGCATGAAAATAAGAGAAAACATCCTGGTTTTCAGACTGTGCTGTTCTCACATAGGGAAGGAGCATCTTTGTTTTCTGTGGCAGCTGCCACGGTGAAGATGGGGCTACCATGTAGGTAGAATGAAGGTCTTGCAGAGCAGCAGACATCACCTCTGAAGGAAAAGCATGAAGCACAGCCCCATCGCTGTATCTGCAGCTATATGTTGCTCACCCTGAAGACTCATTCCCTTCTATCTCTTATTGTTGGTCACAACACTGACACATTTTCCAGGTGTCACAGATTCACAGAATTGTCAGGGCTGGAAGGGACCTCTAGAGATCATCAGGTCCAACCCCCCTGCCAAAGCAGGGTCCCTAGGACAGGTCACACAGGTCGATGTCCAGACAGGTCTGGAATATCTCCAGAGAAGGAGACTCCACACCCCCCTGGGCAGCCTGTCCCAGGGCTCTGTCACCCTCACCGTGAAAAAAGTTCTTCCACATATTGGTGCAGAACTTCCTGTGCTCCAACTTGAGGCCATTGTCCCTTGTCCTGTCGCCACAGACACTGAGAAGAGCCTGGCTATTTCCCCGTGACCCACACTCCAGATACTTATAACCATTGATCAGATCCCCTCTCAGGCTTCTTTTCTCCAGGCTGAGCAGCCCCAGTCCATTCAGTCTTTCCTCATAGGGGAGATGCTCCAGGCCTTTAATCATCTCTGTAGCCCTCTTCTGGACTCTTTCCAGGAAATCCCTGTCTTTTTTATGTCATCCTGTGCAGGGTTAGACCTAACTACAATAAAATCTGGGTAAGCATTCACTGGCTTGTTTTTCATCTTGGCTTGCAAGAGGAAAGAAGTGAAAGCCCAAAGATAAATAGGGAAGCACCTGCAGGAATATTGTCTGACATGGCAAAAGGACAACACAGCTCCAACCCTTTAACTTTTCCCCAAACACAGCAAACATCTGTTCACTTAAAAAAAAAAAAATATGAGGAAAACACTCTTTCTTTTGCATCTTTTTGAAGAATAGTATGCTCACACCTGAATATACCTCCCTAGACTTCCTCATTGCCAGGAATATCAGTTAACGTATGTTTAACCCTGTCTCATTTTTTATTAGAACAACATGGTATTGAGGAAAAGATCTTAAACAATAGGTACACTCTTAATGGAAAGTGCCTGTGTTGTAAATTATTTTACTCATTATCTTTTACTTATTATACTCTGTTAAAAAGTAACATCAAAAACAAAACAAAACAAAAAAGCCTTTACAGTTTCTTCTTCTGATTCTCACTGAATACTATGGAATTGTAAAGCAGGCTTGCAGCTGCAAATACCAAACACTGTGGAGTGTTTCAATGCTTGTTAAGAATTTCAGCTTCTGAAAATGTCTCCTGTGAAAGGTGGAATAGCTGAACAATGACACCTGGAGAAATTATGTTGAGTGAAGAAAAAAAGCAGGACTAATTCTTGACTGATGACAACACATTAATACTTATGAATAAACTACAGTCTTCTGATAATACCTATGGGTGCTGTTTCTCTTTCTTTAATGGCCATCTCAGTGCTGGATGAGCAGTGTCAGACATTTGTACAAAATATTTTGCCCTATTAACTGGTGCACCCTGCTGAGGGGATCCAGGCATCGCTCTGTAATTCTGTGCAACAAACTCTTGAAGGATGATGGGTACCATATTTCTGTTACGGACATCACATAGCAGGGGAGGAGATGAAAGATGGGAATGAGAAAATAAAGCATAATTTTAAGTATAGCAGCCATTACATACTTTACAGTTTTCCCTTTGGCCTAATGAATTCAGACCTGAAGTCAATACTCAAAATGACATGAACTAGTGCATCTATTTTTTGAAGTAAATAACTGCATTAAGATAAATGATTAGTGGTTATGGTGGTGTACACCAGGCAAAAATCCATCTCAGCCAGTAGCAATATTACTTAATCTTTATGGAACCTATTAAGAAAATGTATCTTTAGCGAAGCTTGACCCATTTAGAATGGACCAACAAATCTGATTTAGCCAACTATGTAACATGATTTTGGTACATCTGCTGCAGACTTTGATGTCTTAATGGCCATATTCACCATCTCATAAGCAAAGTAGTCATCAGTGTGCATGTTTCCTTTTTTCCAAGGTCTGCTATTTACTTCACCTTGGGACACGTGACCTTGTGAGTCTGGCACATGGGAAAAAGCTGACACTGCTTAAGAGAAAAAAAGAAAGGAAGTTACATACAGCAATAGTCAGACATGACAAAGGTATTAAACGTGTGTTATTTGGTGATTTGTTGGGAAAGATTTTGTCTGTGGACCACTGTATTGGGTTTGCGTGGTGAGGTTTTTGGTAGTAGGGGGCTACAGGACTGGCTTCTACAATGCAGCTACCACTGGCCAAGGTCAAGCCCATCAGCGATGGTGATAAAAAGGGAGCAAAAACACCCAGCCAAGCACAAACAATTCCAGACTTGACAGGAGTGACATGTGAGAAGAACTGCTCTACAGACACCAAGATCAGTGAAGAAGGAGGGGCAGGAGATGCTCCAAGCACCAGAGGAGAGACTCTCTTGAAGCCCATAGTGAAGACCCCTCTCCAAGGGTGAGATGCTCCAGGCCCTTAATCATTTTTGTAGCCATCCCAGGAAATCCCTGTCTTTTTTTATACCAGGGAGTCCACAACTGGATACAATACTCCAGGTGGGACCTGACCAAGGCAGAGTAGAGGGGGAGGATCACCTGCTTTGACCTGCTGGCCACCGTCCTTTTAATGCAGCCCAGATAATACACATGTAGCCCTGGAAAGTTCCTGGTAGAAATATGTTTATTTTTCCAGGGTTGCCTTACTATGCAAGGATAGTATGGGAAACCTGCTGCCTTTTGTGACTGTTGTCCATCAGCCTGCCTGCTATATGAGGCAGTTGTGTACGTGTTTTCAGAGCATGAGGCATTGCAGCCTATGTCACTACCAGAGTGAAGGGAAACAGCTCAGACACCTCACAGATAATGTTATCTGATTTTCATGGCATAATTCTCTTTGCAATCAAAAGAAAATACACTGTCTGCAGGACTTTATGTTTTGTAAGATCTTTATGGGTGTTTTTTGGGAAAAGCAATTGAGGCAATAGTGTGAATATGAAAGCAAACTTCTGCATTGGGCTGGTAACCTAGCAACAACGGCAGCCCAACCTTGAAAGGACTTTTATCCAACATGCTGTTTAATACAGCAAGTCAGACACTGAGGGAAAGTGTGTGGCTGGCATCAGCTATGTTTCTCTGTAAATTAGTTTTGATAACATCTTTTATAACCAAAGTCCAGGAAGCGGGAGAACAGCCTTCCAAAAAGCTGGAAGGAAGCTTATTAATTATAACTACAGTGCTGCACTGCTGACATAAAGACATGGAGGGTGATTTTTTTCTGACAATTCTGCCCTTTGGAGTAGTTTCTCTATTGCTGGAAACTCCAGATTGGAGAGAGAAGCTCCTCAAAACTTTTGTCAGGGAAATTCTGGTGGCAGAACTTTGGCCTCTATCAATAAAATGCACAAGGGCAATGGCTTTCTTGTGGTCTATGGATTTTTGAAGAAGGGGAGTGAAAGGACAGGTGCTGATCTCCTCTCTTTGGTGACAAGGGATTGAATTCAAGGGAATAGCATGAAACTGCAATGGGAGGTTTAGATTGGTTGTTAGGAACAGATTCTGTACTGAGAGGGGAGGTTGGGCACTGGAATAATCTCCCCAGGTCACAGCCCCTAGCTGAGCTGAGTTCAAGAAGTGTCTGCACGATGCCCTCAGTCCCATGCTCTGACCTAGCTGGCCCTGTGTGGAGCCAGGAGTTGGACTCAATGATGCTTATTGGTCCCTTCCAACTCAGGAGACTCTTTAATTCTAAGGCTGAAGAAAATTACCCCCTTTCTTTTTTGTGCTCCTCCAGATGAAAGTAGATGGGAAAAATACTGTTACCTTTTTCCTAGTTTTTGGTTTTGGTTTGTTTTTTTTTTTTTTTTCCATAGTGTTGTTCTAGCCAAATGGGGAAGTCGTGGACTGGATGAACTTCCAGGTGGCTGAAAAAGTGGCCAGATGTGCAGGCTGAAAAGGCATTCATCAATAATTCAAAGTGTAGCTGATAACTGGTTATGAGCAGTGTCCCTCAGAGGTGACACATGTCCCACTGGAATCAAATATAACAATCTTTGGAAATGACCTGGTTTTAAGAAACCATGACTCCATCTCATGATTGAAAACAGCAGGATAAGATCACATTACTGTGAAAAGACAGCAGAAGGGTGAGGCCCCGGAGGTTTAGCACAGGAATCAAGAATCAACACCACTGAGTACTTTGAGCATCAAAGTTTTAGAGCATGTTTAGTTTATGCCTTGCAATCTGTTCTGGTTGCAGCAGGGATAGAATTAATTTTCTTTGTAGCAGCTGGTGTAGTACTGTGTTTGGGATTTAGGATGAGAATGATGTTGATAACACACTGAAGTTTTTAGTTGTTGCCAAGCAGTCAAGGACTTTTCAGCTTCTCACATTGCCCTGGCAACGTGAAAGCGGGGGCAGTCAAGAAGCTGGGAGGGGACACAGCAAGGACAGCTGACCCAAACTTACCAAAGGGGTATTTCATACCATATGATATCATGTTCTGTTTGTAACTGGGGAGTGGTCCAAGAAGATGATCAGCTCGGTGTCTTCCAGAGCATTGACTTTGAGTGGTGAAAAATGATGTTCATCACCTATTTTGTATACACTATATTGTATTATACTATATTATAACAATTTATTATGTTCCTCTTTGTTTGTTTTGTCCTATTAGATTGTCTTTATCTCAGCCCACAAGTTTTTGGTTTTTTTCCTCTTTCCATTTTCAATTCTCTCCCCCATCCCAATGGGGAAGTTAATGGTTGTGTGGTTGTTTTAGCTGCCAGATGGGTTAAACCACAACACAAAACAACAAAAGCAGCCCGTCACTGGCTTGCCAAAGAGCACTTTGTGAGCAGACACCAGAAACTGAAGCAAGCAAAACAAATACTTTTCACCAATTTTATTTTCCATTGGAAAGAAGAGATTGAACAAACACGTTAGTTTTTCATCACCAGTACAAGTTGCCTTTTATTGGGAGAAAAAGACATATGGAGAGTAATCTACTAGTTTGGTTACCAAGCATACTGGATGAGATCACAGGTTCTTAAACAGTTTTCTTGACATCACCAAACACATGTAGTAGTGTCATTATAAACAATAGCTGTTACTCTTGATTCAGTGTAGCATAGCAATAGCTCCCAAAATCCAATGGTGCTTCCAGCTCAGAGGTACCATGCAGTGGAAATAGACAAATGACTGTTCTGTCTCTTCCCCCACTGCTCTGCAGAGCTGGTCTCAGCAGTAAAGCTCCACTAGTAATCACAGAAATTAACAGATCAGAACACTTCTGTCCGTGGTTGGTTAGGTAGCAAGCTTCTTCCTTCTTAATATAACATCACGACTTTGCTGTTTAAATGATGAGACATTCCAAAGAAAGATGGAATTGTGTCATCACTGTAAGAGAACTCTTATTCCATGAGCAATATAAACCACCTCTCTGATAGGCTGATTTAAGAGACACCACAAACCAATTATCACAGGAAAGGTAGGCAACTGTGCACATGAACATCTGCTGCCTCTCATTCAGAAAGAGCATTAAGATCTACATTGAGAACTACCCAAGAGATGGACAACCACAGTTCCAGGCAATTACTACAACAACTTCAGAAAAAACAAGACCCAGATGCAGACATCTGTTAACAATAAAAGCTGACATGATGCATTTATGTATCACACAAAACATAATCAAGATTCAATCTGCTAGGTTTTATTCTCAGTGTTGTTAAGAACTCAAAGTGCGTTTTCATGTACATGACAATTTTACTGAAAAAGCATCTGTCTTTCAGCCTTTTGTACAGAAACGGACATATTTCACACCAGATAGATCCTGTTACTATTACTGTTGGCACCGTTTAAGGATGTAAAAAGGTCAGCTGAATAAACTGACATTTTGAAATACTGGCAACAGCTTATTATATCATGGGCTATTCCTACTTTCTCTTCATTGACTTCTCGACACTAGAAACTGGAGGACCAGTGTAAAACCTTCTTTTGCTAATGCAAGAAGAAATTTTGAAAGATACTGTGCCAAAAGAAACACCAATAAAAAAACATTTGCTTTAGGAATTTTAGTCTGAGGGATTTAGTTTCACTGGAGACAGCTTGAGAATCCTCTTCTTACACCAACTGATTAGAATGCATATTAAGAGTAGGAGGAAGGAAAAATAAGTGAAACAATATTTTCTAGGCCATGCAAGCAAAGAACATGAAGCTGAAATTAAAAGAAAATTCATATTCATACGCTTTGAAAATAAACAGTAACTTTAATAAACCTTAGGAATAATGAAGGAATGATTAAAAGTTTTTAAAAAAGAGCAAAATTCATAAATGGGATCATGGCTTTATCTTATGCCTATTATAACTTAAAATGCTTTAAACATTCTGTTGGCAGCATTCTACCCTGACTGCAGGAACCTAAGGAATGAGTCCAATAACTAAAACTATCCTGCGATTTTGTGAGTTTAGCTGAAGAATCAGGAACAAGTAGTACAGGATCAGATACCATAGCCTCTAGCACATACATATATTTTTTTCTGTATGTGCATAAATTAAACAATGAACGTGTCACATATGAAAGCTTCTTACATTTTTGATCTTCCCCACGGGAGAAGTCTAACACTGAATTCGACAGTGATAAAATGAATACTGAACTTGGAAGTGCTAAAATGAATGGTAGAGCATTGGGAGCTGTATCCCTACTGTGAATTATATCAGATAAGCAATGGATCTGGTCACTGTTGAATGTTCCTGGTCAGGACTCAGAGAAGAGTTTACACATTTGTGCAGGAGCCCAATAAGTGCTTAAACCTCTGCTTTATCTTCAGTGAAATGCTGGTTAGAGACTGCATATCTGCCTGACTTCTGCCCATAGTCTGTAAAAGCTGTGGTTAAACCACCCATGAGATGCACCTAAGCTACTTTCCAAGTACTGGGAGAAGGAACCTCTGACCTGCCTCCGTGAATCTGTCAGATTGCTGTATTTACCTATGGTAAAGGAACTGTGTGAAGAAGGGATCACTCTAAAAACATGGGATCCCCATGCAAAGTGACAAAAAGGTGCAGGGGCTACATAATCTTAATGTTAAAAAGCAATAAACATTGTCTTGGTGGCACCACTGAAAGTTGTTTCCACAGGTAAAAGGGTGAAGGTGCATCAGTATCTAAAGGGAAGGAAAACCCGTGCCCTGAAGAGCTCAGTGGGTATTCCAGGGAAGGGTGGCCCCATGTCCAGAGAAGGGTGATGAGTCTGGTGAGGATACTGGAGATAAGCAGCTGAGGGAACTGGGGTTGTTTGGTCTGGAGCTGAGGAGGTTGAGGGGAGATGTAATTGCTCTCTACAACTACCTGAATGGAGGTTGTGGAGAGGTGGGGGCTGATCTTTTCTCCCTAGTGACAAGTGATAGGAAAAGAGAATATGGCATCAAGTTACGCCAGGGAGGTTTCGACTGGATATTAGGAAAAACATCTTCACAGAGAGGGCTGTTGGGCATTGGAAAGGGCTGCTCAGGGAACAGATTGAGTCTCCATCCCTGGAGGCATTTAAAAGATAGATGTGGTGCTGAGGGACATGGTTTAGTAGTGGATGGTAGGTTAGGGTGATAGTTGGACTTGATGATCTAAAGGGTCCCTTCCAACCAAGACAATTCTATGGTACTATGATTCACAGAATCACAGAATTACAAGGTTGGAAAAGGCCTTTAAGATTATCTCTGTCATATGTTAAACCATATCTCTAAGATTCTATGATTCCCTATTAGCCTGAGCTTTCTGTTTCAAAACCTTATGCTTACAGATGTTGCTGATGTCTCAGCGATGACTGAAATTGTGTGTTGTCACTTCAGTGTTTGTTCATTCAAAAACACCTCTAGAGGTAAATGAAAAAACACTGCTTGTCCAGACTTTGGACTTAGAGGCTTGCTAGATTCTTTCTTTACATTTGCTTTCACTTGACCTTTCTCTTGGTCTTTTATCTTCAGACCAACCCATGGGCTCTTGATCCACAGCTTCTGCCTCCCTTGGGTTTTTCTTGAACTAAAAATCTATTTTCATCCCTCAGAGACAGCAATATGACCATGGCCACTAAGGTTAATTGCTTTTAACAGGTGCCATAGCATCAGAGAAAGGCTTTCTCCCCTTAGTTTCAGCAAGTCCCAACAAAATAATTTCTATACATGCATGGAACAAAGGCAAAACCTCCTTGTTTTCCATGTTCAGCACAATTTGTACCTTTGTTGATAATGTTGCTGTGAGCAACAGAAAAAGAAGGATCTTAATAAGGAGCATTTATTGGAAATGAAAGGAAATAACCTCAGAACTTCAAAGATCATTTTTCAACAGACCGGATGATAGAAGCTCTACTTGGGGAGGGACAGAATGGAAGCCTTTTCTTCCTGAGAACTACAAACAAACAGATAGGGCAAAGGAAAAGGCGTAGAAAAGAACACGATAATAGGACCAAAAATGCAGGAAGAGACTCAATCAATTTGAAAAAAATGTGTTTTCATTGGAAATGTGCATGTTTACTGCTGGAAAAAAGGAGATTTCACACTAATAAAGAACAAAGGCAAATCCATATACTAAAAAAGACAATAAATGCTATGGGCAATCTCAGAATATACTTGACTGAAATTACCAAAATTGAGAAAAAATTCCAAAATGGCACTTTGAATCATGGACTGCATAACATCTGGTGATTCCAGAGATTGCAGATGTCCTCCAGGGTGCATGACGAGCATCGAGAAAGATACTCAGGAGTTCAGCATAAAGACTGAAATGTTTGCAATAAAAAGCTGTTTGCTAGATTGAATAAAATTACAAGTATTTAAAACATTAAACTAAATTTTTCCTTGTGGCCAGGATGTCAATATATAGATGCTCAAACACAAGAGCAGAATAACTATGGCTGTTACTTCCTTTTACATTTCCCTCTTCCCAGCATGACATCTTCAAAATTTTCCTGTGCTTGTGTCTGAACTGCTGGCTGATGTCTAAGGAGATTTCATTTTAATTTATCTTTGACTTTCAAACAGTTTGCATGTTTTAAACAGTTTTCTTTTTCTTTCCTTCTCATTAAAAAAATACTATCTGGAAAAAACCCCAACCCCTATAATTTTTTTATATTATGTAGATGTTTTTATGGAGAAAAGGATTAAAGTAGATAGTGGCTGACACTACAGAAAATATTTTACTGAAAAGTACAGACATACATTAATTAAATAACTAGGGAACCCACATGAATAATTTCATAGAATGGAAATTCTTGTTCCAAACAGTAGGAGAAAAGTAGGGAAGAAGATTACGAAGAGTTCTGTAATTAACTATGGGGTTTAGAGTGATTTTTTAAAGTGAATTCTGAATCAGAAAGTCTCTCTAGCCTGAAATACCTCAACCAGAAAGTTGAAAACACATTTTTCATGTTTTAAAACCAAACCAGCAAAAAACCAAACAAAATGTAAGAATACAGAATTCAAAAAGTCCTCAAAAAGAGTTGCTGCAAGAAAGGAGCTGGAGTATATACAACAGAGAAGAAGAAAGATCAACAAATCCCTGCCTTCAGAGATATGTGTCATGTCCCATCTCACATCAGCTCTCCTGTCTTTGGGAAGGAATGATGGTCAGGTGCTACAGAGTTATCTAAAGAGATATTGATAAAAGCAAACATGGATTAAAACTTGCCATTAGAAGTAAATTGGGAAAATAAAAACAAAAGAAGAAGAAGAGGAAGGATGGAAAGATCACTGCAGGAAAGATCAATAATAGTAGGAAATACAGGAGGAAGATGGAAAAGGTAAAGTTTAAGACCAGCAGAAAAGAAGGAAATGGATGCATTTGATGGAGGAGGTGTATTGTCCTAATTTAGGAAGTCACAGATAGAAGACTGAAATGCCAACATTTCCCTTTGTTATCAATATCTGGAATATGACATATTATCATAGGTTTGCAGAACTCCCTATTCAGCAAAGGGGGAAAAGGATTGTATTTAAAAACCTAATGACAAAATCCAGAGAGGTTTATTTTATAAAGCTGTTAAAAGCAGTGTGAAATTTTCTACTCTTAGAATTAAGTTCATCATGAAAAGCACACATATTCTTTCCCCTAGAAAGAAAATCATTATCATAATTGTAATACTCATGGAAGAGTCACCAAACAATGCACAGCATATGAATCTGATAATTACCATTACAGATTTTAGCAAAAGCAATGGCAATTTGACTAGAAGGATGCTTAGAATGTAATCTTCTGTGATTCTGATTACAGAATCACAGAGTCGTAAGGGTTGGAAGGGACCTCCAGAGATCATCGGGTCCAACCCCCCTGCCAAAGCAGGGTCCCTTGAATATCTCCAGAGAAGGAGTCTCCACAATCCCCCTGGGCAGCCTGTCCCAGGGCTCTGTCAACCTCACCGTGAAAAAGTTCTTCCTCATATTAGTGAGGAATTTTCTGTGCTCTAACTTGAGCCCATCGCCCCTTGTCCTGTCCCCACAGAGCACTGAGAAGAGGCTGGCCATTTTCCCTGTCTCCCACCCTTCAGATATTGATAATCATTAATAAGATACATAGGGCTTGGGTTTTTTCCCCCCTGAAAAATCTATATAGTGTGGGAGGAAGGTAGAGACTGATTTAATACCATTTTATTAATACATACACACACATGATATGTCACACAGATAAAAGGTCTAGGCATAATTTATAACATCATTTAGACAGAAAGAAATTTACTTAAAATGTACTTAATTAAAATTAAAAGACAAAGGAATTTCTATTATGCCATTTTGGAGGCAAAACTGGCTTTGTTTTGGGAATATAAGTGATTTTTTTTCCATTCAGACTCTTGATTTTCAAATCTCATTAAGGGAACTTCCTCAGATTAGCACATAAACTACCAGTAGTGATCACTGTGGATGCTGATGACTGTTTCAGCCATGAGACCCCTAGCCATTTTCATTAGCCTCAGATACAAAGGAAAGAGCTTAATCAGGAAATGAGTATAAGCACGTGTTCATTCAGACAGCAACGCTGCCCTGCTACTCTTGTAGTATACACTGAATCTAAACATGTAGATGATGTTTCATCTCCAGATATAAAATCAGGCAGAAAAAGAACAATTGCCAAGAACTGTTAGTAATTCTGAGAGGGTTAAGTAGGGTTTATATGTGTATGTAGTTTAAGTGTGTTAAAAGGCATGCATAGTATTGTAGAAGCAGTTAAGGCAAAGATTTAATTTTCTATAAGCTGTGGTTGTACAAAAAGGTTGAAATACTTGTAGGCTTGTGAACGTTGGTTGTGGCATTTCCAAGATCTACAAAACGTAATATTTCAGACATTGTCTTCCAACTTCTCACCTTATTATGACTCCAGATTTCTCCTAAATGGCTGTCTGATTCAATTTTCTGATTAAACATTGAGTTCATCCTATCTCTGGTCTTTACCTCTTCATGATTGTTCAGAGGATGAGGTGTAAGGCATCATTTCACACAGAGTGGCTGACAACAGCCCACTGCATATCATTTATTTAGAAAGATGTAGTAGCATCTACCCCACACAGTTCTTAGCGATTTCACAATTTAAAGGGATTTTGATTATTGTTTAATTTTTGAATGCAATATTAGCAGCAATATTTTAATAACATTGAATAGAATTATAGAATCATAGAATGTGTTAGGTTGGAAGGGACCTTTGGAGGTCAACTAGTCCACCCCCCTGCAGGAAGCAGGGACATCCTCACTAGATCAGTTGCTCAGAACCCCGTCAAGCCTGACCTTGAAGATCTCTGGGGACTGAGTCTCTACTACCTCCACTCAATCTATGGACACCCCCTGTTGTAATATTACACATTGCCTTGGGTATTTACCTAAATTTGAAACTATTTTTTCCTCAGTAGGAAAGGTAGGGAACAGTAGAGAAGTACCAGACCATTGTTTATATATTATTTCTTAACATAAAACAAATTTACCTTCATACCGTTATGGTGTGGAGAGGGATGGAATTTACAAAATTGAACATGCAAATGTTGTAGACCAAGCTTTGACCAAATTTTGTAGATATTTCATGAAGCAGATGAGAAGTCTCTTGTAAGAATGTGGAAGGGAAACTACAGGCATGCAAAAGTATGTGTTTACTACTGTAAGTAGCAGCATATTCCAACCTGGGCAAGACTGGCATTGTGTAAGCCTAATAGTGACAACACCTGTGTGCACAAACACAGTCTTCAGGTACAAATATTGTCAGAGTAGAAAAAGTTGTGAGGCAAAACTGGTTTAATTGTGGGTCTGCACAAGAGGGTGAACAAGGGAAGTATTAGGGCAGCTGGGAAGGTGTAGTCTCTTGGGGAATGACTCTCAATAATGCCATGCATATACTCATTAAGCAAAGAAGGATAACAGAAAGGTGGAAGTTAACAGGTTGGGTTTTTCTAGCACAGGAATGAAAGCAGCAGCAGCATCTGAAGAGAAGGTGGTCACTTATTTCAAGCCATGTTGACTGATTTGGATAATCATAACAGGAATCACTAGTAATTTTTACAGTTCTATTACTAAAATCCCAGAATTACCAGTCAGCTGCAACTTCCTCAGAACTTTACACCAGAAACTGTATTCACCTACTTGTCCCTCTCAGCAGAAAAGCGGGTCAAGAACACAGTATTTCCTATGATAAAATCACAGACAGTGAAAAGGATGATTCTGAACTGTGGAGTGTTTGTTACATCAGCCTAACATTTTCTCAGCACTGCTGCAAAGGGAACTCATCAATGAATTCAGGACCTATCTTTTGTTTCTCTCACATCCGCTAGATGAACAAAAGGTTGCTAAGGGATGAATATAAGTCATGTTCAGGGAAAAGAGCAAACACAGAGCTCCTACACCAACAACTGAGAATGTCTTTCCAGTACATGTTCATTATCATATTCATGTCAATTTTGTTTCAATTACCTTTTAGGGAAAAAGAGAGCCATCAGAAAGACAGACATTGTAACATACTCAAACTGCACTGTGTCACTTTTTTTTTTTCAATGCTCAGGAGAAAGAGAATATTTTCTTACATTAACTGTAGTTTAATAATGTTATCTTGTCTGTGTTCATTTTCACAAGGTCAGCAAGGTAGGTAGGTAGAGAAAACATTCCCACGTAAGTAACTGGAAATTCTTTGTTCGGACACCATTATCTATCACACACACTGTCCAGTTCCCAGCCACCCTGAATAGCTCAAAGCATGATCTAGGCCACTTCTTTCACCTACATCATGACTAGAAAGTTCATACTAATGAAGAAGCTCAGATTTAACACTGGGATATCCTCTCACACAAACCAGAGAAGTTGGATGTTGGTTTTAAAACTGATCAGTGAGCCGAGGTCTTTGCACCTTGTTTGCATCTCTGTTCAGAAATGTAATGGGTCTTTTCTTCAGACCAGGAAATAGTCCTGCTTAGGTTAAGGAGAAGGTAACCTTTCTGCTCAGTACTCTGTGTGCAGGATGTATTTGGAATTAAGGCTTCCTACATGTCAGTGACAATACCTAGGATCCTAACACCAGCTAGTCTGGCCTACTCCCAATACTGAGGTTTGTTAACTCTGTTATGCCACACAGAGGCAGCCTTTCCCCCAGTTTCAGAAGAAGGTACCAAGGTACAGGACATGTGCACTTCTTGAAAAGGAAAGGATATTTCCTCTCCTAAAAAAAGCAGCCTATACAAGCCTTCCCTTATTCAGAAACTCAGCTATAGTGGCTGTGACTTCTTATCATCATTATTTTGGAAGACTAGAAAGACACAGAGCAATGGTGTGTTTCATATTTAGTCAGACTGCGCATCCTGTCCCCCTTTTCATTCTGGAAAACGAAGAGCACAAGAGATCATAGGGTAAGAGAAATATAATAAAACATTTGGTGAATTGCTCCATGTGAACTAAGTTTATAGCTTTTGTTGAACACAATCTTCTTAGTGTTTCTGTGCCTATACAATATGGTGCTTACTATACGTGAAAAAATAATGTTGATTTGATGCTTTCAGGCAATTTTACCTGAAACTGTTTCACCTTCTCTGTTTCAATTTAAAAAAACCCCACAAACACAAATGCCTAAACCCCCTAAACATTCTGACACACTTCCTTTGAAAATTATGTCATGTTTTTGAAAACTTTTGTTCACTCAAATGCTTCTATTTACATTTGCTGCTCTTTTTCTCCGGCATAGGAAAAGCAAGAGAACATCCAGACTGCCAGCATACTTTTCAAACTGTCAGACCAGATCAGAGGAATTTGCATCATGCAAATTTGCTATTACACCTCAAATGCTGCATCTGCTGCAGCAATCATCTAAGGAATTAGACAGATAATTCTTCTGCTTATGCACAAACCCCCAGCAGACACAATGCTCAGCAGTGCCCATCAGGGTCTTGGGAATGGATGCAGAATCAACCTATTGTAGTCTAAAAGCAGTAGCAGAATAGCCCTTGGGCCATATATTTACATTAAGGATAACACTGAACTCTGCCACCCTCGCAAGAGTAAACAGCAGCTTAACGCTTCAAGGAACAGGATGCCTCTCATGGTAGCCCAAGTAACATTATGCATCTGCCTCCAAATGGATCCCTTCCGAGGTGTACCATATGCTCCAGCATCTCCAGAGTGTTTAAGATTATGCACAAAACACAAAGAGACTACTTTGCACGAGCACCCTCGCTCAGCCATACCCCAAGGCTCAGGAGAAATCTGCTTTACTGACAGGAAGAACACAGCAACAGCCATTCGAGACATGCATTAACACACCATTACAGATTCTTATGTGACTTGTGACAGTTAAGCATAGTTGAAAATTTCCAACAAGGAAATTAAAATGACTGGAATTCAGGGAAAGGACTTTCAGTGTAATTAAGAGTTGCCTTAAAATACCTGTCATGAATTATTTCAGTATTTGGAATGAAGCCACAAATGTCACCGCTTTTATAATCTCTGGATGAAAAATAAAATTCAGATAACTGAGGAGCAGGTCCAAAAATTGTGTGTGTGTATGTGTATGTGTATGGGGGGGGGTGTCTGTGTGCGTGTATGAGCTTGGGGGTGGATGGGGTTTGTTCCCAAAGCTACTTTTAAATGTTCTGTGGGACAGAAAGAGAAAGAACCAAATTTCCTTCTGCTTTGGACACTGATGATTTAAGGTCTTGAAAGCCTACTGGAAACATGGTGATAAGTAAAACACCTTTATTTATATATTTTATATATATATATATACACACAGAATATGTGTATATGTATTTATATATACAAAACAAAAAATTCCCATTTGGATTCCCTGAAAGCTAAAAGTGAAGCCTTTCATTCTAGTTGGAATGAAAAATTGTTCTGAACAAGTTGCCAAGTGTGAACGAAGCCAAGGGCTCCTTCAAATCCTGTGCCTACTTATTACCACATTGATAGATATGTATCATTGACAGACATCCTCCCTGAAGCTCAGGTTCCTTCTTTCTCCAACATCCTCCCTGTCAAATTCTTTTCCATGTATTAAGAGCTCAACAGTATTATCAGAGTCCTTAAAACATCTCTTGTGGCATTTTTTAAAGAGCCAGAATTCAAGGCAGTGAATATCAAAATATTTTCTTAAAGAAAAAAACACATGAAAACCAAAAATTCCAGGCTGGATACAGTTTGCTGTGAATTTGATCAGGCTTCCTGTGAAGGAAGAATGCATAAGCACCAAATTCTCTTGAAATAATTACTCTAGTAGCTCTAGAGAAGAGGAATTACCCTTCATGCCCTCCAACAGACCAAAGAACAAGGCTGTCAGCTCAGGGAAAGCATCTGAAGGCTGTTGTTCCTTTTGGGCAGTTGCACTCATCAAAGAGGATGCCTGATGCGTGCCTGGCAGCAGTGGACTTTACTGCACTTTGATCTCATGCCATCTTTGAAGATCCCAGCTACCATTAGGAGGAGCTTACTGAACACAACACATCTTCACAGGGAAATCCCAGACATATAATGTAGATTCACAGGAACCTGGCCTAGGGAAAAAAAAACAAATCCTGCAGACAATAAATGAGTTTGAGTGGGTGAAGCAGCTTCAGCAGCTAGAGTGTTTAAACTATTAAAAAAAAAGCAAGCAATTCATTAGGAAGAAATTAAGAACTTACAGACAACCACAGACAAATCACCTCCACTCAGGACACCGTTTCTACTTATTTGAACTCAAAAAAAGAAGATTGATTAAAAAATACTCATTAGTGAGTATTTACTTAGTAAGATTTTAATTATAGATGGAATCTGAGAAGAAAACCAGCCTCCTTCAGGCTTCAAGATCGAAGATTAACACACTTCCTTGTGTTCAACAAAATCAGTGCCCTAGGTGATATTCAACACAATAATATAAGTAACAGATAGGATTATCTGTACTGATCGTAACAGGTGCTGCAATGAATTGTGGAATCTATTGCAACATTTATGGGAGAAAAGGACAAACTTTTTATGGGAGAAGAGGACGAACAGACAATGGATGTTCAAAATACACTGAAAATCCAACTAGTTTTTGCAGTTCAAATCTCCTAACTGAATAGCAAAATCTTAGAGGATAGTACTGAAATTGCTCACAGGTAGATTTTGCATCAAGAGAGTAAATATACTCTAAGACTGATGGTCTAAAATCTAGAACTGCAATAACTGCTTGTTCCCCAAACATCCCCTCATGAGGGAACAAGGTCAAAACGCTCATTTATTTGCAGAAAAGCCTTTTTGTTGCTGTTTCGGGTACCATTGCCGATGTAAATATTATTCTATTCTCTCGTCTTCTCCTCCCTCCTTTAATAAAATAATGTTTATTAAATTCAATTAAGTTAATTTTAAAGTGCCAATTTACATTAAATTTACATACAATTTGAATAATTACAAGCACTGCAAAGCATCCGACACATCACAGTCAACTGCTTAGGAGTGACTCTTGTTTATGAAGAGTGTATCTCATAGCACAGAAGCCATGACAATAAATACCCTGCCTTCAACCAAGAAGCATCAAACTTTTGAGCCACTAACATTTCCACTCAGTTTCAAATCAGAGTTCCGCCAAATCTCAGTGCTTCTCAACATTTCTCTCTTTTTCTTAACCAGTTTGTTAAAATTAGAATGCTTTAATTTTTCTGAAGCAGACTTCTTGTCTTACTTGAGCTTGAAACTGAAGTGGTAAATGAAGATAGATCAGATTTTCTGCTGTGTAAAAGTACAGTCTGACTTGCAGGTATCAGTAATACCATACAAATATTAACAGCACCATGGATAGAGCTTGAGTGAAATAAGCTGAACAAACACTGAGATGCTGAAGAGTCACAATCTACTTAAGTAACTCTTAGAAAACTAATTAAAGACACCTTATCCTGCAGCTATCAGAGTAATTTACCTGATTTTCATAGAAATAGAAGTTTGATCCTCAAATAGCCTCATGAAAGGTGAAAAGGATCATTTAAGCCATCAAAAACCTGGTCTGAATAAAACCAATTAGTAAGGCCATATCTAATCAATAATTGCTGTCTTAAGGAGACAAGCCACAGTACTGTGTTAGTTTTTCAGGCTGTTAAGAGCTGTGGAATTTTTTGAGAAGATGCTTTTACACTGGGTATGCCAAAGATTTCTACCTCTCTTCTCAGGGAGATGTCAAGATCATAAAAGGCACACCTCATATTCATCAACCATGTGGCAGATGAGAACTTCAGAAAGGTGCTTGAACAGCTGAACCTTTCTGAGCAAGCTTTCTCCCACTTCTCAATATAAAGTGGAATGTTAGGTGCCTGGACTACTTAAAGTATCACCTACAAGTGGCACTCAGCCTTTATGGCATCCAAGGGGTAGGAGACATGCTAAAAGACCTGGAGTTCCTGTTTTGTTTGAGAAGAGCAGTGGGTATGTGCTATTGGGTGCCACAGTAAGCCTGAGGGTTACTATCAGGCTTGAGAATTGTAAAAAGTGACAGTTATGTAATTTACTTAATTTACTCAGAAATAACCCCAAGGAAGGCACTCCCTGTTCATTACCGAGATGTTCTTACTCACCTGCAATACTCTGAGAGCAAGAAATCAGCCCAGTTCTTCTCAAATACTCACTCTGAAAACAAATAATAGAAATAATTCTAGGTGCTTTTGTCTTCAGTGAAAGCTTTAAGTAATTTAACAGGGATTCACTTCAGCAGAATAGCCTAGCCCAGGTCTTTAAAGAGAACATGAGTAGTTCTGTGAAAAATTCATAATCTGTTCTGCTGATTAGAGAGGCAAATCAAATGTTCCCTTTCTGAAGAGCTAGAGAGTTTTTAACACAGGTCTTCTTGTATAACCACAATACTACATTTTACTGCTTTGTTTTTAATCTAATTGCCAGAATTTCTCTTGATGTGTTTATTCTCTATCCTATGTCTATTCTAACAAGTTCTGCATCCCAGTAGGTAGTGTCTTAGTAGAGAAAATAGTTATCCTTGAAGTGGCAGTGTCTACACTCTGCACTTTTCAGAAGTGCATCTTCCAGTTAATTTGCACCCAAAAGGAATTCAGCTGATTTACTCTGACACTACTCCATGATGTGAAACACAGCATAGTAAGTGCGGAGAACTGGAACATTCACTTTCAAAGGACACTTCTAGTCCATATCAAAATGCTTGTGTAGATGCAGACAGCTACAATCTGTCAGTTTTCAAAATGAAACTGCTTTCCCAAAACAAAAAGTCTTGACCAATTTGACATCAAAAAGGCAACTCACTCCAAAAACTTTCTGCTCTGCAACAGAGCATAAGCTCAGTCTTAAAGCAAGCGGAGGACATGTGTCATCTTCAATTACAGTTATGACATCAAGCAGAAAAAGAAATCAGAGAGCAACACTGTGGTCACTGTTCTATTCTCTGACTGAAAAGATTAAAGTGCTCCATCTATTATTGTAGATTATTGTAGAAATTAGCAAATATTCCAAGCACAAGTGAATTTCCTCATGTCCAATTTTGTAAAACTGTTGCTTTCCAGTGACTGAATTCTGTTTTTTTTTCTGTCCTTGCAGTTAAATGGTGCAATGATTATAGTTCCTGAGATATATTCCACTGTTAGAAGTGCACCTGACTGATCGTGCCCATACAAATGGCACATTAAATTTGTAAAACTAAATTAATGAAATATGTTTTGACCATTAAAAAAGAGGACCAGCCTACACTGATTATCAACTAAACTTCAAAAAGCTAATATGGTCTCTCTCTTGAGGACTTCCCTTGAGAGTGATAGCACAGCCTCATCAACATTTTTAAAAGTCCCTACTCTTCCTTTGGATGCATGAGTTTGCCCTGGGAACCTCAACATCTAATTATTGAAGAGCCAGGAGACCTGAACAGAGTGTGCAGTTCCCAGAAACATGGAGAATCTGAATGCTTACTGCTGGCTTCACTGATTGTAGCATCTATATCAAAGAAATCCAGGGTCACATTCTACAGAAGCTCAGATGATCAACACCTAGACAGTCTAGGAAAACAGACTTTCTCCCCAAGGAAGAATGTCTCTGCAGTTATGTCTGCAGAAATAAAAATTTATGTGTCTCTTTTAAAATACTGAGAACATGTAGAGAATCTCATGGCAATAATGTGAGTACAGGTTAAACTGTACTGGCTAAACTCACCTGTGTCCATCACAAGAAAGTTACACTTTCCAAATGTCTCAGCCCCCAGCCTAGATAGCAAATAAATTTTGAGCAAAGATGGTTCTGATACAGGTCTCTGGAAAGGAAGAGCTTCTGTGAGGAGTTGTCCCTTTTCTGGGAAGGACTCTGTAGCTGTTCAGGATTTTCTTTCTTGTCAAGTGTTTCAGCAGAAAGAAGCACATCGATCCAAAGCAGAGACAGGCAGACCACAGGTATGATTGGCAGTAAGTGTAATGAACAGGCGTGACTGGTGTCAAACCCACCTGGGAGGACAGAGAGATATCAACCATGACTGGCAGGAGTGGTTAGCAGCAGGTAACACAGTTATCAAACTCAGCAGTGAGTGATGAAGATCATCTGAGCAGTGGCAATATAGATATCTGAAGATGAAATAAGCTTCAAAATTCTAGAAAGAAGCTGCTGCTCTTTTGTGAGTCAAACAGATCACGAAACCAAACATAGGGAATTCGGGTGTTTCATCCAAACCTGTGCTGAATCATTCTCTATGACCCACCTTTTCACCCAGAAGAAACTTTAATGACTTAATGACTTTTTAAACTTGCTGAGACCTGATGTTTTGGGTTTGTGTGGTAAGGTTTTGGTAGGAGGGGAGAGTGGGCAGCATGACAGTAGTAGCACCTCTGTGATAACATGTTTAAGGAAGGTGAAAAAAGCCTAGTGGTAGATTTTTACTGTCAGAGAAAGGACTGAGAAGATGTGAGAAATTTTGCAGACACCAAGGTCAGTGAAGAAGGAGTGGGGGGAGGAGGAGGTTCTCCAGGTTCTGGAGGAGAAAATCCATCTGCAGCCCGTAGAGGACCCTGTGCTGGAGCAGGTGGAGACACCTGAAGGAGGCTGTGATCCTGTGGGAAGCCCATGCTGGAACCAGCTCCTTATAGGACTTGTGGCCCCATGGAGAGAGGAGCCCATGCTTGCACAGGTTTGCTGGAGGAACTTGTGACCTCATGGAAAGGTCCCATACTGGAGCAGTCTGTTCCTGAGGTCTGTCCCCCATGGAGGAGACCAACATCGGGATAGTTCATGAAGAATTTCAGCCCGCGGGAGGGACTTACGTTGGAGAAGTTCATAGAGGGCTGTCTGCTGTGGGTGGGACCCCCACTCTGGAGTAGGGAAAGAGTGTGAGGAGTCCTCCCCTGAAGAAGAAGGAGCAGCAGAGGCAATGTGTGATGAACTGACCACAACCCCTATTCCCCATCTCTCTATGCTGCTTACAGGGGAGGAGGGAGAGAAATAATGAATAAAGTTGAGCCCAGGAAGAAGAGAAGGATGCAGGGAAGTGTTTTAAGATTTGGTTTTATTTCTCATTCTCTCAGTCTGTTTTCACTGGGTAATAAATTAGATTATTTTTTTTCTAACTTGAGTTTGTTTTTCCTGTGACAGTAATTGCTAAACAATGTCTCCATGTCCTTATCTCAACAAACAAGCCTTGTGCCTTCTCTCCCCTGTCCAGCTGAGGAGGAGGGTGTGCTAGAGTAGCTTTGGGTGAATCTGGCCTTCAGTCAGTGCCAACCCACCACACCAGCTCAAGAAACATTGTCTATGAAGTATCCATATAACTTTTCTATTCTACAAGAACACCTGATCCTGATGTGAAACTTAATAAACTTAAAACTCCTTTTGTCTACCCTCTCGAATTTCTTTCTCAGTCATTTTGGACAGCGCTATCCTTCCATCTCAAACATGGGTTCTTTTTCACTTCCAACGTGGTTTAATTTTGTCATACTTTTCTGCATAATATTTCTAATGCATCCACCTTCTTTTTAATTTGCAGAGAGTAAAGGCTATACTTTTGCTTCCTTCTTTTACCTCAGTAGGTCCAAAAGCTTCCTCCCTGGCTAGGCCAAACTTTGCTTTCTTCTTTTTTTTGGCCTACCACATTACCCAGACTAACACTGTCTTCTAACATTTTTCCAAGATCCTCTTCACTCTATCAAATACCAAGGTAGAGAAAAGGTAGAGCAGGCAAAAGTAGTTTAAGCGGGAAGTTGTGTGTAGGGATTGAAGGAGTAAGATGTAAAAAATCTGATGAAACACCTGAACAGGATCCTACCTTGGAGACAGATAAACAAAATCTAGCAAAACCAAGGGATTTGTGTTGCAGAAGCTCTGAAGGAAGGTTGTTATCATTCTCTGCTATAGGAGGAGGCAGATATCTTGAGATACAGCCTCCTGTTTTGCCTTGCATCTGATTTCTCTGTAGTAAGGTACTTGTCCATCCTCCCTCTGATTATGTTTAATGAATTTAGTGAATAGTTGAGTGTCAGGAGACACCTTTATCTGGCAAACAGGACTTTCAAGTTTCAGCTTTAACTGCAGGGAGGCTCCTGCATCCCCACTGCCTGGTATAGGTCCAAAGCAGCACCGTGGCAATTCTGGCTCTCCAGGTGGTAATAAATACCTGAAGAAATAGCTCTTTTCCTCCCAACTCCCATTAAAAAGCTCCATAACATAATTCCAGGAAGCTAATATCAATAGTATCCCACCTGAGATGACAACCAGTTATTTTCCTCATTTTCCCTGTGCTTGACAACTCACCAGTGTCTGTTCTATGTCTGCCCTGCTTTTTATCATCACACACACCTTCTTAGGATAGAGTGTCTTTTTTTTTTATTCTGGGCTCACACAGCAAGTTCACAGTCTGTGTTTAAGGTTCACAGCTTCTATAATGATGAATAGTAATAATAACAAAGGCACATTGCTGGTGTATAAATCCACCTGTGCACCTTCTCACAGTGAAATTTTGCATGCAAAGGGAGAAACCTATTGGAGTACAAAAGCCACCTAGATTAACAATGTCAAAAGCAAGCTAATGCTTATCTGGGATCCAAACCTGTAATATGTATGACTTTGAAAAGGCTAAGTTCATCTCTAACCATCAAAGCTTGCAGCAGACCCTATGCTGTCCCTGGGAACACATTGTCAATTTACTGTTCTGACAGATGATTGTGAAGATGAGGAAATGATCCAGAAAAGTGGCATTGATTTTGAAGAGCAGAGGAATTTGCCAGTCATTGCTTGTTGCTAAGCTGCAAAAAAAAAAAAAAAGAGTAAAAAAGCAAAAATAAAGCAAAAAAAAAATAAACCCTCTATCATCTCTCAGCATGTCACTTGCAAATATCAATGAGACATGGTATTTACAGTGTTTGTGTAAAGCCCAGGAAATGATTTAGACTGCATCCTTCTACTTATGGCAATTTGGATGAGACCTTAAATACCAGGAACCCCTTCACTTGGTTTCACTAAACGAGCTGCGTGGTGTTTTACTTCGGGCAATTTGTGCTTTTCATCTGTAGGCTGTGATCCATTTATACAAATGCAGGAAAGGGGAAAGTATAAGACCTGAACAAGTCTGCAACAATGCTACAAGCAGGTGTTTTTCAGACCCTCCTCTTACAAGCGACATATCCTTTAAAGCATTAAACTTCAACTTCCAGCCTGGAGTTTGTTAACAAGACCTGGACAGGAAGATGCAGCCAGAATAAACAATTTTTATTTGAAGCCCATGTAAGGAAACAGACTAAATGATCTGTTCTTTCCTCCTTACTCTAAATATTATGCCTCTATAACAAAATCCATCTGATGTCTTTTCCTCACACTTGATATGTGCCTAGTAAATCTGATGCTAGCTGCACTTACCTCAAACTTCAACACACAAAATTTCCATTTGAATTGTATCCAGGGGAAGGAAAGAGTGGCTCTCCAGTCTATCCAAAATTTGTGACCATTTCACAGAAGAATGATGGATAATACATGGCAGCAGAGGAGAGGATTTCAGGCTAAGCAATGGCCAGCTCCTGTAGAGGCCATGTATTTACCCAGCTCTGCAGTCAGAGCCTGAGGTCAACTAGTGAGGATGAATAAACATGTAAATCCACAGGCAGAGGCTCTCTGTTTGGCAACAGATTTCATGCAAACATGGTACTATGTTATTATATATGATGTGTTATGTGTCATGAAGGGTGGTTTGCAGAAGCAATTTCATAGAATCATAGATTTGTAGGGGTTGGAAGGGACCTTGAGAGATCATCGGGTCCAACCCCCCTGCCAAAGCAGCTCCCTAGGACAGGTCACTCAGATAGGCGTCCAGATGGGTCTTGAATATCTCCAGTGAAGGAGACTCCACCACCTCCCTGAGCAAATTTAAAGCATTAGGCTCAGAGCAGATGTAAAGGCTTCCCTGCACGCCTTTTCTCTTTCCTTTCCTTCTCACCTCTCACCTCTAGGTTTGCACACAGTGTTTTTTCACAGACATCAATAACATTTGTAAACAAAGTAGATTGGAAAACTGAGGTGCAAAACTGTTCAGGTCATTCATTCCAGAGACTGGGCAGACTATGAGATGACAAAGTTTTATTTCTAGGTGCCACAACTTCAAGTCAAGACCCCTTTCTTTCCTAATTTCATTCTCATTTTCCTACTTCATTTCCAATGCTGCCTGATTCAGGGGCTCAGATAAAAGTACCCACCTTGCAGATCTCGTAACAATAACATAATGCCTGAATACCCTTTTAACAAACAGGAATTTATACTGTGTGTCTGGAGTCTCTTTGAAATAATACAGAGGAAGAGGGGACAGCCTCACAGAAACGTTGTAGATGTGATTTGATCTAGATCCCCATTATAGCAATGAATACACCTTCAAAGAGAAGCAATAGCTCCAAAAAAAAACAAACCCTAAAATAGAACACTTCATTTTGACAAGGAAATTCAAGTTCTGAAAGCAGAATTATAACAGCATGGAAGAGAAAAGATTTTTTTTTACTTCATAAGAGGATAAAAAAAAGCTACCTAAAGAAAGAGGATGACAGGCCCAGAGCAAATATCATACATTACCAACAGAGCTTTAAAATCCTCTTTTCCTTTCCTCTCAGGCACCCTGTGCATCTGCCTAAGGGAATTTGAGACACATCTGAGATACAAACCAGTGCTCATGGCTAAGCTTTTCACCAAGAGGCACTGAGTGGGGTCCAGAAAGAAATGTCCCACTCCCATCTTCTGCTTTTCTCCTCCAGCCAAAGCTGGACGGACTTGTCCTTAGATGCCTTTCCGTGCTCCTTCCTGTCTTTCCATGGTGCCTGCACAACTTCAGTGCAGGGACAGAGCGGGAAGGAGAGGTGATGAAACAAGTCAAACCTATCAGTAAAGCTCATCAAGAAAAGTTGTGTGAATCAAGACCAAAAGCATTTGTTTAGCTTGAAACCAGGAATGGAAGAGGGATTGAGCTCTCACCCCTTGTTTTTATTGCTGCTCTGAGAGCCAGAAATGTCCACACATCAATGGAGTTAAAAAGGAAAGATTGTAAGAACCAGATGTTATGATATTTTTGGATGCAGTCATGGATCAGGCCACAGTGCTTAACAGCTCCTATCCAAAGCTAATTTTTGAGGGAACAGGACGCACATCATGCACATGTTTACTGGCTTTATGCCGAGCCTGGTGCAGTACAGAAAACAAGAGCTTTTCTAAAATTGATTTGGCTGGTTTGGTTTCCTTGTTTTAAATCCTCTTATTAAAGTTCACACAGAATTACATTCTTCCTGCAGAATTATACCAAAAAGCCTGCAAAGGAAACCAGTTAGTTATACAGGAGGTCGATTTTTGACTTTGTTCAGTGGTTGGTTTTATTTTTCATAGAGATTACTACCAGCTTATTTTCTTTTACTCATTTTGAATTTTTCCAGGGTTTTTTTGTGTAGGAATAACATTTCTTCTGCTATTTTTGCTTTCCTTTTGTGAGGCGAGTGCAGCATAAAGGACATAAAGTCCTCTTCGTCTCCTTCATGAGGAAACACAGCAAATTCATCCATGGGATCCAATAGTAACTTTCTCAGCAATGGAGAAGGCATATTGCTACATGGAGATAGAGGCACTGGCAACAGTTTTGCACTTGATTTTTATTATATGGGCAGTCTATAGCCTAATTTTACCTGGGGCACCAAGGAGATGGAAGATGGAGGAGCTATTAACATTTCTGACTTTAGTAAGAAGGACCAGACATACATCCTTGGAAGAAGAGAAGAACGGAAAGCTGAAGATTTTGACATCAAATGGAACCAGTTCTTGGTGGCCTAGGATACACTAAGCACTACTGTGCAAAGTACTGATACCTTCTCATGTCATGAACTACACAAAAAAGTAATGTTTCATAAATAACCTACCTTATTCATCTAGCTACCTGTTACTTAGTCCAGCACTAAACACACACAAAAATCCAAAGTTCAACAATGGCTATGCAGACCTCAGATGCTATCAACTCTTGTCCTCCATGATCTCATATTTACAGAAGACAAACTTTTCAGCTTCAAGTTTCACTCTGTCCTTTTTTTTTTTTCATCACATACTTTTTTTAGTAAAATTCCTTGAAACAACCTGCAGATGAAGGTTTGGTTTTCACATATTGTATCAGAGAGAACTCACCAACCTATCCAAGAGCTTGTCAGAAACTGAGGAGCTGACTACAGACTCCTGCCTGAAGGTGATCAAACAGAATGGTTGTTAATAGCTTTAAAATGTCAATCATTAATCTATTAAATCCCAACTCATGAGCAGAAATTGATGAGCCAGGGTCTAATTTGACATTGATAGAACCATCAAAAGTTGTGAACATGGTATTTTAGTTATGTCCTGGAAAAAGACAAAAAAAAAATAGCCTGTAAAAAATAGCCTTTTGTTGCTTGGATGCAACTATTTATTAATGAGCTGATTTGGTAACAGATTTAAAAGCAGATTTCTTTGCAAGAAAATTTAAGGTCAGGATTAGCCATTATAAAACCTACAAGGAGAGGTAGTTGATAGAAGACCTACTCAGATATTTACTTGAAGACACTTTGGTGTTCGCATTTAAAAGATAAACACCTTGGATATCCAAGGGAGTGAGGCAGCACTCCCCAAAGACAAATGCAAAACATTGTCCCTGCCTAAGTTACATAACATAATAGCAGCCCCCACCTAATCTGACCTCATAATTAACTGATACCAAAACGTTTCTCACCCCTCTGCTCTTTGTCTTTCTCCTACATATATGATTTAGGCTCCTCTTTGGTACCAGCCTCTTCAGTGGTCATGCTGTCTGCTGTACAGAAATTAAAACTAAACTCTCAGTAGAAAAAAAAAAGAAAAGAAAAAAGAAAAATAAGAGATTCAGTCTTTTCATCCCAGGAGTAATTTTCATACAATTCAAAGTTAAATGATCTAATGGATGAGTTAGACTAGAGGTAGCAGAAGATAGTGTGGGAGTAGACTGGTGCAGCTGGGTAGCCATTCCTGTCTGTACTGAGCAATTATGTCAACTACAATGTGCTGTCTGAATGCAGAACAAAATTACTGGTGGTTGAAGAGGACTTAAGAGGGCTCTAACACCTTTTGACACCTGCCCATGACTCCTGTATTCTAGTGACAGCGGTGTAGTGCATAGCTCTCAGCAATTCAGGTCAATGCTGCTATGAATCACACCTCTTTCTCTTCACTGAAAAGCAGCAGTGCGAGAGATAGGGATGCATCAAATCCCATAGAAATCCCAAAGGTGCCCTTGGAGAGGCTAAAGACTGGATTGTAAGTACCTCAGTCAGCACCAAGAGGGCAAACAAAACACTTGTTCCTGAAATAGAGATTATATACGCATCTTCTGTGCCAACGGGCTCTTGTTCAAAAACATGAGTGAATACCAGAACCTGTCCCAAATAGGGAAAGTATCAGGAAAGGATGCAAAATCTGTATCTACATGATAAATTAGTAATGCGACAGATTCCCTAAGCCTGCATCTCCTGTACTTTCAGGTTTCACGTTGGCTTTGCCTAATAACATATGTATCTTTCCTGTGCACCAGTGCTCCAAGGCAGCCCTCACAGACATGTCATATGGCTCTCAAGCATGTTGTGACTGGAAAGATCTTTATTTTGGCAGGGGGGACTAGGGGAGGGGAGAAGATGTTGCTGAAAAACAAAATCCAAAACATTCTCCTATCAATACGCTAATTAACAATTGGCAAAGGATTTGCTAAATACCACAGAACTTTAATTTTAACAAGATGTTCTTCATTAACTGGGCTAATCAAACATGATCAGTATTGGAAGGGAAAGCAGAGACAAGCAAAGTAACACAACCATCTTCTACTACTCCCTTTTCTTTTTGTATTTTGTATTTGGCCAAGATGATGCCAATCTTTGTCCCCTGGGGACGATGCACTCCCCTCTCCTTGCTGTGTGTCAAGAAAGTGGCGAAGATGGTTACAGGAAAATGAGTGACTAAACAAGAGAGGTAAAAAGATGAGACCTGCACAGATCTAGTGGGGAATTTTGTTCTTAGGAAGAGATTCATGTGAAAATAATCAGAAAAAGAGTTGTCAGTGTGCACACAGCTTTGTAATATCTCAAGCACAAAGCCAAATTTTTACCTAATTTTGCCTAATTCAAAAAAGGAAAGGAAAAATATAAAAAAGCCAAAACCACCCCAAGGCAGAAAACCTTCTGTTTTCAGTTCAATATAACATATAATTTGGATTTCAAACCCTTTCATTTTTTTCCTAAGGTCTTTAAACAATACCAAAAAAAGCAAAACCAAAGAGATTTGTTCAATCCAAATATTTTGATAAAAATATTTTAATGCCTTTTCAGTTTGAGTCATAAGGCTTCAGTTTTAATGCAAACAGTTCTGTGAAAGGGAGCTACATTACCACTTTTGCTTGACTGAGAGGTTAAGGAAAAAAATGACTAAGACAGAAACATGTGGAGGTCGTGTACTTGTACCAAGGAGACTGACACTGCATATCTGCTAACTCATTGACAGTTTACATCAGCACGAAGAGCTTAAAAGGAATTTATAATTAAAAATATCGTGAGAAGTCTACTGCAGTCACTTAAAACATTTTTTTTTTTTGCTATGGTATTTAATGAAATCACCCTGGATAGAAATGTAAGAGGAAAATTTGTAAACTAAGATTAATTTATCTAACCTAAGTTTGGCCTTGTGAAAGTTGGGACGCTGACCTAAAGTCTCCTAACAGGGGTGTTTTGTGTATTCACTGGAAAAAGACTGGTGTGATTTATTCAGCCTGTTTAAGGCAGATGTTTTAAGATATGAGACTCCATCTAAAAATATACCTCTCACTATATGGAGCATCTGGAGAGCGAGCTTTAAGCAGACATTTAATTTTCAGATGATCGACAATATCTTGTGATCCATGAATCTCATTCTAAATTTCTCAGTGTCTCATGGATTTTATGGGAATCCCATTTACAATAGTCACATCTGTTTATCTCCATAAACTATAAAGGAACAACACATTACCTGACATCTGAAATGAAATTCCCTTCTCTCTTCCTATTGCTCTTTTCCTTATCCATTCCTTCTTTCTTTCTGTTTAAGGTCCTTTTTTAGTCTCCTCCCACGCAAATCAGAGAACAGGTAAAACAAAGCTTTGTATCTATGCTAAATGGAGACATCAGGATCTGATGAAGTTTATAATAGTCAAAAAGCAGCTTGTATTTAGATTTGAACAACTCAGCAGAACTAATATCATATCTATGTGCTCTTTCTCAAACCTTTCAAAAATTTTGTTGATGGTGCCCAGTTTCCTTACTATTATTATCACAGATTCATGGGGTAGTTCACATGGGAAGGGATGTCAGAAGGGCTCCATTCCTAAGCAAGGTCAGCCCTGAAGTCAGAATAAGTTGCTTAGGGTTTTTTCCAGTTGGGTCTTGAAAAGCTCAGAGGATGGAGACTTCACAGCCTGAGACTGAATAGGGTCTGGGCAGCCTGTTTTACTTCTTGACTGTGCTCATGGGTAAAAGGTTCCTCTTTATACCTTATCAGAACTTTTCTTCTCATGTCCATTTCCTCTCATCCTCCATGCAGCACAACTGTTCTTATTAATATTTATTTCTACATCCTTCTGTATTTCATTTAGAGTTTCTGATGTGAGAGAACACAGATGATAAAGCTAGAGCTGCACTGAAGATAAAACTATGTCTGCACCAAGTGAAAAAAAAATATCTAACAAGCCAGGACTCTTCAAAACTCAATCATTAACCAGCAGCAAACTTTATTCTGAATCTCAGTTTCTAACTTCAAGTGAGAAAAGAAAGCCTGCAGTTAAGATTCTGTCTCTGAAGTTATCAAAAAGTGTGACTGAGAAGTGTGAAGGTCACAGCTATGAAGGGTAGTAATAGCACAGAAAATGCAGCATATAAGTTAGAAATCCAAACAATTATCAAATTCCCCAATGTGCTTACATGGTGGAATTGACTCTTACATTGCCAGTCATGGTAGCTGAGATGGACAGATTAGAGCTACTAGAGATATGGCTTCGCATCTTCCACTTATAAAATGCAACACAGAGAAACTTAACAGCATGCCTAAGGGGATCTACCTCTTCTGCTGTGGAATTGTTGACATACACTGGAAAATTCTCACACATCAGACCTCTCCTTCCTAAACTGCGCTATATGATGGCTGATTCTTCTGTCTATACACCATTTTACCAAGCCTGCAGCAAAGAAAGCAGACAAAGAACATTGATTTACTTTTCAGCATAACACCAAAACAACTTTTTTTTAATGCTTTAAACTATAATATGATAGACTGATAATAAAAAGGCAAGCTATTTTGGTTTGGACTGAGATAGAGTTAATTTTCTTTCCAGTAGCCAGTATAGTGCTGTGTTTTCAATTTAGGATGAGAAAAATGTTGGTAACACACCGATGACTTTGGTTGTTGCTAGGTAGTTGCAGCATTTCCATGGAGTCAAGGATGTTTCTGATACTGACCCCACCCTACTGGCAAGTAAGTTGGGTGTGCACAAGGAGTTGTGAGGGGATGTAGCCAGGACAGCTGACCCCAACCAACCAATGTACCTCGAGGGTTGTTACACCTCCCTGCTTGACAGGAGCCTTGTGATGTTTGATCTTAGAGTGGTTTCAGTGGGGTTTCATGGATATGGAGGCCTCCAGTGCTTACTAAACATCTGGCAAGAAGCTTTTTATCTTTATGTAGTGCTTTGAAATCCTGTTCTACAAAGCCATCCAGAAACACCCAGCATTTGAATCAGGCAGATACAAGGAGAATCTTCTTCCAGCTAAGGTTTCATCAGGAAGGGTTTAGAGAGCTCAACTAGAGGAGATTAAGTAGAGAATGTTCCTTAATATATTAATTTTATCTCATGGCAAAGTAACTTCCTATTCAAGACCAGTTTGGTTTTTTGAGGTTCTTTTGTTTGTTCATTTGGGATTTTTTTGGTTTTAGGGTTTTTTTGGTTTTTAAACCCATGACTTCAGAACCTGGTAGCAATTTTATTTGCTGTTCTAAGCAAGGATCCCTTAAATAACCTATCAAGACATTTGCCCATTTAGAATAAATGATAGGGTTTAGAAAAGGAACAGGGAGATTAAAAAACTCTAGATTACAGTGTGCTGAGTATCAACTTTATTCTCTTTGCTTTGCCTCTGCCCCGTTCCACCACAAGTAAGATCCATTATCAATACATCTCTTTTGAGACAGTGCCTGTGTGTCTGTGTCCTCCGTTTGATTAGCCATCTGGAAAATGACAGTTTCCTGACAGCTTTACAACATTTCCCTTTAAGCTCAGCCATTGTTCACATGCAGAGAGCACATCTGACATGAATGGTGCTTTAGCAGAGTGCTTTTGTAGCATATGGTTAAAAAAAAACCCAACACATATGCACAGTGATTAAAAGAAACCACAAAACCTGCTTAAAAAACTCACGTAAAACCCCACAAAAAATGCAACACCAGAAAATGGATGATTTTTGGTCACACTACAGTTATTAACCCAAGTATTTCTACTTCGATTTCATCTGATCACAAGCTCAAATCAGTCCATATCTTAAGAGAAGGGAAGTGCTAGAATAAAGATAAAATGTGAGATAAAAGCACTGGGATTGGTCATATGGAAATTTAATATAGTCATTACTAGGGAGGAGGGAAGTGAGGTAGTAGGTGTTTGTTTCTGGCATATACCAGTTAATACCTGTATAGTTTCTAGTTAATGCTACAATTTATCCACCAGAAAATCTTGACTACAGGTGCTTGCGTAGATGATAACAGTTTTAGCCAAAGCAGGAAAGACTGAAATTGTATATTACAGCTTCATGTAGGAAGCAGAGACACCCCACAGTGTTCTTCTTTTCTTGGAAAGTGACAAGAACATGGAATTATGGGTGATTTGAGAAAAATAAATTTGAGTGGGTTGGTCTTTGAACAAAAAATACTTGCGTGGTTTCACACAAAAATACATGAGATAAGCTGAAAATTGACCAAGGGGAAAAAAACAGCCTGGATTTTTTCATGATATCAAGCTATGATGTTAAGTAGAGTTCTTGGAATTATTTTCTAACTAATAGGCAGTTTCTCTCATGCACCCGTGTGTATACATCTTTATTGAAAACACATGACATCTCTCTAATATCCCAGCTTGAATTTTTGAAAAACTTTTTGAAAGATTTTTGAAAAATTCTACAGATTTCAGCATTATTTATATACTAATGAAAATATTTTCCTGTTTACCAATATGTGTAAAGGTACATGCACTAAGAAAAACTGAGAACAAAACCACTTGAACTTCTATTCATCTCATTTTATCTCTTCTAAAGAGTCAGCTTGCAAGGCAAGCTCTGCACATGCCCTATGAAGCCAGTATAAAAGAAAAAGAGGGAAAGAAAGAGAGAGATAGGCATGTTTTTTTCCTCTTTGTCTATAATAGAAGGACAATTTGATGACAAGGATTCTAACTTAGCCTTCAGTTGAATGCCTGGAGTTTGATAGGGTGTATCTAAAATTAGGTACTTGTGTCCAAATGGGGAAAAAGATGCAGCAGATGGAGAACGAAATGAGTGGCTGTTTTGGCAAGACATTTGTGTCATGCTTCATGGGAAAAGCATATTTTAAGAAGGGACAAAAACGTCCACACAGAGAAATTCAGGCATGTGTAAAAGACTATGTGTGAGACTACATAAAGCCAAAGATGAAATGAGAGGCAGACACAGCAAGATCACACTACAAATCACATAATATTTGCATGGAATGTATCCTGCTACTAAAAATGCTAATGGAAATATAATACAGTAGATCAGTGATTATACTCTAAGAAATGAAAACTTGGTAAGATGGCTATTTTTTAATTTTGTTACTGCTTAAGAAGTTGGGAAAGGGCTAACTTTCAGTAACAATCCATTCTGACATTATTGGTAAAAATCTAAATGATTTGAGATGTTCTCTGATACCAAGATTTTTTTAGGAGGGCTCTGAGCACCAATGCTTAGATCTGTTCTAAAATGTGGTCTGTATATATATATACATATAAATTATAATGTCTAGGAAGCACAAAACAGCAACATGCTAAGCACAGCACATCAAAACTCATTTTGAACCTTTGATCTAGCACAGGAAATATAGCACTGCCTTAGATCCCCTATGTTAATAGCAGATTTTAATGAGCCTGCCTTGTTAGCACACTCAGCCTAGTTTGGTGTGTATCATATCCACATTGTGAAGGTTTTATCCATCTACTGTCACATCTCTGCTGCATTTAGTGTAAGGATAGGTCGTTTGTAAGACAGATCTGGTTAATGGTTATTCAGCATAATAGGAAAAGGGAAGAGACAGGAAAAACACTAAATTAAGCACACAGATACACAAACTTTAATGAATAGGCAGCTGAGACAATAATAAAGACCATAAAGATGCATTTGCTGATTGGTGAGTCATGGGAGGAACCACTTACACATAACTTTGGAGACTTTCAGACAGAACAAGACCAGAGAAACAAGACTAGAATGGGTCTCATGGGAAAGAGCAAATATCACTATGTGATATTGGAGGCATTTGTGAGGTTGTGTAAAATTCACTATGAAGACATGTGCAAAACTAATGGCATGTTCAGGAGAAGGGCCAAAGTCTGGGAAAGGAAGGGAGTAGAGCTGGATCATGAAGAAATGAGAATGAGAAAATAGGGGTGGGTTGACATATGGAGTCACTTGCTGGTAAGCAAGCTGGTAGTCAGGACATTTCTCTGGCCATGCCCTATGCCTGATCACCATAACCCATCCTGTCTCCTTATTAAATTGTGTTCCAAACTGTATTTCTGTGTGAGCAAAGATATCACCCTGCATCTTAAAGACCAGCTGCCATTTGTTTACTGCCATTTTTCTGCATCTTACGTGCACAGCAGCCCCTCAGCTTTGCAGGATGGTTTGGTCTTGGTTTAGTTGTTATTTCTTTATTTGGTTGGGGTTTTTTACATTAACGTAACCAGTAGACATGGGAGTGTAAGTATATATCAGCACACAAGTAACAAACACTCAGGGAACAAGAACACTAGAGTGTTCCTGGTGAATGGTGCAATAGCCAAAGATAAACACATTGATGCACCATCTAATAGTGATGCAAAAAAGAAATGTGTGTTTCATGTTTTTAAGGCACATTTTAGACTTAGACAAAGTGGGCTCAAACCTTGCAATGTATTGAATTCATATCCCAACTCCTCCAAATCAGATTAGAATATTTTTTATTAAATCACTTCCCTAAAATACTTAGATGTGTACCTGACCTTTTGGTTCTTACTTCTTCACTCAAGCATTGCTGGCTTTGGGCCTTAGTTACTCTCTCTTGAATCTACTCTCCTAAACCAAAGTGAAGAGCTCATATCTTTCATTTCCCAGAAAAAATCTCTGGTATGAATACACCATCCCACAGTGTGTGTCTACGTCATAACCTTTCCTGTGAAGCTCTAAACCTGTCTGCAACTTTTAGATGTTGCTCCAAATAAAAAAAAATTATTCTCATTTCTTTATCATTTTAGAGACTAAAATCAGCTGTCATATTTCTGGAAGCAAACTTTTATTTTCTAAATGTATCCACTCTCGTTTGGTTTGGATTTTCAACCAAAAATAGAGTAGTAGCAGCTTATTTCACAGGATTTTAGCACAGCACTTTCTTTTAAGCACTGCCTGAGATAAACAGAAAAGTCTGGTGTAACATCAGTAAGACCAGCAAGCAGATGATAGCTAGCCAAGATAGGCACTGGTTTGCTCAAAAAAGGTGTTTATTCAAGATATATTCCAAAGGGAGAGAGAAGTGAAACAAACTAAAGAGGAAAAGGGAATAGAACATCCTATTTAGCAGCCTAAATTTAAGCAGCAGTTTAAAGTTTAAAACTACCTAGGCAACTCAAATATTAGTCTGTGAAAAGAAAAAAAAAAGTGATGCATTTTGAACTGCTATTATAAGTCAGAGTTTTTAGATGGTACTAAGAGAGCCTATATTCTTTGTATTTATTTCTGTTGGATTCACTTTATACTTTTATGCCATGGTAGAAAACTCACTCAGACACTTAATCTAAAGAAGTCTGTTTTTTCAAGACAAATCTCCACCAGCTGAGCAGATTTAACAGCCCATTTCTTAGTGCTCATCAGTAATAACTGCTGCTCCTTTTCTCCCAGACAAGGAAGGCAGAAAAGAATAGAAGTCCTGAGAATTCAGGAAATATATATTCCAGAAGAAATAGCAATGGGCAGTTCTAACCCCTTCAAGCCAGGAGGTGTTGAAGTCATGTATTAGTCTGCTCTCTAATTACCATGCACTTGGTGTTCCTGCCCTGTCCAACCCTGGGTCAACTGTGAAGTATAAAAGCATGGCTTTTCTGTATTGCAATATATATGTTGAGCAACAAATGGTGTTGGGTACTTGGAAATTTCAGACTGCGTTGCCTGAAGGCATATCTAACACATGCCAAAAAAACCTCAACAAAATTCTACAAGTATGCATTTATGGAGAAGAGGGGCACCTCTCTCGAATTATCATTATGTGGAGAAGTACAGAAATGAAAGGTAAAGGGAATGAGGTTATGAAACTTTCCTCTCCAGTCAGAACACAGCCTCAGGCTAAATTTACACAGAGTCCCTACCCAGCAAGACACCTTGCTTGCATGCCTTCAGCTAAGTGAATGTCACTGCTGGTAACTGGTGAGGTCACCTCATGAAGCATGTGCCATTGCTGAGGTAGTCCTTCCAAGGCTCACACCTCATGCAACTTCAAATCATCCCCACTCTGTGCATATATGTGTATACAATATTGCTCTATTCTGATTCCTAGCTGAGGGCCAGGGTGGCCAGAACACCTGAAACTTCACCTGCATCCAGCACAACTGGATGATCAAACATCTTCTGTCCAGATCACCCAAAGTGTCATTGAGTACATAGAGAGGTAGGACCTGGTTACTCTGGATTGGAGGGGTTCAAAATTGTCCATCACTGATTATTATGATTATTAATTAATCACAATGCCTTAGTAGTTTCTATATGAATTTTACACAGCACTGTAAGTCGTCAAAGGCATGGGTCCACTTACTGAGGAGACATTTGAGGCAGCTGTCAATACTATATTCGTAGTGTTACCATCCATGGAGAAGGAAAGACTTCTGCAGAGGTGCTTCAGTCAGCCTTGAAGTCTCAGGTCTACACTGGGAATTAATCTGAGCAGTAATTCTCCTCAGCCTTAGGTTTCAGTTGAAGATTTTCACTCCATATCGACCAATGTAATGAGAAATCTCTGTTCCTTTTAATTCTCCTGGGTAAAAAGCCACCTCAGAAAGAAGCTTTTGCTTTTGGCAATAATCTTTTCAGACTCTCCAGTTTTATGTAGTATAAGGTGGAGCTTAGGCAATGTTTGATAAAAAGTCAAATTACTGACAAGGTATCAGAGCAGTACTTACTTCTGCTAAAAATCAACTTTGACAACTGCTTAAAAATGTTTCCTCTCATTCAGGTGCAGCTTTCTCATTGAAAAGCTGACAACAGCCCTGGCCATACACCAGCAGAAATCTCCCAGCAGATCTTCAATTCAGCACTCAGCCAAAGGGTACATATTTTCTATTATCCACGGCTCCGGGATTCTGTTCTAAACCATGTTATTGATGTTTTCAGCCGAGCCCAGTAATTGCTCCTGAAGTCACGGGGGTCCTCACATCTCAGGTTGTCTCTATTCACTAGACTCAGTTTAGCAACTGGGGTCGGGCAGTTTATGCAGGCAAAAGATAGGTGAGGTGAGGGCCGTGCTTTTTCTGTTTGCTGTGGAGGGTTGCTGCTTTTACCTTCCAATCATTTTTTATACTCCTTGCCCTTTCTGCATCTTCACATGGTTTTGGCAAGGACTGAATTCCGATCTTCCTCTCAAATTGAATAAAGATTGTTATATCTAACAACCTAACTGCCATCCCTGCTCGACTACTGGCAGCCCACACTATGGCTCATTGGCAGAGATCATAAAGAAGTTATTGTGCCTTTGCATATAATGTATAATTACCACACTGCAGTACATAAGCTGAACGTATACTGATCCACACCACACAAACTTCAGGCCTACAAAGCTTACATCAGGAGCTGCCTACAGTTCTATTGCTCTAAATAAATTGTGAAATTGTTTACCAGACTGAGGGCAGAAAAAAGAAATGTGAGTTTCTCAAAATACTTTCTCTCTTTCCTCTTGAAACCAGCTCTATATCTGTGATTCCCTTTCCAGCACACTGTATTCATCACTTAGACTAAAGTCTTATTTCTCTTCCTTGCACTCTCTTTTGGCATTGTGCTTTCGTAACAGAAAGAGGTAAGAAAATGCAGCAGTGTGTCTTGTTCTGATGCCATTTCCTTCCCTGTCAAATTGGATATTCATGCATATTATTCATACTGACTAGAGGACTTAGCCCATCCAGGGCCTCATTTTCATAAACACAGTATTCACCTGGACAGATGTAAGTGTGATATATATCATAGGACCGCAGACTCATTTTGGAAGAGACCTCAAAGCCGACGTAGTTCCACCCCCCCTACCATGGCTCAGGACACCATCCGCTAGCCTAGGGTGCCCAAAACCCCATCCAACCTGGTCTTGAACCCTGCCAGGGATCTAGGGGCAGCTTCTCTGGGCAACCTGTTCCACGGCCTCTCCATCCTCACAGGGAAGAACTTCTTCCTAAATCTTCTAAGTCTCCCATCTTTCAGCCTAAGGCTATTCCCCCTTGACCTGTCACTCCATGTCCTTGTAACCAGTCCCTCCCCAGCTTTCCTGTAGCCCCTTCAGGTACGGGAAGGCCACCATAAGGTCTCCCCAGAGCATTCTCTTCTCCAGCCTAAACACTCCAAGCTCTTACAGCCCGTCTTCATAGGAGAGGTGCTCCAGCCCCCTGATCATCTGCATGGTCTCCTTTGGACTCTCTCCAACAGCTTCACATTTCTATTTTACTGGACACCCCAGAACTAGACATAGCACTGCAGGTGGGGTCCCACCAGAGCCGAGCAGAGGGGCAAAAAGCCCTCCCTCAACCTGCTGGTCACGCTGACTTTGATGCAGCCCAGGACACAGTAGTCTTTCTGGGCTGCAAGTGCACATTGCCAAGTCAGGTTGAGCAATCAAGACACCCAGCTCCTTATCCTTATATGTTCCTAACCCTCTGAAACAACCTTCTAAATTGGTAAATGCTGCCTAAACAACTAAGCATTTTAATTGTTTGTATTTTAATTTAAAGTTTCTAGTCCACTAAGTTTCTAAAAGACACATAGAGGGCAGACACTGTGTGATGGGAAGGCATTCAGAAAGTTGCAAGAGACTCCTTTGCTGAACTGTTCTTCAGATTTTGCTTCTGGATTTTTGGCCTTGTTTTTTATTGCAGCACTTAGGGTGCACCAAGGTCTTTTTTTTTCAACTTCTAAGTTACTTCACAGGGGGATATTTGACCCTGAAACTGCAAAATTACAAGGTTGTTTTGCAAGTGCTCAGTCTAAGGTTTGATTTACCCAGTTCAGCTCATTCTCACTCACTTAACAAATGTTTTAATGAGGTAGTTGTAGGAATAACTTCTTATATAACAAATTATATAACTGTTCTTATCATTGCTCCAGAAGAGTTAGGTTGCAGGATCCATCTGGGAAATAAAAGGCTGAATCATCTGCCATACATACACACGTATATATATAAATATGCCTTGTGCACGTGTGACTTTTACATGAATCACGTACAAAGCTCTACTAAAATGCAGTGCCAGCTGAAATCTTTTTCCAAAGCTGTTATTACTGAAAGCTATACCCTTTAATGAATGATGTATTTGAGCCATTATAGATATGCAAAGGCATCTTGTTTCCACTATAGAGAATCTTTCAGCACTCAACAAAGCTTTAATTACTCATCTCTCATGCTACTTCAGCATATGACTCAGTGTAGGTGTCATCAGGACCATGGAAATAGAAAATGAGGGAAAACATATTTCATTGATGAAGAAACAGATTCATTCCCATTCTCCGTTGTATGTGGTAAGGACTAGATATGTTGTTCTGATTTGAAGGGCACGATACACCAAAAGGTCACAATTATCACTTCTGCATCTACCATGATAAATCTTAGGATCACACAATGGTTTGTGTTGAAAGGGACCTCAAAGCCCATACAGTTCCACCCCTTGTCATGTGCAGGGACAACCCCTGCTAGCCCAAAGCCCCATCCAACCTGGCCTTGAACACTTCCAAGGATCTAGGGGCAGCCACAGGTTCTCCAGGCACCTTGTTCCAGGGCCTTAACAACCCTCACAGGAAGGATTTCTTCCTAATATTTAGATCAAATCTCCCCTCTTTTAGTTTAAATCCATTCTGCCTTGTCTTGTTACTCCCTGCTCTTGTAACCATTCCCCCTCCAGCTTTCTTGGAGGCCACTTTAGGTAATAAAAGGTACTCTAAGGTCTTTTGATTTCTGTTGGATTACTGTCATATTTTCCTTACACAGTAAGGATCCATTCCCACATTATGGAAGTTATTACCCTTTATTTCTGTTCAGTATGGAATCTTACATACTGACAGCTTGGGCCAAGCAACTATTAAACTGGCTGTCTAAGAAACTACTAACTACTGAATAAAAGAGGACAATGGCTTCAAGTTGGGACACAGGAAGTTTTGTGACAATACACAGAAGAACTTTTTCATAGTGAGTGTGAGGGAGCCCTGGGACAGGCTGCCCAGGGGGGTTGTGAAGTCTCCATTTCTGGAGATATTCAAGACCCATCCGGACACCAACCTGTGTGACCTGTCCTAGGAAACTTACTTTGGGAGGAGAGTTGGACTTGACGATCTCTGGAGGTCCCTTCCAACCCCTACAATTCTGTGAAACTGTGAATAACTTAAAAAAATATAATCTTGAGAATTATTAGGAAAAATAATAAAGAAAACCTGAAAGTATCAGCATGGTGCTCTATAAATCCACGTGCTTCTAAATGTTAAGTTCCAATTGTCCATCTCCAAAATATACAGGAAACAAGAACAGGTACAGAGAAGGAAAAGATATTCAGAAGTGCTGAATTGCATTTGTGTAAGCAATAGCAAACTGATTCCTTACTTCAGAAAATAAGATGGCTGATCAAAAGTGTGGTAGAAGTCCATGAAGTCATGAGATGCCCATTGAGGTGGATTGAGGCATTAACTGAAGACAGGAGGAAATATCTTCAAAACTCCTCACTAAAGTGTCTTCCAGGTACTAAAGGTTATCATGGGTCCAAGGGCAAACCGAAGTTCACAGAATACAAAAATAAAGGACTCACATTCCACACTAACCATGCCTGATCCTGAAATACTAGAAGAAGGAAGGTAGCTGTGGGCAATACAACTAAGATACACAATGCCCATATTCTTGTTCCCTTGTGCAAACATCCACTTTAAGGCATCATTGGAGAGGAGTTACCAGGCTGGACTGACTCTCTCCTGCCCTCCCCTGCATCTACTTTTACCTTTGTAACACTTCAGCCTCAGCCAAGATGAAGAAGAAATGAATCAAATGTTTCATGGTTTTAAGACATGTGTGATGGTGACTTAACAGAAAAGACTGAAAAAAGTTGCCATTGTGTTTCATAATGGTTCATGGTTTATGAAATGAAAGTATACAGGTTATCATCAGAGTAAAGAAATGCTTGATTAATGTTGCAAATAATGAAAATTATTTACAGTTTGCTTCCTTGGAAGAGATAAAATGTACAAAATTATGTATTTCAATGCATAATTTGGTGAAACAGTTAAATTATTAATCAATGCATATTCACTAAATGACTTGTAATTTCCTTCTGCATTGGTTATGAAAAATTTACCACTACGGCTTTGTAAAAAATATTACTTATGTCATCTTGTACTTAACCATAACCTACATAGAAGAAAAAAGCCTAACACCCAAAATATCTGTTCCAAACATTACTATCTGTTGCTTTTTTGGCAGCATTCCCAGCAAGAAATAGAGGATTGGAAGAACCTGAATGTAATATCCAAAAATGATTGCCTGGATTTTGACCAAGTTTTCTCTCATTAGCAATAAACTCAATTGCTTTAGCCAACAACAGTGAAAAAAAAAAATATCTGGTGTTAGAAAGGTTCTGAAAAAAGTATTTGGCCATGGTAAATGAGTGGTTGTTGCTATAGGTGGAGAGCACAGAAGTCTCCAAGAATTTGCTCTCCACTTTATGACCTGTTGTCTATTCGAGGTGGTTCATCACTACTGAAAGTAGAACTAAGTCTAAGATAACTTACCATGGGTAGTTCAAACATTAAGCATCTTGCATTGAAAGCACAAGTTCATCGTGTTCCAGACAGGAAGAAAAAGAACAGTTCCTCATAAGCTATTTGCCAGTATTTTCTGTGCCCTACTTCCTCAGAGCATGTGCAGTTTCTACATTATTTAGTATTTGCAAGATACATCAAAAAAACTCATGTCCCAAGACATACTTTAACAGCTTTTCATTTTAGGGGGAAAGAGCACAGGCAAAACCTTTTGAAGTTGTTTGAAAATATATTGTGATACATGGTATTGAATTCCAATTTGGATCGGTAGAAACAAAAATTGAACAGAGCCATTTATTCTCCCCTAGTACAGGAACAGAGGAGAACAAGGGGAAAGATGAAAAGATTCCTCCCACCCACCCTCCCTCCAAAGTAATTAAAAATATAACCTTTTTCACTTTGGTTTTTGCTATTTCACTCCTGGAAATAAAGCAGAAACATGACCACTGATGTATATGACATGGGATAAAGTTTGACTTACATCTAGGCAAGAATCCAGCTCCCTGATAGCATCCTGCCGATGATGTGTATTTTATATTAGGAGATACTGTTCTTCTCCTCAGTGGACCTGAGATAATTTTAACTCCTCATTCAGAATCATTCAGGACATGGACACACAAAGTGTATGCAGAAATGATGCTTTTACATAAAGAAAAAATAGCACTGTAGTTTTGAAGTGACTTCCACCAGGATTTATCTTTGTGTTTCAAAGCCTTTTTACAGGCTATTCCTTTCACCATTAGAGAAACCTCAGATGAAAAAGTCCTTGGGCAGCATATTCCCAGACTTTGCTGTCTAGCATCAAAGACATCTGCATACCACGTAGCAGGATGCCTTAACACACATTCCAGCAGGCATCAGGCCATGAAACACTTTCACATCTCAGGAAAAAAAGGAATTAACAGCATCCAATGTGACCATGGAATATGCATGGGCTACTGACAAAGCTGTGAGGTTTATTGATGGGATTTAACAACTAGTCTGGCTTCAGCATGTCATGATCATAGGATAATATTAAAAATACAGAAGCTGTAATTGTCTACTTCACTAGCATTCCTATTTATTTATTTATACATTTATTTAGAATTGTGGAGATGCTGAAATTGAAGTGCAAACCTTTCAGAGTTGCCATGACAACTGGACACTTTTCTTTGATCGGTGATTATAGTTGTACCATTTTGGCATCAGGCACGAACTTTGATTGCTATGGTAACGTCACAGACATAACTTCCATTTTATTCATCTCATACTTTGTTCTTGGGGAGCCTCTTTGCTTGTCGTTTGTGAGGAAGCTGAGAACTGTGTCAGCTGCATCAGAGAGAAGCTGTTAGGAGCAACACGAAATGGGCTTTCCCAGTTTAAAGAATACTTCCCATCAAGGAGTGATTCACTCAATGCTCTCATTATACTTAGTAGCTGAGCTTCTTGGCTGACGTAAATGGAGGTAGCTCCATTAAGGGCAGTAAAGTCTCTTGAATCTTAATTGGGCACTAGGGCAAAACCACATTTCCCTAGTTGGGTATGAATTGCTAGAGGTGAATTGCCACTGAGCTTATTTATGGTCTGGTTTGGCTTTCAGACAGCAAAAGGCAATGTACAGGAAAGGATGAGGATGACAGAAGATCAGAGAAGCAGAGGGAGATTTAAAACCAAAAAGCAAACAAGTAAACAAAGAAAAAAAAAGAGAAGAGTGAGTTTACCAGAGATGACTTGACTTTATGAAATTTATCTCCATTTTGTGATGACAAAAATGTATCAGTCTTTATTAGAGATTTGGTATTAGAAAATTCATGCAGGTGTTTCTGCAGGTACAATGATAGGAAATTGGCTTGAAATGTGATAATAGTAGAGAGGTTCTGAAAGACTATTAGTTCTTACTAGCATTATGTAAATGATGTTTTTTTCTGGTCCATAGGGAAGAGGAAAAAAAGGATTTATTTCTTCATCTGACTTATAGTTAAACAGTCACTCTTCACCAAAGCATGCTCCAGGGATTAAATATTTTCAGGTACAGAAAGCTCTGAAGAAATTTAAGATGGCAATGTCTATTGAGGGTTATTAATGTAAAGACATTTACTTCCAAGAAGTCTTCCAACTACAAGTCACCAGAGCCTGAGAAAGTATGCCAGAGCAATATCACTACATGACTGACCTTCTTTTAAACTCTTCCATGGCCAAGCGCCAGTGCAAGTAGAATATTGAACTAGGTGAACTTTCTATTTGAATTTTTGGGGCTATCTTCATGTTTTTGTCCTTATAAGGCTGTGAATGAGTAAATAAGGATGGCTTTACAGAATCATGGAATGGTCTCTGTTGGAAGGGACCTCAAAGCCCATCTGGTTCCAAGCCCCTGCCATGGGCAGGGACACCCTTCACTAGCCCAAGGTGCCCAAAGTCTCATCCAGCTTGGCCCTGAATCCTGCCAGGGATCCAGGGGCAGCCACAGCTTCTCTGAGTAACCTGTGCCAGGGCCTCACCACCTCATAGAGAAGAATTTCTTCCTTATATCTAATTTAAATCTATTCTCTTTCAGTTTAAAACACTCACCTCTTGTCCTGTCACTACAGGCCATGGTAAAAAGCTTCTATCTTTCTTACAATCTCCCTTAATATATTGAAAATGTGCAATAACAACTCCCCAGAGCCTTCTTTTTTTCCAGGCTGAACAACCCCAAATTTCTCAGCCTGTCTTCATAGCAGAGGTTTTCCAGCCCTCTCATGATTTTCATGGCGCTTTTCTGGACTAGGTCTTGCTTGTACTGGAGATCTCAGAAATGGGTGTAGTACTCAGTATCCAGTTAAGTATCTAGAACTTAACTAAAAACACCATTACACACTGTGAAACATGAGTGCCAACCTGTGTAATTCCTGGAGGTGGATTACATTGCAGCCAGCTCTACTCCCTCTGACATCTATCTTGCAGCCTTAAGTGCACTGACATACCAATTCTGCTAAAAATGAAATAACAAGAAATGATGAGTTGGAATAAACATTACCCTTAAAAGGCTATTCAGACATTCTTAATTTATTGCGACTATTTCGGTTTCCTCTGCTCAGTAAAAATGTCTAAAATCAACAGTGAAGAGCAGGACTTACCATGAGTTGGAAAAGAGAAACGAAAAAAGGTACTTTAACAGGCTTATAATATTACTCATCTGTATCTCAGTGTAGCTATTTCTAGAGCTAAACTCACCTCTCCCCTGTTACAATTACATGAACAAATTCTACCTTAAAATAAATAAATAAAGAGATGGCAGTACCGTGTGGGCTACAATAAAGGATTATTCATCTGTCACACCATGTTTGCCAGATGCTCTGGAGCATTAGATAAACTTCTGTGTTTTAGCACCCAAGATCTTAATGTTTACACAGCAACAAGATATAATCTGTTCTATTCAGCTCAGTCTGGTACTCTGGAGTTCAGCATCAGTCCCTGAAGTAATCTGGAGACATGAAACTACTACTCATAAATGTTAAATAGAAGGTCAACAGTCCAATCTGAAATGTTCTGGAATTCATACAGACTAGGATGAAATCTGTAGTTCAATAAGTAGTTGCACAACGAAAGTGCCAAACCTGAAGCTGTGCTCAGCACTGTACATACTATCCAGATATATTTATGTTACAGATTCAGAATCACAGAATCACTAGGTTGGAAGAGACCTTTAAGATTACCACTCCTGTCCTATGCTAAACCATATCTCTAAGTACCTCACCCACCTGTCTTTTAGACACATTCAGGGATGGTGACTCAACCCCCTCCTTGGGCAGCCGGTTCCATATCCCGGCAACTCTTTCAGCAAAGAATTTTTTCCTAGCATCTAATCTGAACCTGCCCTGGTGCAACTTAGGGCTATTTCCCCTTGTCCTATCTGGGGGATTTCAGCACCCCAACCTTCTCCTTCACGAGCCAGACTGGCACTGAAAGTATGTGTCCTGGTTTCAGCTAGGATAGAGCTAATTTTCTTACTAGCAGTTGGTGTAAAGGTGCCTGGGAGTTAGGATGAGAGCAATGCTGATAACACACAGATGTTTTAGTTGTTGCTAAGCAGACAAGGACTGTTCAATTGTTCATATTGTCCTGCTATTGAGGAGGCAGGAAGGGGACACAGCCAGGACAGGGGACCTAAACTGCCCAAAGAGGGTATTCCATGACAGATATGTCATGCTCAGCATAAAGGGGGGCTGGTGGGGAGGAGTGTACAACTCCAAGACACACAGGTTTTTGGGATGTTTTGGTTTCAGGATGACTCTGACCTGTACAGTCTGACTTGTGCAGTTTGGTGAGAAACTACATCATGTATCACCAGTTTGGTATATTTTGCTCTGAAAGTTTTGTTATTGTTATTTCTCTCTCTGCTGTCCCAGTAAACTTATCCAAAGATGTGAGGTTTGGGGGTTTTTTTTGTGTTTTCTTTTCCCTCCCTCCTCCTCACCCACACTAATTCCTCCTCACATACCCTCTTAGAGAGAGTGGCTGTGTGGTGCTCGGCTCTTGGCTGGAGCAAAACCACTAGAGTATGGTGCAGAGACACCTGTGAACTACAAACAGCTGACCTTTCCAGGTATACCTGACCAAGGAGAACCTTTTTCTCCAACACAGAGCATTAATGCGGAATGGCACTGAGCTCTGCTGCTGCCACCAGTCTGGAACTGGCAGGTAAGCCCAGTGCAGTGTTGTACCACCCATAACCCATACCCAGTGCAACCTTGTGAGGTGCATGAGAGCAATTTAAGTGCTGTAGCAGGAAACATAGTCTTTTTCTGAAACTTAGTCCCCATTGATGCATAACTTTTTCTGAGTGCTAAGAAACAAAGCAAACAAGTGCTCCTTGAAAAAATGTGCATCCATTAAGCACAAGAGCATGAATAGGAGACTTCATACTTCTGCAGCAGAAGGACAAAAATGAGAGTGTTCATGAATGTTAGCATTATTAAAAAAAAAAAAGCAAGCAAAAAGCCACCCAAAAACATCATGGTGATTTAGACCTCCTGAAATTTATCTTTTAATAAAATAAGTCATTAAACATGTATCTTTTGGGAGAAAGCTTGTAAATACTGTATTTAAAACCTGTTCAGAATTTCACAGCAACTGAAACTGAAGCTGATGATCCCACAGAAATCAGATGAAATCTCAAAGTGTTTTCCAAACACTTTCCTTCCATCCAGTTTAAAATCCTCACCTGCAGATATCACTTTACATCATACATCCCCTCTTCCAAACACACAAGGTAAATAATCCATAGCTATGTTGCCACAGCCATGGCTTTGCTTTTAGATCAACGTACAGTGTATTCACAGGCTATGAAAATCACCTCATTCCTGAGATTTTTTTTGTTATTATTAGATAATCTCTAAGGTTCTATTTGGAAGGGGTTGTTTTGAATGTGATGGCAACTCTCACTTTCCAAACTATTTTGCAGGTTTGTGTTCAATGTCGCTATCAACTTTTTTTTTTCAAAAACATCATTGCAGACTGACAATTCTCCTTTGGTCTTAAAATTCTGTTCATCTGTACCAGTCTGTCTTGAACCCAGCAGTGCCTTTTAGTCAACCAGTCATCCAGTCACATAAAGTGATAGACTTATGTGTCTGATGAAGCAATCAATGAAGGTTCTTTGAGGCAGGCTCTAAAAGTAATACCCATAGTAAATCAAATGCAGACAATATTGCTAGGCAGGGTGCAGTCATTAAATCCTGCAGAGCTGTGGTGAAATTTATGGAAATTGCACTTGATCAATGAGACTGGGTAATTTCCAGCTAAAAGAGGAAATCCTGTGTCAGACAGAAATGGGAACTTCTATCTTCTCTATGAGCATAAAAAAGTAAGTAATGGATGATAGAAATAACGGAGTGACTTTTTTTTCTGGGTGTGAGTATTGACAGGAGAAAAGTGTAAAAATCTTTGTATTATGTAGATGCTGCAGTTTGTAGTCCAAACTGTCTCTTTTGAGCAATAAATGTTAATGGTTTGCTTAATCATTTTGATCTGAGGCTTTTACAGCCTTTTCTGTAAGTTTATCATTGAATTTATATCCAAATATTCTTTTTAACCATCTAATGATCATATTTCTCCTGGAATCTTAATCAGCTTTTAGTGGTATTGCCCACGTTATGCAGCAGTAATATCCACAGTTTTTGGTGTTTTTTTAATCAGAGCAGAAGCAGATCCATTTACCACTTTCCATTTTGGTTTGGTTTTGGGGTTTTTTTAATTTTAAAAGAAGCAAGTATTTCTCTCCCCTAGTTTCAAACACCTCAGATACCCATATTTCATTTATCTAGCGTTTATTGTCAGTGAAAAGATTTATCAGAGTATGGTTTGTCTGCTTTATTCTAAATACCTCTAACAAACTGACTGAGTGACTCTCCAGAGTTTTCTGTGACTAGCCATCAAGTCTGAACGGAGCCCAGGGTGAATAAGCCCAGCCCAAATCTCAGATTTGGCCACTTATGCCCAGGTAGGTGTAGTTGCCACCATGAATATATGTGACAAAGCAAGAGCACAGCCACAGTGACAAATGCTTTACACCCAATCAAGTGTGAGCTGTTGAGTGAAAAGCCCAGGCAGATGCAAGACTGATTCTGATTTTTAAATATTACTTATTTATTGTTAGTTTCCTTACTTTCCATCTTTCTTTCCTGTAATGGGCAGGAATCAGTTCCCAATGTTTACAGCAACTTGAGAATGAAGTTTGAGCTCCGATTCAGTCCCATTTCTTAATTCTAATATGAAAGTTGAATACTAGCTAGAAACCTGCTTCCTTCAAGAAAAGCAAAAGAAGCTTTAATCACTTAAATCAGTTTCCAATCTATAATGCAATGAACCCTTGTGCTGGCACAACAGACCAACTGTATGAGACATGGGCTCTGTCCCTAGCTCATGTCAAAGGCTGTTGCTTGATACTCATCACTTATTTCACCTCCATGCACTTCAATGTCCCATACTGTGAGTGACAGAGAGTATCTACTGTGCTTTGGGATCTCCTGTGAAGAAGCATGATGGAATGCCTATGTGTTATTCATATGCTTTATGGCTTTTGTAAAGGAAGAGTTTTTCTTCCTTACTGGGGTAAAAGAAGTTGATTTTGTTCCTTTCACCAAAAATATGGGTTTTCAAAGTGACAGATGGCCTTGCTATTGCCAATTGTCACAGGCTTTTTATCACCAGTGAAGCAGAAAAAATGTATAATGGATTTTATCAGGTGTGCTCTAAAAAGCCACAGCATGGCAAGACTTCTTGATCAAAAGCACACAGCAAATTATCACTTTCTTTGGAGTGCACATGTGGCTCATCATATGCATGAAGAATGTGGGCTGTTCTGCCAAATGAACTTCATCTTTTTCAAGAAGGACATGGATTTGCAGGGTTCATGCATGCTCTTGAAAATTATGAGGTGTCAATCAAGCTTTTAACTTAAAGGAACTTTTATTCTAGAGAAAAACACCCTACTGATTCAATCATTTCTGAAAATAATACCCTTTAAAAAAAAAAAAAAGGCAATGCTGATAGTGAAGTGGAATATCAAGGGGTTTGGTTCCAACTTTGAACACCATGGGACAGATTTGATCTTATTTGGGAAAAGGTATCAATTTGTTTGAACTTCTGCTAGACTTTCCTTTTCAGCTAGTCTGTCTTGCTTGCTGCTGTGCCCCTTGACCAGTGTTCAAGTTGCTTCTAGAGATTCTGACAAGTCTTGCAAAATACTTCCATAACAGCTATGCATTCAATGCAACAAGAAGGCACTGTAAATGATGGCTTGGGATAAGATGTGCAAATCACTTTCAAATCAATATGTAAGATGCTGATTTGAGGCTGAAAGGGCATTTCCTTAAGTTGATATACACAAAGAGGACTATGGCAGAAGTCACCTGCTAGCACTCCAGCAGGGAACAGTGCATGGCTTGATTCTAGAGGTGGAAGAATGGTGCAGCATGGAGCAAATGTATAAGCACCAGTTTAGAAGCACCTGGGCTGAGGGATAAGTAGAGATACTGAGGAGAGCAAGGGCTCATTCTTTGCTCTGACCTTTCCAACTCAATCGGTGTACGTGATGCTGATGCTTGACATAAGAAGACTGCAATCATCTCCCCAAATCCCAGCTCAGCAGAACATGTTTGTTTAGGTATTTTCTACCAGGCACAAATACATGGTGCGAGCAGAGCATCACGAAGTTAAAAGTACACAGCAAATATTTATTGGCTGGCACATGCTGTGGAGGTCAAGTATCCACACACTACTAAGTGAAAGATTAATATGGGCAAGACCCTAAATGTGGCATGCAGAGCATCTCTGCTAACAAGCCTGCTCCTTTGTGCAGGCTGCTTCTCTCTCTTGTTTGTTGCCATCTTTCAGTTCTCTGTTTTTTTCCTAAGCATTTTAATACCTTCTCACGTCAATACTTTTCAGCCCTTGAATGTCTGCCTATCACTATCTCAATAATTTCCCTGATGTCTGCATATTTACTCTTCTCACATGGCTTTAGCACGCAGTTTTCCACACAGCTGAAAATTATTTTCCCAACAAAATTGAGCCAAGATCCCACAGCTGTGCTGCAACAATCTGGGTCTGGGATCACACAAATGAAACCATTGGCTGTGGTTTATAAAGATTCTGGAAGAGAAGTGATATGGAGACTGTATCTAGACTTGACACTGCTGATTTCCACTGAGAAGCAAGAAGTTGCTGACTGATTTTCATCAAGCTCTACAGTTTTTTCTTATCAGAATCTACTTGAAATAGACTTCAGAAGAGTAATTTTAGTAATGAATAAACAAGTCATCAGAAAAATTCATATTTCAAAGCAAGGAAAGAATCTTGATTGTCTTACAGGAACGACACATCAAAATAAAACAATCAAAAAATGTAGATCACTTTTACTGAATCTGAATGATAGAATCACAGACTGGTTTGGGTTGGAAAAGACCTCAAAGCCCATATAATTCCAACCCCATACCATGGCCAGGGACACCTTTCACTAGCCCAGGGTGTCCAAAGCCCCATCCAACCTGGCCTTGAACCCTGCCAGGGATCCAGGGGCAGCCACAGCTTCTCCAGGCACCCTGTACCAGGGTCTCAGCACCCTCATAGGGAAAATTTCTTTCCTAAAAAAAAGAAAACTTACATCAGTACAATTGACAACAATCAGAATAGTTCAGAACAGTGTACTAGTTAAGCAGTAACTAACATCTGATCATATCTAAATAACATTCATGTGCTCACAAATAAATACAGAATTGATTGCATAAATGGATGAAGAATGTCTAAAAAGTGGTTGTTAGCACCCAGTCCTAGACATAAAATATGTACAGACTCTGACATCCTCTCAGAATGAACTGTTAATTTCAGTGAGTGAGGAATAGAAGAAACTCTTTATGAGCAAGAGTGGACTCATTTCAATCAGAGTGAAGATGGATAAATCAGTGGGATGGCCAGGATCCACTTTCAGCCTGGAAAAGATTCAAACACTGAACTCCAAGACAACTCACAGAATCTGAACCTATTTCAACAGGAACAGAGGAAGAAGACTGCAGACACACATTTGATCAGCAGCTCATCAATTGGCCATGTCAGGTTTGTAGGTGGGTCAGTTACCTGAGAATCAAGTTGACATGTCCAGATTGCTTCTGATCTCAGATTTTTCCAGCCCAAAAATCAGTGTTGCATAGAGGCACTGTGGCATTTTAACATTTGAGCCCAGATTTCTTTGATTCCCTGTCCAGTATGGTAAAGGCAGTCTTCTTTTTTTTCCTGCACATTCATTTTGCTCCCTGTCAGTTAAAGTACTAGTGAGTATCACTGACTGATGAAAGTCTACTACAGTTTGCAGTGCTGTATCTGTCTTCCAGAAGAGAAGATCCTACGCCTAAAGTTCTTACTGGATAGTTAAAGTCACATATAATAAAGCACTTTGTGTTTCAATGTTTCAGCTACAGATGCTGCATCAAGCAGACCAAAATCCATAACAAACTGGAGTATGGGGAAAAATTGCAAGAAATTAATTGGATCAAAGCAAGAAATAGAGAACTTACTTCTTCCACCTTATGGCTCATAAAAAAATAAAAATTTAATGCTGACAGACAGCAAAATAAATTGTGAGGAAACCAATATGAAAACAGATAGGGAAGAAACCTCCCTACAATGCCTTGGGTGCATGAAAGCAGAGGAAGAGCTGTTGGAGTTGGTGGGACACTCCTTTTGGTGGCAGAAGGGCTACAACTGCGTTGATATATGTGTGTTATGACATCTAGGAACCCAGAAGAGCACATTCCAGTGGTTAACTCTTCAAAGCATCAGGCATTTCCAATTTTGAATCTTCATCTCTGCTTTGCAGCTAGAACATGGCCTACTAAGGCATTTTGTGAAATTAATTTGGGCTAGACTTTGGAACAACTGTCATTAAGTTTAGATTGACACAATATGCATAGTCATTAACTGCAAAAGAGTGATTTAGGTTGAGGAGATCATCAAAATTATGCTAATGATAATGCCTTAACTAGAAATTCAGCCACATAGAATGATTTGCCCAGTGGGAGGGTTTAAATAAATTGGGTAGGCTTTAAAAGATATAAATAAACTTATAAAATCTCAAACATTTTTCATCCATATTCAGAGTTATCTGTCTTTTCTTGTATGGTAATTTTTAATAAAATTAATAGTGTGTTAAAAATAAGCTATTTAAGTACTTAGGTCCATGTCTGCTCTTGTAAAACCTTACTCACCAAGAAATCAGACTCCAATTAGTAAAACCAAAAGAGAATGTGTAAGGACTTTCAAATGCAAGGATTGCAAGCACTAAATGAACCTTGTTACAAGATAAATGTGTCCCCCAGTTGTGTATAAGGATCCCATAGCAGTCATTCTGTTGTTCTTTCATGATTAATACACACCTTTATTGTGGTTTTTTTTGGAAGCAATTTATGCATTACACCAAATATTCTGTACCTACACAGTATGTCTTGGCATATTTAGGTATCATTCCCTTGAACTAATGGATGGAGAAAAATCCTCTTCTGTGTATCCTCTTCTGTGGGAAAAAAAATTGAAACATGAAATGAATTGTGAAGAACTGAACCAAGATAACAATTTAAAAAAAAAAAAGATGGGGGAAATAAAAAGAACCTAATATTCTCAGCTGTTTTAAACCACTGTGGCTCCACTGGCTGGATATTGCAGGGAGTTACTCTCATGTTCCTTCCTACAGGTAGTACTGCAGTACCACCCAGGAGTCTGCTACAATTTCTCTGCCAGAAGTTGCTTATCCACAGCAGACTAGAAGAGATAACAGTTTCCCAGTTGCTCCACTGCAAATTTTGATGTCTTAGCTCAAATAAATTTATTCATGGCTGACTGATTCTTGGGCTAGAGCAGAATGCTCTCTTCTGATAAGCATGCTGCAGTGCAGACACCCTCAGGAAAAGATGGGGGAAAACACTTCCTTAGTATTTTAAAGTAGCTCAATAGTGGGAAAGCAACAAAAAAAACAAAAAAAAGGGAGATTTGTTTGATTAAATGTAGCCATGTTATGCTGGAGAGGTCTCCATGTAGCTTTTTCACTTGGACAAGCATTTATAAGTGATGATTATTCATGGCACCAGTCACCATTTTACAGTGAGTGTCTAATCACAGAATCAGAGAATTACAAGGTTGGAACAGACTTTTAAGATCAAGTCTGACTGTTCCTGTCCTATGCTAAACCATATCCCTGAGCACCTCACCTACCCTTTTTTAAAACACATCCAGGGATGGGGAATCAACCCCCTCCCTGGGCAGCCTGTTCCAGGCTCTGACAACTCTTTCAGTGAAGAATTTTTCCTAACATCTGATCTGACCCTGCCCTGACACAGCTTCAGGCCATTTCCCCTTGTCCTATCTCCTGAAGAGACCATTGCCCACCTCTCTACAACCTCCTCTAATACCACGTTAATCATAACCTAAAGTGTCTGTTCTGCTAAAGGAATAAAGGGATCCCAGGTATCTACATTGCAGTTGGAAACCTCTAGGTTGTGGATATCTAAAGTTAGGGGACATGAATCTCAGCCTTAATGTCCTGATGACGTAGAACATCATGATGGGACTTAAAATTCTTAGCAGTCAAATAAAGTGATTTTTGGAGGCTATCAGGGAAATAATGAATCTCAAGTGGTTGCCCTGATGAAGTTGAATACTCAATAACGGCTGTGTAGTTCCCTCATACTTGTGTACTTGGCTGATAAATAGAAGCTTTGTGCATCAGTAAGAACAATATCTCAGCTCAAGCTGTGCTGTTTAGCTACAAAGATATAATAGCTAATCTATTGTTAGGGATTTTCAGAATTCTCTCAGAAATATCAGATAAAGAAAAACAGCCAAAACCAGAAAAATTCCTCTTACCTTTAGGGATTTCTTGTTTGAGAGCCTGGAAAGTTTAGGAGTATGGGCACATGCAGAGTGTGCCTGAGGGACAGAAGGTAATGACTGGTGTATTTTACTTATGAGCATAGATGTAACCCTAAACTCTGCATATAAGTGCCTGAGTTCCAATGATGGAGTCGGTGGGTACATTCATATGAAAGGCAAAGCCTCTTTTATGATTAACTGATTCAGAAGATTCTTCCCCAGTGGGTGTCTCACTTCTTCCTCCAGCTTCCTATGAAGTATCCAATATATAAAAATCCTCTTTGTCTCAAGATGCTTCTGCTTGGTTGATATTGATCTTAAAAACACCAACACAGGTTGGTGCATAGTTCTCATAGATGCGTCATTTAATTCAATTCTGTCTCCAAGAAGGCTAGAATTTATCTTATTTCCTAGAGAAAATAAGAAATTATGGAGATGATGATTATGAATGACAATATCTAAATATTCCTGGAGTACTTAGAACAAAGTTCTGAAGAAAAATTTGGAAACTCCCATCCCCTGTGAGTCCCAGGTTAAAAGAGCTTGGTGTAGTTTGTTGAACTATTTACTGAAATCTGCATACCTTTTTTCAATGCATCAGGCATTCTTATGTGAAGTTCTCATATATTTCTCCTTCCATAGATGCAATACCTTCATCATCTTCCACTTCTTTTCCTTGCTAGTTCCTTACCATTCTCTCAAGAGTCTCAACCTCCTTGGAGGCTCTGTAAGCCTAAAGCAGTGTTTCAGAATTGAAAAACACACCTAACAATACACATTCAGAGAATCAGAGATATATAGAAAAAACATAGAGATAAATATCTTTGGAAAAACAGAAAGAGAGTGAGAGACTTTGTCCTCAGGCAATGTTGGGTTTTATTTTGGAAATGTAAAGGTGATCAAAAAGTTGTCCAGATCTAAAATAAGTCACTAGCAAAGTATATGTGCCTTCTAAACTCTTGCCAGAAGACTCACTGGGTAGACAATTCTCAAGCTGACAAGCAGAAGTTGAATATAGAGTTTAAAAACTTAAATAAACATCTGGCAAAAGTGAACATCCATACTCAAACTACTCCACATTTCAGCTGTAATGTCAGTGTGGCTATATTACACTTGCTTCTGAAATTTGTTCTTTTAGTGCTGCCTTTCACTGCATTGTATTTTCCCAGTCTAATTCTACTCTGCATCTCTTTCAAGTCTAACGTATTTTTCTTGTCTTTGCCTCAACAACTAAAAAAATCTGTTTCTTTTTCTGAATTTTTTTCTTTTACTTCCACATCCAGATTTTTAGGTCCATTCCTCTACTTTAACCTTTTTGCTCTGACACTGAGGAACACTGTCTTTGCAGTTCCTGAGCTATGTTTCTTGTAAGTAAACAGCAGTATGAAATAAAAGTCATGTTAGTGCTTCTGAGAGACAGGCTCCTCTGCTCCTCGGAGAGCAGCCTACTCTGATGAAGATTCTCTCCAGGATGATACATCCACTTCAGGTGCAGTGCTGGAGATGTTAGAAGCAGAACTCTTACTGAATTACTCATACCCATTGTGCTTCTCCCTAGAAAGAGCAAAATTCCGTTGCGTAGTAAGGCTGAGCTGGCCATGGACTCCTCAGGGATGCAGTATTTATTCCAAATACAAGAAGCAGAATAAACACTGAATAGCTGTGTCTGTAAGAACAGTATGTTCACTGCTCCTCCTTGTATTCTCATGAGAAGGTAGAGTCTATACTATCAGCCCTCTTACAAATTCTTCAGGGTAGCTCTAGCAGAACCCCAACAATAAGTGGGTTCTGCATGGAGCTCCATCACATCTGAATGTACTTCCCATCCTGAAATACATGTAGAGGGTGGAAAAGATATCAGTAGTAAAAGGCTTTTATATACTTATACTAGTGTTATTAGTACTAACTACAATGACTGCCTTGCCTAAATGTATGGAGAATTTATGAATGAATACAGCCAGATTTCTGATCTTCACTATTCATTTTCATCCTATCCTTGCATTTTTAAGTGTAACTTTATCATCACTTCTTTCTTACTTCACATGTAGATATTTTACCATTTGTTTTCCTGTTCCATTTCAAGCTATAAGGGAGCACTCAGGAAAGAAAAGAGATGTCATCATTATTTATTTTTTTTTTTTTTGCCTTCTGACTTCTTTCTCTGTATAGTCCAGATGGAGAATTTCATAGCAATCCTAAATGACACAGAAAACAGCACTGCCTGATTGATTTAGTTGTTGCATACCAGGAGCCGTACTGGGAATCAGTCCCCTTTGTGCGTAATTGTGGTAACACAAAGCAAGGCATTCTTAGCAATATGTATTTTTGTGTGTGTGCATGAAATACACTTGAAGCAATTGATTGATGCTCTTAGAATTGCTTCATACACCATCTGCATCCATCTGTACATGCCTGCACATGGCTAAAAAGATCTCTCTTGATCAACAGTGCATTGGATAGAAGTGGTATTTTCTGTTAAAAGAGTTTATTAATGAAGCTCAAATGATATCTCACTTCATTCAGTCCTATCAAATACATTCAATGTATGATTAGTTTAAAATGAGAGAAGTCTCAGTTAACATATGCTAATGCTTCCACCTCCAACTCTCAGCAGTCACACTAAAATTACTGCACAGAGCCCCAGACTTACTTTGGCAGAAATCAAGAAGTAGCAGCTACAGTCTTTATGATTAAAAAAAGTCAAATTCTTTTTGGAAAGAAAAGAAAAAAAAAATCTGTTTAGAACTTTGTCTCCCTTTTTATATCCTTTCCTTGGATTGAAAGGAATTCAATCAACAGATTTGAAAGTTGTCTTCTCAACAACATTGTACAGATACTATTTTCAAACAGTATCCTTTTAACCCAGGCTTTCTCATTTATGTATTCATTTGCATATATTTCAGCACATATCAGTGATGCTTTCTTCCACTAATTATCAGTTCATTTCTACTTAACATCACTGTCTGGGAATTTGTTACGAACGTAATGACCTTAAAATCTTTACAACTACAAAATTATTTTAAATATATCCCACTCTAACAGAGGTCCTCCCCACCTCTCTAGCATCTGACATGTTTATAGCAAAGTCCCACAGTTTAGTCCTCAGACCTGTGGGGATTTGTGCTCCTGATGCCTTTTTTGGTGAGCTGCAATATCAATTGGAAGCTCCCACTGTGAGATGTGTTACCCAAGCAGAACTACTTCTCTGCAGCTCCTCCCCTATTCCATAGCATGTCCCAAGTAATGGCAGGTCAGCCCCACAAACCTCCACCTACCAGACCCATTAACCTTAGACTTCTATTCTCAAAACAAAGCTAAAATTCTCTGTCACCTACTGACAGTTTTCTAAGCACAGTGGGCAGCAAATGACCCTCTTCCTTTGTGTTTTTGTGCCTTTAAAATGTTGCAAAATTGTACAGCTAATGCTATGTTACTTATCTTCAGCCTTGAAAGAAGCAGAGGAAATGGACCAGAACTACAAAAAGATTACAGTTCACCTTTTACACCTTAATCTATACTTTATTTCCCAGAGGACAAAGCCAGGCATCCTCCAGACAGCATCATATAATCAAAAATATGGAACGCCATCCATAGGCAGAGTGGGCTTACTACCCAGCACAACTCTCTGCTTTCCCTGCCACAAGCTAGGGGTGACTCTAGTAGAATATTTTAAAGGGATTCCTCAGATGTATATTTGATTAGCTGCATAATTTCACTCCCTAGCTCTGAATTTGAAGTTTTGTCTTGGCACACTGAGCTCTCAATCCACACTACTCCGCATTTCTCTGCATTCACAGAGCTGCTCTCTTCTCAGAAGAACTCATTTCCCAACAACATCAATTACTGTCACCTACTTTTACTTGACACTAATCGCAAGACAAGCAGAACTAGCTATACTTAGGCCTGCCAGGCTGATAGGCAATTGATTTAACAGCTGCATTTATGCTTACTGTTCAGTGCAGTAGTACAGAAAACAGCTAAGATGCTTTTAGTTCAGGAAAAAAAAAGCTTTTATTGGCTATTTTAGTTTTAAGACTCCCATCTAAGAGTGAATGCTCATCGGAAATCAGGCAGTATAGGCAGCATCTCTCATGTATAAGCTTAATCAGTAAGGGGATTTTTCGGGTTTGGTTTTGGTTTCTTTCTTGATTATAATAACCCAGAGGGGAATGATTAACCTAAAGTAAGTTATTTCAGTCAGGGCATGTTTATGGGAAGGGAAAGTGAGGAGTTACCAATCAGTTTAGCCAGTCTTTGATATATAAAAGAAATATTTTATCTCTTGTTATCTTTTGCCTAGCCTTGAGAAGGCAAGAACTAAGACCCTGTATATGGACTAATCATCAGATCACTTCTGTAACAGTCTCTACATCGCATACAGTCCCAAGGTTGAATGGTCCTCATCCTGTTGACTTTTGAAGGATCAGCATATTTCAGGACCTGAGAAAATCTTTGTACAAAACCAGATTTAATGTTTTTTTCTACTATAAAAGGAGATGTACCATAACTTGAACTATGGCTCTGCTCAGACACAGTGCAACAGCCCTAACCTCTGTGTGTATCTCTGTTTCTGTCTATGTCTCATGGTTAATCAGGAGTTCAATAGCATATATACCACATAATTTTAATACATTCAAATAATCCCATGTGAGTAAAGTCCAGGCATTTCCTCAAGGGGCAAGCAGTGGGAGCAGGCTCTGGTTTTAATCAGAATAATGGAGTTCATTATCCATAGCTGGCCTTTATTTACTTAGAGCATACACAGAGTAGGAAGGGAATATGACCTCATAGAAGAATTAGGCTCCAGAAATCTGATGTCTGTGCTGTTTTTGCCCCAAAACTGCTTCAAAATGTAAGGCTGCTCTCTTCACCTCTGGCATCCTTTATCTTGTCATCTCATCTCAGATATTTCCATGCTAATCAAGAGATGTTTTTCACTGTGTTTTTATATAATACTTAAAATGATGCATTTCCCATCATTGGAATATCTGTATGACATTGATATAAAAATACCATATTATGATTTCATACAATAGGGATCTTTCCACTTAATTAGTTCTCACAGGTATTTAGATATGAACTTCTTGTGTAAGTACCTGGGTTACATTAATTCTAAAAAGAAGCTTACTGTTCTGGGAAATTAAGGTCGTAATAGCATTTCTTTTGGGACACTTCAGGTGGATTTGCTCTCCAGTAATATCCAAGAACTACAGACTATACCTTCCTATGTGATCAATGGTGAGGCATAACTGTTTCTCACTCCCTCAGTGGTGGGAAGCTCCAGATTGAACTCTTTGAAGTCCTACTGGACATCAAAATCCACCTTTACCATCCATGGGGATGTTCTCTGGGTGCAATGGATTTCAGGAGCTGTCAGCATCTACAATGCAGACATCTGTCACATAAAGGGTAAGAATCTGATGTGTGGCTAATGGAGGCCCTCCCATTAAGCCATGAGTTCAGAAAGGACCCTTTTGTTTTCTAATCTCCTCAGAGAAAAGCATAGGTGAGGCTAGGTCCAGGCTTAGTCTCAGATCTGGTCAGCAGTTTAGGTCTAAAAGATCATACATAACCACATATCAGAGTCAACTTTTTCCTGTCAGAGTCCTCAAAAGACTTCCACTGAGACAGTTTCACAAAGTTAACATTAATAGATAGTGTATTAAAGGAACAGATATAAAGAGTTCAGAATTGCCATTGACATACACCCTTACTGCAACTTTCATATACATTTTGCAGTTCATGAAGCAAAAGGTTTCCCTCTGGGCACTGTGGCCTTCGAGATTCTGTATAGAAACTGTCTGTTTATTCTGCAGTCTCTAGCCTAAACAGGGCTGTCCTGGGGACATAAGACTCCCTCCTTCAGCTGTTTCTCACACCAACCTTAAGGATCTCCATCCACAAAGTTTGCATAAGACTTAAGTGGACACCGGTGTTTTTAACCTCTTAGGTGCAATTCCCACAATATCTATGACTCATTTGCAACAGGAAAGAAGTAAACCCTTCAAACATGTATTTGCAATGTCTATTTTTCCGATAAGACGATCTGCTCCCCCCAAAAAATCGAATTTCTCTCTTCTGACACTAAGGAGAATCTCAGCTGAAGATGTCTACATTGCAAATGTCTATAATTGGTCAGGCACCAGTCTATATTTACAATTTGGATGTTCACCAGCTGATTCAGTCTGAAACATGAGACTTCCTGATTTTTAAAGTTCATCCTATGAAATTAAAATAGAATGTAAACTGTGTTGTTTATAGTCAGGCAAAGGAAATTCTTAAAGATACTCTTTCAGTTCACAAGACTTTGAACAGAACAACATGTGCTTCTGGAGAACCACTGCTGCCTTTGTCTTATGAATCTTGTTTCTACATTTCTGGAAGGGAAAAGCTTATCATAAACTCAGGTTTCGAAATACTTTTTCATCCCTAAGTAATTTCAGCCCACTGGAACTGTTTCTTCATACATCAGCTCTCCCATGTTTACAATCCACCCACAGATGAACATCTATCTAACAGTGCATACGACCAAATGAATAGGATTTTAATATTAGCAGGGGGAAGTACTATAAAAACAAACAAGATTATGTTACAGAAATTAAATCAGATTACTTCTCAGCTACCACAGTCGATTGGAGAATAGAGGAATGGACTGCATTAATTACAAAAGATGATATTTAGACATGCATTCTCGCCTATAAAAAGGCTGATTGATACCAGCCATTTGCTAAGGTTACTGTTGACTGCGCCAACTATTGAGACTGGAAGGCAAGGTATATCTTTGAAAGGTTAAAAATGCAAGGTACATCTTTTGAAAGATTAAAAATGTTATCCTTTGGACTTGGTTTGCAAAGAGGAATTGCTGCCATAGGACTTATGTATTAGAAAGTCTTCTTTACAGCACATTCTATTCATTTACCACAGTAAGGTCTGGATAGGGCTATTAGAACATTAACACCATGCCAAGCTGGCTTTACATGAGCTAGCAGAGCAACCCAGTTCTAACAGACCTTTGCAGTACTTTCCAGAAAGAAGCAGTGACACTCATCACAGACAGACTCTGACTGCCCTTTGCTATATACAGGGGTAAATTTGCAGAAGAACAAGAATTCCTATTCCTGAGAACCCTTAATCCCAAGTCTCTTTGATAAAACAAATGCATGATTTCCTGTCAGAACAAAAATGTTATGGACATCCAGCCTTCCGGTGGTAAAGTAAACCTAGATCTGAGAAAGGAAAACTGAAGCAGAGAGAGAGCGAGGGAGGGCTTTTTTCCAGGAAAACTCCCTTAAATCAGCCTGAAAGCATGTTTAGTTGCCTGTAGCATTTCCTTTTGACAAAGAAAGAAGTAATAATCATCTCCAGCTGTGACCCAAGCAATAAGCACATTCCTATTGTCATTCTTAGGCCACAAACCCACAGTTTCTCTGCTGGAAACAAAGAATCATTCAGGTGCCAAGCATGAAGGCCTGTTATTTGTTCAAAAGAGCTGTACTTTTATAGGAAGTTCACAATCAGTGTAAGAAGTACATGTTCTTTCAAACAATGTGGATCCACCGTTCTCAGCAGTCTTTGTATCAACTAGTTTATATTGACTTCTTTCCAACCACAGAAGACATAGAGTTTAAAATATTACTCTGTTCCTCCAATTCAATTTACCATCTCATGCCTTAGATGGCTCACCTGCTGTGGACTTAATTCTACTTCTGGTTATACAAGGGTAAGTCAGCATGATAAACTCCCCCCAACGCTGAGTTACATTGGAGGGGGGAAAAAAGCTGTACAAGTTCCTTTCAACACAAGAACCATACAATAGCACCACACATCTTAAGATATAAAGGGATTTCAAGGAACCATAGCAATAATACACTTTTTTTTTAGTTTGATTTCATCAAAAATCTGAGTCTGCTAATCCCTAAAGGGGACTTATACATAGACTCATGGAAATTTATTAGGTATCTCTTCATTCATTCATTTCAATTTTCATACTGTTGTTATCATCCAGAATATCAACTGATTTTAGAGAACTAAGAATTTTATGAAACAGACTAAGAATTGTCTGAAAGAAAAGAGTTGTCTGAACTTAAATGCAGTCTAGGTGTCTGCTCAACTCTTTCAGAATCACTCCAAAGAAGTATGAATTTGCTGGGTATAATTAACCTCATGTTGAAATAATTGTCTGAAACAAGTCAAAGGAATCACATGCTGAACTGTCTATTTCTCTGTATTATCCATATCAAGAGTTTCAGCTATAGCTCTCCTACAGCTAAACTATTTTCCTCAACACTGCAGGTATCCCATTTTATATGAGACAGATAATCATGAGGTTAGACTGCAAGGTTTTACTTCTAGAAAGGGAAAAAATAATTTTATATTTTGATATAAGATTTCTACTCATTAAATACAGGTACTCACATGTGTTGTGTTACCGTTCACTAGCATTATTCCGTCTTCTTGAAAGCTTTTGTGGGGTGAAGAGAATGGACGTAATGATCAATCACATAGTGAATGTGGGTCAGAAAATTGCTTGCCAAGTCCGAGTTTTGTCCATCTCTGCTTGCTATGAAAATCATCCTATAAGTTACTGCTCTTCCAGTGAACAGTAGTTATGATACCCAAAGAAATTTATATCTCATTGTGGGATGAAGTTGTGGTTTCACTGGATTTCTACAGATATGGAGGCTGGCTGGTTCACTTACAGCTATATACACTGGCATCCAAATCCCTTCAGAAACCCCAAGTTCAATATTTTCCATGGTTCCTGATGGGTTACCCTGGCTTTCCTCTCTCTTTGCTAGTTGTTGAAAATCCAGATGAGTGTAAATTAGGTTTCCTTTCCTTCTTGTTCGTATGATCAGTGCAGATCCCTGCCCTTTGCTCTTCTTTGGCTATGAAGAGGAGCACACAGCCCTTAAGCTTTAAGCATACTGTCAAAAATCATTATGTCTTCTAGCCTTATTACTGCAGGAAAGACAGGTTGGTTAAAAAAGAAGAAAGAAGATGAAATTCCTGGAGTATATTTCAGGAAGATGCTTGATCCCTAGGATTCAGAGATGTTATAATGGAGTGATAAAAGCAGAAAATATGTATTGGGTCTTCTTGTGTTTTTCTATTTCCTTTTTTTTCCCCCCTATAGCTGTTACTACAGACCTGCAGATCTGCTTGGCAATAATTAGAGACAATATTTTGTGTGTGTATTTGTCTGTCCTGACTGCCCCTCTGAGACCTGGGCAGTAAGCAGGATACATAGCAGAGAAAACAGGAATTGACAGCAATAGCACCTTTCCTCCTGAATACCTCTCTCCACACTCTGTATGCTTTAATATTTCATATTCACTATCTCATATCCACAAGGCACTCATAGAAAGACTTATGTGACCCGCTGTGCAGCATTCATTGTTCTGTCATCCACTCTATGGTTTCTGACTCTGCTACCGCCCACGTTCCAATGGCTCCTGCTTTTGCTTTTGGAAAATAAAGTTGCAGGAGCCAGTGTTAGATGCTGGTCACCAAACCTTCCCATGGGGTTGACCCAAGCATGGAAGTGCATGGAGTCCTGTCTTGAAAGGTAATATAAAAGCAGTGACATGAAGGGAAGCGTTGTGAAATAGGTTGTCACTCCAGAAGACACTTTGCACTCCTCAGAAGCAGAGATTGTGCTCTGATATATATTTGGCTGCTGGATTATGTCAAGTTTCAAGTTCGAGGCCCAAAACCAATGATAAGTATTTGCATCACTTTCCCTGCATGCAAACTGATAGCAACTTTGTCTGTTATTTCTTATAAAAGCGGTAGGGGAAGAAGCTGGAGAACTCAACGAATCCTGAAAATATTCCCTCAGCATCTAAAGTCAATTTGTTTAAACTGCAGCAAAGCCATCTAAACCTTCATACAAACCAATTCTTTTCCCATGCCCTGCTGCCCCAACAAGTTTTTCTTCCTTAAGCAGTGAAAGCAAGTTGGAACAACACCTAGCTCTATATTCTGTGCACTTGAAAGGGAAGATGACACATTGCCTGTCCTTCCCTGCAAACCTTCCTTCGTCCTTCCCTAACCCTGTTCATTGTGTACAGTTAATTATCTTTTTGGAATGTTCTTTAATTCCAGTGGAGGACAAAAGATCTGGCTGTAATAATGCAGCATGTCCCCATAAAAGTGGGCAGAGAACGTGAGACAGAGAGATTTCAGTTACTCAATAATTCCAGCTTCATAGTGGGTGACAAACAGCTCAGTCAATTCTTGGCTGCCAGCTGATAGGATTATTGTAAAAAGGCTGTGTGAAACATCATTTTTATTCACACACACTCATCCAAATTAAGTGATAATCTTGTTGATACTAGAATCAAATAATAATGTGGGGATATCAGGCACCAAACACTTCAAACAACAACAAATACCAATCTGGTATCTTATTAATCATTAAAATTATCCCTGTGAAAAGCAGCAGAACCTCAACTGGCATGAACTGGCATTTCTCCACTGAAATCAGTGGTATTGGATTCATTTTTTCCTGTGGGGGACTTGACCTTTATATTTTAACTTGTCTTTATATTTCCTCCCACCCCACATTATTGTTAAGTGTTAAATTAGCATTGGTGCTGTGTCTAGCCTTTCTACAGATAGCTGTACATCAAGGAAAATTATGATTAGAATGGACTAGATTGCAAACACATCTCCTTTCTGCAGTGCTTCAGTTCATTTTTAAGAGGATTCATTCAAAAAAAGAGCGTGCTTGGGACAGACAGAGTTGCAAAGTAAAGCATGGTGTTTCAGGGAAAGATACGTGAGAGCGTGCAAGTCATTCTCTCCTGTGCACTTGTACATCACAGGAAAAGAAAAAATTCCCCTGTGTTGCTCAGTCCAGGTATGAACCAGAGAGCATTCCACGCAGAGGCCTCCATTGTGAAACAAATAGTTGAAAAGCAAAGGAATTATTTTCTCTTAAGGCTTCCATTTCAGGTTCTAATAATCACCATTTGGCAAGTCAACTAAGATGCTGTAGATGTAGATGTTGTGCAACTACATGCACAGCATAAGCTTGTAGGAGACATTAGTGTGTGGCAATGAACTCTTTTCTATGGATGTTTGGCTTTTTCATAAGTGCTAAGTAAGGGAACTTAACATTATTTCAGTGATTTTAAGTTACGATGCAGTTCATTATATGTGCCATGCAGATGACAGTGCATTTGATCAGTAACGATTGCTCAGCTGATGATATAATTATTTTAATTGGGTCATTAGTTTGAACCTTCAGCTGGTACATTGGAAGTCAAATTTTCTTTGCCTGGCCCAGGTGCACAGTGGTACTAAGACAAAAGTAACAACTCTTACGAGCACAGGAGACAAAACCTCTTCTGTTAATTCAGTGCAAAACAGAAGCTTCTCTTCTCTAGACATCCAAGTACTGTCTTCTTCAGCTCATGTCAGACTCTTGATTCCATCCAGCTGCCACCACTCTTTACCCTGTGAGCCCAAGAGAGATGCTGCTCCTCCAGGCCAACCAACAGCACACAATTCCACCCAGCAATTCCCATTTTCTATTCAGTAATTGTCTCAAACTGATCTTGATTCAAAGACACAGTGAAGATTTTACTAACGGTCCCTGTCACCCTGCTTTACAATGTGTTCTTGTTTCTGGTTTGATTTGTTTAGCTTTAATTTCCTCTTAGAGTCTTCTGTTTTCCCAACCTTTGCCAGATTGTAAGGGTGCCAGAATCAGAAATAATGTCTTCTGTAGGTGCTTAGATATTGGACATAAAGGGATAAACAAGGTTCATTATTTAGTTCCTCTCAGTGTTTTCAAAAGTTATCCATATATAAAATTTTATGGTGTAGCTTGCTGGTTCTTGTGATTATTGTTTTATGCTGTAATCAGCTACAAAAAGCTTTCAGTTAATTCAGAACACCCATGAATTAATACTACCAGCGTTCTCTGTTTTATTTGGCATCCTGACTAGCCTGGGTCTGCTCTGAAATCTGTTATGCAAATTACCATTTGATTTCATAAGTATGGGTATGGCCTGGTGCATATGTACCATATCAGTGGAGTGCAGCAGAAGGCATTATCCATGCTGACTGTCTTTTCACATTGATATTTGGAGTTATTAGCTCAGCAGACCAAACTGTAAAACTTAACTGATGTGATGTTGTGTCTAGGCTAATTAACCCTGTTTCTCTGTGGAGCTAATTAGCCTGAGTGCCATGCGATGGTGGCAGAGCTATCATATACATATATGCTCTGTCTTGTTTTCCTCCAGCTTTCTTCTCTATACCTTTAGTCCATAATGTACACACACACACACCCCCTCCTGAACATGAAGACTGCCCCATAGCAGGAGACCCTGGATAGATATTAAAGACATCAGCCATGGAAATTAATCACTCACTCACTCTTCCTCAGTGTTCAAGGAAACTTTTCCATGTCAAGGTCTTAGAAATCATAGAATCATAGAATGGTCTGGATTGGAAGAGACACCAAGGATCATAGAACTCCAACCCCCCTGCCACAGGCAGGGACACCAACCTCCAGGCTTGGATCTACACAAGGCTGTCCAGGGCCCCATCCAACCTGGCCTCCAGGGGACGGAGAATCTACTACCTCTCTGGGCAGCCTGTTCCAGCACCTCACCACTCTTTCTGTAAAAAACTTCCCCCTAATATCTAATCTAAACCTTCCCTCCTTTAGCTTTAGTCCATTCCCTCTTGTCCTGCCATTATCTGCTCTTTTTAAAAGTTGAATCCCCTCCTGCTTATAAGCTCCCTTCAGGTACTGGAAGGCTGCAATGAGGTCCCCCCGCAGCCTTCTCTTCTCCAGGCTGAACAAGCCCAGTAATGCCAAATGTTAGCCAAGGGATTCTGAATAAAAGAATCTTTGCTTATGAGGAAGACCCCAGTTCTCCAAGCATCCAAAACACCACCAACTGCCATTGTAAGCTTCAAAACTTCAGGTGATCTGAAGGGATGATGTGTTTCTCCAAATACATTTTGCAAACAACTTTACGTTCAGCTATTCTTTCAGAAGTGCCAGTACCTTTGACAGCTGCACATGTTCAGTTTCACACCTCTGGTCCTACATTTTTTCAGCTGCTTTCAAAGCTCAGGATTCTGTTGAAGGGTATGTTTGTCTGGCCAACAGCAATGATCTGCCATGAATATGTTTGTTTGTAAGAAGCTACCAATCTCATGCTGACACTAGAGTTAAAGAAGTCCCCTGATAAGGCTTGGATTCCCAAGGTCATGATTTCCTTGGAGTACTTTGCACTTGGGTAAAAACACCACTCCCATAGAAGGAATGTGTAAAAAAAGACTTTAACTAGTTGGAGTTTTTGTATCTGTGTAAGAGTTTGTTTCTTAGTAGATGCTCTTTGGGATAGATTCTGATTGCAAGACAACTTTTAATTGGTGTTTGGAGAGGAATTTGGAACGATTTGCTCATTGACTTGCTGGAATGACTCATGTCCGACTGGAAACAAGGCAGTGATAAACTCAAATGAGGCTGTGGGAAGCAACATGTGAAAAGCTCATTATAAACATAATTCTTTACCCACTCTCATGAAGTGTAACTGAACGTGGGGTTTTTGCAATCAGTTTGCGGTGGAGGACAGAGAAGAATTAGGGCAGGACATGCTTGAGGGTACTGTCCCCTTCTCCAGGTAGAAAAGCTGGAGAGGAATTTTTAAATGAATCTCAACTCAGGGCAACCCAGTTCTCCACTATATCTGGCATGTTCTGGTAACTGTGGAAGGAATTGATTGCCAGTTCCACTTATTTGGAGTGGCTGGCATTTTATGAAGTATCACTTAGGTTTAAGAGGGATGAAAGATACACAAGCTATTATGACTAATAGGGCCATGAAGAGTCCAGCTCCATGTTCACCCCATGAAGGAAAGGATCCAAGGAGTCCTGTATTTAGTTCCTTATTTTTCACATGTGTGAAGATTAGTGTCCACTTTTGCTTTGGTTTTATTTCCTCTAGGTTAAACCCCATCTCCATCCACCTTTGCTCTTTAACTATGCAGTCGTCCCCTGGTTAAAGATGGTAAGATTCGTTCTACCTTTTGCTTTTTAGTCAATGAAAAAAATTGCTTTCAGGATATGATTCACATCTTCTTTCAGTTTAAATTAATAATTAGTAACTAAATCTCAACTCCTTGACCATGAATGGAAGGGAACTACATCTGCTGGGAAAAAAAACAACCATAAATTATACCAAAGAAATAATATTTGTGTTCTTCTGAATTGTGTGTTTGTTTCACAACAAGTCATGTATTACTTGAGTGGAAATAGAAGAAATATCTTCATTTCTGTATAACCATTTAAGTTGAGTCACATCCTATTCATTTGTTTGCCATACCTCATGTAATATATGTCTGGAAAATTTTAGAAGTATCTGTGTTACTCATGGTGTGATTTAATAGACATAGTGTGCTTTGTTTGAAAAATAGTTTTCTAGTGAAGAAAAAGATTCAGTAGGAAAAAAACAGATATAACAAGAAGAAACTTTAGCAGATAGATAACTATAGGTTAATAATTTTGGTGAGACCTCTGCATTTCTGACTTGATACACAGTGTGTTGATGTACGCTGGATAGCTGCATCCTTGATATATACAAAATTAGCAGCAAGATATACATAGAAAATCTTAAAAAGTACTCATTAGGCAGTCATCATTACCCAATTACCCTAATGATTCAGAAGAAATGTGAACTGGTAAATGAGGACTGTACTTTATGACAGAGCTTTCTGAAAGAAGGTCTGAATTTGGGGACATTTTAACACATATTTATTTTCATAACACATATTTATATTCATAAAGTGAAACAGCAATGGAAGAACTGTAGAAGTGAGGTGATATTTTAGGCAAGGCTGTTGCATGGGATTTTTAGCAGACAATGAAAAAATAAGCCATCTATTTATGTAGGTAATTAAACCATGTTTCCTGGTTAAATAGAGTGTAATGCTACTGTCAACAGTAGTGGGGATTTAAGCATAACCTCATGTTGTGGTTACATTTAATAGAGGTTCTAATTAGACCTGATAAAAACAGAAGGAAGTAGAAAAGAAATAATAGACAAGTACATTGGGAAGAATTTTGCTGCCTTTAGACATCCAAAACTTAGGTAATTAGGTTAAAAAAGGTTCTTAGGTACCCTCAGTCATCAGTGAAGGAAGACAGACACAGAAAGTGATTCATTCCATCTTAAAATAGTTGTTTAACATAACAGCAAAAAATTTCCTTCTAGAGGTTCCTTGAAATACCTTTCTCTCTCCATTGACTGTAAAGGGAAGCTTATCAACTAGACAAGACTACATACTTAAATTTTGAATAGCTATCATTAGATTTTAAATCGTGTTTGGAGTTGATCTCTGAGCCTGAGCAGGGCTGTGATTCAAGAGCTCAGAAATCTTTCAAGTTGTTCTAGTGCTGAGTATTTGATTAGAGCAGCTTGGAAATGTTCCGAGTAGATTTTTTTCCTCATCAGAAAAGGCTGATGCAGAAGAACAAAAATTGTTGTAAAAAAAAAAAAAAGTGGTGGGAAGAGATTTTTATAAGGGCACTATACAAATGCAGAAGACATAGTCTTAAATTTATCCTGAATTACTTAAAAAAAATAAAAATCATGTGGAGAAGACGATGAGCTTTGGCTGTAAGTTAGTCTGTTAGTCCTATATGTACATACTGCTGTATATATAGTCTCTTTCAAAGGTATTAACATAAGCCTGGACCTTAATGCAGGGAACAAAAGGGATTATCTCCAGCCAGATACAAGAGTTGCATTTGTTTTCTTTGCAGTCTAATATCTGGGTACCTCTGGCTTGTGGTGCTTCAGTGTAACTGCTCCAATACCACACTCAGAGCCTGTATTTCTGTCTCCTTTCTAAACTGAACAGATTCCTCTATGAGTGGGATTTCACTGTTGTAATTTGAATCTAAACCAGCCGGCCCAGACTGCCTGAAAAATCAGGAGTGATTAAATCAAAATAACTGTTTGTGGTGTAGCTGATATCGAGCTAAAAGAAATGGATGACTCCCTAGAAGTACTGTGCCACACAGCAGACATTTAAAGCTATGTGAGATGGCTCCTGTTCTCTGTGTGCACATACTTTGAGCTCAGTGTGGGACCAGATTTTCTCAGCACAGCACAGGAATTCCTTCCCACTGCTCAGGGCAATACAGCATCAGAGATGGATGCCTTAGAAAACTGTGACCAGTGTTACAGTAGTAAGAACTTTCTTAAAACTCAGATGATATGTGCCATACTTTTAATAAAAGAGTGAAGAAAGTATGTTGGGAAAACAAACATGTAAATATTTGTTCTTGTTATATCTTTATCTATTCTAGCATACCTGCCTTGTGAACTGTAGTTTAACATCTCAAAATACCTCTGATGAATCAATTCAAGTTCTTTTAGGAGTCTGAGATCCTCCCCCCCCTGCCCCACACAGAGAAAATGCAAAGGAGACAGTTGAGGTTTTGCATTTTTAATCGATCTCATGGTATCATCTACTCCACAAAAACAAGCACAGTAGCCTAAAAGTAACCATACTACAGGAAGATAGAAGGGAGCAAAAGAGTTTGGAGATCATGGGGCAAGTTCAGTCAGAAAGAGCATTTCCAGTTTTCGAATAGAATATCCACAAATAAATCTTCATATGATTTTTGGAAAAAAACTACCTTTTTTTTTTTTTTAATCTTTTCAGGCTCTGTAAGGACCACAAGTGTTTAGCCTTTTGTTCTATGCAATTTTAAGGTATTATCTGCCTGAATAATTTAGGAGAAAAGGCTATTTTTATCAAGCAGTTGTCAAAAGAATATATATATTTTTCAACCATATGTAGTGCATGTTTATTTCCAAGATGAAAAGGCATCAAACATTTCTGGCAAAAGCAGTTTAAATAGCTTATTTGAAGATGGCAGATGTTTACCAGCTGATGCAAACCGGAAAATAAAAAGTTGTAAGAATCTGTTAATGCAATAGAGGGGAAAAAACAATTCCATATTTTCCATCATCATATGGTTGAATAATATGGCACAGATAGCACAAAATAGCATAATAATACCTCAATTTTTGCTCTAATATTGTATATTTAAAGTGGTATTAGCCACAGCTAATAACTTAATCTGAATGTAGAATAAACAGGAAAAAAAGAGAAAGTAGGACTTCTTTCAGGCCACTTCTGAAAATGCTGGAAAACAGATTCTTCAAAAAAATGTCATTTTGCCAGCAAAAAGGAGGAGTGAAATGAATTTAGGAGGACGTGTTTAGCAACTTTCCCATTAAAACCTGCATGCACACGAGACAATGATTAATTTACAAAAACTGATCTCTGTCATCTGTACCTGGTAGCATGAGTAGTGCATGATATCAGAAAGGAAGCAGCAATGAGGTAGCTGTTTGAAAATTGAAAAAGAAATAATAAATCTAATCCAACCCCTTTGATAAATAATAAATTTAATCCAAGTCTTTTAATATTATCTATGCCATTTAGATGCACTTACCTGACACCTTGTATTAAGGGTAGGATTCAGACCCAAATGCATATATAGGTCTAAGTGTCAGCTTCCAAGATGACAGTTTTTAGTAGCTCAAATCAAGTTTCCTATATTGTAACCACCTAACATTGCTGAAATTGCCCTGAGGTGTCTGGGGCATCTTCCAGATATGGCACAGGATCTACAGAATACCCTACCTAAACTAGCACCTGGCAGGTTGACCTATGCCAGCTCAAATAGCTTTACACCTGAGTAACAGGCTTTATCTCCAGATGTTCACTAACAGCAACAGGAGCTGTACAGGTGAACCCAGCTCACATATAAGAACTTACATCGACAATCAAAAATATAGAAACCTCAACTTATGTAGGAAGAATTTGATTGTAGGAGGTGGATTTGTCTGCCTGAGCATTGACATCTAGTGTCAGGTGATCTGTCTCACAAAGACGACTGACACACCCCAAAGATGATCAATATGGTACAAAGGCCTATACCCTTCTGTAGAGGCAACTGAACACCAGACAGAGCATTTAAAATTACACTAGGTATTTAAATTTAGACATCTAAATCATATCTTAAGTTGGCACCTAAGAGTTAAGGATCTAAATTGTTCTAAAGGTTTGGGGTTTAGGACCTGATTCAGTTGCACAAACAGGCATATGGTTCAGCATGAGATGCCACTCTTCTGTTGACTGGACTTCATTAACTCCTGGCATAATTTCACTGAAGTGACACAAAGGATATACCTTTAGATGATGTTATCTAACTTGAAGCAATTCATGATGACCAGAGGCTCAATGAAATTTTCTTTCTTTTATTCAGTTGTAACAGATGGTCTCTTAAGCCCTTTTTTTTATTCAGCTGGGGGAAAAAGGCTGTAGAGAATTAACAATTTTAGCATTCTTGTTTTTACAAATGAACAAGAAAAACAAAGCAGCCTTTCAAGAGCTGTCTAAACACCATCAAACAAGACTAGATGCAAGGATCCACAATCAACTTTCTTTTCTACAGGTTTTTAATTCACTACTCAGGTATATTTTCTGCAGACAGTAATATTGTTTTGGAACAGAACATCCTTTTCTTCCTTTTCTTCTAGATTTTCTATTCATCATTTCTAAGAAAGCCAAGGGAATCTGCAAAGAAAAGACAAATTTGCTCAATTCATAGGATGATAAAGAGAACTGAATTTCTTTTTTTTTCTCCTTATCAGACACTGAGCCAGTCATGACACCCTAATGCTCTCCACTATCATGAAAAACTGGAAATAAAGTCTTCCACGATTTTTTTGAAAGTTATAGTAATTCCATGGTAAACATACCCATATTATTCATTATTGGCAAATTACTTTAAAATTAGATTGACACAAAGGAATCTCCTTAAAGATCACTGATTGAAATTTGACAACAAATACCTGGGTCTTTGACTAAGAAACTCCTCATGTAGGTATTGCTCAGGGTACTGAGCTTAACTACTTACAACCACTAGCCTAGAAGACTGCCTTGTATGCATAAATGGTTTCCTCCCCCATAATTTCAGTACTTTATCTAAGGAACTACTCCACCTCCTAAGAGAGATGCTATTGGTTTTTTAAAATTCCTTTGAGCATCATCGAATGACCTTGCTATAGTTATTCCCATGTTCATCACACTTGGCTCAAATAGAGCTGTGCAGTCTACATCTATGTATAAATTATTCAGTGCATCTTTATTGCTTCATAAGGTTAATGTGAGAACATCAGTTGATATAGATTAGCTGAACTCAGTTTGTTCAGAAGCTGTATTAAAAGCAATACTTCAAAGGTAAACCACCACAAGACTTTTACAACGTGTTCTTTACACTCCATCAGTAGCACAGGCAGCAAATGAAAAACTTCACTGTAATTAATGGTATGGGGAAAATTTGGGTATGCAAAATTTAATTACCACCACTGCATTTGGCCAGAAAATCAGGTTAATTACCCTATTTTAAGATACTGCAGAGACTCAAAATGCAAATCATGGCTCAATAACACAGAGTGGTAACAGGAAAAAAGTCTTATGAAAAGTTCAGTGGTGTTAATAGCCAGGTCCTGGGTTCACATCTTTTATGCAGATCCTTTCATTTCATCTCCATTGTGAACTTTCACTTCCTGCTGGGAAAAGGGTATATTTTTATTAATATTTGATATTGATATCATAACAGTTCTTCACCTCAGCTATATACCACAACAATTTTGCCAAGTTAACATCCATCCTCCAGCACAAAACAAGTACAAGAACTGGTAAGCTATAGATGTTAGAAAGAAAATAAGTAAAAAGACACTCATCAGCCCCACTGTCAGCCCTGGGCTGACAAATGAGGAAAACATACTCAAATGAGAAATGCACATGTGAAAAGTCTGCATTTTCTTGCATTTCTAATTAAAGCTTCTGATGGGTGAAGAACTGTTTGGGTTTTTTTTTATGTTCCACTCCACCTACTCTCTCTCAGAAATGCAGCATTCCTTTAAGGACAAACCAAGCCATTTCTCCTCCATGTAATTTATTGTCTTCACTTATTGGCACAAATTTCACCTTGGTGCTGGCCAAATTCTGCTCCACACGAATCAGGAAAACCTAAACCTTTAATGGGAAGAACTAAGTATTACATGATCTGCTGACACCTACCCAGTCTGCTTCAGTGTGACTCAAGAGGGATGAATTCTGCCTCCTCCATCACTGCCATTTATCCTTGTAGGAAATAAGTGATTGGGGCATTCACTCCAAAACATATATGCATATATGTACATGTATACATACTAAAAACCTGCAAGGTTTTCTTTTCAGATCTTTGAAAATAAAGGGCTGTGCCTGACAAGAAAATGCTGCTTCCTGCTAAAACACTTTTTGCTCTATCCAAACACATAGTAATATACATAACCAAATATTTTGTTCTACTTTTTAAAAAAGAGAGATACTATTCACAGAGCATCCCTGGATTCAGAAAGTGTTCTCATTCCATATCGTATTCAGCCTTCTCATTGTCCTTCTAATTTTTCAAGAGAAAAGTGAGATGGAAAAGGGAGTAATACTGTCTGCAGTGGTTTTGAATTTCTTGGAATAAATAAAAAGTCTGAAAGCACTTCTCAGAACCTCCCCTTGCACCATGTTATTGTCATACACACAACCAATGCATCTAAGCCTTTCTAATTTTTTTTTGTTGTCACAGAAAAGTTTAGTGACTCACAGAATCACAGAATTACATAGTTGGAAAAGACCTTTAGGATCATCAAGTCCAAACAGCCCAGGTCTGAAAAATCTAACTCTGAAGTTGTTTTAGATAGATGTCTACACTTTCACACAAAAACTGCTTTCTAGTAGTCTGTGATAAAATTTCTGTAGTGGGGAATCAGTGTGTAGGCAGAGGAACAAGGGCCAAATTCTGCAGTGTGTTAGACATATTGGCATGCTTTAAGCAGATTCCTTCTGGCCATGGACATCTCCAAGATTTGAATTTGTAGTTGGCCTTTCCCTCTGCCTTCCCTTTGCCTTGCTTTCCCTTCATTTTTCTACACAGCATTTTTACATTGCCTTTTAGCTTGTATCCTGCTTCACAGGCATCTCACTGCACAACAGCTTGGGAGCCTTGCAGGAGGGAACATACGTTTATGCTCACAGCCTGTGGTCTAGGCCAGCTAAAAAAACCCAAACCAGATACAATAGCAGAATGTTCAATGACAGTGATAGAAATTAAGATCAGTGTGACTGTCAGCTCAGTGAGAACAACAGTGGATTTATCAAGTCAGACCCAAGATCATGCTACTGAGCACCTCATTGCCCAGGTACAGTCCTGGTTTGGTCTGGAAGATGAATTACCCTAATATTTGGACATATGTGCAGATAAAGAGGAATTACTCAGACTTCCTCTGTGGTCATCCATGCACCATCATTTGCTGAATGGTGTACACATGACAAGATTTAAGTGGGCTCTCTAAAGGTGTTTCCAAAAACATAATAGCATCTGAGTCCTGGATTTTAGTGCAGTCTTCCTGCAGGAATTGAACGTGTGCTGCCACCGGTGTGTGTCCTGCCCAAGAGCAAACCACTGAACAAACAGCAACGCTGCGTGTGAACACGGTCTCACCAGGACACCCCAGAGAGATACTGCTAAAAGACACCAAGCAGGGATAAAAGCAGCAAGCAAAAAAATAGAGAAAGCAATTTTTTTCCTGCCTATTGGCCAACAGGTAGAGACAAAAGCAGTAAGGGAAAAAAAAATTAACCAAGTAATGTTTCTTACCTGTTTTTTTACCAATGCACACTGTATTCCTAGAACTTGGTAAATATTGCCACAGCCTGGAGTACACTTTGTGTACTGAAAAGAAAGAAAAAAATAACATTCTGGAATTATGGACAGAGGAATCCACAAAAGCTTTATTTATTTTTTTTTCACGTCACAGAATCACAGAATTGTAGGGGTTGGAAGGAACCTACAGAGATCATTGAGTCCAACCCCCTGACAAAGCAGGTTCCCTAGGACAGTTCTTGAATTTTAGGTGTAATGCAAACCCCACAGCTTCAGGAGCTTCCTGTAAAGGAATCCTGTAAATACTTGAGTACAAGAGTTAAATTAAAAAAATATATAAATTCTATTGCCCATTGATTATGAAACTTAACCAGGAAGGGAGAACCCCATTATCTACCCATCCACACTTTTATGTAATAAGAGAAAGTACTAAGAGCTTCACTAATCCAGATTACTTAAAAGCTAAGTAACACTCCATCATGCAGAAGAGAGTGGTGTCATGATGATTAATAAGCTGATATGCAAGAAATGAGTATTCCACTGCTCAGTTATCTTTATAGCCAGGTATATATCTGTCAGCAGGCATTTTGAAGAGGTCACAAATCTTGAGTAACAGCAGAGAAGGTATTTAAGGAATTGATTGATGGGTTTGGAATTCAAAAGTGAAGCCCACTACTTACAGCTGAAAGGAAAAAAAAAAGCAATTTCGAAGTTGTAAATAAATTTTATTTATTTTGCTTTCTTGCTTTTCCCCAATGAGGATTTATTCATTAATCTAAAAGGAGAAAGGATCTCTGAAATGACCAGAGAAGAACTGAAATATCCCAGAAGACAAAATTGATCTGTATATGCTGAAAATAAGAGACTACTCTTACTGCTTTGCAGAAGCAACCCTGTCAGAAGACTCTACAGTGTCGCCAGCAATGGATTTGGTAATCGTTATAGTCTCACTCTGAGGATTATGACAGCAAATTAGTCCATTTTTCAGAAGAAAATTACTTGATTATGGTTAAATTAAATGTTTTCATCATATCTACCCATAGATAAACACGAGGTAAAAAAGATTGTACTCTTTCTGAAACTGAAATATTATCAAATATAAAAGAAAAAATATTGCTTGCCTTGAATCTTCCTCTTGAGGTCGGGTTGTACTTTTTTCCCCATTGCTATTGTGTTGTTTGTTGGGTTGTTTATTTTTTCACCCAAAGATCATTAGCTGTTTGGCATAAATGTGAGCACATGAATACATCTTGCAGTAATAACTTTTACAAATCTGATGATGCATTTCAGAAGAGAAAGCTTTTCTCGACTGTAATAACTCTTAGCAACTTTAGTGAAGAAAATGAAGATGGTGTTAAAAATTATAATCAATGACTCAAGGGAGAGACTCAATTTACTTTGCCACATTACAGGAAAATGGAAATTCGCAAACAGCAAACCTTCCACAGAACAGATGCATAATCAGGCTGCCTGGAATAAAATAGAAGGATGGTGGCTGACTCTAACACTTTAGTGAAGACATCTCACCAAACAGAAAAAAAATCAGAAATATACAATGGGGAGACAAGCCCTTTATCATGGCTCAAAAAAGACTGCTGGAATTCGGCATGGTGGCCAATTGTGAGAATAGATCACTGAGAATAAAGACATGTTCATATTCAAGGGCTGTAGAACGTGGAAAATATTTACAGATGGCTTGCAAACATCTGCTAAAGGTGCACATCTGCTAAGCACGTTGCAAGTAGGCGGTTATGAAATGTGAACAGAGTCTACCAAACCCAGGAAATATGTATTTTTAATGGACTTTCTATAATTCAGATATACTACATCACTAACCAAAGCATTAGCCAGAAGGTTTATTAAGTGTTTCATTTTAAAGTCTCATATCTACCTTGTTTTCACCCCTCCATTTGTCATATGCCTTGGCCCCTGTTCAGGATTTGGCCCAGATACCACAATTTGCAGAAGAACTCTGAGTTTGGATACTCTCCCTATGACACGCTGATGGGCAGTTATGTAGGACTTTCCTTTCCCCTTCAGCCAGTTGCCCACATTAATAGCTTCAAATCCAGTTTTTGAGGCTCACTGTAAAGGAGGACCTGAGAGTCTTTTGCTACCCCAGCCGTGTACTGGGGTACTGCATACAGACACAGTGCAGTTGTACTGACTGGTATTAGATCAATATCGTCTTGTGAGTGAATTGCTCATGTCTCTCCAGGCACTCTGAAGCAATTCTTAAGACAACAGTCTTTTAGATAAGAGAAAAAAATGAGATTATTTCAATTCTGAATGCAAAGCTTCAAGAATCTGTTTAGAGGCAGAGGAGCATAAATAAAAGGTTATTAAAATTTATAAAACACTGCATAAATAAAAATTCATTAAATGAACAATGGACTTTTTTTTATCTCAGAGGATCAGTCTCTGTTTTCATCCGGAGGAGAAAAAGGCTGTCATAAATTTTATTCAAATCTCCTAATAGATGTCCAGCCCTCAAGCAGCACCTTCATCCCAGCTACTGCCTCCACTGAATAAATCATGACCCGAGGGCATATTTGTCCTCATATATATATTTATACAAATATCCAGTATCCCATGAATTCCTGGTCATATTGCAAACCTGCAGCAACCGTCTTGGATTTTTTCTGCTTATAATCCTTTAAATGTCTAATTAGGACCACAGACTGCTAGACCATATCCATAACAGTAAATCAAAAAACCAGGGCAGTCACCAAGCTATTACCTTGCAATCATCTATATGTTAAGTGTAACCCCTGATCCTGGCACAGTTTGGGCCCAAATCAACATAAAAGCTCCCAGACAATTCCCAGGTCTGATCCAGAAGTTAGAAGGATCACGAGATCATTCCCAGTAAGCGGGAAAGATAGCTGATCCCATTTGGAAAGCTGAGACATTCACAGAACAGACAGAAACTGCCATGCCAGTTAGACCCAGAGCTAACAACCAGTCTCCAGCCTTTTTCAATTATTAATACGGTTTTAGCCCTACTGCGGAGCCTCAGAAAGGCTGATGTCTTGTCAGTGGTCTGGATGGAGCCATCACACAGGGAGGCAATAAACAAAAGTTGCTCCTGCCAAGCACAGCAGTTGGCAAAGTTCTAGCTTGAGCTGTACAAATCATGTACCTATGTGACTGCTGCATCTCTTGTAGGCTCACACGAATCAGCTCTGTTTGGAAAACTCTATGTGACAAAAGGGATGCTAAAAAGCATCTCTTACATGAATATATGAAGACTCACAGAGAAGGCCTGGTTTTGGGTACTTATAGATTGTAGACATAATCCCAGCCAGGTAACTTTGGGGATTAGAGGAGTTTTTGGGATAAGTGACTGTCTCTGTCTGGCTCTCAAAGTCACAATGTACCCTGATGCTCTTACACAGACGAGAGGAGCATGTTCCCGTCACAACCTGTAAAACCTGAGTATTTAATTCTACTCTCAGAGAGTAACAGTGTCAGTTCTGGAGAGCTGATGCATCAGTCACCATTGTAACTGTCAGACATGAAAAAGAAAGAATGCCTAGAATCATTAACGAGAATAAATGTTCACGATTTGTTATGCATCACATCTAAAAATAGGAGCTTTTTCAACAGTACAATATACCTCCAGTGCAATCTGGTGATTCACTGGGGTGGTCAAAAGTGAAGGGTTTATTTATTCCAAAATGGTGATTTACCAGAGTTCTTATTATTGTCCTAATTCTGTTACTGCTGAAGTCACTGATGTCATCACTAACTTCCCACTCTCAAAGCTAAAGACCAGAAGGCTTTTAAGATAATCTAGTATTTCCTGCAGAACATGTTTCAGGGATTTCTCTAACTGGTTCTCCAACAGATTTTCATTCAAAAATTAATAAAGAACATTCTGTAACCGTATCCTCCATTTAGATACCACAATAGGATGGTAAAATTTATGGTTAATTTCTCACATTTCATTTCTAAGTAGCTAGACTGTGGGAACCTCAGATAACAATACATTTTTGTCATTGTGTTCCCCTGATGGTGGAAATCTGTTTTATTGAAATTAATGTGTCAACCTGTTGTCATCTAAATTCTCAGTGCAGTAAACAAAGATCAGAGGGTTAGCACAGCTGCCTGGATAGAGATGAGCCTTCTGGCTGACTGTGAATTATGCTGTAAGCTTTATTGATGGGGTTGGACAGACTTCCACTGCCTACAGCAAGAGTTTAAGCATCTGTACCTAGACACTTATGTTAGACATACCAAATTAACATTCTTAAATTGGAGCTGTATACCACTCTAGGGCTTGCTTCACTGGTCCAAAACCAGCCTCCTGGTGCACTGTCACAGATAATAGATCTGCTAGTAAAGAGTAGGACAAGGTCCACAGGAGAGCCATGATCTAGAGCAGCTGCTGAAGGCCAGGTTGGAAAAATTTGCTGCCTAAAACATCAGTAGATGCCTTTCCTAAGAAACTATTGTGAACTAGATTTGTGTCAGATCCAACTTGTCTCTTTCACAACAAGTCCAGATAGCAAAATATTTGATACCCTACCTTTTCACTCAAGGAATTAGGCAAAGCATCTTGGCCAGTGAATATTGCTAAAATATGTTTGTTGCTTTTTTTTTTCTCTCTCTCCTCTGTTAATAGCTCTGTTAGGAGAAAGATATCAATTCCCTGTGGAATCGACACCATAGGGGCTGGAGATGTCCCTGTTTCTGACTATAGGGTTGGACCAGCAAGGAGCTCCTGTTGTTAATGTCATAGAATCATAGAATCACAGAATGGTTTGGGTTGAAAGGGAGATCAAAGCCCATTTGGTTCCAACACACTGATGGGCTTTGCCTTGGTCAGCAATGACTCCAGCCTTGAGCCAGCTGGTGTTTGCTCTGTGGGGCCTGCAGAAGCTGCTTCTTGCAGAAGCCACCCCTGCACCCCCCTCCTCCACCAGAACCCAGCTATGCAAAACCACAACAGCTGGGTCCCCAGAGCTGATTGCAGAAGTCCAGGTGGGGTCTCACAATACAGTGCTACAGATTTTAAGCTGAGATATAGTCCTGCACCCACTTTTATTACTGAGCTCATAGGTATCAACATGTTCTCTTGCTGTGTTTTGTACATCATCAAATACAATGAACCAGAGCAAATGGAGACTACACTAACTCCAGAACTGGAAAATGTAAATGGAATTATATAACTATAATATCATATATCATCGATAAAGTATTATTAGTTTAGTTCTTGTTGTGCTTTTTCTACATTTAAACTCATGTTATTCTTTGGATGCTGTGTTGCATCCTGGGGATATGCTGCATTTTCTGCATCAGAAATGCAAACACTTGGTGATGGAAAACATATCTGAGCATTCAAAACAAACAACTGCATCTTAGAGGTAGCTTCTTGAAAAAAAGCCAATGTAATGTCCCTGTGCATGCAAACAACAAAATCAGTCCTGATTTTGAGCCTTTTATTTTGTTTTTTGTTCATTATTTTATATTAAACATACATAATAAACAACTTTCCCTTTCAAAAACCTTGAGAAAAACTAATATTTAGTATTTACATGAGTTTCTAATTTATTTTAGAACTATTTTGTGCTCAGTGCAAATTTGTCACATACATCCCATGAAGGAATAGTTCAGTATTTGACTTGCAGATAACACTTAAGTATGTATTAATAAAATAAATAAATCCCTAAATACTGAAACTTTCCTCAGAGGACTTACAGCATGAAAAGCATTTTTCACTAGTGCAAAAACACAGGAGATTGCATATTCCATCACTCCTTGGGTATAAAACATCCTTCTTCATTTCCCTCCTTCTCATTCTAGGTCTCCAAGGCTTAATTTTTTAACATCATTTGAAAAGCTTAAGGGCATAATAAACAGTTTGCAACTTTATATCCTCTCAAATTCAGAGAACGGATTTTCTGACAACACATTCAGCCTACAAATAGTCCTGACACTACAAATGAAAACAGCAGGTACAACAGGTGAGTATAATATGGGGTGAAGGGAAAGAAAAATAACAAAAGAAGGTTTTTTCCCCTTAACTTTCAGCTCACTTATCCTCAGTATTTTTTATTTTTAACACAAAAGACATTTCTAGCTTGGGATATGTCAGAAGTACTGGAATTTGCTGTATGAAACAGTAACAGCAGAATAAATATACAATGGTTATTTGTTTCCTTCTAAATGAAATAATTGAGATCGTTAACACATTTCTGAACTTTCTTGATGAACTTCTTAACAATACATTGTTCAAACAAGGCAACTGGAAACTGGATTACTGAAAAGGTAATTTGGGATCACCCAAACCTCAGAATATTATGTTAATTTACCTGTCAGATGTCCAATTGCATATCTGTGTTAAACTATAATTCAGCTTTGATGAAACTTCTGTTCGTTATGTTTGCTTGACTGATGAATAAGAAATTTAGCTTTTGGTTATACTTAGCATTTTTATTTCTTCTCTGTACTTGAAGATTAGCATTAACTAAAAATCTCTTCCCCTTGTGTAGTGCAATAAATGGGGATTTTGTCATTTGTGGTTATTTTTTAGATCATGTGTTTAGAACTGTTCTTACATTGCTAAGGAGTCAAGCTTCAGAGATTCATCAAAATCTGGCTTTTGTTTCCAAAATGTTATCTGCTCTTTCTACTATGCAGCAGCACTTACATAGTGAAATAATGTATATGCACACACTTAAAATAGTCCTGAATATCTAAACTGTTCACACAGTACTTTGGGTCCCTCCTGAATGAAGAATCCCACAGGCATGTATTATTTTAATTATTAGTTGAAGCAAAATAGATGTATTCGACTTGGGGAAAAATCTGCACTTTTTAAATTCTCTTTTTATATATACTCTTTAGTAAATGGGTAGGCTGTTTAGGAGATGCTTAGTATATGTAAAGATATGTTGTGATAATGCAGATATGCAGAAACACCATTCTAACTAGGATTTTTCATCTTTCTGATAGCTGAGCCATTGTGAGCGTATAGCACTTGTTAATTTAACATTGTTCTCTTGGCTACTGTACAAATAAAAAGCCCATGACTTGCCAAAAGTTTACTATCTGGAGTCCTATTCCTTGAATGAAGAATTTATGCATGTGCTTAGATGGCGTATGTGAATAGTCTGATTTTATTCACTCTTAACTTGTTCCTGGCCTAAATCTTTTGCTACATGGGTAGCCAGGCCCAAAGGAATTTGGAGAATGGAGTTAAATCCAGTTGGTTGCTGGTGTTGTTCCCCAGGGTTGAGTACTGTGACCAGTTCTCTTGAATCTCTTTATCAATGATCTGGATGAGGGGATTGAGTGAATCCTCAGGAGTGAATCCTCAGGAGTGTTGATCTGCTTGAGGGGAGGAAGGCTAGATCTGTAAGAGGTATCTGAAGGGGCTGGATCAATGGGCTGAGGCCAACTGTGTGAGGTTCAATAAGGTTCAGTGCCAGGACTTGCACTTGGGTCACAACAATCCCATGCAGCACTACAGGGGAAGAGTGGCAGGAACTTTGACTGACAGAAAAGAACCTGCTGTTGATTAACAGCCAGTGGAGAATGAGCCAGCAGTGTGTCCAGGTAGCCAAGAAGGCCAAGAGCATCTGGTTTGTGTCAGAAATCCTGTGGCCAGCAGAACCAATGCAAGGATTGTCCTCCTGTACTTTGCACCTCAAGTGCTGTGTTCAGTTTTGGGCCCCTCGTTACAGAAAAGACATTGAGGTGCTGGAGCATGTCCAGAGAAGGGCAAAAAAGCTTGTGAAAGGTCTGGAGCACAATTTTGATGAGGCGGGGTTGAGGGAACTGAGGTTGTTTAGCCTGGAGAAGAGGAGTTTGAGGGGAGACTTGCTCTCTTTCTCCAACTACCTGAAAGGAGGTTGTAACCAATTGGGGGTTCGTCTCCTCTCACAAGTAACAGGTGATACGACAAGAGGAAGTGGTCTCAAGTTGTGCCAGAGGATGTTTTGCTGGGTATTAGGAAAACATTATTCACTGAAAAGTTTGTCAATCATTGAAACAGGCTACCCAGGGAAGTGGTTGAGTCACCATCCCTGGAGGTATTTGAAAGACGTGTAGATGTGGTACTTAGGGACATGGTTTAGCGGTGGGCTTGGCAGTGCTAGGTGTATGATTCGATTCAACGATCTTAAAGGTCTTTTCCAACCTAAATAATACTATGGTTCTATGATTCCATGAAATATTAAATAGGACTTCTGTACTGCTTGCCAGAGGGAAACAACTATGCAGCCACAACATGAATTATAACTCTGAAATGGTTTTGTTTTGTCTCAGCTGAATCACTCATGTCTGTATGGCTGGATGTGAGTCTTGGCTGAATGATAATCAACAGTGTCAGGTACTTTGCTGTCTTAGAAGAGGCTGACACAGAGCAATTAGTGTATTAGTTTTTCCACTCTGGAGATCTGTGTTCAACATGTTATTTAGGATTTAGACCCTCAGCAGATAATGTAGTCCATTCAGCTTGGTGGAGCCAAACTAGACTCTCTGAGGAGTGGGGCCTTGATCCCAGGTGAAAAACCCACTTGCTGGCTTCCTTCTGTCCTCTCATTCATTCAGGCATTAATTCATCACTGTATCAGATGGGAAATACGGAATAAATGGCAAATATTTTAAAGACGGAGGCTTGCAAAGTCTCCCAAAATAATTTCCACCTAGTTTGAAATCTCATTGACTTGCTTTGCTTTATCATCACAGTAGCATAAATGAGATATTTTAAACTTATCTCTTCTTTTGGTGATTCCCCACCACCAGCTATGCTTCAGCACAATTGAATGTCTTTGATAATCTGAACTAGGAAGACCAAGGAAGAATAACAATGTGAACCTGAGAAAGACAGCTATCAATGCTGAGAGAGCCTGCAAGGCACATCCATCCTTTGCTCGGAGGGAAGATGGCAATCATCTGAGGGTAAATAGGCAAAGGAGGAAAAATCATTGGATCCAAGTAATTTTCCACCTTTAAAAAGGTGGTGAGAAATTATGCATTCACTCTTCTTTCTTAGGACAGATGAAAAAAGCACTCCTTGGTAATGCAACCTCTAAGCCACCATAATCTTGAGATTTTAAAATATTCCTGTTAAGATTTTAAAACAAATAAATATTTCTTCTGGGCTGAGCCTTAAACTATTCAAATAAAACTACCTGTTTTGCGTCTGGGACTCCAAACTAAATGCCCCATCCCCTTGGGTGGTAGATTCTCTAAAACTCAGAGATTTATCTTTGTTAATAAAACACACATATTTCACTTCTATGACTTTGTTTCTGTCTGATTAAAAAAAAAAAATCTGACAATATTTTACTTGTTTTGTGAGGTAAATCCAATGCTGTCAAAACTTTCCCCAGCTTTGGGTTGACTTTTGTGAAAGTTCCTACTGATTACATTACATTATCTTTTATTTCGTAACTTCGCTGCAGGAGATAACACAGATGTTAGTATTCCTGACACATAAAATGGAGCTTTTTAAAATAATGACTCTAAATGTCTTTCCTCCCAGTGAATTAGACACATGACACCCTCTGCTATTGCTTCATAGTTGCACTCTTCAGTCCGTGAAATAACCTGATCCACAAGAACATTTTTTAAAAAATACACTCAGAAGAGTATTTTTGGAAGTGCTCCTTCAGGTAAGATATTCTTAATTAGTACAGAAACATGTTCCATATTTACATTTAAGCTTCCCAAGGTGTTTTGTATTCTGACTTTCCCACTTAATATCTCTGTCTGTATGATGTGTGTATCATAGTATCTCTGTAAGTATGTCTGTGTGATGGCTCTACACCCCTTTACTGAATGAAAGTCGGGTGTTATTCTGCTATTGGTGACTCTGTAGGACTGAGTTTGGTACTTAACAAGAAAATTCATTAAAAACATCTTTCTAAATCAAACCTTTGTTCTAAGTGATACCACCGTGTATCTTCAGAGTCATAATTTCCCCAGGCAAATCAAACCAACTGGAGGGACCTTTTCTCTTCATGGAAATTACTTCTTCAAACAAGGAATCTCAGAAGTGGGAGAAGAATTGAGTAGTTAATTGTGGACCACCAAGCTCTACAGTGAAGTATACCATGACAGGAAATACTTCTGATTGTGTTTGCTCTTACCAAGCAGACTATAGACCAGAGACATCCAAAAGGGGAGGATGGGAAGTGTTAGTAATTAATTTATTTGCAGAAACTACATGCTAGATGGTGAGGATGACAGTAAAACTCATAGACTTCAAATCTGGCAGATTTCCTACTTTTGCTATGAAAGACAGATGATGTTTCTAATTTTCCACCTTTGTGGGCTTGTAACCGATTTACTCACTGACTTCACAAAGGTCTTCAAAAGGCATAACCAAGAGTGCAGAGACACGTCCCTCAGACTGCCGTTTCATTGTATTACTCTAATGCCTGTGACATCTTTTTTAATCAGCACATTTAATTTTGGAGATAGTCTTGCAGAAGATTGCTAGAACGACAACACGAATTGCTTTGTTTTTTCCTATGCACTGGAACAGGGGCACCACTGGTGATTAGTTTTGTCACTAAGGCAACTACTGGCAGGGAGGGAGAAAGAAAGGGTTTTACAGAGCGATTCTCCTATGGCAGTTATGCACCAGCTTCTCTAACACACAAATCCTTCCTTTCCTTGCAGCATGCACGAACGCCTGGTTTACTGCGTGTGAAATTGTTTGCCCCTGCAATATTAAGAGAGAAGACAAGGGCTGCAGGATGTAAAAGAGGGGAAGCTGCCTGCTGCAGTATGATCTGTGCTCTGCTTCTCCGTCTAGGCATGTGTGTTCATGACTAGATGTACATGAATCAGTTCAAAGCAAGGCAAGATGCCTCCCTCCTACCTCCTCCGCCCACTTCCCCAACATAACACAAACCAGAGGCTATACAATCATGCCAGGATGAGAGAATCGATTGCATCTCTGTCTCTTAGGAAGAGGCAGAGCCTGTAATGCAGATGTTTTTACAGCTGTGAATGCTGCTAATGATTTAATGGGTTAGGATAATTGATCCCTAGCATAGTTGTTTTTACAGATTGGCAGGGGGGAAAGGGGTTGGGGGAGGGAAAAGGGAAGAGAGTGGTAAATGTAAGCAAAAAAGGATGTGAGCTGCCATTAAACGCATTTCTGTTTGACAAGACACAGCATTTTTAAAAAAAATAATGTTTAACAGAGCCAGCTTGGAGAGAGGCCTAAGACAGAGAACAGCAATAACCCCTAGCGAGTCCTCCCTGGCTCTGGAGGTCCTGCTGTACCCCGTATTCACAGTGCTCCTCTTTTTTGCATAAAGTCTTTGCTTTACAAACAGCAAACGATCAAGAACAGACTGAAATACAGTTCACAGCTTCAGTTCCTGCACTGATAAATACTTCTCACCTCTAAATGCCTTATCCATGCTTTCAGAGTATCAGGTTTCCTATGGATGTCTTTGTTGTTTTATCAAGTCATGACCCTTCTTGCAATATTATCTAATAATGAAACAGCAAATAGCTTACTTGGGACTTCAGTGTATATTATTTATCTAGCAAGAGTTATTAGAGTCCAACTGAAACAAGAAAATCCCAGTCCCAGGACACTGATACATAATTTTCTTTCTCTTTTCTCTGCTATATGCATAATATTAGGACTAACCTTAGTCACAGCAAATAAAAAGTTGGGGGGGGGGGGGGGGTGGGCAGGGTGAGGAGAAAAACAACAACCAGTTGTTATTATTCCTATACAACTTCATAGAATAAATATTTGTAAGGGCTAAATAACCAGAGGAGGAGATTACAGTGAGATATTGAAAATCTCCACCTCCAAGATTGTTTAAAACACAACCAGGAGTGGGAACTCCATTATTTAAACAGAGGTGCCTGTTACCATAACAAGTGTCCCAGGTGATCTCACCTGGCCTTCCAGTTGCCTCATCAGCAAGGAATAGGTGTGCTGGAGGTCATGTGTCACACATACAAACTCAGTACAGGCTGATGGCACTAGGCACATTATTTGACAACTGAACCCCACTACAGATATCTTAAAGATAGATTCCAAACTGTATTCCAAATACAAAAATCGTTAGTCATAGTGGTTCTGTGTAGCCTCAAAATACAGGCTTATAGTTTCCCCAAATGTTAAGATCAGGTAGGTGATGGATTTAATAGATGATATATAAAAATAGTAATTGTTACTACCATTATTGATGTATGATTAATGATAAAAACAGAATTAGTCTTTCCTCTTGTCCCTGCACAGATATGTCTTAGAATATTTATCTGGTAAAATTGCTTTTTATTTTTAAATCTATCTTGACACATATACTTACTCATATCCTCAGAATTACTTGGCATGGATGTTTCTTTGCTAATAATATCAAACCCAGAGTAACTTCTACTAAAATACATGATCTAATTTCTGATACTGTTCAGAAAAGTGGAGGTTATTTTAAATCTAAAGAGGCATAAATTTGCTGGTAGATTCTGTGGGTGGGATTCACAGGTGATTCAAGTAGTCCCAAAGATTTCACTTGCATTCAACGGCATTTTACAGGCATAATCCTGCTGAGATGTGGGATAAGTCTAATAATTTCTGACATAAATACTGTGGGTTTTTTTCTAGTAGGTTTGGTTTGGTGTTCCACTTCTGTTGATTAGGATTTTCTATCCTTGCACTTCTGAATTTTTTAGAAAATTTTGAATTTTGAAATCTAAGATTCAGAACCAAGCACTGGGAAATGCCTCTGCTTATACAAGTGCCCTGTGAGCCTGAAAATAAACAAGCAAGAAGAAAACAAACAAACAAAAATCCAGCCTGAAAATAAACAAGCAAGAAGCAAACAAACAAGAATCCAGAACTGCAATGATTTAGACTATGACTGAAAACATCACCAGGACAGAAAGTCAGGTCACAGAGCTGCTGACATCACAGTTCTTCAGTATGTGTGTAGATGTGTATGCAGTGAGATGATTCACATAAGCACCTTCCTAGCACATCACCTCCACGTTCAAACATGGTGGCACAATTGCTGTTGTCTTGTGCATCTTCCTCTCACTTGTCTGAAAGGGAAGGGAAGAAACCCAAGACATTCAAGCTGAAGCACAGATCCTTTACCAGCCCTAAGACACAGAAAGGGTGACAAGTGAAAAGCGATAGGTGATACGACAAGTGGAAATGGCATTAACTGTGTCAGGGCAGGTTCAGATTGTATGTTAGGAAGAAACTTTTCACTGAAAGAGTTGTTGGGATGTGGAATAGGCTGCCCAGGGAGGGGGTTGAATCACCAACTCTGGATGTGCTTAAAAGATGGGTAGGTGAAGTACTTAGAGATATGGTTTAGCACAGGGCAGGAACGGTTGGACTCAATGATCTCAAAGGTCTTTTCCACCCCAGTGAATCTGTGATTCTGTGAAAGAGAAAGTGATGTGGAACAAGGTGACCTTATCCTCCACAGGCTACTAAAATGAAGGTGGATGATGTAACACTGAGTGCTTCAAAGTGCTCCTTTCTGAGGTGCGATATGGACTCGAAGATGACATAGGTCTAAACTATAGTCTCCATTAATTATAAACTAGCCATTAACTATTCAATTTGGCATTACTGTCTGAAGCAGGTAAGAATAATATTGTACGATATATAGTTGAGGAAAAAATCTTGTTGTCGATACTGAATGATCACACCTCCAAAAAAGTGTCAGGAGAATCAAAATACACACTTCTGAAAGCAGATATGTTTCTTATACCAGTCACTATAGTAATAAAAAAAACCCCAAGGCCTTTCCCCACAAGCATCACTACACTTTCATAATCATAAACAGAAAATGAAAAAACAAAGAATAAAAGTTGATAGACCTCATGGATCACTTGGCTGCCAGGGCAGCTGCTTGTTTCAGACCACTGACTTGGCTGAAGTTTGTTAGAAGAACATTGGATCTCAGTGTATTTTTTTAACTCGGTGAAATAGAATCATAGAATCATAGAATGGTCTGGGTTGGAAGGGACCCCAAGGATCATAGAGCTCCAACCCCCCCTGCCACAGGGCCACCAACCTCCAGGCCTGGATCTACACAAGGTTGCCCAGGGCCCCATCCAACCTGGCCTTGAACACCTCCAGGGACGGGGAATCCACTACCTCTCTGGGCAGCCTGTTCCAGCACCTCACCACTCTTTCTGTAAAAAACTTCCCCCTAATATCTAATCTAAACCTTCCCTCCTTTAGCTTTAGTCCATTCCCCCTTGTCCTGCCATTATCTGCGCTTTTAAAAAATTGAATCCCCTCCTGCCTATAATAATCTATTATCTAATATAATCAGAGCCTTTTTTTTTTATGACAGATTTAATCCAGCTGATAAATGTCACCGGATTAAATGATTGCATTGCATTGAATTTTGACAACAGAAAAGAATACTAAACTTTGCAAACATAGTTTATCCGTGGTCAGGGTTTTTTAGATTTTTTTTTTTGAGTAAGTCAACAAACACTTCCTTGTTCCTCAAGGAAGAAAAAGCAAACTGTCATCAGATTCCCTTAAGTATAGAGGGACTCTTTGTAGGAGCCAGTATTTAGAGTGCAAAAGTTTATGTCCTTCTATTGTTTCCTGTGCAAAACAGCATAATATACAGCAGTTATTAGAGAGAATGCAGCTGGACTTGTTTGAATGATCATCCCAAGATACAGCACATCAATATGTTGCATCTGATTTCATTCCAGCATGCTGTTGAAATAGCAACAACCTACAAACACATCTTGGCAGATATAAGCCCACCAGCAGGTTAAAATTCCCTGAAAATGTAAAGCAGCTGTTCCACAAGGGAAATGGTTTACATCTGCCCTACCCTGCTCTCAGACAGTGAAGGAAATACTATGACAGAGAACTAAGTAGAAAAAAACCCAAGTTTCTTGGAAAAAACAGCACTTAAAATGTTTCTGCTCCCTTTACTTGTGTTTAAGTCAGCCATAGTGCTTTAACTCGAGGAGTATGGACCAACAATGCTGTTGAACTAGAGTTAAGGTCCATTCACAGCCATATGTCAGTGACATGTTTTCAAGTACTTGCTCAGCATTTCAGTAAATACATCATTTTGCTATGGCACATCGTTGTTACAGAATCAAGGAATTATAAGGGTTAGAAGGGACCTCTGGAATTCATCCAGTCCAACCCCCTGCCAGAGCAGGATCACCTCATGCAGGCTGCACATGACAGCATCCAGGTGGGTTTTGAATGCATATAGAGATGGAGACTCCACAACCTCTTTGGGCAGCCTGTCCCAGGGCTCTGCCACCCTCAAAGTAAAGAAATTCCTCTTCATGTTTAGGTGGAACTTTCTGTATTCAAGTTCATGCCCATTGCCTCTTGTCCTGTCACTGGGCAGCACTGAAAAAAGACTGACCCCAACCTCCTGACCCCCACCTCTCAAGTCTTTATAAGCACTGATGAGATTCCCTCTCAGTCTTCTCCAGGCTAAACAGTCCCAAGTCCCTCATCCTCTATTCATAAGAGAAACATTATGGTCCCCTAATCATTTTCGTAGCCCTTTTTTGTACTCTTCAGCAGCCCCCTGTCCTTCTTGAGCAACAGCTTTATTTTAGAAGAAAATGAACCATGCCCTTAACACTGACTCTGTGGACTTGATAAGCATCTACAATAAGGGAGTGTAGGCTGACTAGATCATGTAGATGTCTACTTTTAGTCAGTACTGCTTTTGGAGAGATGGTATTAGCTGCTTGGTTGTACCCTGGGTTGCCAAGCAATGACACCAACATAAAACAGCAGAAGGTTGAGGAGTAGACCAAGAAATTCTTTGTCAAGGGTGGAGGCTGCTGAGAAATATTTGCTTCCAGTGTTTTCCATTGCTATTACTCTACATGATCGTCTTGAAAGAAAGGGAGAGAGTCTTACAGATGGAAAGGAGGTGGATGCTGGAGGTGGATATGGACAGACTTGTTGAATATTTTGAGTAACTACTAAAATGGCCTCTGCAAAAACCTGCAACCACCCAGGAACACAGTGGGCTCCTGTAATGTAGGAGATATCATTTTTTAACAGGGTAACTGAACATCAGCAATGGATTACTGAATTTAACATAAATATATGTGATAGTGATTCAATAATTTCCTTACTTTTCATGATAAGATTTTAGTATTCTTTGCAAGAATTTCTGTGTGCAGTTTAAGCAAGGGTTTATAAATAATTCATTCTTAGATTTGGATTTTGAAACAGGTTAGGAATACATTACTATGGTTTTAAGGTGGAAAACCATGAAATTAACAGCATTTCAGTGAAACTCAAGGTCGGTTCAATTTAAGGGAATTATGAACATCCATCCACCCACCCCTACTCAAAGACAATGTGAGAAAAGCAAAGGAAAAAAAAATCATGCTTTGTTGAGAGAGGGAAATTTGCAATGGAGCTCTTGTGATGAAGGGTTTATTGCAGAAAGTCAGGCAAACGCTCATTATAACCAAATAATCTTTTCATCTGAATTGGTTTTATTTCCCAAGATAGATCATTGTCCAAGAAACAATCTGCCCAGCAGGTCTAGAAAATGGACAGCAGGAATTTGAATGTTTTTGGAAAGAAAGCGGATATATTTACTCACAGTAATTTTTCACTGCCTAGGTAGTACAGCAGCCACTTGACACTGTCTTTGTCCAGATATTTATGTCCTTCCTCTTTGGCATCAAAGCTGTCTTCAAACTCCCATTTTTCTTGTACTCCCTTTCTTTTTTCTCATGCTTCAAAGTACTCATCTCTTTTCTTAATTCATTGTTTTGTTTTTCAGGGACATGGAAAATTTTGGCTTTGAAAGTGTTATCATCTCATCTCTTTTCCTGTAATTAGGCTTGGCCAACTGGTCAACGTAAGCAATCCAGTCTGTGGTTGTTGTGATCTTTCTCAGCTGTTTTGTGGGGTAAAAGAACACAACACAACAACAAAACAATGGGGAAAAAAACAGTAAACTGTCATCTCCATGCAAACAAGGACAACATGTTACTTTTCCCTTGGTTCATGACCATTAATTGCTCCCAGATTTTGGCGAATTTTTGAACAAGATGCCTTGTTTTTTCTTTGAGGGGAAGACTTAATAACAAAGCAGGACTGCAGCAGGCATCATCAGAGACTCACTAGTGAGCATATAGTGAACACAGGCTAGTAAATGCAGTGCTACCCTCAGGCATGGCTGAAAAATTGTCTTTTCAGAAAGGCAATGGATGATCTGAAAAGGTGCCGTTCTTCCTTGCCTTGAGCAAGAAGGCAAACAAACTGCAAGTTAGATCTTCCTGTAGGGTTGAGAGAGCTGTCAAGTTCAACACTGAAATTGGCTTAAAATGGGAAGTTTGGGGGAGCTTTAATATTTATGAATCAGCAGAAATTTATTATGTTACTGTAGAACTGTATTGATTTGGCTGGCTTGTTGGGATCGTATTTCCTATTGATTCTTTAAAAACTTTCTTAAAGAAATTACTTGAGACACTTCTCAGTTGTCAGTCCAGGAATGACATATAAGAAACTACTGAAGCACAACATCTTACTGCTGACTTATGACCTGACAGAAGCATGACATGACCAAGAAAGACGCCTTGTGAAATACAAACACAAAGAACAACTTCTATCTGACCACTGGAATTGTCAGGACATGTTTCAGGATGTGAGGCAATGGGCTCAATTTGAATTACAGAAAACTGAAGGATGAAAAAAGCCTTCTTCACTGTGAGGGTGATCAAGAACTAAAACAGGTTGCCCAGGAAGATTGAGTTTCCATCCTTAAAGATATGCAAAGCCATCTTAGAAACAGTCTTGGGCAAACCGATCCAGTTGGTTCTGCTTTGGTTGGTTTGGTTGGATTAGAACCCTCCAGAGATCCTTTCCAACCTCAATTGTCACATGATTCTGTCATATTAAAGATAAATCTGGAGCCACAGAAGGCCAACGGGTATATTCATAGAATTATAAAGGTATCAAAATGATGTGGTTAACGAGTGAGAAGACTAGAAGGATGTATAACTCATTTTTATGTAGAAGGGTATCCTCACAGCTGGTATGTTTCATTCTGATGTATTCCATGTCTTGATAAAGATATCTGAAATAGCTTCCAATAGTGTATAGGAAAACCTGCAATTGGTATCAATGTTGTTTATGGAAAGAAGCCACTCTATTCCACAAAAGTGCTCATTGGCTTGCAACAGGTTAACAAGCACAGACAGGATTCTTGCTGTATGGTGTAACTGGCTACTTCCTTATATATTCATCTGTTTTGAGAATTACACTGTAGCCCTTCTGTGATGGAAGTGCTCCAGCCCTTAACCAAACGAGTAGCATTTTGGTACAGACTCCAAAGGAGAAAACCAGCACATCTTTGGTAAGTGATTGATAGCATGCTGAATTAATACTAATAAAACATTACTAATCCATGTAGGTATTAAATAGAAATTATTATAAATTTTGTATAAATAATGCCATTAGACATAAACTGTTTTCCAAGTCTGAGGCTAAGATTGGACCTAGACATACCCAAGCTCCATTAGGGGTTTAGAAAGCAAGAAAGTCCACGCTAAACCTCTCAACAGGAGGGACTTTCTTACCCTTTCTGTCTCATGCCTCAATGTGAATCATTTTAACTCAATTTTCCTTCATATATTTCTCCCATGCACTAATTAATAAGGTGTCCCTTGCCAGCAAAATTAATGAATATTGGTAAACCCTTGTTGAACTTTTTAAAATTCCATCAATTTTGTTGAACCCTGACAAATTACTGTGCCTCAATAAAATACATTGCTGCTTCTCTCTTTTGAGTGAGAAGCATTCCACTCCTATTTGACACCTTCATTTGACAACCAAAAGAGGTTGTCAAAAAGTTTCTTTATTTGGAGTGAAGAAGATTCTATCAACACTTAATATCCAACGGGATCAAAACTTTCTGATGAAGGAAAATGGATCAAAATTTTAAAAAATATTTATTTCTATTATGACAAAAAATACAACTGATGTTCATTTCTTGAATTTGTAGAATTTGTATCTGTTTGGTTTGAGTTTTTTTTAATCTTATTTGCAGGAAGGAACACAATAAAAAAAAAAAAAGGGGGAGCCATGGGGAGAAATCCCAATAGCCACATCGAAATGATGCTAAATATAAATGTATTTCACAATGTACTGCATTAAACAAATTATGATATTGTATGTTACCAGGGTGTTTTGTGTCAGACATGGATAATTTGGGAAATGATGTGCTGCAAAATTACTGCAAGATTTTGTAGAATTATTGTAGTGACATGTTAAACATGCCAGGAAAAGCCTACTCACAAACACTTGCACATTGTAATATTTGAACAATGATCCATTTAAAATGTTTCCATAAAATAATTTCATACAATGAAGGTTAAACATGAGAGAGAGAAATAGGATTGTATGAAGCTGCATTTTTAGGTACTTGCTGTCATGATTCCCACCATCTTATCTTCTATTTGGACAGGGGTTTAAAAAAAACCCAAACCAACAACTCACCTTGGAAAGTCACCTGGTATTATACATATCTGGAGATGCTTTCAAGTGTTTTAAAGCATTTAACCTTAAAACTGTGGTTATGTAAGTGAGTTTTAAATCTACAGCCAAAGACTTCAATGCCTATAATGTCTTTTGGATGTGTTGGTCAGGATTCTTATGCAATTGTCTCTTTCAAATGGAAAGGAATAAGTAGCAATGTTGTAGAATAAAGAACAGTGTTTTATACATCTATACAGAAGTACCTTCTCTCTTGGTTTCATTTCCAAAGACATTTTCAAATACAGATCCATCTATTTATCCCAAAAGAAATGTAGGTACATTAAGAGGGAATCACTGACAGTTTATGAGAGCAGAGTCATCTCCAGAAGTAAGCATTTGAGGGGTTACTGTCCTTCCCAGATGTGAGCCTTTTTGTCATTATAATCATCCAGTTCTGTTGAGCTGGCAACTCAAAGTATCAGCCTGGTGATCTGAAGTTGATGCAATTGACTCACAAGCTTGGGGGAACATTGGAGGAACAATCCTTAATTTGGAGAGCAACTAGTATGAGACCAACATAGTTAGGGTGAACTAATTATCAACTAAATAAAATATTTATGCTTATGAATCAAAAATTGATCAGCTTGGAAATTTACAGTCAACAAATCCTATTCACAATTATTCTCATATAAGACTGGCTCAATTAATCCAGAATTGGTGTTGTTTTTCCAAATGGTGACCTTTCATTTTATAAGTCCATATATCACCAAGAAGCTTTAACTACAGGATGGAAAATAATGACAGTCAAGATCTCAGGAAGCGTTTCAATATTATGAAGAATATACCACTTTGCATGTAGGTAAATCCAAGACTTCTCAAAATTTTTTGTTTCATTGAAAGCCAAAGAAAATGATCTGTGTGAGAAAAGCCAGTAGTGTGGTGGTTGTAACCCCTACCTGGAAGTGTCAAAGAGACTTTAGAAGCAAAGACAAGGGTCTTTCAAAAGTTAAATCAATTCTCATTCTTCCACGGAAGTCCATGGAAGAAGTTGGGACTGCTCTTCACATCATTTTGGTGTTATCAACCACCCCAACCAAGAGCCATCCCTTCTGTCATGAACAAGCCAGCATTTCACTTGAATACAGTGAAATGTGTGGTCATGTTTAAGGTGTTCATGAAGAATTCGTCTTGACTTGACTCCCTGAGCTCTCACTGCTCAGAGTTAACCTGCAGAGGATAAGATTCAGTCTTCACTGTGAACAAAATGGATGCAAGGTCCTGTCCAAAGGATCGGACAATTCATCCACAACACTCTAACTCCCACAAAAAATACACTGACATCTTTTTTGAGACTATGTGATTCTTTAAAAAGAGGAGTTGTTACTGAACCTGGAACTTAAAGAATCATAAATCTTCGTTGGACAAAATTTGCTTTCTGACTCACAATAAGGGGAAAAATGATTCATAGGATTCTCTTCTGGTAATTTATGCTTTGAAGTATGCAGTTTGTCACACAAGGATTTTCTATAGAGAAAAACATGATGTAAGTAAAGTTGAAATATAACAGCTGGAACCAATCAAGAACATTTAGATAAATTACTGTGATTGACAGCCACTTGGTTAGCAGATTAAAAAAAAAACCCAGAACAAAACACCATTTTCCACAGAAAGCTGTCCTTAGCAAAAGTGGTTCCAGCTGAAAATCACAGAATCACTAGTTTGGAAAAGACTTTGAAATCATAGAGTCCAACCATTCATCACTGTGCTGTTGTTAACAGAGGACAGAGTAACCCATCTTATGAACGAGCACCACTTCATCCTGTGAAGAAATGCAGCCACACATGAACATCTCATTACATGAGTGCACCAACACCTAGAAAATGTATTGTGAATGCAAAAGTAGGCATGCATGTTTAAAATCTCTGTCTTAAAAACTGGTAATCCTCCTTTCTTTCCATGCAGCAGTGCTAATGGTTCACCTAAAAAAAATATTTTAAAATCTTCACAAATCTTCTACATATAGATTGTAGATATTTCCCTTCTGTTCTAATTACATAACGTTGATTAATCTGTTCATCTTTCTAATGTAATAATTTTATTCACACACTATTTTAGACCTTCGAATGTTAGCTATGCCATGAGGTGAATGGTGAGCCCAATTAAAAGAATTCACATTCCAGTCAGTTGTTTGCCTCTCTTTTTTATTTTTTTGGTCACTTGTTTGCCCAGTGGTGATTAAGGTTGCAGTTCCACTCATTAGGGAAGTGTATTAAATGGTAATATCAATAACTGACAACAGCACTGCGATAGGACTGACTGTTCCACAAATCTATAAAAACATGCCAAACAAAGCTTTCTGAACATCGTGTCTCCAGGCATGGTGGAAATGTTTACTCCCCGCTTCCTAGCCTGGCTCGTGATCAATGTAAGGGATAAAACAAGAGAGTGCCTGTTAAGCACAGTAGCACTAAGCCCTGTGCTTTCAAGTAAAACTGCCTTACACTTAGAGGTGCCAGAAGAGGTTTACTTGGTTTTGGGAAAAAAAAAAAAAAATAGAAGAGAAAAAAAAGAAAAAAGCAAAAAATTAAAAGAAAACAACTTTCACACCTCTTCCACATGAATTGCTTCATGAACCATCACTGACAAATTCCCAGAGGTCAGGGTTCTGACATAAAGAAGTCTTGTACTTGTAGAAATTATACTCATGATCTTGTTGTAATACTGCAGTATCAGCCTGAGGCATTTTCCACTTTGGGGACTTGCTGTGACAGATGCTGTATAGAGATGTAAAGAATAACTGCCCTTACCATAAAGACCTTTTAAGACGGATGAGATAAAGGAAAGTTGGAGATAGAACTGGGAGAAATGAGAGGCAAGATTACAAAATTAATGGGATATTTCAGCCCAGAAGATGAAGAGGAAAATTTTTAAAACCAGCTTGAAAAAGTAATCGCAACTTACCATTAACCTACTTATTACTCAACAACTGTGTGATGGAGAAACCTTACTGAAAGAAATGTGTGTGTGCCTAGTTCTGTGTGGGCAGGGTTATGGCTTAGTTTTATGAATAAATATTGGATATGGAATCACATGGTCTGTCTGTGTATATTTTAATCCATTTTTACCTAATAATGGCCAATTTCCAGCAAATCCAGCAAAGTATCAGAATCTCAAAGACATTATATTTCAACATGAAAAAGGTCAGCATGGCATGCAGTCCAGGGATTGCAGATAGTTCCAGTGTCATTTCTTTCATGCCAGTGATGAAGAGTTGAGATAATGTCTACGGGTCCCTGGCCAGCTAGCTAACCAGCATTATGATCTCTTGCTGTTCTGTTCAAAAGGTCAGTAGGTGATGCTTGGGTGCCAATGATGTCATGAAGGAAAGATAGAAGACATGGAAGATATTTCTTCTAGAGATGAGGTATATGAGAGAGAAGTTATTATAATAGATGTGAAAAAGTAGAGAGGACTCTTAAAAGGAATGTAGTCATATCATAGTGATCGATTTGGAGTGTGCAGTTCAGAGAATCTGAGGGTGCTACATTTCAGCATGTACTGCCATGGGAGACCAAACCTTTCACAATGCTTCTCAGTTTTGACACTAACTTGAAATTGTGTACCTTTTTAAAAGTCCTAATAGAAAATGGATCAGCCTGTGCTTCAAGTCTGAGTTACCTTGAAAGCATCATTCTTTTTCTCAAAGAAAGGAAGCAATCAAACAGACTATTCCTATCCCAAATCCCCTTTATTCCAAAGTATTCTCATATCCTGATCAAGAAGGGCTGCTATACTTCAGCATCTTATGTTCAGAAAAAGCATTCTTTATGCCACAGCATAAAGTACGTATCTCTACAGAAAATATTACCAGGCCTTTGTGTTGACATCACAAGTTCTAAGAGCAATTTTCCAAGGTTAGCAGGCTTCAGCTTCTCAAATCTGTGAGACTCATCAATTTCCTGCTAAAGAGTGTTCAGCAGTATAATAGATCTTACTTTCAGGAAGCATTTATTGACCTTATATTACATTTTTTGTATTCATTCTAACTGCTTGTCCTTTTACATGAGTGAATTGTCCTAACAGTCAGGAGAGAAGGCAGCTGTAAAATATTTGTTTTTCATTAATGTGCTTAGTTCTTGTTAAGAAATCCTCTACTTAAGAGATCACCTGATTCACCACCACTCTGTCAAATCAAAACTGTTTAACAAAAATCATTTTGTGAGAGGAAAAGGAGAAACCTGCAGATAACTCTGCAAGACCAGTTGTAGTGACTCTTCAGCAAGTGGTGAGTTGGATATCTCTGGACTGAGGATAGCAAAAGTGGAGGACATTTATCACATGATTTTTTTTGCAGCGAACTTGGGTACATTCAAAGAGCTGTGATTTATTCCCCAAAGCATGCCCATACTCTTTCTGCTTCCATAAACATTGTAGGATCCACCAGCCTTAAGCAACACCAGACTGTACTGGATTCCATTTCAGGAGCTCCTTCCTGAAAATCTCCATACTATGACATTTATTTCTACAAAAATTCCACTCATCTCTGGGCTATGGATAAGTAATGAAGATAGAATAAAGAATAGTTAAGGTTGGAAGATCCTTCTCCAACTTCCCAGTCCAAGGGGCTGAAGCTCTGAAATGAGAGCAAAGCTTAAAGCACAACAGTCTTCCTCCAGTGACATGTTGTAGGACTGCGTCTCAACTCCAAAATATGCATGGTCAAGAGAGAATAACTCAATCAATAATTAGAATGGAGAATGCTGACAGACATCCCTGACCAGATATCCTGGCACTGCTCAAGGAAACTTTTGTCAGTGAAACTATCTTGCAAGCTTTTTTAATACCCTCAAAATAGATTAAAACATTTCCAAAATTTAGCCTTTATAACAGAGGTGACTACATTGTTTGTCACAGGAGGAAGATTACATGTGTTAAGCGACTAAAGAACTTCCTTATTTTTAGCAATGAATAATATTTTTAGGTGTTGCCATGGAAGCAGCTTTAAACGTGATCAGAATGGGGTAACACAGGACTTAAAAAAACCCTAGCAGAAAATTGTCTACTCATTCTTTGAGCACCCTAAAGACCTCAGGAAATTTATGAGACGACATAAACTGGAAGTGTAAGCAGTGTCATTACACAAGTCAAATCAGTTGAAATAATTTTGGAAATGGATCCTGAGATTTACAATGATGAGGAACACTCTTGAAACTGTAGCATGCATTGTAAACTGCAAGACATCGTTTCTGGAGGGAACTTAGTCTTATTCAATCCGATATGCAATGGAGCAAGATATTTCTTGCAGAACAGGAGACACATGTCTGTCAAAAGCTTAAGACCTTCAGGCAATATATATTGGGTCAAAAAGTCCCTCACGTTATGACAGCTTGATGTATGTCACAACATTAGGCACTTTATCTTTCTACTAAATGACAATTCATTTCCAGGTGGTTCTCTAGAAGTACCAAACTCAACCTATTGCCCAGAGAAGTAGTGGATGCCCCATCCCTGGAGGTGTTGGATGGCCAGGTTGGATGGGGCCCTGGGCAACCTTGTGTAGATCCAGGCCTGGAGGATGGTGGCCCTGCCTGTGGCAGGGGGGGTTGGAGCTCTATGATCCTTAGGGTCCCTTCGAACCCAGACCATTCTATGATTCTATGATTCTATTCCACCAGTAAATATACAGATATCAGGAAGAAATATTGAAAGGAGATGAATTCTTGCAGCTCCCCTTGAAAACAAGGTGAGATGCACAGAAAACAAACTGGTCCATATTTGCCCAGGTAAAACCTACCAGAATCCAATCCAACATTATAAAGCACTAGTTGTGTTGGTTCTCCTTTTCCCACTGGATGGATGTCCACAGGTAGAAAGGTGAAAATGGAAGGTCAGTATACTGTTTCTTCTGTCACCCTCTAAAATTTCCTCTTGAGAACAGGTGCAAATGTTTCTATGAAATTAACCTTTTGTGCTTATGAAAATGTATAATATTTTAAAAGCTGGGGCAAAATACCTCAGCATTGATTGGCAGAGTTATAAATGATTCCTGAAGGTGGAGAGCAGTACTAAAGGGATTGCAATTTCACTAAGAACACACCTTAATGTGAGTAGTATGCAGTGCTGAAATAAGGGATTGCAGTTCCACTAAGAATACACCTTAATGCGAGTTTTTACATTTTGATTGCACTTGATGCACTACAATCACCTTTACAGTTGATAGCATCAACCCTTGGGACTTGTCAGTCAGCCCATGATCTTATCTAAAAGAGAAAAGGACAAGGGAATTTGTCAGGTATTCAGGCACTGATGAACTTCCAGTAAGCAGCTGCAGCCTCTAACTTCCAAGAAACCTTTATAATTGGATCATTTCTAGTAAGTTTACTAGTTCCTCAAGGCTGGCTGCAAGGTTTGAATATTTTCTTAGAACAGTCCACCTCTTCTGTTCATGGTAGTGTATGGAGAAAAAAAACCAACAAAACAACCAAATAAAAAACCCAAAAACCACACACAGAAACCAACCCAGGAAGGGACAGCCCCTGTAATTTGCTTTAAGGTGTTAAAATACTTTTTTTAGGTAGAGAAATAGCTGGTTATTCAGGATAGGATTCCACTTAATGGTCAAAATACCTAAATTTGCAGCTACAGATCAATGAACCTAAATGAAAGGTGCCTTTCTTTGCATTAAGTGTTTACTCAAAGGAGATTAAATCAGCTTAACTAAAAAGCGTAAACTTTCCAGGGCCCAAAATTACGAATTCAGAGCAATACAGTAAATCCATTAATGATACCACAGATGTTCTTGGGCACATGAACTGATTCCTCTTTTGTGTAGTGTTTTGAAATCTTCTTCTTAACAAGATTTAGGTCTAATTATAAAGAACCCAAAGACAATGACGGAACCAATTCATTTATGTCCTTGTCACCAACATTCTTAAAACACTCCTGCCTTATTACTGTGTCTACAACTCTTAATGTTCTCCAAACCTGACAGCATGAATGAACCTTCTAAGTATAAAAATGGAAATGATGAAACATTTTTTCTCTGGAACAGGCAAGATGAATTATATATATTTTTGGTCCTACTACATTGCCAAGTTTAAAATTATATTTATCATTACCCATGAGGCATCTGAAGTATTTCACTGAATGATACTGACAAAATGTAGAAAATATAAGAAGGAATAGTTGAAAGAAAAAAAAATTAAATAAGGTATAGAGAGGATTAAATAAAACATCCTGCTTCTCTAACCAGCACGTGCAAGGGAATGTGAAGAAACAGTCGAATATTTGAAAAATTTTAGAATTATACAGCAAATTGTGACTAAGTAAGGAAAAAAAATGCTGTACTGTCAAGGGATGGGGATACATATATCCTAATAGAATGTCCCATCTCTGAATGCTGTGTTTAGCTGTTGGCTTCTGTTAGCTCTCTCCAGTTTGTCAGCATTTAATGCCTTTCACTCTACAAGCTTTTAGAAGCAGGATCATGCAGTCATTCATTTAAGCTTTTGTCAATAGTGCTGCAGTAGTTTATTGACAAAGCACGATTTGGGCTTCTAAGTCTGGGTCATCCAACAGTTTGCATCACTGCAGTGAGTTCATCCAGCTAGTGATTTTGAGGATTTTAAGAGCAGGTTATGCAAGTCTGCCAGGAATGGCTTCAGTAGGTGTTCCTGCATGGGGAGAATGGATAAAGAAGTCAACTTTTTCTGGTCCTCCTAGCCTTACTTATTATGTGGAAGGAAAAAAAAATTACAATAACAAGAGTTTTGGTTTGCTGCAGACAGATCAGAGAATCAGAGAATGCTTTGTGTTGGAAAGGACCTCAAATATCATCTAGTTCCAGTCCCCCTGCTGGAGACACCCTCACTAGACCAGGTTGCTCAAAGCCCCATCTAACCTGGCCTTAAATCCTTCCAGGGATGGGGCTTCCATAACCTCTCTGGACCCTGTGCCAGGGCCTCACCACCCTCAAAGTAAACAATTTCTTCCTAGCATCTAATCTAACCCTGCCCTCTTTCAGTTTAAAGTCATTATCCCTTGTTCACACTCCCTGGTGAACAGCCCCTCTCCCACATTCCTGTAGGACCCCTGGTACACCACAGTTAGGTCACCCTGGAGCCTTCTCTTCTCCAGGCTGAACAAGCCCAACTCTCGCAGCTGGTCTTCATAGGAGAGGTGCCCCTAGATCATTTCTGTGGCCCTCTTTCTCATTTCATCTATTTTCCTCTTTCTCATTTTAAAACAGTTTTATCTCCTTTAAGATCTGTTTGGGGGTTTTTTTGCATTTAAATACATCAAAGCACAGTAATGTCTAAGGTCCCTTCCAAACCATTCTGTGACTCTATAATTCTATGTCCCCCACACCTACACAGCAAATATTATGTGCTCCCTATTCAGGAAATTGGAGGGAAAAGTCCTAAACAGCCCATACAAGTTCAATGCTCTGCCTTCTCTTGGCTTTAGTTTGCTTGGGACTTAATAGTGATAAATGAAAAAAAAAAAAAATGCAATCCAGTTTCCAGAATTGTTCTTTTTACTAGTATTTGACCCAATTTGTGTAAATTCAGAGAAGATTTTTAATTAAGATTCCCCCCCCCTCGAGAATGGATATATTGATTGCTTTATTCTTCATTACAATACCTCTTAATTCAAGGATTGAAAACAAAACAGAACTATCCTAATTTTTTGTTAAATCAGTCTGTTTCAGTTACATTTACAGATTAAAACAGAAACACTTTCTGAAGAGAAAGAAATCCAAATGCTATAAAGGTAGTAAACCAAAACGCAACCAAACCAAAAACATTTGAATAACAATCTAATAAAAAACAAGAATAAAGGATTTTTTTCCTCACCAGCCAGGGGAAAAACTGATGAGCACAGAAGGTCTCTGGTCGTATTCAGGAGAAAACGGACTCCCAAACTTTCCTACATCCTTCATCTCCACAGGTAGTACAGCAACCTTACAACTAGATAAATTCCAGAATAATAAGCTCACACCCCATGTTTCCCTCAAATTTGACATCATTTTTTGTATGTGTTACTGGCCTGATAGGAAGAAGCAATCCATGACCACTTCCTCACCTCCCCTTTACAAGCACTTGTGCTTCTGCGGCCAGAGAGAGAATTGGTTCAGCTGAAGGAAAAGCACAAAATTAATCAGTTGCCAGATGATAAAATCTCTAATCTGTTTCTCTTAGGATCCATGGGAATGCTAATAGAGCACAAAAGCTCCTTACAGAGCAGCAGTTTGTGCTGGAGTGGAGTGGCTGTATACCTACAGCTTGAGAATTGAGTTTGTCTGAGAGAAATGCGGAATCATAGAATGGTCTGGATCCCAAGGATCATACAGTTCCAACCCCCCCTGCCACAGGCAGGGACACCAACCTCCAGGCCTGGATGTACACAAAGTTGCTCAGGGCCCCATCCAACCTGGCCTTGAACACCCCCAGGGATGGGGCATCCACCCCCTCTCTGGGCAGCCTGTTCCAGCCCCTCACCACTCTCGCTGTAAAAAACTTCCCCCTAATACCTAATCCAAACCTTCCCTCCTTCAACTTCAATCCATTCCCCCTTGTCCTGCCATTATCTACCCTTTTTAAAAGTTGATTTCCCTCCTGTTTATCTGCTCCCTTCAGGTACCGGAAGGCTGCAATAAGTATATCTGCAAAAGATATTAAATGACAGGTGTTGCAGAAGAACAAGTTCTTTTACTTATTTTTAAAATTACTGCATATTTTTTTGCTTCTTTTCCCTTATTCTCTGCAGAACATATATTATGACCTTCCCATATGATGTATATGTGTTATTTCTGTCCTGAAATCTTCAAGCTAATACCCTGAGCAGTGTTCAGTGTATTTTCAGCACCACACACAATGGGTGTTTTTATAGGTGTCAAAGTATTCAGTAGCTGCCACTTGCTTAATTCTCCTTGATGTCAGTGAATTTGTCATACTGAATGAAATTTTCTGGATGATAAGTGACAAAGACCATTACAGAAGTGATGAAGCTATTCAAAGTAAAAAGACCCAAAACAAAAAAAAAAACCCACCCCCCTCAAAAAACCCAAACAAAACACCCCCCTCAAAAAACCCCCCACCAACCAATGCAAACCACCAAAGAAAGAGAAAATGTAGAGGGTTTTATATTTTCATGTTTAATTCATATCACAGACATTTTGCCTTTGTGTCTCAGTCCCTCCTTTTTCCTACTTTCATACTTTTGCTACAAAATAAGCATCTAATTTTTCACTTCACATTTTCTAAACCCCTTCCCATCAAAACTTTTCCTTCTTTCTTCATCCCAAAAAACCCAAACTGGTCATTCATGTTCTTCATACTAGCCTTTTTCTGTGTTTATGTTATGATCCAGCTTTGACTTTAAGCTGCAGTTGTACTCATTTATTCTCCTCAACAGTACAAAATGTTTTTTTTTAATAAAAAATTAACATTAAAAACCACCCATACTACCCAGTTTCGTGTCCAACCACAACTGTGCACTCCTGTCATTGTCTGTACCTGCCCCTTGGAATTCCTCTCCATCTCCCACCTCTGTTTTTCCTCTCATGCTCACTTCTTACACCACTCTCACCACGACCTCTCATGTGTCCCTGACCAAAATCAAAACAGGCCTATGATCCCCTTTCTCTTCACCTGTGACCCATCTGCTCCAGAGCTGCTCAGGCATTTCCTGAAGTTTTCCCTCCTTAGGATCCATGGCTTTTCCTATCCTCATCTAATTTCTCTGGGCACTTTTTGTATCTTTCAGAGAATCTTCATTCCCTCTTCTTCTACCCCTTTATGATGGTTACACTCTTTGTTTTACCAAGTCACCCAGGGTGATCAGACAGGATCCTGAACTCCACAGTTGAGATACCTGTCTCCTAGATGTCAGTACTATCAGGTTAATCACATCCTTTCTATGTTCTCTGTTTTCTGAGGAAATCTTGCCTGATGCTTCAAACCCAAAGGGCTATAGTAGAGTTCTTAGCCTTTTCACTAACTCATCACACGATACTGTCAACCAAGCCACTAAATAATTAGAGCTCTCACACTGACCCATCAATCCACTGAACTAGGAATCTCCATCAATACAGAGATAGTTGGTATCTAAATCTTTCTAAACATCTTGATCTGATCATTCTATGATCTTTGAAGGTGTTACCTCCTACAAGATATTCTTACTCAAGATCTCAAACTCTCACAGCCTGATTTCCACCATATCTTTTTCCTTCATTGCTGATACTACTGTAAAACCCAGCAGAAGCTGCTTTCCCTCTCAACCTACTGCATCATCCCACTACCTCCCATTTCCTCTCACTTGAGGTTTGTTTCTAATGCTTTTTATCAAGCTCACCCATCCTTTTCCATTTACTAAGAAGCTGTTAACTCTAACCTAAATTAGCTAGGTCACCCACAATGACCCTATTATTTAATTGCCAAAGGCTTATTTACTTTGCCTGTTCTTCCTGTCTCATCTGAGATGGGTTTCCTATTAATAATAGCATATCTTATTGGTCATCTTTACTTTTCTCTTTAAATCCCTTATTTTTACCACACACCTCAACCAGTCTGTGGGTTCTGTGCTCATAACACTGCCCACTGTGGGGACCAATGTCATGTTATTGATACTTTCTATTCTCTGTTTAAACATCTATACCCAGCTTTATTTTTATGTCTTAGACTTTGTTAAAGGTCCTTTCAGCAAATGGCATTTTGTCCTATATTTTCCACTTTGGAGTTCCCTGTATTTTGACAATATACTGCAGGATTCAGTAAAATCATAAAAATCATCTGGATAAGTGAACACTTGTTTCTTGTCTGGTAGCACAGAATCAAACACAAGAGAGTAAAAAACTTTGCCTTTCTTTTCCCACTAATAGAAAAAAAAGGAAAATATAGTAATGGATTTCATGCAGATTTTACAAAATAATGGTGCTTCATCCACACTTCATAAGACCAGTGTAGTTTTAATGGACTTGAGAAATTATGCTTTACCTTTTTCCCTTCATTTCATTTCACTTCTCAAGTCTTACTCTCAAAAATGTATAGAGAAATATTTGCCACACCACTGGGGAGTGGTGGTATGCCTAGGGACAGGAATGAGTGGATGGGCATGTCAACCCATTTATTAAGATCTATCTTTCAGAGGAAAATCTGTTACTTATTTTTTCCCACATTAACTGGGTTGCCACAAAAGTGGGAAGAAATAACTCCACCTTTAGAGCTGTTCAGTGATTCTGGGACTTCCAGAATGGAATTAGGACTTGTCAGATCCATCATTTTCTCAAAAAATTACTATGCAATTTTAAACTTTCTCTTTCTAGTTTGGCCTGATAGAAATGTCTTGGCTTCTTCATAGGTACCACACTGCTAATGAGACTGTTCAGCTACTAAGTGGCTGTTCATCCTATGCTGATGTATTGGTAAAGCTTCCTTGATACCTCCTGATTGCTCAAGTACTCACTGTTATCGAATAACTAAAAATATCATATATGTTCACTGAAACCTTCTTGTACCTCCATATATGTTCTTGTGCCTTTCTGTCCAAGAACTGATAATGCAGATATTTGTTTTTCCTCCCCTCATCCTCATCCCAACACTCATATCTTTGAAATCATATTTATCAAAGGTTTTACAGCCTCTATCCTTTCATTAGATGGAAAATCCTACAGTGCAGAGCCTCCACAACCATTAACATTTGTGACACTTTATTGCACTAGCATAAGGATTTCTTATTGTCAGATGTTTGGATACCATTGTGTTCAACTGATATTTTGTGACATTGCTACATTTATAGCATGGAATTTTACATGTCATCTCTGAAATTTGTCACTGAAAATCTGTCTGGATCAGTTTGCAAATCTAAAAGACCACTTCTGATTCTATGATAAAGATAATATGAGCACTGTGCCTAAAAACAAGTCTTGTTTTTTTTTTTTTTCATTTTATTATTATTTTTAAGAGTCCTTTAATAAAAAATGCATTTACCACTCCACACAAACTCTTTCAAAGAACACTACTGAAGTAAATGAATGCATTTGTGAAAAAATTGACTCAAGGCTGACAGAAACATACATAGTAGGGTGGATTTTGGATCAAGCCCTTCTTTCAGTATTGGCTAAACTTGTTCTATAATCAGCTTTCTATAAACACAGAGGTAAACATGTAGAGATGCTGAGTAGAACTGGATCTGGTACCATGAGTCAGATGATGCAGGAATAGAAGCTAATTTTATCTACTCAGTTACTTCCAAGTAACAATAATTATTAGGAATCTACCCAGTTATATATGGAGCATCAGTGCTGCATGAAAAACCTTGAGGTCATCATGTCTAACGTGGCTGTTGGCAGGAAGTCACGCTGCATTGCTACTACTACCTATTTCTCCCCGGTGGCACAGAATGTGTTTTGACATGAGCCTCTTGCCCGTGCAAAGCTGGCTGTTTAATTATGCAGTGCAAGTCCGTGCTAGACAAATAATGCACACCCTGCTAGCAGCAGCAAGGGGCCAAAGAAAGCTCTGTGTCAGTGGATTGCAAACATTAGCTCTGGAACACACAAGTTTCATTTCCCATTAATTTGTGGTCACCAGATGGCGAACCATCGCTTTTGTCAGTCTGCACAGTGACATTGGCATTGCTGTTGGCTGCCTATCCTTCAGATATTTCAGAGACAGTCCCTCAAAGGCTGTTCATTTTATCTTTTGTCTTACTGAGGTTTTCAGCAGTGTGGTTTCACTCGAAATTCCATTTGCTTTCTCGAAATTCCTCATTGCTGCTGTTTATTCAAATCTTAGCTTTTATGAGCTGCTCATCCTGAATATCATTGCCATGCATGAGTTTAAAGCCAAACAAAATAAGCAGATTTGTTGGAACTGTTCACATCTGCAAAACTGGAAAACTTTTTGCTTTGTTCTCAGGGGCAATATAAACTTTCAGGGAAGGTAACAATAACAGGAGAAAAGATTTAAATTAATTAAGCCCCTAGACATGTTTGGATAAATAAACAATGTAAAATATCTGACTCTAACAAAAAGCAGCCTTAATTCCATTCTATAATAATGCTCTTATCTGCCAAATAGTGACAGTCAGTGAGTCTTCCTGTGAAATGTGGTGAGTTCTGAGGTACTCCTTACTTCTCACCTGGTAGTAATACTGACTTGAAATCCCTCCTTCATTTTCAGCTGATTACCAGATCTGTTCAGGAAATAGAGGATATTTTACCCTTGAACATGTAGATCTCATAGAGTAAAGGGGGCAAAAATCTTTAAATGGGACCAGTATCAAATTCTTTCTTTTAGAGGATTCTCATGGGTACTTACGAGTTGTTGATTCAGGAATGTCAGCCTCCCAGCAACTCCAAAGTAATCCTTAATCTCAAACCAGATATTTCTGGTTCATAGAACACTAGTGTTCATAGAATACTATGGAAATTTGGAAGAGGAAAGTGATTTTTTTTCAGTGAGCTTGCCCTTATCTCCCAAACGGCTTAATTGGTGCTGATGGTTCCATAAATCCCATTTACCCAACCTAGTTTTTGTGATCTAGAAACCTGGTAAGACACAACATACACTGATCATGTCTTCTAAGAGTGTCATTGCTCATGGACATCAGAGTGGAAGGGAAGATAATGTCTCATTGCGCCTTCCAAACTCTTCCTTGATACCCCTAAACCTGTGGGGCATCACCGTACTTCGATAGCAGGAAGTAGCTCTGGCTTGGGTGGAGTTGTTGCAGCAGTGATTTGGACAAAGAATACTTAAATGCAAAATCATTCATGCAATCATTTCATAAGAAACCATGAGCTCACACTAGATCTTTAAAACTGAGAAATCAACAGTATGAGCACAATCTTCCCCACAGCTAAGCTTCTGTTTCTTCATCTTTTTCACCAGTATGCAGCAAGTGAGTATTTGCAATCTTATACATTTAGTTCAATGAAGACAAGAACACAAGCTTCCACTGGATTCTTTTCTTGTTAATCTCTATGCATGGATTAAAATGTTCTAAAATTTAAGATCTGAAGTTTAAGAATTAGTTTAAATATGGATGGATTTTGCATAATGGAGCTGTGATGGGGCCATGACATACAATTATCAGTATAGCGTGAAAAGATAGCTCAGAATAGAAAAAGAAGGTACTTTTTTATTCCCCATATAATGTGCAGTTACACACATAGCTTATTTACATGGCAACAAAATAAATCATGAAATGAATGCAGAAGAATGCAGAAATCACTTGCATCTAGGAAGAAAACCCTAAATTCATTTTATTTCAGGTGAAGGTGAATTTTGCACTTGTTTTGGGGTTTTTTTTCCCCCCTCTCAGTTCCCCAAAATCCCAGCTCTCATTTGTGTGCTTCATAAAGAAGTTGATGTTTATAAAAGAACTCTGATATTTTTTTTAGTGATTCAAGATTGTATCCAGTGGCTGCTACTATTTCACCATGAAGTGGGCACTGCCTGCTGAAGTGGTGGGTTGAGGAAGGAAGAGCAGATCAAAGCTAAGCTTTAATTATTCTAAGGAATTATGGTTCTGTGTGTTTTCCCCTTGCCTTTGAAGAAAAGCAGCAGAGAATGATTTTCAGGGGCCTACATTTCTGCTGTTCCTGTTAGATCACCAAATGGCAGCAGAAAAATCAGAACTTAAAATTGACCATTTCAGCTTCCTCACAAAATTAAGGTTGTCAGAAGTCTGGATGTAATTTTAAAAGTTCTGATTTTAGTAATTTGTACTGCAATGATAAAAAAATTCTGGTCCAGGGGCATATGTGTACATCAGAAAGACCCAGAGGACCGACTCCTCCAGCCTCTCTGAATTACCAACATGTGCTTCTGAATCTCCAGGAGGAGTCTTGAGGAGTCTGTGCTGTGGAAAACAGCAATGTTTAGTGCATGCTGTCTGTTAGACCCCCTGTTAGGCAGAGAGGAAGCTGAAAGAAAAAGAGGAAAGATAATAACAGAAGTTTGGTGTCTATGTACAGAATTCAAGTGCCCATTCCTGTGGAAGAAATCTGACAGGCTGAGCTGTGCAAGGAAAACTGAGTTTCATTCAGCTACAGTCACAGCTATTAGTCGTCCTATATTCAGAAGCAACAAATTCACTCACGGTTAAAATGTATATATAAACCACTGGAGTGCTGGCCTAACTATTTTTCTTATCATCACTTATAAGGGCAGATGGGAAGGATGTGTTATCATCTAGGAAAAAAGGAAGCAAATTGGTTTTCATGTGTTCAAAGAGCATGAAAAAAGACAAGAACATCTTGAAAATAAATAAGCTCACTCTCTGGAGTAATGGATATAGGCTTTGGAGAATAAGGGTCCTTAGAGGAAAAGGAGGACTAGCCACATGAAGTTGAAAGTAATATGAATTTATTTATTTATCTATTTATTTACTTTTAAATATGAAAGACACTAAGCTATTAAAACCTGAAGCACTTCCCCTTCTCAGACTTTTTTTGTTCTTCCATGAGACAAATTATCTGGAAGAAAATCAAACCCAGAATCTCACTGTCTTGGATATCTAGAGACAGTAGGTTGCATTTTCTGACCTGCAAAAGTGGCCTGCTTCACCATGGTCTTCTCTATGGGCTGCAGGGGAATCTCTGCTCTGGTGCCTAGAGCGCCTCCTGCCCCTCCTTCTTCACTGACCTGGGTGTCTTCAGAGTTGTTCCCCACATCTCACTCCTCTCTCAGAGAGACACATCTATCTGACTGCTAGAACAGGTTGCCCAGGGAGGTTGTGAAATCTCATTCTCGGAGAGCATCAAAAGCCACAGGACAATGGCAACTGACTTTTGGTGGCCCTGCTTGAGCAGGGTGGGGGCTTGACCAGATGAGCTCCAGCTATCCCTTCCAACCTCACCCATTGTGATTCTGTGATAGAGGAATGACATAAAATCATCTAAATCCTGCCCTTAATGATCAGATACCAATTTAAAACTGAGTGTGCCAAGGAGAAGAAGTTGACCTCACTCAAGAAATGGAGGCAGATGAACTCTATCAAAGCAGTCTGACTTGTGAGCCCCTCCAAAATTTGCGGTCAAGGCATAATGCTAAGCAAAGGTTGAAGATCATCACTGCAGGTAGACTCAGACTACATCCAAATGGTTCTCTCTATGCTTCCACACCAACTGTGAGACATAACATGGAGGGTGTTGCAAAATGCTCAGGGATCATGGTGGGGATTCCTTAAAGCTGTGAGAGTTCATTAGCCATAGAAATGGTGGTTAAGCATTTTCAGCTCAAAGGGAAGACAAATATCCCTCACTTCACAGGCTCAGTTTCAGCACTTCTTAACCTTTTCTCATTACTCTGGAGTTCTCTTCCCATGGGAAAAGACAATGAAGGAATCTCATGGCTGTACAAGTACAGGTGTTGAGAGCACTGATGATCTTTGATCATGGTCTGCACCATTGCATCAGGAGCCACACAGACTAGGCACCACACCCCAAAACACTTCCTCATGCCTGGGACCAATACACTCATGCTTCACTTCACAGGCAAATGTCACTACTGAAAAAAGTCACTACTGATTAAGAACTAAGATTAGAGGAGGGTTTGTCAGGGAAAAATTCTCCCAAGACAGAAAGGTTTAATCAGAAAAAAAACTTTTCTTTGGTTTTTTGGATTTTTTTTTTTAGTTTTGCCCCAAAACTAGGAATCCTCTTGTCTTAATGTTGACAGATGTCTTCTACCATTTCTTACTGCTACTTTTTTTCCAAAGTCAAAAAGAAAAGGAAGTTGCCTTAGGTCATTATGTATTTTTAAAGGTAACCTATATTTCCAGCTCTTTCTGGTTCATTAACTGAACACCAACAGACTTTTAAATACATCATTCCCCAGATGAAGGCTAAATCCTGAGGTGGTAACCCACTGTTTGCCAGCCTTAGTCATGCAGGTCTCAGCTAGGCAAAGTTTGATTTACCTTTTGTTTGTTGATGTGTAGATTTAAATACATGTCAAATACATTGCTGAAAGTACACTATGTCATAGTCTGTTAAATGGATATATGTCCATTGTTTTGGTGATTTTTATGTTGTCTGAAGCCGACCGAAATAAATCAAAGGGTTTCAAGCTATGTGTTAGTTTTGCTTCAGGACAAAAACTATAAAAAACTTTTATAAATAGGCTATTGGTTTTTCCTTCACAAGCTAGCTAACACACATAAAAGGCTGCATTTGTTGTCATCTAATTACAGCACATCAGAGATAATGTAGCATTTTTGAGAACTGTTCCATAATTCTGGTCATGTCTCATAAAACTGTCTCATAAAAGCCAGAAATAATCCTCTCAAGTAAATAAAAGAGAAATGACAGTGTCTGAGGGGCATTAAATGGAGGGAAAAAAAGAAAAAGAAAAAAGAGTAATAAGGATGGATAATTGATGACATTTGGAGGAATGATGGACAATATTTGGAATCCACAAAACCAATTTTATTAGAAATAAGTTGTTTCAGCCTCTATTAAAATTACAAAAGGTTGAGTTTCATTCTTTGTCTTTACAGGGCTGTTGTATGTCAGATATGAGGACCTTTATGGATGTTTAATTTTAGCCTTGCCACTCTTGATGGTGGTTTTCACCTGCTGCCAGCTACTCAGGCAGGGATTAGACTTGGAGAGACTTCCACATTGTGCTGGTGTATGAATCAAATTACAGCCAGAGGATGGGACATGGGATGCTCAGGGCACTGGTGTACCACCACGAACACTGCCTTTGTACACGTAACCCAGGAGGGAGCTGTGTAGAGGGCAAAACCAGAGTGTGATGCTAACAGCACCACACCTGCTGCAGAGGACATGTTTAAAGTGAAGGACACCTTCTCCACTTAAATCTTCAGATTCAGCCTTATACATTCTTGAAATAACATCACCATAGTCTCAATACTTCTAGAAACAAAAACAGAAAAGAAAACAAACCAGGCATGGCATGTGTGCATGTTTAACTAGATGCCTTCCCTCTCAGTGAGATGGCTGAGTTTAATTTCAAGTTTACTCATGTTAAATCACTAAGGAGGCTCAGTCAGATTTCCTGCAGTCATGTCAGAGCTGAAGCGAAAAGTGAAAACTGCCAGAATGCTCCCGTGTTGCTGTTTGTTTCTGATGGGGAGTGAGGAAGCACCATCTGGTTTTTTACTATTTTCAGGCATTGCTCAATAGTGCAGAAGCTTTGTCAGCACACACATCTTGAAGTAGAAGGGATGAAATTGCTGGAGTTATGCCGAGGTAACTTGCTTTCTGAAAAAAATCAGGGTCTTCTGCATCAACAAGTTGAGCACACGGAGACATAAAATTCTCTGTCACAGTATTGGACCTCCTTCAAAATGTGATCACATTGGCCACTGAGCCTTGCCTGTGACAAGCCAGAAAAAAGCACATCTGTCCTGGGGTGGGAGGTGAGTGATATCACCAAATTATTATACAATGTTTATTTCCTGGAAGGACTTTTTCTGTCTATTCTGTGTTCATATTAATTTAGGCATTAGTGATCAGCTATATCTGTGCTTATACACTGCACTGTGTCACTGACCATTACCTGACCTCGAGGTAAATGACATGCTCACCAGGACTAACTATTAAATTCTCTTGGCCTTCAGGTAGAGTAACTGTACTTGAACCATATGTTGGTAGAGTCCTTGGTCTGGCCTAATGACTGAACTGGGCCAGGGAGTCCCAGATTACCCTGGCCACAAGGGTACCAGAGATATTTATAGCAATTTACCAGTGTCCATCCTGGGTTGCAGTGCTCAGACCCCGTGCTATGTAATTTGCTAACATAACTGAACCTGCACTCTTTGATCTAACTCTGTAATTGTCCCTTGCAGTTTTTCATATGACAGATTTCCATGTCAAGCAAATTTTTTTTGTGTTAGTCTCCAAGTCCACGATCTTTGTCTTTGTTAGCATCCATTGTTATTCCATGATCTATTAACCCTTCCTCCTGGTATTCAAGACAGCTAGGATGACAGTCTAGGTTCTACACCATGTTGAGCAATACATCTTCAATAACTGCCCTTAGTGCACATCTTCTTTGTATGGCAAAACATTTAATGAAAAGCCTAACTATGGTTTGCCCAAAGGCAAATTTGTTTGATTTTGTTAATTCTTTCAAAATAAACAATTGCAATCATTTCTTTACTTTGTTCATCATCTGCCTGTAATTCAACCAAACAACAGCTGTTTCCAAGATGTCTGGGTGAGAATCTCCCAATGTCATTTTTCAGACATGAGGTTTCCTTCACTCGGATCAGGATGCTTTTGAGCCACACGCTCTGCATTTGCCATTGGCACTTTTCTGCTCTAGGGACCTGTTCTGATGGTGGAATTAATGATTCTTTTTCACATTAATCCCTCTCTAAAAATGAGAACACCCATGTTCCCCTCAACAGACAGATTTTCATTGGGAAATCCCCATTTTCTGTTCACTTTTCATGCCTCTAGTCTATGATACTTATTCCCCTGTGGCCTCCAAATCACTGTCTACTCTGTGATATTATACAATGTCTTCTCTGCTCAGACATATTTTTGCAGAAGAAGTCATTGGAGAAAAGGAGTCAACAAAGTTAGGAGAAGACATGGAAAATACTGGTAGAGTTAATGGTAATTGCATGGTTTAGGAATACAGTTCAGGTTTTCAAAAAGGTTTCCAAAATAGAGTTAGAAAATCAATTGGAAACAGATGTCTTCCTATGACTTTCAAACCCACTTACATGGCAGTTAAATACTTAATAGCTTCTTCTGAAGTATATATTAGTTTTATTTGAGAAGAAATTTGGGGCTTGGGGTGGGTGGAGTGGATGCTTTGTGAACTCTTCTGCTAGCAGGTCAGAATTTAATTTATCTAACTTTAATCATCTAAAAGTTAGTCATCTGGTCTAACCTAGTCATCAAGCTCCTTCATAATTAGTAGAAAGACACAGACATCTTTAAAAGGTGAGTCATTGCCCTTTAGACATTTATTTTATTGTGGACCGACTCTGAAGAAATATGTTTCTCCCCTGGACTTCAAAGGCAATTTAAATGACTGGCCTAATTTTGAATGGCCAAATTCCATAGCTGTTCCATGGTTGGTTTCATCCATGGGAAACTGATCTTAGAGATCAGCTTATGTCTTTCAGCCCTTATGTAACCTGACTAAGTATTTCAGTAAACCCTACAATTTTGCCATCAAGCATGTAGATGCCTGAGACACGTTTAACATTTCTGACTCAGCCTGACATGGAAGCGAATACAGGCCATGGGAAACATCAGGGCTTTATATTACTTGATGTACACATCTTAAAATTTTCTGTAAGAAAAAGATGTGACTGATATTATTATGGCATAATGATGTTAGTTGGTACAATTTTCTACTGCTAATGTATAAAGACAGTAGCTTTGTAACTAATAAAAGTGGTTTTAATGCAAAGCTACATTATTAGTAGTAGCCTAAGGCCTAGTTATGTTCAATCACTGACATAACAGAAGTTCAGTGATAAAGTCACTGATTTCACACAGTCTTCATATAACAGCCCACCATAGGCGTAGGAGTTTGGCCATTGACTTTACAGTCCAGCCCAACAGCTACCTCATTGTTTTTCTGTTCTTTTAGTGAGACTGTGCTATGACTGAAACTTTCACATTAGTCATACTTTTAGCATAAAGATGCCTTGACAGGCAGTCAGACTGACAGAACATGTAGAGAAGTAGAAGGGGTAAGGAAAACAATTTTTTGCCAAAGTATGTCATCAGCAAAGCTTCTGCAGGCTAACAAGAAAGGAAACATATGAAAGTCTGACAACAGATCCTCTCCTTCCAATCACTAGAAAATAAAAATAAGGATAACCTAGAGACTACTTCTATGGAAAACAAACAAACAAACAAAAAACCCCAAAAATCCCCAACCCCTATGCACCTGAAATACAAAAGATATATAAGTAATTCATCTGGAAATGTTTACTTTAATTTCTATGCCCCCCATAACCACTAATCTATTTAAGCACCACTTTAATATCTTTTTCCCTGCTGCAAAGAAGGCAAAAAAAGAGTCATGCCATGACCAAGGTTATACAGATTAGAGAATTAATCAAGATCCTTTGACTTCTAGGCTAACACCATTTTTCAAAATACCATCAGCTCCCAAGAATTTACTTTAATAACACATGCCCTGAGTTGTAAGGAACATTTTTCACCACCAGCTGAAGAAATAAAACGCCCACCAAGGCCCCATTTTGCACAGCTTCAGAGCTGAGTATCTCAAAGTGAACAGTCATTTTGGAGAGCCAGCACGAGCGATGTAATCACTCCTAAGTCGTGTGCCATGTTTTCACCAGCTTCGCACACATGCAGGCACATTTTTTTTGGCCGACAGCTTTATGTAACTGACAGCTTCTCTGTCAGCAATCTGCTGCTCCGTGCAGGCAAGTTGGCAACCAGCCCCTTTTACAAGAAACAGGGTGTGAGATTATAGAATTTCTTTTGTAAAGATGTCATCTTGTAAAAGGGGGTTCTGGCAAGTGCAAATACCTTCCCTAATAAATATTACGGGGTATATTTTTTGGTGGATGAGAAACTTCACATGAGCCAGCAGTGTGCTCTTTGCAGCTCAGAAGGCCAGTAGTATCCTGGGCTCCATCAGAAGAGGGGTGGCCAGCAGGGACTCCCCCTCTCAACTCTGCCCTTTTGAGGCCCCAGCTGGAGTCCTGTGTCCAGAGCTGGGGCCCTCAATACAAGGAAGATGTAGAACTGTTGGAGAGGGCTCAGAGGAGGCCACAAAGATGGTCAGAGGACTGGAGAACCTCCCCTATGAAGAGAAGCTGAAGGAGCTGGGCTTGTTCAGCCTACAGAAGAGAAGGCTGCAGGGGAACCTCATTGCAGCCCTCCAGTCCCTGAAGGGAGCATACAAACAGGAGGGGAATCAACTTTTTCAAAGGGCAGACAATGGCAGGACAAGGGGGAATGGATTAAAGCTAAAGGAGGGAAGGTTTAGATTAGATATTAGGGGGAAGTTTTTTGCAGAGAGAGTGGTAAGATGCTGGAACAGGTTGCCCGTCCCTGGAGGTGTTCAAGGCCAGGTTGGATGGGGCCCTGGTCAACCTTGTGTAGATCCAGGCCTGGAGGTTGGTGTCCCTGCCTGTGGCATGGGCATTGGAACTGTATGAACCTTGGAGTCTCTTCCAACCCAGACCATTCTATGATTCTATGATTTTTTACTGCTGGATCTGTGCAAATCCTCTACTCTTATCTGTGCACACCGTAGATAAAGTATTGTAGAACAGCCTTTAGTGACTTTGCTTTAACAAACTGCAGAATTCAAACAAGGTTATGATTCTCCTTCTTGCTTTGACACTCAGTTTTGATTTAAAGGAAAGATTTCTCCCTGTTTGATCAAGAAAGACTGCCCAGCTGGGTACAGTGTAAAAGAGTGCTGTAGGGATGGCTCACAGGGTGCTTCTCAAGCCTTTGAATAAGAATGGGTGGAGATATAACACGCACATGGGTGGGGAATTTGTTGTCATGTATTGGTCTGAGTTAGACCATAGGACCATAGGACTCTTCAGCTTTGTGGAAGAGAAGTAGGAAAAGAGCACTGCAGAAGTCACAAAAACGAATTGTAATTTTTACTCTGTGATCTGCAATGGCTTTGCTGTGGAAGCCAGAACTGTGCTTTCAGCACATGGGAAGGGGGAGAGAAAGGGGGACAGTCGGTTGATGTGACTGGATTATCACATTAACAGCTTCAGTGGAGTGGTCAAGTTGTTCTCTGCACAGTAAAACAAAAACAAATGCGGACACAAACATCTGCTTTTCACAAGTGTGATGAATGAAGAGTTGTCATGGTTTAACCCCAGCCAGCAACTGAACCCCACACAGATGCTTGATTATTCCCCACGACAGGATGGGAGACTTGGAAGGGTAAAAGTGAGAAAACTTGTGGTTTGAAATAGAGACAGTTTAATAGGTAAAGCAAAAGTTGTGCACGCAAGCACAGTGAAGCAAAACAAGGAATTCATTCCCCACTTTTCAGGGGTAGGCCTTGAGTTTTACATCCCCTACTAATCCCCCCTTGCTGGTGAGAACAGGGCACCTCTCCTGTTGTCTCCTTCATCACTTGGAGGTATAAGTTATCATCAATGTATTCCAGGAACTTTCTGGATTGCTTGTGCCCTGTTGTGTTATCCCTCCAAGAGGTATCTGGATGTTTGAAGCAGAGCATGACATCATACAGTGTGGGATGTCCATTTGGTCAGTTGGGGTCATCTGTCTGAGCTGTGTCCCCTCCCAACTCCTACTCATTGGTGGGGTGGGGTGAGGAGCAGAAAAGCCCTTGGCTCTGTGTAAGCACTGCTCAGCAGTAACAAAAGCATCCCTGTGTTATGAACAATGTTTTCAGCCCAAATCCAAAGCGCAGCCTCATACTAGCTACTATGAAGAAAAGTAACACAGCCACTAACAGGACAAAAGTGTGTAAGAAAAGCTCAGTATCCCATGCTTCAGGATACTGAAATGATACCTACTCGATGTCTTTTGCCTGTGCTTAAAACCTCTGACACCATACATATCCCACACAAGGACTATCAGCAGTGTTTTATAATCAGACACATGCAGAGATGGAAGGATCATCCATTCCATCTCCACATGCCAAATGGGATCAAACACATCTTCAGATACATCTGACACATTCTTAAAAGTCTCCATTAATGGGCATTCCTCCATCCTTCTGGGTAGCTGTCCCAAGTGTTAAGAGTCACACTCATTCCACATGACTTTCTACATGTACAGCCTCGGCACTGACAGCTCAGCCAGTCCTGGGTTCTTTTTATAGTCAATGAGAGATGTGGAGGGCGTGATTCATCTAACTTGCTTCAGATGCCTGCTCTGGCGTGAGACTAATCATGCTCTTTCTGCATCTAGAAGATGTTTCTAGATGACCAGCTAAAATGGAGACAGATATATCTGTCACCTTTGTCATCTACATAGCTAAACATCTTTTCCCAGGACCTATTCTACATCTCCCAAAATCAGGCACTCCAACCCAAGGTTGTTCATGGTACAGGTGGGCTAATACTTAGCTAAACTATATCCCAAAATGATTTTTTATATAGTAAAAGCATTGTGTTTTGAATTCATATGCAGGCTGGAATTCACTGTCACCTCCAGGTCCTCTTGTGTTGCAATTAATCAGTTACTTGTCATTCAAATTGTCTATTAAATTTTGTTTTTAAATCAACCTTATTTATTTTATTTTTAAAAGGATTGCTGTGTGCTGTGTTATCTTCTCTGACATGGTAATACTTTTCAATTTTAATTAGATCCAGACTAATTTATTCTTATAATCCAACTGCTATGGATGTGTAAATACCTATCAAAATACACACCCACCCACGCATGAAGATTCTGAAGAACAGATCTCTTTGATGTATAAATGTACATAAATGTATATAAAATACATTTGTGCATATGTAAATAAACATAGACTAACGAGTGAAAAGCAGATTTATTTCTATTTCTTTAGGAATTTGTTGAATTCGAAGTTTGAAAATCAAGGTGCTATAGAAAACTTCAAATATATTGAATTGTGCCTAAGCAACACACCAGTATAAATTATACTTGAAGCCCAGTCTCCCTGCTTACACCAGCAACTTGGAATATACTTTTAGCTTTGACTCAAATGTCCCTTCATTTTGAAAATGAGAAATGAGTAGGAAAACATTGCACTGACATGGGGACATTAACTTCTTAGAACCCACAGCTACAAAAGCACTGAGTGGTCAAAATGATGAAAAATTCTCTATTTTCCCTGGGAGATATGTATCTCAGACTGGCCAATTTCTTTTTATGCCCTGCAACATTTATTACTATAGTAACAACATACAGCTCTCTAATTTGCTTGATTGCAGTCTGAGACTCAGAGGGAAAAGGAGATTGGTGAAATTTTCAGTAAGATATGAATCTTTCTACTTAAAAAAATGTCCAAGAAGGAACATTCAGTTCTCCGTTGTTGCTATACAAAATTGAAGCCATTTTATTTTTCATCCTCAGCAAGACCAGATGGGGAAAAAAAAACCCCAAAAACACCAACAAAAAAACCACCCAAAGCCCTCTTTCTGCTTTCTTTTAGCTTTTATTCATTATAGTTTTGTCACTCCAAGTATAGAACTTTCAAAAAAGCTTAGCACTGTGGTATTTTCTGATATATCATGTTTTCAGAGGAATAACTCCATTCCCAGCATCGATGCCTTCAATCTACTGTTGTTTATTTTATTTCATTTAACTATTTTGTTGAAACACCAGTAGCTTTAAAATCCAAGGTGTCATTTCTATTTGTTTTCTTTTCAAACTCCACATACGGAGGAACTTTTTCACAGTGAGGGTGACAGAGCCCTGGGACAGGCTGCCCAGGGGGTGTGTAGTCTCCTTCTCTGGAGATATTCAAGACTCATCTGGACACACCTCCCTGTGTGACCTGTCCTAGGGACCCTGCTTTGGCAGGGGGTTGGATTCGATGAGCTCTGGAGGTCCCTTCCAACACCCCTACGATTCTGTGATACAAGGATCCATATTTTTCTCATCGCTATTGAGATGTGATAATTTGAGGCTGACAGAAGTGGACTTACCAAGGTTTTGCCACATCTTTTGCTCTTTTTTTAAGCACATAAAACAAACCCCCATCTGAATATGTTATTCTCTTGTGTTTCAAAAGGCTTAAGAGATCTGATTTATGCTGGCTAATTTGAAGACCCTGAATGCCTGGTACCTAATCTGTATTTGCCAGCGAGGGTAAAAAGGACAAATCTTGTTTCAGTTCAAGTTTCTATTGCCACCAGAATTGACAACAACTTCTGCAGGTCAGCACCTGTGGGTCAAATGCCTCTTGGTTGGTACAGACACACAGAGATATACCCAGAGACTAATTCCTCCCTCTATCTATATATTTCCTTTGAGACCCCATGGCAGACCTGCAGAAGCAGCACAGGCAGGTTCTCAACTTACCTGCTCAAAGGAACTGGCGTGGAGGCACAGAGGGTTCTGGCAACCTGCAGACCCTGTTTAGCTCTGCAAGGGAAATCCTAATTATGCATGACCGGCTCTCATTAATGCTAGTGGAAATTGCAGAGACAGCAATCAAAAGAAAAGCAGGTCTTTCTGCTAGTTGCTCTGTGTACCAGCTTGCAGATGCTGCATATCTTCAAACTGCAGAGTGAATGCATCTTTTATTATTTCCTGCTTACATCCATTTTCAGGCAAAATTCACTTTTGACAGCCACAAAAATCTTGGTTTAAATACAGCCACTTCCACCCCTCATTTTAAAGAACAGAGACCATTTCTGCCCCACTAAAGCTCAAATCTCTTTTGGTGAATCTGTACTTTTCAGACTTCTTGAATCTGAAAGCCATTTTATTTTTCACTTCAGTATAATGTGAGATGCTGTTATTCTGGGAATGTAAAGCAGGAAACGAATTATATTTTACTTGAGAAGTATTTCTGATAGAAAAAAGAACTCACTTGCCTAGAGATGTTATTATGTCTGCTGAAACCAAAGTGCTATTCAGTTATCCTTAAAGTAGCATAATATGCACACAGCAAAAATTATAAAGCAGAAACTCTGTCACTTACTCTCCAGCATAATTCATTTGCAGTATCCACCTCCTCCAAAGTCATTATACACTTGATAATAGAATGCTCAAAACCAAACACATGATTTTTTTTTCCTAGAGCCTATTATGGCTGACATCAAAAGAGTCAGGAAAGCAGAAATCACATAGTATTTGAGTAAACTAATTTGAATGCACTGCATCTGTTCAGTGATCAAAACAATGTGTGGGATTGATGAGGCTTTTTTCTTTTTCTTTATTTTTTTTTCTTTTTTAGGTTTCCTTTTCACACTTTCTAGGGTGATTTATGTTAGGTGATTCCATACTAATGGCCACGGTTTGTACTCTGTGAATTAACTCAACAAGATCAGGTTTAAAACAGGGGCAGAAATAACAACATCTACATAAAGGTGCAGCTGTCATATAACTTCATGCTGAGAAATATATAAATGGATACTCCACCAAACAAAGTGGCAACAGAATAAGGTACATGCCTATAGACATCACTTTGGCCCACTCTGGAAATGATAGACAAGACAGATATAATGAACCAGTATCTGTTGCCTCCCTGTGATATTTTATGAGATTAAATGCTATACTACAGGACAATAGGAATCTACCATTGATATGGGTAAGGCCCCAAATGCTTAAGGAGATGAGGAAATTAAGTGAAATCAACCCTTTGTTTAGCAAAGGGAGAAAACATTCCTCCCTCTATCTTTAACCAAGTTTTTGTTTTAGAGATTTCTTGAGAGGGATTTGGGTTAACAACAAGCATAGTCACTGCAAGAGGTAAAGGAGCACTCATTTACCTGTGTGAAAGCACAATGAAAGCGTGCAGCTTAATGATCTTCTGGGGAAGGGTTATACTCCCCTTAACTCAGAAGGGAGAAGATAGTTCAGGATATAATACATGTGTCCTAATATAATCCTTTAAAAATGTAATAATTTTAAAACAGTTGATGCCGTTGGCCTCCATGGAAGGAAAGAAACACTTCCAGGAAACCATATAAAAAGCCATCAAATGAGCAATCTCTGGAGGTAACAGATTCCTGTGACAGATGAGTGTAGAAGGTGACCAGCTAATCTCGGAGGCAAACATCCAGTCCTTTGGACTCTACGTCTTTGACAGAGAAAACACAAGAGTTCAAAGTCTGTTCCATACCTCTTCCAAAAGCAAAAATCACTTAGATTTTGTGTGCTCTCTTAAATTAATAGCAAAATGCCAGTTTGTTACATGAGGACACAACCCAAACCTAAGTAAAACTCATAAAAAATTGTTCCTTGGGATGAATTTTGGAAGATGTTCTTACAAAAGCACAGACAATTTTCTGTATAATTACATTAAATATGAACTGATTAGGAGCAGAAAAAAAACCAACAAGTGTAAGCCACTCAGAAGAACTGCTCCTTTAATTGTAATTAGCTTTACATGGGTAACTGTAAATTCCTTAGTAAACTGAATAATCCTGTTGGATAAAGAAACAGAGAGAGAGTGTAAGCATCCATACTATATCCTTCAGCTGAGAGGAAAAGGACTTTTAGTGTATGCACTATGGTGAGTTAAAAATAAACTCTATGCTAGCTATTACCCCTTGGTAGTTGCTTTGGATACCGAGGATCATTACTCTGTCTGTTTGTGTAATGTAAGAAATGGAATTAAGATTTCATGAACATTGTTTAATACTCAAGAGATGCTAATAAATATGCATAAGTTAGGAGCAGTAGTTTTAATAAGAAAATTAATTAGATTACCTAGAAGCATTTTATCATGTCTTTTAAATCCAAGTCCTATTCAGTTAGCTGATCAGTTGGCTTATAAAAACAAGATTGTTTAGCTATATGCTGCTTTGCTGTTTAATGCAATGAGAATATGTCACTTCTTCAGTGATTTACTGAAACGGTGGTTGGCTATCATCAAATCTGATTTTGCTTGGCTTTCTTTTCAAGGAGATCTTTAAAATACTTATGTATTAATATTGAATTAGTTTTATAGGAGAGACAGATGCTTAGCTGAACATAATTACCTTTTTTTTTCTACTGAGAACATAAAGCTAGCTGTGTTAATTAACTTTAGGTGAAAATCCTGCATGTTTTAAAACAATTAAGCCCCTGAATACAAAACTGTATCTTGAAAAGGAGCATCATTTTGGGCCTTCCTGTGCACTCTCAAAAAATCCAGGTTTAGGGAATTATCTGCAGATACAGTCTCATTCATAGTCTCCCACATGACTTTAATCTGAAAAATAGAAGATTTGCAAAGGACAGGGTAGAGAGTTTCTAGAATACTCGATCCTGTTGTGAGAAATTGAAAACGGGATCTTAGAAAGTGTTATTGGATCTCCAGTATAGGAACCCCTTTCTTGACTTTAAAAAATAATCTAGGTACCTAAACTCTCTAGGCATTTTTTTTTCAATTTTGCTTTTTTGCACACTAAAATAAATTACATGAGGTACAGGATTATGAAAAGTTGTTGTGAGATTCATATTACGTCCTCACAGTATTTACTCAGTCTAAGCTGTCTCAGCACCAGTAACTGCAAAGAGAAGGGGATCTCTGTGTGATGGCTTATTTCACCCACTTTGGGGTTCACAGAATCATAGAATTGTTTTGGTTAGAAAGACCTTTAAAATGATCAAGTCCAACCATTAAGCTAGCACTGCCAAACCCACCATTAGTCCATGTACTTAAGCACCACATCTACACTTAAATACGTTCAGGGATGGCAACTCAACCACTTGGCCTGTTCAAGTGACAAACCTTTTGGTGAAGAAATTTTTCCTAATAGCCAATCTAAACCTCCCCTGGCACAACTTGGGGCCCTTTCATCTTATTCTATTGCTTGTCAAGTCATGGCCCTGTGTGGAGCAAGGAGTCGAACTTGATCCTTATGGACCCCTTCCAACTCAGTATATTCTATGATTCTATGACTGTGATTTGGAAGAAGAGATCAACCCCCATCTGGCTACAACTTCCTTTCCTGTAGTTGTAGAGAGCTATCAGGTCTCCCCTCAGCCTCCTCCAGGCTAAACAGCCCTACCTAGTCCTCTCAGCAGACTTGTGCTCCAGACTCTTCACCACCTTTGTCCCCATTCTCTGGAAACACTCCAGCATCTCAATGTCACTCCTGTAGTGAGGAACCCCAAAACTGAACATAGCACTTGAGGGGCAGTCTGACCAGTACCGAGTATGGGAGGACAATTATTTCCCAAAAAAACTCAGTTGCTCACACAGAAGTATCTACTGCCATCTGTCATGTCCTATAAGGTTTTGCCTGGGCTTCCAAAAGACAACAGGTTGCATGTAAATTCTCTGTTATATCTGTCACCTCCATACAGATGTTTTGGATACCCTGTGACAGCTTCTATTGCAATAAGTGTCTATATATAGGTATCTGGAAAGGAGTTCAGGCACCTGAGGTCTGGACTGCAACACCTAAATTTAGGTGTCTGAGTCTGGAGCTTTAAGTTAGAGGACATGAACTGCCTCCCTAAATATAGACATGATAGCTCCTGCAATTAGTGATCTGTCCCCTCTTTTTTCCAGGAAGACATTTCATTTTAGTCTCAGTTAAAGGTCTTAAAATTTTAGAGTCTGGACAATTCAATCTTAGCTTTTAAATGCTAAAAGAAGAAAGACCAAATTATGGATTGGGGAATTCCCTCTAAAACTTTATTGCATTCAATAACATCTGAGGGATAATTGCTTAAATAAGCAGTTGCTGTAAACAAATGATCAAACCTACACTGCATATTGTGTTCATTTAATAACATGCTGTGGCTTTTTTAGCCACACGACATCTTTCGCTACAGTTTTTGTCTGTGGAGATTGCTTGAAACCAGACAGCAGAACATTTTAATATTCACTCGGAATCAGAAGTGTAAGGTCTCTCTTTTTTAAAAAAATTAAGCAAATGGATGTGAAGGATGCTGGTGACAGACTGTGTGAAAGGAGCAGGAATATATCAAGCCATTTAATTGAGCTCCATCGCTCTTAAAATGAATAACGTGTAATAGCTCTTTGGCAGTAGTTGCTGGGCTATTTTAAAGAGCTGTCTGACAGTAACCACAAGACCATATTAATTTTCCTGTCACCTGAAAGCATTGGACCATCGCGTGATGACTTAATACTCATTAGACTCTCTTCCAAACCACCTTTGATAGGCTACAGGACTGTATAACAAAGAAGAAATGGCTTTAACTAAATTAACGTTCCTAATTTCTAGGACAGAAGACTAAAAACTTCTGTCCCCGTGATCCTTTTTGCAGCTTTTGAAGCTTTTTCTTTTTTTTTTCCTTTTTCCCCTGACTGCAGCATGAAGATGAGTAAGTGTACAATATTCCCCTTTAGCCAAGAAGTGGTGGCTGACCATGCATAAGCTGCTTATCACTCCTGGTGTGAAGTGAAACAGATGAGTTCATAAAGTTTCAGAGTCCCTTGGAGTTTTCTCCTGAGGAGCAGCAGCTCCCTGCAAATCAGTGATAACTCCTCATAATATCCTAACTTGTTAGCAGCAAAACACCTGTTGGTTCTTTAATATAATACAAGTTTGAACCACAAAATTACGCAGCTTTTCGTACTGAGAGGTAAATGACAGCACCACTTGCCAAAATATGGGGCAGGACTAGCTGGGAACTGGTGGGCAGAACTCGTGAAAGCTGTGTTTTATTTTTTAAAAGATCTACTTGTCTTCCTTAGTAGTTAATGGAGATAGATACTGACTTTAGGTCGTGTTTTATTTAATCTATATTAGATGTTTATTTGGCAAGGGGGGTGTTGGGTCATGCAATCCACTGGCTATATTGACTAAATCTCCACTGTCTACAAAGAGAATCAAGGATGCTGTGTCACATATAGATATCTATACTATAAGCATCTACATATAACATATAAAACCCACGCTTCACTGTATCAGCCGGGCATCTGGTTCCATATCAGTCAGGCTCTACAGCAGGAAGAACGCAGCAGGCAGCGATCAACAGCAGCCTTCACATTAATGGAAACGGCTCCGTAAGCGATCGCACTCCCACCAGTCAACTTCCACGAGCAGATAAATGTTTCCTTTGGGGCATGCCCAGAACCACCTACGTTTTGATGGCACTGAGCAGCTAAGCGTGTAATTCCTATTTATGCACGGTCAGGGTTTAAAAACCAATCATTTCTCCGAATCCAGTTAAGAGACATACAGAAAGCTTTTGTGTCACTTGCAGGCTCAGCAAATTGAAGCATTTGGGGTTTTTTATCCAGTAACTCACGCTCAGAGATTTTAAGTCAGTGTCTCAGGCAAGGAGACCTAAACCCACATAGACCTGTCCTAATCATTAGGCTGCAGCCTAGTGCAGTTCCATAATCCTCCTGTCGTATTTCTTTGTCTGTTCTGCATGCTAATTATGAGTTACCTGCGCTCGAGAAAGAAATAGGATTTGTGACTTGCTGATGCACCCCGGAGACAGGGACCCGCGTTTACACCATGCTCTGATGAATGCATACATTACTTCTATTAATTGGAATTGGGACTGAAGCCTAGCTCCCTTCTCTCCAGTAAGTGCGGTTCAAAATTACATTTACTTTCTCTCAGTGGTCCAATTTATACTGAATTATTTCATGCAAAGTGGAACAGCACAAAGACAGAGTGAAAACATCTGCTTCCTCTATGCTAGTCCACAACAGCTGATAGCATTTCAGCTGAAGTACCCTGCTCATACACAGGTTTAATCTCTGGGCATACACTAAGGTATCTCACTGTTGAGGGGAAGGTTCTTCTGAGCATCCTCCCAGGTAAAGGGCGGCAGTATGAAGAAAAGATTCTTGTGTATGTGGGAGTGGGGTGGCAGTGCTTGTTTTAGTGTAAACAAGAGTGACGGAAAGACACTCAAATGCTGGGGTTTAAAAATAAAAAGTAAGAATAGTTTATTTTTGAACCACATGCATTCGGTACGTCACTACTGCAGGTCTCATGGATACAATGGAGAAATGCACCGTTGCTCTTTTAGAAGTACGACTGCACTTATCACAACCACAGAAGATTCACAAAATACACTACTGCCAAGACAACAGTCAGGGAACTCAGTATTACCACCCGCAACAGAGTCACGTCACTCACTGTGACCGCCCATAGGCAATTCACAAGGTTCAATATTATAACCACAGCGGATTCACAGAACACACTATCACAAGCGCGCTAAACACTACACGTGTGCTAGTCAATCACCCGAGACTACAAACTTCTAACAAATATTCACTTACCCATCTCTCCGGTAAGGGCTCTCAGTATGTTCCCTCAGGCAGCATCCTGGCCAAGGGGGAAGAGTCTCCTCGCTGAGTTGAAGAAGCGGCTCCCCCTTCTCAGACTGAGTCCAAGGGGTTTTATTTGGGTTTTTTTTTGTCTGATGTACACGAGAGCGGGCAGGGCTGTGCCCCAGTGGACAATGCCACCTTCCATGTGTGTCATTAGCAGTGTTTCCCGTTATTTTACGCCCTATCTGTTGCACATCTTTGTATTGTCTGGGCCCATTAAGGCCAAATGGGGACACTCTGCCTGGCCTTTATCTTCCTGCTAGGCAGCTGAATAGTGGCTTGATTGGGACTCAGAGCGTATTGTTTGTTGAAGGAATTCCAAGGCTCAACGCAGGTTTCGGTTTGTTGAACTATGCAGCACTGTCCATTTAGTCTCCTTTTGCAGGACAACTCAAAACTGAGCTGTGTGCACAGCTCCCCAGGAGTTGTCTCTGAGGAGATGAGGCCTGGAGGCAATCCAAGGCTGAGTCTCTTTACTATCCCCCATGAGTCGCCCTATGGGCTAGACATTGATGCCTGATGGGCTAGACATGGCCAAAACCTGTTTGTGGAACTCTGAGCCATGAGATCCTTACAAGAGACTAAATTCTTTGACTCCAGGAATGCACATAAAGTTGTGAATTCGTTCTGAAGAAAGGGCAGCCCCCAGCAGATCAGAATACAGCACAGAAATCTTCCAGAGTTGAAGAACTCAAGGCACAACCCCCTCTTTTGCTCAGCGTGCAGAACTCCCTCTTTATGTCCCAGCACACACAGTTTCCCATGGACCAAACTGGTTGTTTCAGCTCTCCTCCTCCTGCAAGTCCAGCTTGGATGCCTGTGAATTCTGCTCAGCAGTTTGGCATCTGAAGTCACCTTAACAAGTAGCACCTTCACAGATCTGACCTGAAGTGATTTATTAAGTCTCACGCAAGCAGTATGCAGTGGACAGCAGGGCTGAGCTTCTCTTCTGAATGTTAATGTAATATCTACTGAATTATCCTCTTTCTGAAGGTTTAACTTCCGAAAATCTTGGCAACCAGATGCTCTTCAGTTACATTTTAATGTCTCAGAATCCAGTCACGCTTATATTCTCCCAGGTCAAACTCTGATTTGTGTGATCAAAGACAATTATTTTTGGTTTTATGCTTCATGGGTAGGTATTTTGCAATGTGAAAGGCAACTTAATTGTCCTGTTTGATGTATTCACGGTTTCTTTCCTATTTCAACTTGAAAAGATTATTGTTTTCCTAAAACATTTTTATATGCAATAAAGTGGAATTATTTCTTTCCTTTTCTTCCCCCTTCTTCTTCTTGCTTTTTAAATATAACATGCAAGGGAAGTGTCATTCTCATTAGAGAGATTGAAAGAGAAGAGCAGTACCTCCCACAAGGCTTGAAAGAAAGTAAGTTTGACTTGCAGTAGTTACCTGACCCTCAATGGAAATAAAGGTGTCTGAGCAGGACTGTTTAGAACGCCTAAAAATTAGTACTTTTTTATATTTTATGTTTTATTACACGTGGGAGAATTTAGTCCTCCAAACTTAGAGACACTCTACACTTAACAAAACTGTAGGATTATCATTTTAAGTCTGAACAATCAACAGTGCATTTGGGTTAGGAGGCAGCCCTACCTACAGGGTCAGATGCATCTCAACAAAATGCAGACAAAGGAGAGACCTCCAGAACTTGGCACAACAACCTGCCAAAGGTATTACAAGGGAGGTGGAAGTCAGTCTTCTCTTCTAGTCACCTCATCAGAGGCATTCAGTTATTGTGGGTGTGTTCTGGGAGAAGAGTAATTTCTTCCTGTGTGCTCTTTTTTTCTCCCTTCTCCCTCCTTTGTCCCTTCTCCCTCAAAGAAGTGTCGTTTCATCAAGACAGTTGGTTCATAAATTGGGAGCAGAGCTCTTTAAGTACTCAGGGAGTTTGGTTTAGCTTCCAGATGTCTGGGGTCTAGCTGGTATTTACAGAAAGCCCACGGAAAATGAACTCGGCCATGCTTCTGCCAATGAAAAATAGACTTACAGAGAAAGTGTCTGTTTACATCTAAATCCAAAATCATGATTTGCACAGATTTGCAAAGGCATAAGCATAGGAAAGACAACAAATTGGTCTTATTTGCCCACTTACACTTAGCCCCATAAGTTCATGCAATCACTTTTCCAAGGGGCCAAAGAGCTCTTCGTGCCTTGGAATGGGCTCTCCTTAGAAGACTCTCTTTTCAAATGCCTCACAAGCCACTGCTGCGTTCAGAGGGAGGACAATAATCAACTCTCAGATTATTTGCCCCCATTATTAAAACTTTATTTGAACTTATCTTAGCATTCCTATTGTTGGCCAAGGCTAGGCTTTCCTGCACTAATACCTCTTCAGGACACCACTTTCATAAATCCTAATAGGTGCAATTTCCTTTTTTAACAAATCTAAAGTGCAATGCAAACCTGACTCAATAGAAACGTCTGCAAGAAAGTATAAACACTTATTTTAGAATAAAAGCCCGCCTCAGGATAAATTTGAAGGAGCTGTTTAATTGAGCTGCCCTCTCATCCTTACTCAATATGCAAAAAGCAGCAGTTGAATCCCTAATGTGCCCTAATTCTTCAGAAAATGAAATCAATCTTTGCTCCTCTTAGAGCTAGCTAAATCCTTCCTTTGTCTCCATTCTTTCCCCTATATCTATCAGATCCTCAGTAGATGTTGATGCCATTCTATGTGTAAACTGGGATTCTGTGCTCTTATCTACTACTCAAGAGGTGCCAGAGCACAGAGAATATTACTGCCCTCTGGCTACTGCACAAACAAAAGGGATGCCAATGACAGTGATTCGGTATCTATTTTAAGAAGAACAGCAGGCATGATCTCATTTTCTTTTATGTAGTCTGAATAATAATTTATAGGAGAGAGAAATAATTTTTCCAATGTCAATATATTAAAAAAAGAAAAGAAGAATCAACTTTTTAGGGGCTGACAAAGCAGAAATACATGTTGTTATGACGCCATTAGGTGCAGTTTCCCATTCCAATGAGCCATCCCACATATGAGAGTTCCTGGCTCCCCTCACTCCTTCAGGACCGCAGCATGGTCAGGACAGTCAGAGATCTGAAAGCCTTCCTAAGGTTCTAGTTTTATGTATGGACACCATTCATCAATTTACATATTAAATGATACCATGAGTGGCATCGTCACCAAAACATCTTAAGTATCTTCCAGAGCATTTTTACCTGAATTTGGTGTGTATGCAGAAATTTTAAAATGTTAATTGAAATTACAGTGGGTTTTGAGTTATTTAAAGTAAAATCTGCCTGTGATTATATATTTTTATATATTTATCTTAAGAACTTCAGCTCTCAAAGAATCCCTAACTAGTGCAAGAAAACTCAACCAGGATTCTCTCTAGCCACAGGATTAAATCCACAAATAATTTCAATAAATAAAACCCTGTTGTAGTACAGATTAAAATATTAGCTCCTGGAATGCTCACCTAGACAAAAAGCAAATACATCCATGAGAGAAGGAGCAGGAAAGAAATTTTAGAAGTCAAATTTGTGTGTGTGTCTGTCTTTATATCCCTTTTTCCACTGAAGTGAGGAACTGTTGGTGGATACTCAAGGTGGATTACCTCAGCGACCTCTTAGAGATTTGATAAACTGCTTCACAGAGGAATGATCTGGGTCTGGGCGGCAGTTAAATAATTTGACCAGTGATTCACTGCAGTCCAGCTGCCAAGAGATTACGTGAATGTTATTCACAGTGAGCCTTGATTTAAAAACACCCTGAAACTTTTCTTGGGCAAGTAGAGATTTCTTTCAGTCAAGCAATTGGGAAGGTTCTTTGCTACAACCATATGTTCATCCACTGCATGCTGGACATTTTCTGTATACTTATGATTTCCATTATTCCTTCTCAGAGATTTACCTTGTTTTGAAGATTAAACCCCACTGATTTAATCGTCTAAATACGGACACCTGCTGGTGTGCAAAGTATCTGAGTGTTCATTGTATCAGGAAAGACCTGATCAATACTGTGGAATCTAAACGGCTCTTCCACGCACCAGATGGAGGATGGTACATCAGGATGTACCTTCCAGCACCTGCCAGAGCAGGTTGATTTTGGTTTTCTGATGATCCCTTGGGGCTACCAGTGAGTCACAGCACGGATGACTCAGACATCCTAAGGCATCTCCAGCATCACTTGACACCAGTGTTATCACAACTCAGTCAAGATCTCCACTGATAGTAATGGGTACCTGGACAAAATGTACATATGTAGACAACATACTGTTTATATAGAGAGTCCATAAATACAGCCTGTCTGCTTTCAACTGGGAAAATATTTGCAAGCCATTAACCTCTTTGGAGATGAAATGAACAATTTTGTTCTTCAAGAGAACACAAAGAAAAAGTCATCCTGATTTTGAGATAACGGCTGCTGTTATCTACAAGAGACATAGGATGAGAGCATAGAAGGTCTTGCTCTGTGCATTCCAAACCATATGTTTCAGATGGTACATTATTCTGAGAATCTGTTACTGTGAGAGCTACAAGACTTCTCTTCTCTAATGAGTATTGAAGGAAGGCAATGTAATAGATGAAAATATAGCTGAGACAAATAAGATGCTTAGAGAACATTTGTTCTACTCTGCCAGCGTCTTTCTGGTTTTCACTTCCTAGTTTTGGTGATTTTCTTTTTGGCAGCTGCTCCTGAAATCTTATACTTAGCTCTAACACCTAATTCTTATCCTACCTCATCCTGCCTCAATTTTTTACTCTGGAGAAACAAGTAATCATACTGTCAAGGCTTCACAATTTATTATGTCTCTGTATTACAACAGGATGAATCTCTGGAGAACTGGGTTTGATTCTTGCCTCTGACATTGAGCTGCTGCATATTTTTGGGTGAATCCCCTTTTGTTTCCATTTGGGTTGGTTGAAAAGTCTCATTAATTTTAATTTACTTTGTGTCCATATTTCTCTTTCTACTCTTAGGTGAGATTTATTTATGCAAGATAGGCAGGTTACCTGTCAAAGCCTGGACTAGTCATCCTTACATTCACTGCAGGGAAATAAGAAATACGACAGGATGATTCGTCTAATTTAAGATAAAAATTACTTCCTTAGGTACCTATTCCTCTCTAGTGACTATAAAAAATGGGAGTCTAGCATAAACTGAGAGATGTAACTTTTAAATATTTATAATTAGGTGAAGTAAATTACATGTTTTATAAGTAGGACCTCAGGCAAAAATACTTTAAGTACATTGTTTATTTAAGTGGCCTAATGGAGAGCTCTCATGATAAAATTAATTGTGATCAGCTAACACATCAACCTAAATCGTTCTGTAAAGCTTGAGGAAGCATAGTAAATTGTCACTTGCATTTAGCAGCAAAACCCAAGATATAGAAAAAAATCCCAATGTGATTTATTTTTTCCTTTGGTCAACTTTATTTTCTATCATTTTTCTGGTAAAATAAAATGAACAGCATAACACAGAAGTTTTGTTGTTTTTTTTGTTTTGGTGGGATTTTAATTGGTCTCAGCTCTGTTTTTCTTTCTGGCAATTGATATCCTAATCTGTAGGATTTTGCAAATCTATCCGTTACATTCCAAGTAGGAAGCCTGCAGAAAATGAAAGAAAGAATACTTACTCCCTTCCAATTACAATTCCCACATAATACTATTTTAAAGATATAAAATGTGTCTGTCAAAAGGAAAGTTGTACATGTTTGCACTTACTGTGGCTAAAAATAAACCCCAAAAAAGTGTCCAATTTAAATCTTAAAAAGCAAGAGCTTTCCCAGGTAATTAATTGAAAAGGTATTCCTTATAAAGCATTCTTGTAAGAAGTATCTCCTGACAGATTGCAATATTCTGAATTTTGAATTTCATTAGGAGCAGACTATGTGAATACCCATAATAGTTCTCTAGGTAAGCAGGGCCTCTCTGGGAGAAAGAATATAGGCTAGGCAACCTCTTGAGGTTTTGTGCTTAGCTGCAATGAAAAACTGGAGAGCATGTCTATCAGGACATGGATTTCATTGAGAGAAAATTGAAGAAAATCAGGATGCAGGCTGCACAGAGAGCTTCAAAACAGAGCCAGCTGAATTACTTGTTATTGATACATGACTCAAAATGCACAATAATAATTTTGCAGGATCATTACAGCTTGAAATTTTGTGTTTATATGAGCTACCAAACTCATGTTGTTATTCCTCTGTTAGTCTCTTCAATTACTTAACAGCACAGAACAAATAAATTGGCTCTTTTTAGACTACTTGGAAGATGTTTGACAGAGGAACACTTGATTTACAGGAGCAAAACGAGCCATAGATAAACGCTCATGTAAATGATTCCTTTCTCTCATGAATTAATAGCACAGGGAAAAGCTTTGCTGGCATTCCAGAATGTGAACAATCATTGATTGAGTTTTTCTCTCTGCTCTTTGGCCGCCCTTACACTGAACTGTCTTATTCCACAAAAGTCATTCTTGAAGACAACGGATCTAACAGGAGTGGCAGAGGAAAGGTGGTAGAAAGAGTCCCTTCTTGAGCAGAACTCCATCCACTTAATTAATAGGCAAAGAGGTGATTTATGCAATATATTTATAGAAACATCTGTTGGCAATGATATTTATTGGTGACTGCACCTATAGTTAAGTCCTAATCACAACAAAAAATAAAGCGTTTCTCTTTAATGTGTAAACTCTCTGGAAATGGAAGGAGAGCACCTATCCTATGCTGGGCTTCTGTTGTACTTCTTTGATTCAGCTGTCCCTGACTCAGCTCATTTGAATGCTAATTGATTTTACTTTCATCCAACTTTCACTTTGCAGAGAGGAAATAATACTGGGCTGATCCATCAGGGAAAGGAAACTGCTGATGCTCAACTGGTTTGAACAGTTCTACATTGCTACTGGCTTACAAACTAGTGAGTATTAGATGGCAGATCCATACTGGTATCTAGAAGATATGAATACATAGAAAAATAGACAGGCAGGTAGATGAATAGATCTGCTGCTCCTTGATTGCTTCAGATATCAAGATTGCAAATCTAACAGACTGACTGATTGATTAACTTCCTCCTAGATACTTACTAGTTATAAATACAGAGTAAGGGGTCCTTTATTAAGAGAAATGGAAATTTAAGATCTGTGAAAACTCAGAAGCAAAATGTCAATCAACTGAAGGAGAAAGCAATTCATAAACTTGGAGTCATCAGTTGATCTCTGCATTCATACTCCCTGGTACCTAGGAGGAACCACATTCTCTGTGTGCCACTCTCATGGATGATAAATTGCCCCTGTGGGTGAACAATAATATTCTTTTTGAGGAAAAAAAAGTCCTTATTATTTTGGATAGACAGAAGAAGCTGGACTCATCTCATCTCATGGAGGTTGGACCTGATGGTCTCTCGAGGTCCCTTCCAACCCCTATGATTCTGTTATTCTAAAACCAAAATTTCTTTTGCCCTGAAGTTGTCAGGCAGTTGTATCTGCAGAGACTGTAGCAGGTCCTTTCTAAAGGAAATTATTCTATGGTATATTTCAACCTAAATTTGTGGGCAGTCACTGGAGACACACAGACACTTCCAAATGCCAATTCAATTTCCCTTAAGGTCTGGCTAGCAAAGGTTAGATGAATTACAGGTGAGAAATTCCAGGTTGTATTTTATTGGATTTCATTTTATTGACTATAGATGTAGTTACACAACCAGCTTAGATTTGATTTCTAACTTCTGAATAGCTAATAGAAAGTAAAAGAAAACTTCACCTGCTTATTTATTTTGTTTGGACTAATTTATTTTTGTCACCCACTAAGTCTTCTATCTCTATGAAGTCTTCCTGCACATGGTCCTCCTGTCCCCATTTCCCTCAGACTCCCCTGAGGCAATGTCTAGAAATGACAATGCAATCTAAACTGAGGATTTTAATCTTGCCCCCAGCAATTAGCCAAGTAGGTTTAATTGTCATGTAGTCAGATTTCTGCATCAAAATCTGCTACATACCTTGGAAAAACATCTCCCTTCATTCATGCAGTAACATACACAAAGACTATCTTCAGCTTTCAGGCCTTCTATCATCCTAGAGGACAAAACACTACAGTGACACTCTATGGGGCCATGAAATTTGATTAATTCTTCAGCAATCTGCATACCTAATTATACAGCTTGTCTTCACTGTCTGAGCACTGCCATCAGAGTTTGGGTTTATGTTCCATACCCTTCACAAAGCTGCATTTTCTTTGCATGAATTTTTAAAGAAATATTTAATAGAAGAAAATGCTGCTGCTTCAACTTCTGCTGTTCTCATCCTTTCAGTCTTTGTTTTTCCTGAGACTCTGAAATGCTTGAAGTCTTCACACTTTCATTTCCATTCTCTTGAGAAGACATTACAGTGAGGGAATAGAATGAAGTTTGTGGCTTCTAACCTCCAGACAGGAATTAAAATAAAAACACGTTGCCATGGTAGCAACAATGTCACTGAACAAATCTTATGATCAGTGTTCACAGATGCTGTTTGTGGTGGGTTGACCCTGGCTGGAGGCAAGGTGCCCACCAAAGCTGCTCTATCCCTGCCCTCCTCAGCTGGGCAGGGGGTAGAAGATACAGTGAAAGGCTCACAGGTCGGGATAAGGACTGGGAGGGATTATTCAGCAATTAACAACATGGTCAAAACAAACTCAACATAGAATCTAATTTATTACCCAAAGAAAACAGAGTAGAGCAATAAGAAATAAACCCAAATCTTAACACACCTGCCCTATCCCCATTTCTCTCCTTCCCCACTCAAGTAGCCCAGGGGGATAGGGGATGGGGGTAGTGGCCAGTTCATCACATGATATGTCTGACACTCCTTCGTCCTCAGGGAAAGACTCCTCTCATTCTGCCCCAGCTCCAGTGTGGGGTCCCTCCTACAGCGGACAGTACTCCATGAATTACTCCAATGTGAATCCTTCCCATGGGCTGCAGTTCTTCACCAACTGCCACAGCATGGGTCACTTCCATGGGGGTGCTGACCATCAGGAACAGACTGCTCCAGCATGGGTCCCCCACTGGGTCACCATTACCCCCAGCAAACCTGCTCTGGCATGGCCTCCTCTCTCCATGGGCTGCAGATCCTGCTAGGAGCTTGCTCTAGTATGAGCTTCCCATGCAGTCACAACCTCCTTCAGATACCTCCATCTGCTCCACCATGAGCTCCTCCATGGGCTGCAGGTGGAATCTCTGCTCTGGTGCCTGAAGCACCTCCTGCCTCTCCTTCTTCACTGGCCTGGGAGTCTACAGCACTGTTCCTCACGTTTTCCCACTCCACCCTTTCACTAAAGCTGCTCCTGATTTTGCACAGGTGTTTTTTACTTTTTTTCCTCTTAAACATTCTCCCAGAGGTTTTACTACCATCACTGATTGGCTCAGTCTTGGTCAGGGGTGGGTCCATTTTGGAGCCAGCTGGCATTGGCTCTGTCAGATCTGGGGGAAGCTTCTAGCAGCTTCTTGCAGATTCCTGTATATTCCTGTGGCCTCCCCATTACCAAAACCAAACCCTTGGATTTAGAGGAGAGGCATCACCAGAGGACAATTTATTTCACTACAGGATACTGTGCCTAATGTAATGATTTAGTACTCTGGTGTTAAGCTAAGTAAATCCTACTACAAAGTGTTTGAATTCTACGTGGAAATTACTTGACTATGGGTCAATAAAGTTTGTACCTGAAATATGTAGGGAAGGTTATACAGAAAAGCTTTTGCCAAGGCAGGTTCATTGTAGAACATAACAGAAACCCTAGAGCTGCAAATCTGACACTTTCTGATGTCTTATTTTGATACTGAACTCCTGAAGAAATAATAAAGCTGGTGATAAGGTTTTTAATTGTTTGATTAATTGGTCAGCTCGTTGTTTTTTATGCAAAACCTAATTCCATGAATACTGACCAAGCAGAGTTTTATAGAAAAGCAGACAGGAAAAACCACTTCTAAGGACCATATTGCCAATCTGTATGATATTTTTAGTTTGCTCTCTGAAAAAAAACCTAAAAAAAGCCCAGAACAGGCAGCAGCAGGGTTCTCCTCTTCAAAGCCCTAACATCTGAGAAGTGAGAGGAATAAATTAAACATTTTACCTGTTGAAAGTGTCCAGTAGTGTCTCCTGAGTGTCCTGCAGAGGACTGTGAAGTAAGTAGCATAGCAAATAAGAGGGGTGATTGAGCAGGCTTTGACATTTTACACCAAGTTCAGTTTGTTTCACCTGCCACAGAGTGATTGCCCTGACTTTCTGTCTGATCTGTAGGAGCTGTCCGTTCTGGTTTTCTTTTGTGGACAGCTCCACTTACCATCTTTTTTTTCACCTTCTGTGTCTGCAATGTCTTGCAGAGCACCTCTGCTCTTCATTCTGTTTCTCCTTTACCTTTCCTTCTCCCTCTCAGTATCGTACATGCCTTGTTTCTTTAGAAAGCAGCATGCTATTAAAAAAGCTTCAGCCCACTTTCAGCTGAAATGCAGGCCAAAAAAAAATAATAAAACATTTACAAATGTATGCAATAGAGACAGAATTCAACTTTGATTCTTGAATGCAGGTTCATATGCTGTGATTTAGACACTTACAGTTAGACACCTAAAAGATAAACTTTTATATCACACCTACAACACTTTTAAAGTCATTGGTGAGTGATATCACACCTGCAGTGTGGTTGACCTCACATATTTTGCTTAGGAAAAAAACAACCACCCCCTGGATGTTCCTGTATAACCTATCAGGTTATAGGAAGCCCAATACACACCTTGGTTTGGATCAGATGAAGCCCAACCATATGCAGCAGTCTTTTTGATACAAGACAATTCTTTTTTAAAACAATTAATATTAAAGGTTAGTAAAGTTTAGCAATTTTAGTTAAGTTTGGCAAAATGTTTAACCAGAGAATCAGAAAAACTCCTCATGAGTCAGGAGGCTTTGAATGATAACTTTTAAGCTTTACACCCTTACAAAGGGTAGAATAGTATGTACTTTTCAGCAACCTTATCAGGCTGACTTTTACCAGGAAGAGGTCAAGTTGCACTCTACTTCTTAGTCTTGATCATTTATATTTCATACATCGGCTCAAAGCTCAAGCCTGAACCTTACAGCTTAATTCCTGCGATTTCCGATGCACCTGGACTGAAAACGTGAAGGCAGTTGTCTTTGGACTGGGTTTTTTTCCTAGAGGCTTTGGTGACTTGTATCTCAGACAGAATTTAACTCCATATAAGCAGCCCTTGCAGAAGGGAACTCCTCACCAGCACTACCCATTTTACTTCATCAGAGTCTTGCCCATGTGGCCCCCCTGCCAAAATCCCTCTTGCTCTGCAGCTGCAGGAGCCCGGTACCTGCTCTCCAGCTGAGCAGCTATAGCCAAGTAGTTCATGACTACTCATCCTTGATGGTTATTTGGGCTGTCCTACTGCACACAACCCCTAGCAGTAGCCTCTCACGTTTTGTTTTCACCCGGCACATGTCGATTCCTGCAACTCCTTCACTTACAGGGTAAACACCAACCAGCCGCAAAGCCCTTGTACTCCCCTGCTGCTTTTCCCTCTGCACATGTTTACCCAATGTGAAAACAGCTACTTGGTGTTTGTCCAATTTTGCTGGTAAAAGCCTTGTTTTTCTCCTAAAAAAGCTTTTCAGTACTCCAAATCCCAAAAGCCTGTTACAGAGGACATGCTTTTTATGAGACTCTTTTATCAGGCTACATTGCAGCGTTGCCTGTATCCTCTCTTGATGATGCCACACACTGGCACAGCCTCTGATTATGATCTCTTTATTGAGATATTTCCGGTGATTACACTCCCTGGAGCTATTTTATGAGTGCTCAGGTAAACAGACATGCAGGGGATCAGCAATTTGGAAGAGGTATAGCTGGATGAATATACAAAATGAAAAATAGAGGGAAAAACAGCACAGATAGTGAGCAAGGCAATTCTGGAAAAAGTCTGTATGTGTGTGTCTGTTTGTGTGTCTGTGTGTCTGTATGTGTTTAGAAATATTTTTACTTACTGTTAAAAAAAAATACCCCAAACAACCCATGTTTTCCCTTGAGGAAAAGGAAATGAAGAGTTTAACATAGCTCCAAAAATCTTCTCCCTGAAATCATGCTATAGATCAATGTTTTCAAATAGTTTCAGTATTTTGAGACTAGCCTGTCTCTGTGCATTGTCACTATGTCACAAGCAAAAGCAATATTAAGCAAATGCCTATTCCAATGGCTCATAGGAGCTCTAAGGGGAATGCAAAAGCAAAACATTCAAAATTATTTGATGGAATAAAATAGCATTGAAAGGTTTAGGTCTGATGAGTGGGTCTGTGTTTTACTTTTCCAGATAGATCAAACATTTCAGGGTGGATTTATAATCCATCACCGAGATAATCTATGCAAAAGATCTTGTTTTCATTGAGGAAGGATTTTTGACGTACATACTGGCCTCCAATACCAACCAAGAGATCATTGAAAGAATGTTCCATCCAGCTGCAATGGAAATAGTCTTCATTTTTCTTTCTGTGAGTTTAATATTTCATTGCTCAAAAATGTGTCTATAAAGAAAGGCAAGTGAAGTACTAATAAAAATGTAGTACATGACCAAATGCTGAGTAGTCACCTGTGAAGTGAAAAAGCAGAAAAATTAGAGAAATTTAGCCTCCTTTTGTCTCAGTGTGTTATTATATGACTCACCAAATGTTGCTCTCCATCACAGATCAGAAGTTGAGAGACCAGCATTCTGGTAGCTTTCTTTGCTGGATAAAGAGGTAACCACTTCCTGCTAAAAGCATCAGAATTGTTTTCAAATAGCTCATAAATGCAAGTGCCAAAAGGAAAGTAGGGGAAACAAGAAAAAAGAAAAAAATATAGAGAGAAACAAAAAGAATCCAACATTTTAAATGTGAGCTGTGAATTAATCAAATTAAATTATATTATCCACTGTGTCTCTGGGAGGAAAGAAAATTACTGGTGTTCCAACAGTTGCTACTTTATTAAAAGCCACTCTATTTTTTTCCAAAGCTTTTAGAAAGCTTTTTTAAAGCAGAGACATACCAAGATTAAAATCCAACCAGTAGTTGAAAGCTACTTTCCCTTTGTTACTGAGCTTCTGAAAGAGTACTCAGGAAAACAGATGCATTGAAAGGTGAGGGATGAGGATAGACAGCACTTACACCTTTTTGCTTCAGAGTATTTTGTCCTAAGACCATGCAAATGCCAGAAATAGCAAAGCAAATGCCACATGACATCTTAAATACTGAAAAAAAACCCTTTAGGATTTTCTGTGTGGTTCAGTGAGAAAAATGAGGATCTGAAAAGGCACTGGGTGTATTTACTCTGCTAATAAGCCTACAGTTGCACTGGGGACCAAGGCTGGGCTAGAACTTCATTTTTAACATGGCCAGGCCACCTTTCCCAACACCAGGAGCAGACTACAGAGAGAACTGGGCTGTTACTTTGTGGATCCATGACAAAATTGGCTGCCACAAGCAGTGGTTCTTGAGCAGCAGTGGTTCCAGCACACGCAAGCATAGCTCATGGGAAAGACACAGGAATTGCACAGATAGATTAGCATGTGTCCAGGGGTCTGCATATCCATGCAGGTCTCTGGGAGTCCTCTGGATGTAAGCCCTGAAAACATCCTGTGAGGTTCTCACACATCCCGGTGCAGAGCAGCAAAAGGGCTTGTGAAGGCATGAGGCTCCCTGTGGATGCCAAACAAACCAGCTGATTGGTAAGACAATAATAAAACTGGACACGTCTGATGAGAACCAGCTTTGAGGAGTCTCCAACGTTGTCTTTAACTCCGCTATTTTGTACAGTCTCAGCACAGTGAGTGCAGGCAGTGCTCCTACATTTCTGCCACTTCTGTGTCTTTTAGAAGAGGGATCATCCAGCTAAATGTCAGTACATCTACAGCTGATCTACATAGGCTTTCTTCACAAGTCATGGGGAACTAGTGAGAAGAATCTGCAGTGCAATTCATCTCATCTTAAAACAGAGTGTCTAAAATTGATGAGATAAATTACTTCTCAAAATGGTCTGCACCTCCCTTTTTGACTATAAAGAGTTGGCCTGAATTTAGGCACCTCCTTCTTAGATAGGAAAATAATGTCAGGTGAATCCCATCTTCCTGCATCTAAACAGATGAACCCACTGGGACTACATCTCCAAAGGTAAAAAGCTTGATTTCTTTGTATCAGTCCCCCGTTACAAAGACAGTAAGAGATGCTGGTCCTACACTACAGGTATCTCCATCAGGAAATAAACCCTGTCAAAAAATGGAACCCCATGATACATTTTTGGAGTTCCTAAGTAGGGTGCTTTGATTTTTAATGGTAGTAGTTGCCTGCATTTCCTGCTCAAAGATACTAGACCATACTTTTCATCAACAAGCATATAAAAAACATGCTTTGGATTAATATAGCCCTTGTTCCAGGAAGAAACAGGTATTAAGTTAATAGTGAGAGGTCAAGAGAGGTCCTTCTCCCCCTCTACTTTGCCCTGGTGACACCAAACCTAGAATATTGGGTCCAGTTCTGGGCCCCTCAGCTCAAGAAGGACACAGAACTCCTTGAAAGAGATCAGTGCAGGGCCACCAAGGTGATGGGAGTGGAACACCTTCCTTATGAGGAGAGGCTGAGGGAGCTGGGCCTCTTTAGCTTGGAGGAGACTGAGGGGTGACCTCATTAATGTTTATAAATATGTAAAGGGGGAGAGGCAGGAGGAGGGAGCCAGGCTCTTCCCAGTGATGGCAGCGACAGGACAACGGGCAGTAGGTGCAAGCTGGAGCAGAGGAAGTTCCATGTGAATATAAGGAGGAACTTTTTCACTGTGAGGGTGATGGAACCCTGGGACAGGCTGCCCAGAGAGGCTGTGGAGTCTCCTTCTCTGGAGACATTCAAACCCCACCTGGATGCATTCCTGTGCTATTCAGTCCGTGTGATCCTGCTCTGGCAGGGGGGTTGGACTAGATGACCTTTCGAGGTCCCTTCCAACCCCTAACCTTCTGTGATTTTGTGATTCATGTTTCCAAGACCTCCATTGTTACAGCCTTTTCTTTATCAGAAGGGAAGTGAAAAAGCTATTTTCAGTCAGAACTGGAATAGTATTCTTTTAATCCCCTGCACAAAATATGACAGTTCTGTAATCTGTGATGGTGGCATGTAGAGAATAACTCTATTTACATTCATCTAGCCATAAAATTTTCTTTTGTTTCATTCATTCATTTTTACCTATTCACAAACACTCAAAAATGTTTTTATTTTAAATGTTTTTATTTTTACTTTTATTTTTACATGAATTCTACAGCTATGCACCCACCTACCAGAATCAATAGGCGTTTCAGGTCCAGCTCTTTTAGCAGAACTCATCCTCACTGGCATCACTACAAATCTACAAGGTTGTATCTCTAAAACAGATTTAAAAGTGTCACACATACACTAGTAAACCAAAATAAAGACAGAACTACTGAGGTTTTGTCACTAAACTGCAAAAGAGATATTATGTGATTTTTAGAGGTGACTTTGGAAATGCACCCACTACTGTCACAACCAAGTGACCAAGCCATCATGAGGACACTCCTGAATAATATCCCTACAACTGTGAAGCAGCTGTGGCACTAAGCCCAGGTCATCTATTAATTAATTTTGGTTTTATTGGTGTCTCAGGTAGATTTTAAAGCTTTATGTGAGTACTGCACAACCACAGCAGTACTGCTGCCCATACCTGAGGTGCAGGCTTTTGCAGCAAATCCATGTTTGCTGCTGGAACAGTGCAGCCTAAGAAAGCCCTGCTTCTGGCAGGGCTTGTTTCCACTCAAACACTAGCTCTGAGGCACCAATTAATATATCCAAGTGATTCAGATTTTGCTTTGTCAACTTTGCCATCTGCCTGCTTCCTCATCATCTGTCCAAATGGGAGGGGATAACCCCACAGAAGTCCATCCTCTTCCAAATGCTCCCACTAGCAAATGGGAAGAAGCCCCCAGAGGGACTGCAATGTATTTCCTTTGTGCTTGGATATGTCTATAAGCTGCTATGGGAAGTCATTATGAACCTGAGAAGTTTCCAGGTTGGCTGTAAATGTGAAGTGATACATATTCCACTTAGCTGCCAGTCAACAGTGGCCTTGCAAACAACCTGCAGCCTGCTCTGCAGTCATGGCTGGTGGTCCAGAAGCTTGTAGAAGACTATGCTCAGGATGGGTACAAGCATCATCCATGCCTGAATCCATACTTTGTAGAATACTAGAATGTCCTGAGTTGGAGGGACCCATCAGGATCATCAAGTCCAACTCCTGTCTCCACACAGGGCCAGCCAAGTCAGAGCATGGGACTGAATGCATCGTCCAGATGCTTCTTGAACTCAGTAAAGCTCAGTGCTGTGATTACTTCCCTGGGGAGCCTGTTCCAGCACCCAACCACCCTCTCAATACAGAACCTCTTACTAACATCCAAATTAAACCTCCAGTTGGAGCTTCATACCTTTCCCTTGGGTTCTTGCAGACTCACAACTTGTACAAGGCTTGACAGGCTGACCTCAAGTGTGCCTTGGGCTTTCTCTACTAAGGGATATCCAGTATAAACACATTGTGCTACCCTGCAGAGAAGCCTCCATGCGCCCTTATGATCATTTCAGCAATCCCAGGCAAGCAGAAAGAAATAGACAGAATGTCCTGGCTGCCGGATGGGTAGAGGAGTCTGTACTGAATGCTGAGGCTCTCACTGAAAAGACGGTGAAGTAATTCATCCATTGAACGGAACATCTTAATTGGTATGTGTCAAGGGAATCAGTAGGGAGTATAATCCGGTTTCAGTGGGACCAGGTCTGTGAAGGTCCCGGCTGCCATCTAGTGGAGTCGTGATGTGTCGTGGGACTAAAATGAATGTATCAGCAGCACGTACGGGAATAACCTGTCATCTGTTCGTTAAATAGCTTCGCTGCTTGAGAAAAAGTGATTAAAAAGTAGCCTAGACACCAGTGGGATTGAGGACAGAACCCCACCATAAACACAGGAAAGGGGACAAAGCAACACTGGGGTTGTCTTGCCTGCTGTTTCTGACACAGTTTGTGTCCTTCCTCTCACTTCTATCAAAAAACACTTGGAATTTTCATTCCCAACTAAATAAAATCCATGCTGTTCTCAGAGTAATCATAAAGTATTCTAACTCCCCCCAAACTGCTTGTGTGCTAGCATGTGCATTGCAACACAACTGTACTTTTTTTTCTGCTAGAAAATCATAGAAACATGGAATGCATTCAGTTGGAAGAGACCTTTAGAGGTCATCTAGTCCAACCCCCCTGCAGTGATCAGGGACATCTTCACTAGATCAGGCTGCTTTAGAACCCCATCAAGCCTGACCTTGAGTATCTCCACTAGGAATGGGGCCTCCACCACTTCTCTGGGCAACCTGTTCCAGTGATCTATCACCCTTATAGTGAAGAATTTTTTCCCAATACCCAACCTAAATCTCCCTTTTTCTAGTTTAAAACCATCACCCCCATCCTGTTGCTCCATGCCCTTGTGAACAGTTCTTCCCCAGCTGTCTTATAGGCACCCTTCAGGGACTTGAAAAGTGTCATATATTTTCATTGTAAGTTCACTTTACAACTGGCTGACCAGAACTGTTGGTTCACGCTCCTAGCAGATCAGAAATACATGAGTCATACCTTATGTCTCACCACTGATGCTGGCCAAAACACCTATAGAACCATGCAAGCCTAGGGCAGACATATATACGGCTTCCCTAAGAACCACTGGCTTACAACTCTGGCATTTTCTAAATTTTCCACTCTTTTATCCAATCTTGTCTTAAATCTATACAAAATTTGCATGTCTGTCAAGACACAGTGTCACATGGGGAGCAAGGGAACTTTCAAAGGAACTTCTCACCTCCATTCTGACACTGCTTGTTATCCTTTAACAGGTTTTCATGTTCCCTTATTGAATTTTACCTTGTTTCTGTAGATCCTACTGGATAGAACAGCACAGGTAACACAATATATACAGAATATAATGTGGTTTTTTTTCCCATCATCTGTTGATTTGGACTCAATATTCAGTTTTACACATTGCTATTATCTGCTCAGTAAGGAGATGGAGAAAATCCATAATCTGTTAATGCACTCAGTGTGAATTAGGTGTGGTTATTTCTCTAGTTTCTAAAATCACTTCCAATCATCAGGAATGTGAACTGTAACCAAAAATGTTATTTCTGCAATATTCTCTGTGCTGGTATCAGCACCATGTATGTGTAGTCAATTGGTTCTAAGAACTGATCTGCCTGGAAACCAACCTGAGTTATTAAAATAAAGCTGTGCTTGGGCAGAGCAGGGGAGGAACCACCTCATTTCCCAACCTTGGTTTAACTACATGAGCTAGAGGTGCATCCCATTCCTAATTTAATGGTGCAGTTCTAGCTATCTGTCCCAATCACAGGGAATCCCATTTAGTCATTTCATTTTCATCTGTTGTTACTGAAGAAAGGGAAAATGTCCAATCCAGAATTGCTTCTTCTCACCTCCCTAACACATCTCTATTAAATTTCAAGGTGAAATTATTATTATCTGTCTGTTACATAACAGGTAGCTCCTGTAAGAAAAGAGTAATTTTGCTATTGTTTTAACCTTACAAAAAATGGTGAGAGATCAGCCTGACACAAGCCAAATTGGGAAATGGAAACAGCTACATACAGTCCTCCAATTTGGAAGTGGGGTGGCAGGAAGAAAGTACTGTGTAAGCTTAACTTGGAGAAAGGAACAGCACTGTTTAGACAGCTTTGCACATAACTATGGTACAGATAAAACGGTCTGTCAAGTTTAGAAAGCTTAATAGGGGAAGTAAAGAAACACAGATTTATTGCAGGGATTTGTGTACGATATTAAGAATTTATTGCGCTGGTGCTTTAAGAGAAGTATTTTTTGCCCACTTGGATACAGCAGTTTTGTTGAATCACATGCAAAATGGCAGAAAAATCCTATTTCTACATAAAATTGCAAATAATACTTGTATTTCTTTTCTTATTTTATAAAATATTAATATATATTAAAAATTGAGAACATTTCAACAAAAATACAGTAGAAATGAACGTTTCCAGTCGTTTAATATTATGACATGAAATAGGAACTCAATGTATTTTTATTTGTGACTAAACAACACTGATGTTCCACAAGCGTACAAATAATGAAATATTCATGCAAACTGCAATTCTCTTTTTAAGCTTTTCAGTTATAAGATTTTCATAGTATGTTACAAAGTCATTTTCAGTAACCAAAAAACTCACCATCATTCTGTTTTGGACATATTTTGTAGTAGACAAGATTTGATTAAAAGCTTTATTCTTTATGGATAATTGCAAAACATTCACCTTAAGGGTACTGTATTAATATCTTAATTTGATAATATGAGAGCATGATTCAGCTAGGCAGTGATTGTGTAGATGTAATTCTCTCTTGCAATCAAAGCTGATGTGGGTTACACGTGTCTGATCTCGGTTTCAATTTCCAGACCTCTCCCTGATCATCAGGGAACCGTAACATTATAATGAAAAGATGTTTCATGCTTGTTCCTAGTCTATTAGAGGCAGACAGGGACTTCTCCCTTTTCCTACAGATACATGCAGACACCACAGAAGATCTTGGATCTTAACACATGAAAGGGTTTCAGGTACAAATTGGTTTAGATAACAAATTTTGCTACTAGAGATTTTATTAGAGCAATCAATCTGAAGCTCACCAAACACTTTGGGCCACTTCTAATTTATTTTCTAATATTTTTATGTTTTCTCTTCTCTACAGTGTCCTACAATAAGTCTTTATCCCTGTAGGATGCCCCTTGATAGATGTGCCAAATCCTTATTGCATTACAGATTGAATCATAATTCAAATAAAGCAAAACACTGAAAAGCTGCTCTTTCTTCACTCACATCTGAAATTATTTCATGATGTAAAAGCAGTAATAGTAACCTTGCCTTGCTGTTTCATAAAGACAGAAGAACAACTAAAACATCTTTAAAGGGTGATCGCCTAAGAAAGGATTGAAATAATTAGGACAAAACTGATGAACAAGACTCTAACAGAAAAGCCTACCTGAATGTGCAATGTAGAAGAAACTAAATACTCTGCAGTAAGGTATTTACTTTCCAGAAAAAAAAAAAAAAAGAAGATTGGGTCCCTAGTGATGTCATGCTGTCAAAAATACTATTTATTTTTAGGAATCTGGTGGTGTCTTTGAGTGTAGAAGGAGAAAATTTAATCAATGCCATGCAAATGGTTGTGACACAACATAAAAGCCAAGTCCAAATGACTTTAAGCTGGCAGAAACCTGGCAGATGTACCTAAAACTGCTGATTTTTTATTTTTATATTCTTTTTTTTTTTTTCCCTTGCAGCCTGCAGTGAGATAAGCTCAGCCATCACTCCTGGGAGCTCTTTTTAACTTCTGTCTTTACTCATTGCAGTGTAAACTCTGTAGCAATCTGCATACCCTGGATATAATTCTCTCTTCAGGTCAGTTTGCCATTGCTCTGGCCCTTCTCCAAGTGAAAGGAAATCCTACTAAGCATAATTTAGTCTTTAAAGGGTAAGGAGTTTATCTTACTCACACTTCTCATACCTGCTTTGTCAAACTTCATAAGTGACAAACCAAAGCTTGCAGAAATAACTTTCTGTGATAAGTGTGCACAACCGAGTTAGTGTTCATCTCAGTAAAACTTATCTAATGCAACTCCCATCCTAAAAACCTGAAAGCATCTTCAGTTGTTAAATTCTGCTTAACACTTTATAATCAAGTTTGAATTTAATAAAAATGTAATATAACCTAACATCTAAGCCACACCTATTCATAACTACAAATAATTTTCTAATTAAAGAGTTACAGTCATGTTTTCTGATTTTTAGCCACTTCCATTTCCAGTTTCAGCTCTCTGACAGAGAATTATTCCCCCTTCAGTGGCTATTTATTTCATGAAGGAATGAAATGCTCTCTGAATATTCTTGCCTCTGTTCACGTTAGAAAAAGCTGAAATGACTAGAAAAGGACAAAGATTTTGTATTTTATAGCCTTATTTAGGTAAGAATGGATGCTAGAGATACTTGAACGCAGCCAAATAGCTGTCTATGTTATATATGATACCCAGCTGATGAAATTATTTGGGTAGCCTGAGTGTACTCTTGGTTCAGAGGGATTTGGGGCCAAGCCCTTAATGCAGGTTTCTGCAAAAGCAGAGAACAAGAGCCCTGAGAAGTCCATGTATTCACACGCCTTCGTATCTGTTACTGATGTGTCCAATTAATGTCAAAGCCATCATGGTAACACCATTGTAGTACTGTAGGGCTTACTTACCAGCCAGAAAACCCAATTCATACAGTGAAGACTTCCAAGTTTTAATATGATACATCACTGGTTGATACATGGGGATAAGAAAATGCCATCTCACGTTCGGAAGGCAGCTGAGCCAGACGATGATCTGTTCAGCAGAGGAAAGAATTTTATTTGGGTTTCATTGCTTTTTCTTTTATCTTCCAGTTGCAGAGCATGATGGTCTTCAGACTAAATTTGCTACTTCACAGTTAATTATAAACCAGAAATGCAGCAGCTGTAGGAAATCTTCTATCTCAGCATGCATGGGTAGAGCTAGGTAAAAATTAGACTTCTTGAGCTATCAGTGTGGGGTCGTTTTTAGCTGATAGAAACCACGACCTTTTTGAGGCTGAAGAATATCCATCTCAAGGAAAGAACTCATTCAGCTACCTCAACATTCATGATCCCAGGTTGTGGTACTTTTGACATTAGCTGGATGTTATAGAACACTGAAAGCCTTGTAAACTCATTTCTCTGTCAGTCTCTTATTTTAAACAGATCACCAACCATTTGACACATGCTTCCATCCAGATCACCTTGAATCCTTCTGGATAAAAGAAGGAAACCTATATAAACAATATATCATGCCCCACATTATAATATGTGTTCCCAAGGGTCACTGCAGAAATATGGAAATCAACACCTTCCTCCCACTGATCCCTCAGACTCAGACTCTTCTCCTGCCCTCAGCTGTGAATTCAGCCATTCCTATATTTTTCACAGATAGAAGAATAAGCGTGGAGAAAAACACTTCTATTTAGTGGAAAGAGGAAGACACTTCCTTGGCAGTCAGTTATTACATAAAAACTAGGTGACATAATATTCCACTCCCCCAAGTCAGGTGTAATTACCTGGCTACAACAAAGGAAAAAGGAAGGCAAGTCCTCTTTTCTCTGTCATCATTTCTGTTGTTTAATTGGACTTGGAAGGTCACTGGAATGTTCAGAGAAGCAAGGTAAAGCTGATTCAGTCTGACAGTCCTCATTGCTTGGTACATTTTAACTTACTTTTCTCCTTTCCAAGTGCTGATGTTCCCATCAACAAGGTGAACCAACCCATTACCCTACAGGTTACAACAACCATTGAGAGAAAAACAACAAGCAAAACCAAAACCAAAACCAACCAAACAAAACCCCTTTTAAGTACAATCACTGGGAATGTAAGTTTGGGGTTTTTTTCAAGCTTCTGTATATTTTACAGCACTGCAGAGCAAAACCAGTCAGACATAAGAGCACACTTGGCAGCACTCCTAGCAGTCTCTTAGTCTATCTCCTGTGGGTCTCATTCTCTCTGTGCAAAGGTTTCCTTCTCTTTATAATTAACTTGCAAAGACCAGTTATTCCTTAATGATCATCTTATAGAGCCTTTACCTTTCCCAGCCTTCACATTCTTACTTCTTCACTTACTTGCCTACCAGAAATGTTCTGATCTATAACTACTGGAATAACACCAGAACATGTATTGGGTCTTAATGTGAACTTTGAATCTTTTTACTTCTAAAGGCACAATATAAGAACAGAGCATAAGTGGACTTTTCAAACATAGTGTTGCAGTTTAACAAGACTTTTGGCTTCTTATCTGCATATCTACTGAATTGGAACAAGGACAAAAAGCCTGAACAAGCTGGATAGACTCCATTTCCCATTGAATAAGGAATACCAGTTTCCAGAGCTGGTCACCTATGGTGTCACTGAATGGTACTAATGATGACCACTTCCATTCATCAGTGAAAATGAATAAGAAGTAAATCAAAAAGAGGTGACTTTTGTGTTTGCAAAGTATATAAATGAGAGGGCTATTTTGATTATCCAGTCAGTGTTTAGTATGTCTCTGCAATGCTGGTCATGCAGAAGTCAGATAGGCAGAACTACTGCAGAAGTGGATCCTCCTCCAATTTGCCCAGTATAAACCTTGATCATTGCATTTGGTGGGCATTTGGTTTGCTTGTTGTTTGCTTTTTTACCTAATCAGGCTTTTATATGTGATTAGTCCAGATCCTGAGGCCATCTTTAGCACACAGATGTAGTCATTTTTACTCCAGAACTAGATGGCACAGTCCATCTTGTCCTCCTCCACACTGGCATGAGTCCATATCTCTTACCGTGCCACCTCCGGCCAATTTCCGTTTGTACCTCAAAAAGAAAGGAGAAGGCTATTTTGTGGTCAAGTACTGCTTGGGAGTAGACTGGTGGGAAAAAAGCAAGATAGAAATGATGGCTAGAGAAGGGCAAAATTTAGACATCTCAGTCAAGTTAGTTCCTCTGGCCTCACTTTCTAGCTGACAGTGAGAAGTAGGATGCTCCAGAGAACATTTTACCTCTGCACTGATGAAAATGTCTAAAGTGGATATCTCATAGTTGGTGTCCTATGTTGAAAAGAGTAAACAAACCCCATGCTCCTTTAAAGAAGCAACGACACACTTTTTGTGAGTCCTTTCCTAGTTTGTGACAGTGGGCCCAACAATCGAAGACTGTTGTTAGAGTTGTCCCATAGTTTAATAAATGAAAAAGCTGCCCTTCCATTTTTTATTTTCCTGGTTTGTATTTCTACCTGGTGATTCTCAATCTGCTTTACTGAAGTAGAAAGTCTGTGAGCACTAAGTAACTTTCTCCCATCAAGTAGTTATACTTTAATATATTCAGGCATAGTCAAGTTACCTCAATTTTCTAAGAAAAAAAAAAAAGACTGAGGTCTCTAGCACAGTGAAACATTTTCTCCAGCCCTAATCTCTTGTTCAGATGGTTTCTTATGCCTTTTCAATTTTTTAATTTTTAAATATTCCTTTGAAAATTTATTCCAGTAATAGTCTCATCAATATTGCCTACACAATTAAACATCTTTTCATTGCTGGCTTTTCCTCAGTTATTAAGGGATTTTGTCTTGTTTCTATCTGTTTCTATAAAAGTATAATCTACAGCAAAATTTTTCTTAAGATATTGAGATACTTCTTAATCAGGACTCAACAATTTGTGGCTGAGAAACAATACTACTTAGCTATTTAAGGGTGAAGGCTATCAGTGGTCAGGAGACATTTGCTTCCTGTTGTTGCCATGCATTGGCCTCCTCACAGAAACATACAGTGGATCCTGACCAGCCACCAAAACCTTCTTACACATCTGATTCTTCTCAGATATGTGACTTCCCAGATGTTTAATAGGAAGAAATATTCAAAATTCAATTGCTGTTTGTCTGGGATGTCATGATAGATATAAAGCTATAGTCTACTACCAAAATTGATTAGGATTATCAATAACAGGAGTGTTAACTGAGTACAAGCGTCATTAGAACAGCCAACAACTCGTAGGTGTAAACTCAACCAAAAGCTCATGAAGTGTTAACATATTTATTTTAAATATTTCTGAAAAAAAATCCATGACACACATAGACACTTACATACTGTTTACAAGTATAATCAGCCCTAGACTTCAACCTTTGGAAATGGTTATTTAGTTAATACAGCCCAGGGAGTCTATAGTGGGTCAGCTGTCTCTAACAAACAACTGTACTTGGTCATTTCAATATCTGTCTGTGTTTCACTGCCTATAATGATTTGGGGAAGTATTCACCTCCTAAATGCACCTTTGATATCCTGGGAGATGCCCTGTGGGGCGGTATGCATGAATCAAGAGGATATCCCTTTTTAGGAGCTGCAGTATATTCTTATTACAGTTTGAAAGTGAATCCCAGTCATAGTCTAGCCATCTCAGCTGCTCTACAGTCAGAAAAGAGTGTGAAATTCCAGGTTTTCCACCCATGCTAAAATACAGAGGATAAACTGATATGTTAGCTATGTAAGTAATTTAAGATGCCTCCTTATCACAACATCTTGATTATATAAATGGACTTGGTTACTAAAATAAGGGGAATGATTCCTATCCTGTCAACAGTAAAGTTATTACATATTCTAAAAAGAAAAATATATTTATTCACATGTAGAAATACTGAGAAGTTTCATGAGCCTATTAAAAATGCTAGCAAATAATATTTTCTTGTAGAACAACCAGAAAAAATAGACATTCTTTTAAATTTAATCAGAGTTTTTATAACTGGAGCTCTCTTTGCATCACTGCAGCACCTTGTACTTTCAGATCCAGATCCAGGGTTTCCCAAGCCCTGCTATAGTACAAAAATATGCAGAAAGGATAAAAAACTGCTTGATGGAGTAGCAAAGTAGTAAAAATTCATTTCTCCACTAGATGGCTTCATTCCCAAGAAGATAATTGAAATGCAATTCATTGATTCCCATGCTAACAGATAATCTTAAGAAACTAGGAATTTATTATCATTCTGTACAAAACTGATTATTAACTTAATAAATCTGCCAGTGTAAACAATACTGCAAAGGATATAGGACTCTTACCTCTTGGTTCAGGAAACAGTACAGAACTGCTACAATGAACCCCTGGGAAAAAAAAGTTTTAAAAAATAAATTTGAGTGTTAACACAGTTTGCAAAAGCCACTTGCTCCATCTGCCTTCATGATGTTACAGAATCACAAGGTTGGAAGAGACCTTTGAAGATCATCAAGTCCAACCATTCCCATCCTATGCTAAACCATATCCCTAAGTACCTCATCTACCCTTTTTTTAAACACATCCAGGGATGGTGACTGAACCCCCTCCCTGGGCAGCCTGTTCCAGGCCCTGACAACTCTTTCAGTAAAGAATTTTTTTCTAATATCCAATCTAAACCTGCCCTGGCACAGCTTGAGGCCATTTCCCCTTGTTCTATCTTCTGTCACCTGGCTGAAGAGACCATCGCCCACCTCTCTACAACCTCCTTTCAGGTAACTGTAGGCAGTGGTAAGGTCTCCCCTCAGCCTCCTCTTCTCCAGGCTGAACATCCCCAGCTCCCTCAGCAGTTCCCCATATGATTTGCCCTCCAGCCCCTTCCCCAGCCTGGTTGCCCTTCTCTGGACTTGCTCAAGGACCTCAATGTCCTTTTTATGGTGGGGAGCCCAGAACTGGACACAGTACTCAAGGTGTGGCCTCACCAATACCGAGTACAGGGGCTCAATCTCCTCCCTAGACCTACTGGCCACACTGTTTTTGATACAAGCCAAGATGCCATTGGCCTTCTTGGCTGCCCGGGCACACTGCTGGCTCATATTCAGCCTGCAGTCAACCAACACCCCCAGGTGTCTGTTTATCAATGAGTATCATTATAACTTGGAGTATTGCTATACATTTAAATTTTCCTTATGCATCTCCAAAAAAGTTGATCGGCCAGATAATGAACTAGTTAGTGGCATTGCACCAAAGGAAGTGCAGTAAGGCAAAATGTATTCACAAGAACAGATGACGTGGTGACTGAAGTTCTCCCACGTTATGCTTACAAAAGTATAGTCAATTCTACAGCCAAACACACTGTGAGCTAATTCTTTATACAGTATAAATCAGTAAGAAAACAGACTTCATAAGAAGATCCATGTATGGATCTCATACAGCTTTCCAGTCAACTTCTGTTGATTTAGCAGTAAATCAGGTGACATCAATCTCTGACCTATTGAATACTTTTGTTAAGATTCTAAACTGTAAAGCCAGTAAAATCCTAGGAGATTAATGGCCCTATGCAATCAGATACACGCTAGACACCTCATCCTTTTATTCTGTTTACTTATTCCTCACATTCTTAATTAACTCATTGAAGGCCAGCTCCAAGTATGGAGGGCCAGGATTAAGGTGGGCAGGAGATATTGGACAGGATGAACACGGTGGATTAAAACCTCAAGAGGATTTAACCGGCACAACTGCTGGATTTTCAGTGGAGCTCATGCAGTAGTTTAGAGGGAGATATACTCCCTTTTGAAGTTTGGTAGGATTGCTCACAACTCCTTCTTGTAGACTCTGGAGCACAAGAAAAAGGAAGAAAATAAGGGAGAGCTGGGTGCTGCCTTGCTCAGAACTCAGGTAGCAGAGCTACCTGAAAGGTATGTCAGAGCATCCTCAGTAGTTGTTCTACTTGGCACCAAGCTCCCCAAGCTGTCCATACCCTGTGTGTTGATCCAAAGTACACCAAAGTTTTTGCCTAGGTGAGAGGGAAGTGCATGTAGCATTCCTCAGGGCAGTGGTCTGTATGGGGCTGATATGTGCATCAATCACTACTGTGTGTTCATTTGCTTGTCTATCAATTTATACTTTGCCAAAGAATTTGTACAGCTTTGATTGCCCCTAGATAATTTGTCAGCCCACATCTGCTTAATCTTGGCAGTGAATTCAGGGAAGGTATGAAGATAACCAGTTGTAGCAAAGATGATTTTCCACGCTTGACCTTGACCCACCATCCAATTTACACATGCATCTGAAAGATTTAGCCTTGTATTTGTAAAATCTGGAAATATATAGTCTAGCCTACAGCCAGACAGGATGTAGGGCACATTTTCAGATACCTTAACTCAGCAAAGACCTGTGGACTCGATGATCCTTATGGGTCACTTCCAACTCAGTATATTCTATGGTTCTATGATTCTCTGTGAGGAGACACTACCTTCAGGATCCACTGATTTTCTTGTGCAATACTAGCTGTCATATACACAACAGATTAAATTAGAAAATTTACTAAGAAAGAACTGAAACCTCTGTAGTAATTTTACCTGAAAAGATCCAATGCAGAGCTCCAAGTAAAGCCGAACCCCCAGGCTGGTATATTCCGGAAGAAAATTGAAGACAATATAATGGGTTCCAAATAATGGAATTAGAAGCAGAGTTGACCTTGAGAGACGTCTAGCTCAGGACACAAGGAGAAGTAAGGGAAGATTATTTTCCTGAGTAAAGACTAAGTTATGCAACATGCAACAGCAATGAACAGAAGTTAAAAAGAAGATCTAAATATCTACATGTGAAGTTTGTATCTCTTACAGTGCTGGACAGAAAGCATATTAAGAAACTAGCTGGAAATGGATTTCTTATTGCCTCATTCTGTAATACCATGTCTATGGCTTTTCTTATGATATATTGACATGTCTTACAGAATGAGATTTCAGTTCAGGAAAACAAAAAGGAATAGAATATATTGTAGCCTCACCAGAGCTATGGAAAATTTGACATTTATTTATACGTAAATCCAGAGAATGCAATATGCAGTCTCCCTTCACAGTTCACATACAGGAAAAATCATCTGTAGAGACTAGTTTATCCTACTCTAAATCAGAGATCTAATGTGAATTCAGTTAATGGTTTTCTACTCTCTGCATTGATTGTAATCGGAAGGTAGATATCTGAACTGATCAGAATACATTATGTTTGGATGGTCACTATTTAGGTTAGATGAGCCTCATCCTTTAGTTTCCTCAGGAATGCGATGAAGTAGGGAATTTCTAAAATCTAATATCAGCCAAACCGAGACTGTCTGTGACACTGGACATGTGTTTCTCATATTAGAAAAGAGGATACATGTTTTTATTACAAAAATAATTGATTTTTAAAAAATTTATTCCATGCATTACCTGTACTGAGAAGAGTTATTGAAGTTGATTTGTCTAGGGTCTAGTTTTTTCAGCAAAATTCTGATGATGTTGATAAATAAAACAAAATTGACCTGTTAAAAATATTTGGGGTGGGGTGGGGGAAGGGGTGGGGGGAGTGGGGAAAGGAAAGGTTACTTTCACATGTAAAACACTGCAATGAAAATCTGTGGGGTCTTACTTCAGTTGCTGTGTAATCTGTGCAGTTTCAATGAGACTAGTGTAAGATTATTAATGTCATATCTGTTGGCATCATTCAAGATGTCTATTGCATTGAATTCTGGCTAAAATCTTTAGACATTATGTGTAGAATTCAGCTGACTAAATAAAAATATCTACAATGGCATGTCTGCATCTGAGCTATCTCTCTTTTCTCCCTTGGTAGTCAATGGAAGAGCAACCAGTACAGCCAGTAGAGCCTAAGGTGGAGTTGGAGGCAAGTCATCTCCTCCAAAAGTAGATATCCATTATAAGTCAGATGGATCACATACCAAAAATTTCTTTGTTGACTCTAAACGGACCTGAGGAGCATTAGCACAGCTCCAAAGCTAGGGTCAATCCTAACCTGCATATCAGACTTTCTACAATTGCAATTTGGCACAACATTCCCAATGTTTGTGAAGCAGCTCAGATTTCCACAATCAAGAGTTTCTCCCTATGGATTTTCGTGTGTCTTTACATACCAGCTCTTCTTTAGGTGAGGTTAAATGCTTAATTTCCCCTAAGAATATCCACAATTTACCAGAAAGTCGAATCTCATTTTATCCATCATTGATGCCTTTAGTACATTCCAGCAGAAAAATCATCACTGCAATCTCTTGATTCAAATGTGAAATCAAGATGAGAACTAGTGGGGGGAAGATAATGGAGGTAGAAGGAAATACTTTACTGAAATGTGGCAAACATTGGAATTCAGCTTGAGTTTCTTCATTCACAATGTTTGCCTAAACATGCCTTATTTGTATGCATCTGTCCTCCAATAAAATTAAGCTTTTAATAGATGGCCCTAAGGTCATTCATTAGCTGCTTTCTCAAACATTGTTTGGGTTTAATCACATATGGGAGTAGTCATACGTGATAATCATTTAAGATTTATTTGGTAAACATCAGGCTCAAGAGCTATTATCATTGTTCTCACCTATGAACAGAAACTTATTGCCCTTGAAACTTTGCATTAAAATTTATGGATAAAATTTAGGATAAAATTTGTGTTTTCAAATATTATAAAGATGGCTTAACCTCTCACCTGCCATTAATTTTAACTAAACTAACAATTCTATGAAGTCTTTCTATTTTTTAAAAATATTTATACTTAGTAATGGCAGGAGAACCGTTCTCTGCCTCTTAAGCTTGCATTGAACATAGGCAGGCTTACAGTAGGAATTCTAGCATTCCACTTCCTTATTTCAAACAACAGTTCAGCAAACAGTAGCCAGATTTTAATTTAAACATCTTTTTTTTTTTCCCTTCTAATTACTGTTGGCAGACTTTAGAAGTACCTACCCCAACAGAAAGTATAATAGGTCCTTTGATTAACCACCAGTAGGGAGAGCCTTGATTAATATCCCAGCATCTGAGAAAATAGCAATAATTTTAGAAACGACATGTCTTTAATCACTATGGTTGAGATAGCACCCAGCAGTGTCAGTAAAAATCTGAAGAGAGAGATTTTCCTGGAAGTGCAGCTATAGCAAATGTATCCAAATATTTAAACTCTGCTTTGAACAGGGCACATTCTTTAAAGATTATACTACCGTTTTCAACAGGAAATCATCATCTCAGTCTGTTAATTGACAGCCATGGACAAAAGATTTAAACTGATGATGGCATGACTGATACAAAGATATAGGGTTTTGTTTCTTAAAAGATCTATTTAAGACAGGAAACATTTTGTCTGTGTAAAATAGTGAGTAATCCAGGCTTCAGAAAAATCAAAAGGAATTTTGTATGAGAAAGTCATAAAATTTTTCTTTCTTACTGTTTTTATCTGATTATAATCTTTTTCTTTCTTGCAGCATAAATGAAAAGTTCAAGTTCCTGAGAAGGGTCCCCTGCATAATTACAATATCATTGCCATAATGTATATTCTAATTGAGCCTGTAATCTCCATTCACTATGTCCTTACTGGAATGGAAATGCAGAACTCCACCACAGGCACCAATCTACTTGGTGAAGTCAGGACAGGTGGACAAAATCCTAATATTATTTTCCCATGTAATTGAAATTATGTAAGCTTTTATCCCTATCATTATATTAAAAATATGAATGAAGAATCTAGAATAATGTCAGAAGCAGTGACTTACGCTGTGTCTTCAAAGTAGAATTTTGCTAATATCCATATAAGAGTGAAAAGTGTTGGAAAACCTGTCAAAAAAGTCAAAGAAAAAGTGTGTTATTCTGATTTCATCAATTAATCCAAACCTTGCCCACTGAAACTCTGCTGCCATGATACAGATCACTCATTTTCAGAACTGGAATTACCCTTTGTGGCGTCTCCATGCAACAGGAATCGCTTTGGACTCATGGTATAAACTGGAAAAGAAATATCCTAATACCCATGATGGAATGACACAAGTTAAGGCTCTGACTCTTTGGTGATCATGCATCACAGTGAAGATATCAAGGGACATGCCTTGTATATGATACAGCTGTGCCACATAAGACTGAACCTGCAACCTCTTACTAACATGAACATCATTCACACACATGAAGTTTGCATTTACATGCAGGTACCAGCTTAAAACTTGATTTTTTACATGGGGATCCACCTAATTTCTAAGTCACTACAAAGGTCTGGGCAATTAGCTTTATTGCAGACTACAAGAAAAAAAAAGGAGTGGGGATGTTGCTGTCTCATGCCTGCAATTTTGTTTAGGGGATAGAGCTCCTTTATTCACATAATTGCCTGATGCACAAGATGGGCTGCAGCAATATCTGGACTACAGTAATGCCAACAGTAATGTGGGCATAGCAGGTGGACCCCTTCTCAGAAGACTATATAATTATTCTTGCATGAACTAAAGCAAGACATGCCTTCTTTAGGTGATTGGTTTAGCTGATTAGAGGAATCTGTGTTTTCAGTGGGGAGGAGAAAGGTAAGTGGAGTGGATCTCTTTCTGTGTTCTTAAATTTCCACTTCTTTCTTAGGGACTTTAATGCTGTACTTCTTAAAAAATTTGATTGCTCCTTGCTAGTATGCATGCAAAAATAAAATCAAAGCAGTCAGTGCTCAGATTAAGCACTTCAGTTAGGCAGACTAGATTGCACATCCAGTAGTCTTAATGGGGTGGATAAAGCTTTCTGTAACATCTTAACTTTTATTAAATTCATGTAAAATCTTTACTTACCCCAGCCAAACAGAACCAGCCACCAAAAATACCTCCTTCCATGTGAAAGAGATGAGAGTAGCAGACAGTTTAGGTAAAGAGCCTCTACCAGCAGCCACATGAAATTCGTCATCATGAAGTAGTGACAGAAAACAACTGAGATCTTGCATTCAGTCTAGGGAACACGAAAGTCATGATTTTGGCATTACTTGTACATGCTTGTGTTTGATTTGCAGAGGCAGAAGGCATCTGTGGTTGTGGCTGAGACCTACAAAGATCTTACAGTTACACGCATGTTTAAAGGGAAAGTTTCAAATGGAATATGGTGAATAGTAAGGATTTAACCATCATAATAATTTGGAATCACTGTATTTTAGATTATATATCTATGCTGGAAACATAGTTTGGTCTCCCAAGCATGTGATTTCTTGGAAAAATGCATTGCCTTCACTGTAGTTTATACAAGTAGATGCTCCACAGGCCTTGGACAAAAGTAGGTTCAAAGACCTGTCATATTTCAGTTTCCTACTTAGGCTCAGTTTCAAATTCTTGTTGGGCCATGAGCAATGCAGAAGAATCATCCCATAAACCTTTGCTCAAAAGCTTTTGCCATGTTGCCAATGTTTGTGGCTGGACCAAAGCTAAGTTGATTACTTAGTGCCTTGTGTGTCATGTGAGAAGCATAGAAGTGTAATGACACTACTTTTTTCTATGGCAAAGTCTATATCTGAATTAGAGTGCTAAAGGATTACAAATTGATGCATTCAGAATGTCAAAGTTCTCAGGTGTGGAGGTAAGATGTACTGAATATCAGAATTATATCATTTTCATTATCAGATCAGAAAGGAAAAAAAAAACCAAAACCAAAAAACCCTAATAAAAAAGGAACAATGAAAATTGAAGCCATGCATCCTAACAGTACAGTGCTTACTGTAGAGAAGTTGCAATGATCAATGTCTTCCTCTTGGAAAAGGACAGCATCCTTAATAAAAATGGCGATAGCTTTTAAGATGAACGTAAAAAAGAGTTGTACATGGATATAATTTCTGGGACAGCGAAGCCTCCTGGAAGAAAAGAAGAAATGTCCTTCTGAGGTAATTAAATGACTTACACTGGCAGTAATTCAAATATTTAATACTCCTTGTTTTATCCTAGGTACTTCCAGCCACATCCACTCTGCTCTCTCTGCAGACAGGCAGAGATAGGAACCTTTCCCTTGCAAAGCAATTCACCCACAGCCCACATCTTAATTTCCTTGCTTGTTAGGTGGTACCCTGCTGATGTTTCCGGTCTGCAAAACTCCAGGAATCTCAGATTTAGGTTTTGTTCACTATACCTGAGCCAGGCATTTGGTTGGCATTATTTTGGTACCTGCACCTACAGAATGATCTTCACTGATACAATTCTGCCTGTGAATAAACCACCCCGTAGATGCAGGGGTGATCTGGACTAATTAGGCAGTTTTCTTAGTGAACAGGATAATGATTACTCAGCAAAATATTCTAGACAGCATAATCCTTGTGCCAGCCTTACCCAGAATTGAAGAATTCTCCCTTAATTTACCAAAGTTACTCTTCTGAATTAACCAAATGCAGATAATTGCTGTAAAACAATTTGGCACATCTACTTCAAATCCTCATGCTCAGTTAATTTCAATTTTTGACTGATATTAAATGCAGACTTTTAAAGGAATTACACAGCTTTGATTTTATATATTCATATGGAGCTGAAGACTTCAGCTAGTTAGAGAAGAAGTGCCCCATTAAATGTTGAATTCTTTCCAGATCCAGTAATCTCAGGGTCACGTAATCTTAAATCTCACTTAGAGTGTGCAGAATTTTATTACTGAACTCAACCAACCCCATTGTTAACTATAACATTTTCCTCCCTATTCCTAAGTTTCTTTATGTCCATTGTTTCTTTCTTTCCCCTTATTTGGGCTGGTCTGTTTTCCTGAGGTCAGAGTGGATGTCAATAAACATATCTGTTGACTTCCAGACAGGAGCTAGGAACTAGCAGAGGTCAAGAAACTTTCCCCAGGGAAATCTGATTCTCACAGCATAATAATAAACCTCTTTTCTTTCTTTTCTTTTTTTTTTTGTTTTTGTCCTGCACAAATACAAGAAATAAACAAAGTTTAATAAAATAAATCCTATCTGATAACAAACACTCTATATTCTCTAATATATACCTGAAAGTGCCTAACACTGGATAGCTCAGCAGGAAAGATATCTTACCAAATGTAGTCAAATTCAGACAAACTTTCAAAATAAGTTTTTAGTGATGTTTCAATACTAGTATATGCAGTGTCAGAGGAGCTTTGATTCAGAATCAAGTTCTTTGAGTATACTCTTCTTATTAATATAACATTTGCTGAAGCCATAGAAGGCAAGTATACATAGTTTATAAAAATATATCTTCAGCAAAAGTCAGCAAATTTATCTGCTGGTTATTTAGGATCAAAGTGAGTTGCTGACTTTTACCAGTGAGGGTTTATTTCCCAGTTCTGATTCTTCTTATGTCTGGCTCTGATTTCTTTTCATTTCTAGCCCCAATTTAATATTGCTAAATAAGTATGGTCATTAATTTTTATCTTTGCTCTTCTGGATTTCTATCTATAATACTTTGTCATGTCTGATGAAGAACTATTAAAAGAATTGAAGTGAGAGGATAACTTTACATACCTGAATGCAATAAGAACGGTCACAGCAATAATGAGTGAGGTGATAGATACACTGTATCCTACAGTGTAGATGATCTTTATGGTAGAAAAGTAGGATTGCTATGAAAGAAGAGAATTATTTGTCACATGACTTGCAGCCAAATGACAGCTGCTTTACTGATTCTGGCAGTTTTGTGTTGTTTGGTCTTTTCAAACTGTTCACACCTCTGATTGACCTTTTCCCCCTTCTTTAATCCTACAGCAAAGTTCAACTGAAATCACTTCTCTAGGTTTCTTTTGTGAAGACCAATTCCACAGCTACATGGATACAGCCCAGTTTGATGGAGAAACAGGTACTGAGCAGGATGATTTCCATCTCATTCATAAACCCATAAAAAACGAACCCAATCTTCTACAAAGGCATTGTAAAAACTCTTATGCATTTTTATAAGCATGACATTTTATACCATGTTTTTTTCCACAGTGATAGGACAATACTGCTGGCAGCTGGCTGCATGATGAATACAGAATTCTGTCCTTATGTTTCTCCACTTTTCTTTGCTCTGCTTCCCTACTTACAACACATTCCCTATTCTTCTGTTCCATTTTTATTGTGTTGGTGGGTTGTGGGATTTTTTTTTTTCTGGAGTTGTTTTTTTTCCTCTTTTTTCTTGCTTCCAAACTTAATTGTGACAGAATGTCAATCAAAATCCATTTCAATTTAAATGGTACCTCTATCAGACATCACGTCTGAGCAAGGACAATCTGCCTTCAACTATCACAAATGGAAGCAGAAAATAGAATGTATAAGCTGTAGGCTGAAAATCTTTCTTTTCAATCCGAAATAGACTGTCTCTTGGGTCCCACTTCAATGTTTTTATATCCTAAAACCTACAGAGCTATGCAAAGTGTTTCTAGAGTTCAGTGTGGAGAAGGGCAGACACTTGTTTTGATCTTTAAGTATCACTTAAGGCATTATAGGCTGACAATGGGTAGGGTTTATTTCATTTAGTTTAGGTGTCTAAAAATTAGCTGCCAAAGTTTGAGCAGCTGAGTCTACAGCAAAAGGAGAGGTGTGAGAGCTTGGCCACAGAACAATACTATTTAATTATTAGCACAATCCTGTTTCTTCTTATTCCCTTTCTTCTATAGTTAATGAAGGGAAACAAGCACTCCCAGAAGTCAATTCAACTCATTGTAAGATGAGATCTTATCACTTTCCTTCAGCAAGAAAAAGCATCTATCACTACACCTGCCTTAAGTGCAGGTCAATAGGTCTGATTTACTAGGACAAAACATTTAGTTCTGAGGACCCTATATCCAAGCTGCGTGAATTCCTGTGTCTACAGTGGACAAAAAAGGATAATATTCACCTAACTTGTACAAATAAAGACAAAAGTGCAGTGTTAGGACTGTGTAGAGGAAGGATAGAGATCCGGAGTTAGACTAAAAACCTAATTTTTAATCACTTAAAGTGATTTCTACCTCCTTTCTATCAGTTTAGAGTTAGTGGACATTTCTTCAGATTTTTTTCCATTGAGTTGCTCCTCACTTTTTTCCCACAGTAGCCAACAAGACAGCAAAACCTGATTACAAGATGATTGTGATATTTTTCATTAATATATGATAAAGCATTTTCTCTTGCTTCTTTTCTCTGAAAGAGAAGCTAGAGGAAGTTAAACAATATAGCTACACCATATGTTTATATTCATGTCAGTAGAAACCAGGCTGTATTTCTTTCTCTGTACAGATAAGCCCTAAATATTGCCCTAAATATTGCCACTTGTGCAAATCTAAGTGAAGCAACATGTCAAATTCTGATCTCCATTACAGAGATGCAGATTTTGAAACAGTTTTTGTTTTGGTTTGGTTTTATTTCCTGCTTGAATTAGATAATTTATGCCAGGTAGGATGAGAAAACAGAAGCCTTTCCTGTCCTTAGATATCACTCAGTTTGCAATAGTGGTGTTAGAATGACACATTTGCTCTCCATGCTGTGGGAGCTGGTTTTGATCAGCCTGGAGAAGGCTCAATGGAGCCTGTCAGTTCCTAAAGGGGCTACAGGAAAGTTGAAGAGGGACTCTTTCTCTGGGAGTGTAATAACAGGATGAGAGGTAATGGCTTTAAACTGAAACAGAGTAGATTTAGATTAAACCTTAGGAAGAAATTTTTCTCTGGGAGGGTGGTAAGGCGCTGGCACAGGCTGCTTGGAGAAGCTGCAGCTGCCTGGCAGGGTTCAAGGCCAGGTTGGATGGGGCTTTGGGCACCCGGACTAGTGGAGGGTGTCCCTGCCCATCACAAGTGGTTGGAGCTGGATGGGCTTTGGGGTCTCTTCCCACACAAGCCTGCCTGGGGCTCTGTGATTCTATGAAACCTCTTGCACATATTTATTTAATTAAACTTACTTCTTCAAGCGGAATCTCATCTTCTACGGAACAAGCAATATGGTAGGGAGGGAATGGGTCAGACCAGCCTTTCTTTGTGCAGTTCCTTTTTATTATCCCAGCTGAAACAGAAGCACTTTATTATTTTTTTCTTTTTTTTTTTTTTTCTGATGAAAAGTCACATAAGACAGAAATTACAAAGAAGGAGATCTCTTGCTGGTATGAAGGTCATTCCAAGTAGAGAGCATCATCTCCATTAGCCTCTCACAAAGTTGACAAACTATTTTGCATGTGTATATACAGGTAGCCAGATACAAAACTTCTCACTTTATCTGGAGATAAGCAATAGGAACAAGTGAGATAACAGAGGTGACAGAGGTAGAGGTAAGAAGGAGTAAAGAACAATTCATATCAGAGAGAGGAAAACCTACTGAAGAAGTATGGGAAACACCGCTCCATCAGACTTTTGCCTTGTTCAGCACTCACCCTGCTAATGTATCCCTTCTCACTCCCACCTTCCTTGGGGCTTACTCTTTGTTTACAGATCAGAGGCCGGAATAAGCAGTTTGTTCTATGAGGATAGCATGTTGCCATAAAAAGATTTATGAGTCAGATGAAGGATAAGTAAGAGAATCCCGGGGCAGGAAATGAATCTGCCCAGATGAAAAGGATTTTCCTTATCCCTCCTTTTTCACTAGCATGTGTTGGGTGAGGCAGAGGCTGGGCTTTGCAGTTTCTTTTTCTTGTGGAACTGCCAAATCTAGGTCATTCCTGGAAGACCGTTTCCTCCTTATTGGCTTGCAGTTTGTTCCTGGGCATATTGTCTAACAGGCTAAACAGTCACAAAGGCTTTAGTTTGGATAGTCTAACATTTGACCCAACTCATATGCTTCTTCAATGACAAAATTCTGCTTTGTATCACCAAAGTCGGTCTTAAAGAATAATCACCTTATTCATTCCTCTGCCTTTTGTTTCATCCCACACTAATCAGACCATAAATCTCATAAAGCCCAGTGCTTAAGTTCTGACCTAGACAACCCCCATACCAGCTCTAGAAAACTCAAACAACAAGCTGATCCCAAATCCCACAGAAACCAATGGAAATTGGGATAGAGTTTTATTGATTTCAGTGTTCTTTGGCCCCAGACCTCATCACTGACTATGGATTATATCCAGTTATGGATAAAGCTTTAAGATGTGAGAGGAACTGCTAAGCTCCCTCAGATCCTGCTGAAATCTTCACAACAATATTCTGATCTAACTAGAGAGCAAGAAATCACAATGTTCTGCCTTCAACCCCCATTTTTAGAAATGCTCTTGCCAAGCATGCAACACAACAATAGGAGTACAATCATGAGAGCACATCACCTGACTCCTTCATAAAGTGAAAGAGGATGTTTGGGCATGGTAAAGTGAGAGTCTCTCCAGCATTTGCCTCTGGCCAGCACAGTAATTTGTCCCAAGTTCTCTTGCAACCTCAGACAGAAAGTGAAATACATTTTTAAGCATAATTATATTTAAGCAACATATTTGTTTTTAAATTGACCCCCCACCCTTTACATATTTTATAAAAATTGTTTAGCCACCATTTTTATTCCATAGTAAGAAATAAACACCTCCAGAGGACTATTTAATTTGCTTTGGTTAGACACCCTGTGTTAGACTTGGGTGGGTTCTTAGACATAAAATAACTTCAATAAATGAAAATGTATTATAGGAATGAGATGTAGAGCTGTGCTGGAAGAAAGACCAGATGACAGTAATTATTAGGGGGCTACCTTATTTTTAGAGATCAACACACTCTCACATAGCAAGCTTGATGCCATGATTTCATCTAGTTTGGGAATTAATAGGAAAAGGGCAAAAGGATTTACTCAGATAGACTATCTGCATTTGAATCTGGACAATAAATCAAACACTCAAACATGCACAGCGGCAACCTTGCTGTGTCCTGACTCTGGTAGGGTGTCACTGCTTTGTCACTCTTTTCATCCCTCACACATGTATACCTGGTGGTGTGGCATTCCCATGTTCTTCTTGGTCCTTTAGACATTCAACCTCCTTCTTCTTCAGCTCTGTCATAAAATCACATTCCGGGTGGACATTCCCAGCAACCTACAGGGAGAGGAGTTTCAGCAGATTAGGAAGAAGTGATTGGGTAGGATCTTATGAGAGAGCCATGAAGTCCAGACCCACTTGCACAACACAGATCACCAGCTTAGGGTTTAGCAGTCCAAGGGTGCCACTGTCTCTGCATAAGTTGCAATGCTTTCAGCAGATGAACCCAGCTGATCTCGGTCAAAGGCACTTGTGCTTCTTTACATTAGAGCAAATCCTTAGGTGGTATCGTTGCCAGAGTATGGTAGCTATGGTTCTGCACCAGAAAATCTGTAAGATTTCTCTAGTTATGTTCATAATGAAAGATCTCTTTGCTAGAGCATGGATTTGAATGCAGGATTCATTTTCACCCTGACTTTATCCCTTGTCAAATCTTGGCTCAAGGAGACAGAGTACACTTGGACGGGCTCTTTTTTGTAACAGTGAAGGGCCCAGCACTGTGGTACATGCTGCAGAGCCCACCTGCACAGATTCACAGATCCACAGAATTGGAAGCATTGGAAGGGACCTCAAGAGATCATTGTGTCCAACCGCCCTGCCAAAGCAGGTTCCTTAGGACAGGGGGCCACAAGGCACTCTCATCTTAGCTCTACGTCCTGTCCTCTGCCAGTGTGATCTGAATGTGTGAATATAGATACAAAGACACAGAAACACACAACAGAAAATAAACTCAGGATGAGACTTGCATGGTGAACAGGTGGCTGGCATATGGCTCAGTCTTTTTCCACCCAGAGAAGATTAATATTCAGGGAATTTAGAAAATAAATAGCTGGCTTTCAGTTCATTTAGAGGGCAGATGGTATCCTTCCCAGCAAGCTGGTGTTTCCCCTCCAATGTTAATGTCCATATCTCATGTCGGTCTGCAGAGCATTTGAGCACCACATTGCCTAACAACCTGAGGCTCCCAGGCTGACAGAGAACACTGGATTAATTACACAGACTTTGCTCTTCTGGGTTTGGACCCTAGCAGTTGAAAAAAGCATATATCCACATGTATGCCTTTCAAGGAGATAGTCTGTTTTCCATTTACTGCACTTTTAAGAGGATGTGGTTTTCAGGGCAAGCTAACAGACAGCAGTGCCGTGGATCAATTTAAAGGCAGCACTGAAGAGCAGGGCACAAGATTCAAGGCTAAAGGAAGTTTGGTGTATGTAAGAGGACAGTAACTGTGAAGGGATGGAGCAGAGGCCAGCCATTGCCCTAGCCCCAAGAAGTGGAGATCTGGTGTGTTGGTTGCTTCACAGAATCACAGAATTGGAGGGGTTGGAAGGGACCTCAAGAGATCATTCAGTCCAACCCCCTGTCAAAGCAGGGTCCTTAGGACACAACACACAGATGGGTCTGGAATATCTCCAGAGAAGGAGATTCCACAACTCCCCTGAGCAGCCTGTCCCAGGGCTCTGTCACCCTCACTGGGAAAAAGTTCTTCCACATATTGGTCCAGAACTTCCTGTGCTCCAACTTGAGGCCATTGCCCCTTGTCCTGTCCCCACAGACACTGAGAAGAGGCTGGCCATTTCCCCTGTCTCCACACTTCAGATACTTATAACCATTGATCAGATCCCCTCTCAGGCTTCGTTTCTCAAGGCTGAGCAGCCCCAGTTCATTCAGCCTTTCCTCATAGGGGAGGTGCTCCGGGCCCTTAATCATCTTTATAGCCCTCTGCTGTGTCTTTCCAAGAGCTCCCTGTCTTTTTTATACCAGGGAGTCCAGAACTAGATACAATACTTCAGGTAGGGCCTGACCAGGTCTAGGGAGCCCCTTAACTCCACTAAGATATGCAGTGGTAGGCAGGATGACAGAAAATTGGCATCTGTCTTGAACATCTTTGCTCACTTGATATATCTTCTCATACCAACTTATATTCTTCCCTGCTTATACTCACCCTGGACAATGAAAGTCACCTATGCTGAAAAGCTCACAACCCATCTTGTAGAGCAGCTATTGCAAAAAGTATCTTTGTTAATCTGCACAAAAACCAGTCAACTCAGTAAGCTCATTTACTGAAAAACTTTTACAGCCTCCTCAGTGAACTGTGCCCAGAAAAACCTCAGTAGGCAGGAAATGTACCCATTTGCACAGTCCTAAATTATTTCTCCTGGCAAAAAATTGACTAGATTTTGCCTATAAAAACTTGCTTTGCTTGTTGAAATATTCATGGCAAGAACAAAGCTTGTTAGGTTTATTCTCCAGTGCAGGAAAACTTTTTTTTTCTTTTTCTTTCTAAGTGTCCCTACTTGTAAGAACACTTTACAACATGCATCTCAAATAAAAAGGTGAGGTTAATCAAAGGCTAGGTATTTCAATTATTACCTTTTCCTTCAAGAAGACCTGACCTTAAGAGATGCTTTCATAGTTTATATTCAAGTCAGCCCTAACCACTGCTTGAATAAACACTGACTGCCATATCTGTTACAACAGAAACTCGGGTAAAATAAACTTAAAAGATTTATTCAACTCCTAGACTGCATTTTAAATATATTCATCCCCCTAGAGCATTTGACTACATTTAGCAGACCCTTATGCTTTCCCAACCACTCTGAAAACTGTTCCCAAACAAGGTGTAGAATCAGGTTCCAAACTACTCTGAAAACATTCATAGACTCACTTGCTTATATCACATTTTCTATGCCCTTCCCTTCTGTGCACTTCTGGAAGCATCAAATAATGGGATAAAGGTATGAACCATTCTTTAAGACAAGTATAAAAGTGTATGTGATTCAGGTCCCTTCAGTGTCTACATCTACAGAGACCTCATTATCTGATCTAGTCATCTTAAGTTCCTTAAGTTATCCTTAATTTATCCTTAAGGATACCAGGGAGAAGTTGGCACTGTTGAGCATAAATCAATTGAATTTATGCATTTACTTTTGGATGGAATGAGCTACGGTTTAGATTCAATTCTCTAGGATTCTGCTGACTCTTATATCCATGGTTAATTTCTAAATTTGGGCTTCAGCACTGAGTTAGATGAATATCACTTACTGCTTTTAGTTTGTTACTGTGGTAATTCATTGGTCTTAGGATCCTCCCTGTAGATCATCCCTCTGTAGCTCACAGACCACAGAACAATCTGTGAATCTAGCTGGAACCTTTGAGGATCATCTAATGCATCTCCCTTGCTTGATACAGAGTAAAGTAAAGCAGGTTGCTCTGGGCAGTGTCCAGTTGGGTTTTGCATATGAACAAGGATGGGGACTCTGAGCAGTGTCTTTCAGTGTTGGGTTGCCCTCATAGTAAATAGTAGCTTCTTGTGTTTAAATTGAATTTCCTGTATTTCAGTTTCTACCCATTACATCTTATCTTGTCAATGCACATCATTGAGAGGGACTACCCAGACTGCATAGGAGGTGAGCTGTCCTCAGGAGTCATGCCTCTCTGAATGCACCAGTGAGAAAGCCCTGGACAACTGTCATCTCAATTTGAGGTCTTCAACACAATGTTAGATACTGTGGTGTATGAGTGTGGGCTCTTCCATGTTCATATATAGTGCATTAAATCTAAAAACCCACCCCAGTCAAACAGAGGGTGTCTAACTAAAGCAAATTAAATAGTCCTCTGGAGGTATTTATTTCTCATTATAGAATAAAAATTGTGGCTAAATCATTTTTATAAAATATGTAAAGGATGGAGTGTCAAAAGTGTTTTAATTATTTTTTTAATGTTGCTCAAATATAATTATGCTTAAAAATTTATGTCTGAGGTTGGAAGAGAACTTGGGACAAATACAAATCTTCCTTCCAGTTCGGTTATCACTTGTAGAATAAACATAGCTTAGAAAAGGTATAACTGCATTTCTTGTGGTCATATTTGCACTCCATTCGTAGTTAAGATAAGAAAACAGGTATTTCCACAATATTCTTTATAGAAAAGCAAAAATTATAAGAAATGTATAGCAGGAGCCAAAATAGAAATCCTTTTGGAGAGAACCACTGCTATTATTTCAGGTTGTCCTCCTGAATAACTTCATACACAAATCTTGCTGATGAGGAAAGCTAAACTACAGATGAAATAAACACTGATATGTTCCAAACAGAATACAAATTTGCAGTTGCTATATCCATCAGTTAATATATTAAATGGATATGTGGGTTAGAACAACCCTATCAAGCAAATATTTACCCTTGTCAGAGGGCCCTTGCTGAAAGTCGTGTGAATAAGATAAAGATAACCCACAACAAAAGAAAGCCCTCTTCCAGATCAGGCTCTAAAGAGGGACATAAAATGCACATATAAGAAGGTAAACTTCCCTCTTTTTTTAATTACTCTTGGTGTTTTCACAAAATCATGCAAAATGTGCGTCTTGAATGATGCTTTTCCTGTCTTTTCTCTCATATACATCAGAATGGATCAACATTTGCCTTCTTTTCAATAGTCCGTTCTTATGGTAGGCACCATATACACATATATATAGAAGCTGAGATTTAGGACCTTAAGCCTTTAAAATCCCTCCAAAAGCTGAGGTCAGCTCTTCCAGGAAAAGTTTACTATTAAGTTACACTGGCAATGACCACAGATGTTTGTTTTTGCACCATTTTCTACTCAAAGTTGTTTATCTATCCCCTATTACAATAAAATAAGGATACATAGTAAGAGATTTTTATTATACACTAACACATAAACTTGGTTTTGATCAGTATGTAATTGTATTAATTATCACCACTCCAACTTTATGAAAGAAAATGCTATTCCTCTTGGGCAACCAGGACAGGTTCACACAGAGACATTCAGTGATGCTTTAAACTATTTGCACTGGATACTCATATTGTACTCATCTGCTCCCACTACAAGGAAGTGGAATTTGACATGCAGATACGAAGGGAACTATAGCTTCACATTTGTAAAAAAAATTTTCATCCATTTCTTAGTGTTTTATTTCACTTTAACTACAAAATCCAAACTGTTTTATCACCCCTCATGAAATATTTCTTCAGAGAAGAGATTCCCAGGGAAGAAGAAACGTTATAGCAGAAGGATCAAAAAAAAAAAAAAATGTTAAAAAATGTAATTACTTTCAAAAGCAAAGAAAATACCCTGCCCCAACTTTTCACAGACTTTTCCAGATACATCTGTTGTCCTGAATGCTATTTTACTAATCACTTTCCAAAGAAAGACATCAGCAAGACCTCAAGGCTTTTTAATGCTTTTGTATATTTCTAATTCTGCCATAATATCCTTGCAGGTTCAACTCCTTTGTTACCTGTTAGTTTCAGATGCTCACATATTAAATAATAATAGTGCTGCCAATAAGGCAGGTGAAATTGTAACTAATAAGACTGTGTAATCTGAAATTTAAAAAAACTCTGTTAAAACTCAGTTGTTCTGACGTAGCAGCTCTCCTCCAGTTTCTTCTTCTTTGTTGCTGTCTTTTAAAGCCTACACAAAAAAATCAGGCTTCTGCCAATTATGTTGTTTCTCCTCAGAGAGTGTGGGGTGAGAAAGCAGCGAAACACACTGATATATAGATCCTACAACGTGTCCCTTCTGCCACTGTTCACACTTTTCATAGCATCTCGCCTTGTTTAACAGGAATCCAAAGCAAATAAACAGGAGAGAGACTCATTCAAAAAAGTAAAGCTGTATCTCACCATCTGCTCCAAGAAGAAAATGAACAATTATTGTAAAACAATGAAGCACAAGCTTTTTTTTCTTTGTTTTCATGCAATTACTTACAAGTATTGCCAAGCTCAGAGTGTACAGAGCACAGCAGTATAAAGCAGTAGAGTTCATGTTCCAAAGCAAGAGTCAGGCTTCACTTCCTTAGTCCTTCTTAGCATCTTTCACCTGGTTTTTGACTTCCCTTTCTCCTGTCTGTTGGTGATTTGAAACATTTATCTTTTTGCACAGAAGTGACGCAACAGCATGCTGAAGTGGGAAATAAATATTCACAACTCTCTAAGCTGTATTTAACCTGCTTTCCTGCTTTTTGACTTCTCTGCGTGCTCAAAGACTAGGCTAGATGAATTGAGTGGTTGAACCTAGGATTATAGGAATCCTGTACCTCCTGGCATGATCCCTGTTTCTTTGTTTGTAACACAAAATGATTTTAGGAGGGATGGACAGCTCTAAATGTTGCTAATCCTGTATCAGAACAACATGACTGGAATAAAAGAAACCCTGTACTAACACTAATGTTAATGCAAATCTATTCAAATACAGTACATTTCATAGTGTGGCTTTAGTGTATTTGTGTGTGTGTTTGTATGGGATATAATAAGCACAAACCCCCATTTTAAAGTACAGGATCAAATACTACTCACAGGCACATGAACACAAATTCTGCTGGTTACCTGTTGAACATTGATTTGAAGGCAAAATTTACAAGGGGTGCTTCACACTCTGCTTCAAAGTTCTGAAAGCTCATTGTCTGAATCTGAACTAGTCAGCTTCCCTAGATGTATGGAAATATATACACTCAGATCATTTATCTCATCCTAAACTTTAAGACAAGCCGGATGAATCCCACTCTAGAAATACCCGGTCTCCCTCAGAGCTAAATGCCTATTGTCTAAGACCAGCTGTACTCCAGCCATGCTGTATATAAATGAAAACTTGTCTATCACTTTATACTATCTTGAAGGACTTCAAATTCCCTATCAACGTTAAGCAAATGTTACCATTGCAAAATCAGAAACACAAGATATTAAAAAAACTTTAAAATATTTTTTATCCACTGTTCTATTCTTATAGCATGTTAGTCATCAAATTCTTAGCCCCAGCTCCCATCTTCCTGCATTGGTCTATCCTACAACTCTGTTTTCACCCCTGATGCTGCTTTTTGTCCATCTTCCCTGCTCATCTTTTTGCAGTTGTATCAAATGACTTCTTACTGCTTATCTGCACAAGTTGGATGAGGGAATGCTGAGACCTTGGAAAGGAGTCTCCCAACTTCTAGATTCACCACAGCTGTGAGGAACTAAAGTTGTACTTATTCAGGGCTCCACTACGTTTAGAAACATCTGTCAAGACGAAGCCATCAGGGCTTGGTTGTAGTTTGGATCTGTGAGGGAACTGAGTACATGCAATCCAAGAAGGTGTTTTTGGAGAGCTGAAGTTTTCATGTCAGCAAGCTTTTATTTCAGCGTGTGCATAAGGATTTGATTCATTTTTCCCCAAAGCCTTATACCTTGCCTAAATTAGAAAAGCTGTCATGCGGCTGTCTAGAACAAAATCAGAGCTGTGTTCCTGATAATTTTCATCATCTAGTTTCAGGGGATGAGGTCTAGACCTTGTAAATGAACACTTGTATTTATCATGATGAAATTTTGATTTTTTTTCCTAAGCACAGAAGCTACAGAATCTGAAATATTTCCCTGCAGAGGTGCACCATGGAAAAAATTCAGCCCATAGTGTTAAATTTACTTTTTCAGCTGGTAAAGTTATGAAAAGAGCTGGTAAGAGAACTTAAAACTACAGAGTTTTAATTCACCATGCCACATGCCTTCAAATTAATGTATAACACTATTTGGTTCCTACCTGTGCTTTACTAATTACTTTATGTTATCTTTTGAGGGAATAGACAACCTGAATATTTACACGACTTGAAGTGTTTTTGGTGGTAAGGTTACAAATGGGAATTTTAGCTGTCACACAAATGTTTCATATTGTTAAATTCCTTGAAAATCTTATGAAACCATAGTGACTGGTGCTGTCATCACAAGCTCATGCCGGCAGAGGCTGTTACAGCACTCAGATGTATTCTTTCTCCTTTCCTCCTCAAAGAGATTCCAGATTAAAGACAAATCTTTGTCCGATCACACGTCAGGTTTCCTGTAGTATGTCAGTACTGTTGAGGTTAATAGTCTTTAGGCTATTCCACAAATGGTCTACAAATCATGCACCCTACAGCTATTTCAACTGGTGTTTGAAAAAGAATCATAAACAGTCCTGTTGAAATGAGTAACATCTCATATTTCATGGGGATGCACTTTTTTAGTCCATCTATTAGAAAAATATGTTGCCTGTGAGTAAGCTTTTGGTTGTACATATTAGAATTTTCCATTTCAGCCACCACATCTGAACCATTATATCTGTTTATTCAGGGCTGCTGAAGTCACGCCTATAAAAACCACAGAAGGCATTGCTGACCACGTTTCAATGCACCAGAGCACGTAGAGAGCCCTATGGAAGACATTTGAAAAGGCTCTCAATTTTCAGGGAGAGTAAGCTTTGGTATAGAGAGGTCCCATGCTAAAACCCACCACATAGGAACACTGATGACCATAGGTTATTTTGGAAAACCTGGCTTTTCTGTATTTTCAGCCTTATTCTGCCAATCTGCAGCACAGACATTCCATTAAAATGAGTTCCTTCCTACTGTCGCTGTTCTGTGCAAATTTCCAGCTGGTTGTGGTTAAGGAGAAGGACATGTCTAAAACAACAGAATGGGTTTATGGATTCTTTTTTTTTTTTCCCTTAAAAATTCCCATTTTTTTTTCCATTTAAGCAAAGAAGTTTCCTGAATAACTTACACAACTTTGAGCTTCTTAGTCTCACCATAAAAGCACATCTGAAAGACCAGTGTTCCACAGGCACAGACAAAGTTATCACTTCCCACCAGTCCTATCCAAGTCTTTCAGTCTTGAATATCACCACCCCTGCAAGTCCACTCCCACATGTCTCCTGAGAAGAGGCAAACATTTGACAGATCAGTAATTACTACATCTTCTCTCCACTCATCCCCTCCACGATCAACACACACCATATATCATAGAGCCTTTGCCAAATTGCTTCTAGCTCTTCAGGAGAAAATGAATATGCAGCAGAGGAAATGTGCTTCTTTTCATGGGGTCTCCAAAGGTGAAAGTCTGACATTTTCATGACTCTCTGGAGGATTGTCCTCCTGCTCTTTGCAGAATGGTTTTTAGCTTGTGCTACCAGTTCGTCTAGTTTGTAAGATACTGGCTGATTTCACAACAGCTTGTCTCCCCCCAGCCCTGCCACTCATTTCTTCACTCTCCTCCAAACATACAGAACAGCATCCCAAAACTTATGTAAAACTCTGGATTCTTTTTCTACCACTTTCTCTCCTTCTGCAGGCTCCCCTCCATTACTGTTGCTACAAGGATGTTTACACAGAGATTAATCTTCTGCAGTTGAAGTGTGGCTATTTATATTATTTAAACCATTTTTGAAAACATCAATGGAAATTTGCATTGGTTGGACCCAAAGAGAGGTGACTTCACTGAACAGCTGGGTTTCCCCAGGTAATGAAGGCACAGGCGAAATTATTTTAGACTCCCTTTGTCTCCTCTTCATAGCTGAAAGAACTCAGTGCTCATATACACCTAATTTGCCTTAAGAAGGACTCAGATCCAAATTTCCTTCACCTTAACTGCAATTATGTGTCAACAGATCAGCATAAACTGTCTCTTCCACCAATGCGCAGGGCTGGACACTGTCTGACTCCTAGAGCATGAGGTTCTGGATGGTCATGATAAGGCAAAATTTCACCCATGGTATGAAACATTAAACAGCACAATATAGTCCATAGTTTATGACAAACATTTCCACAGTAATTAATGGAATCTAGTAGCCTTCTGACAATAGAAAGCTTGAAGAAGCCTTAATATTAGAAATGAACATTTTTCAGTCTTACCATTTACCTAAAAAAGACAGTAACAACTTATTTTATTGACCTAAAAAAATGGTGAGCTTCCAAATTTAAAAGTAAATAATTCAAGTTAAATAGTCAAACTTCTGAGATGACGTTGCTGCTGCAGCTTTGTATTTCCTTGAGGATCCCACCCAGAGAAAGGTATTAGAATTCAACATGGAGAAAAGGGCTACAGTTGGTCTTGAATTTGTTAATCCCATCAGTAGGTTCAGAAGAGAAAATAGAGTCAGGACTGCATCTGAGATCCATCAAGGTCAAACCCATATGCACACACAGTCATGATGAAGTTTGTAATAGTGAAGGCAAATCTACTGTGGATTAATGGGAAATTTCAGTGTCTACCAGAGAGAGACATTGCCATGACAGTTCTTTAAAACTATTGAAATTTAGAGGAAAGGTGTAGGAGGGAAGGGGGGAGGAAGGCTGGGTCTAAGTCATTTAACCACAGCTCCAAGAATAGGCAATTTTGTTGTGCAGACGTGACAGATAAATGTTTAGTTTCTGAGGAAAAAAGGGATGTTTGAAACAGGGCAGCTTTAGACAATCCAGAGCTTCAAAAAGTTTTATAAAAGGGTCCTTGAATTATCATTAAATACTAAAGATCAAAAATATGCAGTGCTACAGTTCTGCAGTGCTACAGTTCTGCAGTGGAATTAACTTTTCTTTGCGGCACAGTGTAAAAGGGTGATCCGTTTGCTTGCATCACATATGAAATGAGCAGATGGATTTTAATTAAAGCTGTTTAAACATAGAACGAAATGTAGAGCATTAAGTCCTGATCACATTAAGTTGAATCTGTTTAAGCACTTCTATACTAGAGGTTTGCACCAATGTGCTTGGCTGATTTTGTTTCCACTGGGAGAACTTTTCTAGCTTGGCAGTAAGGCTATGGCACAGTTACTTGACCACAGTGCTAGCTTCAGCACTTCTTTCCTTTCCCCTTTCAACTTTCTTTGGGCTGCTTACTCCCTGGCAGAACTATTTGTGGGCATCACAGGGAAATGGAGCAGGGAGCTGATCCAGGCAAGAAATAAACATTTATTTTGCCCAGAAGAATCAGTTCCCCAGTCCACCTCAGCATGTCTTGTAGATGGTGTCAGTGTAACAGAGAAGGCAGCCCCTGGTTGAGGAGCTGGGATGGTTTTAGAACAGGGCAGGCACCGCTGAAACAAACCTGAAACCATGTGTTGTGGCTACCTAGGGAACATCAGGTGATGTTTTCTGACACGTGTCTTGTCATTTGACTGCTGTATTTAAAACTTTGGAAAACCAGAGGCTTTTGCCTGCAGAAATAGGAAAACACAAAGTATGCTCATGATCAGTGCAAGTGATCTAAATAAGCTGCTTAGCTGTTTTTAATGGCAGCCTGTTACTGAAAAACTGTATATTGACGTAAGTTCTCATGCACATTTACTGCCTTCATCTTTGGTTAGGTCATAATTTTTATCAAGGACTTATCCTTGATAAAAATAATTTATTTATCACTTATTAAATTATTTATTTATCACTTGATTTCCTTTTTTACCGGTAAAAAGGCTTCTGTTTCATCTGCTCGTTACAAAAAGTTGAGGATGCAATTCAATGGTAGGGCTGTTAGTAAACATACAGTGACACAAAAATTTTTGCATTCTGCCAGGTAGTAGACAGAAGTCCTCACTGATGCCAGCACATTTCGTAAAATTTATGTATCAGACATTTTTACAGTCACTCAGACCTGGGAAAAGTTTTCTATGTGCTTTATAAGGGACAACAGGAATTTTGGAGGACGGGGGGGTTTCTATTTCAAAGAAAAAGCAAAATGGAAGGCAAAAAAACCCAACAACCTCAAGCAAAGAAAACAAACAAACAAAACCCAAACTGTTTAACACACCTATTTTGGAATTTGAGGTGGGAACACCATTCTCCTTTGAAACAGTTTTGAATTATTGTTTGATTGATTTGTCCATTGATTGTCTAATGTTCAACATTTGTTCCTCATACCACAAAAATTACAAAAAAAAAAAAAAGAATTTAAATTTTAATAAATATTCCATTTTAATTAAAAAGGTCAATAAAATGTACTTTGAAGAATCTCCAAGTATCCTATGAGTTCTATAGATTTTTTGAATTTCTTGTATAATCCATGAGATATCTTCTGCCTTGAATTATTGACTGGATTCTATTGATTTCTGTTATTTGAACTTGACAGCAGTAGATGAATGCAATAAACACTCATTTCTAAAGATAGTTGTCATGTGGAATCAGTATTAAAGGCTTTTTTTTTTTTCCTAAGTGAAATGTTGTCTCAGCCAAACAGAACATTTGTTTCTAACACAAAACATATCAATTACTTTTTCACAGCTGCCCAGAAAGACGGTTATCGTGTGGTCCAAAATGGGGCTATCTTCTAGTTCCCATTTAATCAGCTCCTCATTAAGACTGTGCAAGATCTAAAAATGGTCCTTACATTGATCATCTATCATTATCTGCTTGTCAGACTTCACTGGTGTCTTGTATCAAACAACGAAAGCAATCACTTTCTACAGTAATTATGTCAGGTTATAGTATAATAGAAACAGCTGCAGAAAGCAATACTGGTCTGGAAGAAATCAAGCACACAGACACAATCTGTGAAGCTGCTGTTTACAGAACAGGCTCCAGGAAAGCATCTGAGTGCCAAGGTGGTTAACACAGTGAGTAAATGATGTCAGTGATGTTATGGTACTGGAGAAAGGCAAAATTATTGGCTGTATAAAGTATTATTTCCTACATGCAGCACTACTTCATATTGCTAAGCAGTTAAATTACTAGAGCAATTTGACCAGTCTGTAATGAAGACTATTTTTGAAGAGTTTTTCAAGAAAGCTATGGATCTGCTGGAAATAATCCAGAGGCAAGCAGAGGGTTTGAGGAGAGGCCAGGAAACTGTAGCGTAAGGGTAAAGGTCATAAGGAAAGCAATAGTTTTGCCAGAAGACAAGACGAAGGACATGACATGTCTTGTACTATAAAAGAACCTATGGAAAGGAGACAGGAATAAATTTGCCCATGTCACATAGGACAAAAAGACACTGGCTAAAGCTGCTGGAGGAAAATTGTGGATAGGATGTCAGGAAAAATATTTCTGGCAGTAAAATTGATAAAGTCTTTGATAAATCAAATAGGGAAAATGTGGAGTCTCCATCTTTAGAGTGTCTTTGAAAGAGATCAGAGAAAAATACATGGGAGTGATGACTGACACTGCCTTGGAGCTAGACACAATGGGGTTGGTTGAAGTCTCTTCAGGTCCTGCTCCACTGTATTTTGGTGGACTTCCAGCTTTCCCAGGCGATTGATCCTTAAAATGCACCACCAACAGACTTGTGCTCTGGGGTGGGCAAAGTAAATGACCTTTGAAACAAATGAGAATTTGAGGGCAGAAAACAGACAGTTTATAAAAGTGGAGCATTTTCTTTTCCATACGAGTAATAAATTTCCAGGTCAAACTGGCAAGAACAATGGATTTAATTTTTCCACTTTTTTTTTTTTAAAACAACTTCAGAAGCTAATTGGAGAAAAGACCAAATTTTCTTCCTTTTTTTTTTTTCCCTTAGAAAGCAGTTTAAAAGCTGCCACTACTTTCCATGCCTTTGAGATTAACTTTAGTATGAACTTCATTGTGTAGATGTTATAAAACTTGTAAAAACACAGAATGTCCTCACTGAAGAGGGAAATAAGAATAAATAAGTTCAAATAAGAATAAAAATTATACTACTCTTCTAAATTAGTGGAACAGTCCCTAGTAAAAAAAATGATTATCGGGGGGACAAGAATGTCAGTCAAGCTCTTAGTCAAGAGCAAACCTGTGTGTACTTGATACACAATAATCTAAAGAGCAGCTTCCTCTCCTTAACTGGCCCCTCCCAGAACTGTTCTCCTCTCATATGGTTTCATCTAACCTCTTTGGTGTAGGGAACATGTATAAGGGAACCGTGGTTGGAAAAGTTTGACTGGACAGTATTGCTAATGGGCATAGAATAAATGCTATTCTTGGGGGGATTATGTTTTGGGGGCAAGATAACATGACTTTTCTTCATTCTAAAAGTTCCTGTGGAAGCTCCAGTCAATTTACTATCTGAGCTTGCTGCTAAACATAAATATCAAATATATCTGTGCCTCTACTGTCCCTTTTTAATGGGAACATGAAAGCTGTAGGGGAGATAAAATGTCACATTATGATGAAGGAATTTCTATATTAATTCAAGCATTTTATTGATTCTTTATATACATTATTAACAGAAAACATGGAAAATAAGATTATTTTTCCATAGATTTAAGACAAGTTTAGGAAAAATGTAATTAACATTGAGCTTTTAGGACTAATGTGAATACCCAAAAATGGCAGAAGCTGTGCAACAGTGTCCTAGGTATCAAATGCTAAAGCCTAATAATGAATAGGACAATTATTAGTACAGTCACATATGATACAGAGAATCATATATAGCAGTAAAAAGTTTATAATAAACTAAAATGCCCCACAGAAAGAGTTATTAAATGACTTTATTTTTTCATTTAATAAGCTAGTAGAGATATATTAATTTTTTAACTATGTTCTAATAAACTGCAGTCATACTGACCAGACACTAAGCAAAATTCCCCAATAAAGGAACAGTTGCATTTAATTAATTAGGTTGATAACTATTTCATTGCCAGACTCTAATCACTATTAAAGATTGCCATTACTCTTTTTCAGGAAGGAATTTTGGCAATTAAATCTATATTGAAAAGTATAATCTGAAGTACAACCCATTCTTTTACAAGACTATGTTTACTTCTTTTGAGCCACTGCACAGCCTATTCTTACCTTGGGAAGGTCACTGAATGTTCTTTTGATTGTATCATTTGCCAGAAGTTAAGATAATAAGTAAATCCTTGACCATCCTAATCGTGGGGGACGTTGGGAATATAAAGTGGACCAATAACCATCACCTGGAAGGCTCAATTTTTGTCTCCTTTTTCTTCTGAGAAAGGGCTGAACATGAATACTATGCACACAAAAAGGGGTTTAGTTAGCTGCAGCTGCTGGAAAAGGCAGGACTCTATGGTTCTGCTTTAATCTCTATGCTGCCCATTAACAAATCTTACTCTTTTTATTCAGAGCACACAGAGCACTGCTGTCTCATGATCTGGAGAGAACAACAGTGTGATTGAACTTGTTGGATGAATAACTTTCTTCTGGCAGTGACTTCTTTTTCTCCTTCCTAATGGAAAATTACCTCCTAACACATTAAATAGGTGTCCATGGACTTTAACATCTGAGACAGGATTCAGTAACCTGAATATATGCATTAATTGATATCTGAGATGTTCTGGTTCATGGTCCCTAACTTCCAACTGGTCAGGAATACTTGAGGTGCTCCCTAGAACCATCATTGGGGGTGTCTTCAGTACCCTGGGGTTTCTCAAATGTCATAGAATCACAGAATCATTAAAGTTGGAAAAGACCTCCGAGATAATCTAGTCCAGTTGTTCCCTTACCAATTATATTACTCACTAAACCGTGTCCCTAAGTACCCCATCAGACCTTTCCTTAGACACCCCGAGGAACAGTGACTCCACCACCTCCCTGGTAACCCATTCCAATGCCCAACCACCCTTTCTGAGAAGAAATTTCTCCCAGTTTCTAACCTGAACCTCCCCTGGTGCAATTTGCAGCTATTCTCTCTTGTCCTGTAGCTACTTACCTGTGAGAAGAGGCTGACCCCCAGCTCACCACAATCTGCTTTCAGGTAGTTGTAGAGAGCAAAAAGGTCTCCATAGATATCATGTTAGGGTAAGTTAAGCATTTAGACCAGAAATCTCTTCCCCTGCATACATGTATGTAGATGTTGAAAACAAGGTGTCCCAATCCTTCTGGATCTTGTCCCTAGCTGTATTAGGCCTGGCTGAGATAGAGTTAATTTTCCCAGTAACAGCCCTCACAGTGCTGTGTTGGGTACCCATAGTAGCAAAGTGTTGATAACACATAAGTGTTTTGGCTGCTGCTGAGCAGTGCTGGCACAGCATCCACGTTGTGTCCCCTCTTACCATAGGCAGGATCCCAGGAGAGAGTACAGCAGGGACATCTGACCCAAACTGACCGAAGGGATATTCCCGACTATATGACATCTGCTCAGCAATAAAAGCTAAGAGAAAGGGGAGAGAGCATTCTTTACTTATGACATTTGGCTTCTGGAGACACTGCTACATGTACTGAAGCCCTGCTTCCAAGGAAGTGGCTGGACATCGCCTACTGATGGGAATTAAAGCATAAATATTTTGTTTTCCTTTGTTTCCATGTGTGGCCTTTTGCTTTTTTCTTCATTAAAGTGCCTATATCTTGACTCAAGAGTTTTTTCCACCTTACTTTCTCCCTCCCCTGTCCTGCTGAGGAGGAGAGTGACACAACCGCTTGGTGCAGTCCTTGTGTGTATTCAAGGTCAATCCACCAAATTCCTTTTTGGTGCCCAGTGTGGGGAACGAGGAATTTGAGATAAGAATAGTAACTGGGAGAGCTAACAGGCAAAGCACAGACTGCATGCAGTTTCCACAAGAAGGGTTACTCTTTGGGTGAGCTCAATGACCTATTCTCCTTGCTTTGAGATATTAATCTCTAGCTATTTAGAAATTATTACTCTCAGTGTGTAGCAGAATGGGAGCTTGAATAACCCTGAGCACAGTCAAAAAGTTAAGTCAGTGACACCCAATTGGTGGCCATGGCATTCACTATGTGGTGTCAGCAGCAGCACAACATGAGTTAAGTCAAGTGTTCGCTCTTCATGGCCCATGGACCACAGATAAGCCTGTGACTGTGTTTATTCTGTAAATGGTTTAACACTGTAAAATGCTGGGCCAAAAAAGTAGGGGTTCTGGTTGTATTGGTTACAGTAATAATGAGAAAAGTAAGAAACATATTATTATTTTGATTACACAGTAGTAACTGAGTAATTACACAACGTGGTATCTCAGGGATGACTAAAGAGAAAAGGGAACCATAATTAACTACTATCTTGCAACATAGACCCTTATTTGAGGAAATGACATAATAACATGGAAGTAATGTCTCCTTACAAACTTAAGTACTATAGAAATAGTTCTCACCCCAATTTGGGAAGTACTGGCATAGTAAGTTTTGAAGGGAAACAACAAGAAATATACGCATGTGAAAGCGTACAGGAGTGTGTAAATGGGCTAAACTGATGATTGTGGGACAATTTCAAGTCCTTTTGAAGAATAAGTTCTGGCTGTTTTCCAACTAGCCATCAGATTCATTGCTTTTTCATCTACAGGTTCGAACTGCCTTTCTAGAAACTTCAGGGTTTTATTTTAAGTTTGAAGGCTACATATTTAGTATCCTGAAACTGTCTTCAGGACTCAGCAGAGAGGCCAAAGATGAGATTAACCCAATAAACAAAACTTCTGTTATAGTCATTCCATCCTCTTCAGAGTTCAGGATATCTATGATCTAATTGTTACAATGAGTCTGACCCCCATTAACTCCAGGATTTTACACAGACTTGAGGGTTTTATATGTAAGAAATTCTTTATTTCTACAAATTCTCTATTTTCCCACTCTTTAATGCCATCTTTACAAATTAGAATTGGTCAATGCTGTTCTTTTTACTTCACAAATCTTCTTGTACCTTCCAGAAAAATGTATCTTTCTGGACTAAAGCCCTCAGCAAGATATAAAACACCCATACTTGCAACAGAGAAGAAAGGAAGATCCATCTGTCAAAATAGTGATACTTGTGAAACTAGCTCAAGATCCCCAGAAAAGGTTTGAGCTTTGTGTCTATTCTACAAAACTTAATTGTCACATCTAAGTGAATCTCCTCAAAAGCAGTTGTCCCACCCCTGATGAATCTCCTTGTAGTTTATCTTAGCGTATTGCTATATCAGCCTTACATATCCTTATTTTTTATCATCTGACACGTCTCACTTAAAATCCTTAAGAGTGACCATGTGGACAATATTGGAGGGTAAACCACCACTAAGCAGAGAAGGAACATCTCACCATGACATTTTTTTCCACGTTCATTTAGACTAACAAGGTATGTGTGAACATCTTTTCCTCACAAGGTAATATCACCTTGCGTAGCTTATTGGGGTACAGAGTTTGAAGGTTTACTGGAAATATCACAAGATATATTCTTCACCTACTCCTTTATATTTACCATATTTTGATGGCTTCCAATGATGCATAAGTAGGAGGAAAACTAAAAAGTACTCACTGTTTTATTACACAGCTCCTCACAGAGACAGAACATAGCAAAAAATTCCACAAAATCCCAAAACAAAACCCCCATACAAACAAAACCCAGCATGTTTCTCTTGTATTATCCATAACTACAAATACCAGTTAATCAAGACTCACTCTAGCCACAATAACTGAGGTAACTAAGTATTTTAACCCTAATCTAACTATGGCAATGAGGATTTAATTCTGTGACAGATGGCTGTTTAACTACAAAGATCTGGGCTGATAGTGATTCACATCCTCCCTTGTCAACCAACTCCCCAGCCTGGTTTTTCTTGTAGTTATGAAGTTTTTCCTAATATTTGATCTAATTCCTCCCCGCTGTCTTGTAAACCCATTTGTTCTGCCCATAATGATGAGAAGGAATAACTGATGCTTGTCTCTTATGTAACATCTTTTTTAGCCATCCTCAGTTAACAACCAGTCTCCTTTTCTCTCTGGAATGGCACACCCAGTTCTCTAAGGTCTCTCTCTCAAACTTTGTTTTCACAGCTTCTTCATTCTAGCAGCTTTCTCTGAACTACTCATGTTCCCTCTGTCCTGCATAACAGGAGACTTGCAGTGTTTAGAAGCATATTGTCACAAATAGGAAATATGCAAGCCTTGGCATGCAGTAGGTAGATCTTAGAGCAGGCTGACATTGGCTCTGTTGAACATGAAGGAAGCTTCTAGCATCTTATCACAGAAGCCACCCTCACAGCGCTCCCACTACCAAAATCTTGCCTTGCAAACCCAAGACAGCTCAAAAAAAGAGGAAGTGAGATACATTATTATTATTATTATTATTATTATTATTATTATTATTATTATTATTATTATTATTATTATTATTATTATTATTATTATTATTATTGTTGTTGTTATTATTTCATGTTCTCCACAGTAGTTATGTCAGCAGGGACTTGCTATATGGTTTAGCTCCTTCAGGCAAGGCCTGAATGAAAAGACCCTGCCTGGGAAGAATCAATCAGCTTCTCTCCTCCACCTACAAGAATTTGTCTTGTTTCATTCCAAATAATATCTGGGGTTTATGGCTGACAAATCTCCAGATTGGCTGGTCACACCTGTAGCATCACGTCCATCAGCTGACTTGAGCCTACTGCTTTTCTGCAGCTCCCTGATCTCTTCTGCTCACTGAAATGATCAGTTTCTTGGAGAATTACGGGACTTCCAGATCAATGAGTTGTTTAGAAAGATCTGGCATTTTCGTTTTAAAGAAAGTGACTATAATTACTTTCTCCTATCTAATCAAAAGCCTGCAAAGAAGATAAACTGCTGCCATTATCTAAATTTTGTTGTTTTCCGAGCTTTGTTTCTCATAAAGACGAAAGGAGAGGGTAGAGAACAACTGAGCTGTGGTACTGGGAATGACCAATTGACCCCTGAAACAGCAAAAGTCATCAAACTTCTCATTTGTTCTCTGATCAGAAAGGGGGAAGTGTAGTAATTTCCCTCTCTCATTCCACCCTCTCTATGTCAGGATGCCCATATGCCAGCAGAACACCGCTTCCATAGCAGGGTGGGGGCAGACTTGTACAGGAAGAAATAAACTGCAAACAAAGCAGAGTTGTAAACTTATCAAAGAAGCCTTGTCAGAAGCAGGAAACCATTTATAAATCTAGTGCACTTCTGGGAAGTTTGCGGTGCAGAGTATAGGGATGGCAGAACCTGCAGCGACAGCAAATGCTCCTCTGACCTGTTCTTGGAGGAGGAGCAAGGAGGCTCAAAAAGTTTTCTTACTTATTTGTGTCTTGCAGCACATGTATCAACAAAGTGCAATAATCAGCATGAACACGTAATAATTTAAGATTCAGCATTCATTGTGTAATGACAATAAACAGCATTTTGAATGGCAGGCAGTTAAGTAAGATGTATTGCCTTGTCCTGATGAGTGCAAAGAAACACATATTCCCTTCCCCCCCCCTCCCTTTTGGTTTAACAGCAAGGGAAAAAGCAGAAATCTGCCTTCGAGGCTGATTCACCATTTCTGTTAATGATGCTGAGCCTACCTCATTTCCTGGGAAGTTCCAAGTCGTGAAATCACTCTTGACACTTTGCCCCTACACAAGAACTACGTGTAATTTTCACACTAGGGTGATTACATGATCTGAAGTTTGAATAAGAGGGCAAATTGTTGGGAACAGCTTGATTTGTGTCACACAGGACACTTGAATGTCTCAACTGGAATGAGTGTCTCCAGAACTGTAGGCTTTGGTGTTGACAGCAGGCATCTCATGATGGTTATTAAATCTCTGCTTGTCTCTGATCACACACATTCACATGTTGTTTCTGCAATTCTGAGTTGAGTGTTGGCAGGGAAAGAAGTTGTCTCCAGATGGTAAAATGTGGAATATATATTTTGATGTCTTTCTAGATGAAGAGTTTGGATTTGGGTTTTGGCGTTGGGTTGGTGCCTCCCCATAATACACATATAATCAATTTTAAATTGGGGGGTGGGGTTGGTATTTTGTTTGTTGGGGTTTTTTTTAAGAGAATAATACTTCTTTTCCAACCTGGACAAATTCTTGTGTGATCTAATCTAGGTGAAACTGCTCTGGCAGGGAGGCTGGACTCGATGATCTTTCAAGGTCCCTTCCAACCCCTAACATTCTGTGATTCTGTGATTCTTTTTTTCTCTTGGGTGTTACTGACTGTGCATTGGTCATACTCCTTTATAAACCTTTTTATATAGATTGTGTGACTAATATTGTTGTGGGTTTTTTTCAAGTCTATTTTCCACTTGCTAAAGAATAAAATGCTTTTTGTTTGGTTGGTTGATTGGCTTGCTCTTTTTTTTCTTGTAATCTTATTTGCCTAAAAAGAAAGCTATGGTTTATCTTTCAGCTGTTGCCCTGATAAACTACATGGGTTTTTTTCACATAACTTCATTGATAGAAAAGGATGGAAATTTACTCTTCGGCTATATTGCTAACCCTCACCTGTATCATAAGGCATTTCTTGCTCTCAGTAAGAAATATTCTCTGAGTGAGAATAATTCAGAGTACTCCAGTCATAGTGTTTTGTGAATTCTCACTAATTGACTGGTGTCTGTCCAAAGATTTTCAAGCAGAAAAGGTTCTCAAACTTCAGGTTGGCATACCAAGCTTTAGTCCAGGGGGTTAAAGGTTCTTGTGCAAATACTCTGAGCTATAGCTTCCAGATCATGTTTATTGCCATTATTTTATTGTAATTACACAGGATGAAGTTATATAGTCAGCATTTCTATTTCTAGCTCAGTATCAGCACAAGATTTCTGTGTGAGATCCAATCTGGTAGATGTGTTCCCACAGTTATGAGCATGAGATAACTCACCCCTCGATGTGTTCATCTTATTCACACTGACTACACACATGGGTGACTACGAGTTGTTGGGTGACAAATTTGCATCCAGTATCACAAGGACGTGTCTGTCTGTGCATAAGCCCCTTACTACTGAATCTGTCTTCTAAGTGTCAGAAGAGGTCAGAAGTTCATTCCACTTGACTCAGGCAAAAAGACAGGCTTGTGACCAAAGACAAGAGTTGGAGCAATAATTCTCAAGAAGGTGAAGAGGAACAACTGTTTATACAACATGATTTATTGTAAACCATCAGTGAGATAACAGCAGTGTCAACATAGTTATAAAAGGCACAAGTGAACTGAAAACAGCATCTAAAAAAACCCAAAACAATATAAGTAGCATCTTTATCTGCTCTGAAGCACTTGTAACATTATGAAGGTCAGACAGATATTAAGAAAAATCTTCAAAAGGCTCAAAGAGGGCAGAAAGACCTGATCGTGCTGCTATCAGAGAAAGTCAGACATCTTAAGAACTCCAAAATTATGTTTATTGGTGTTTATTTCTTTTCTATCCTTCCAGCTTGAATAATGAAGTTAAGAGTAAATCAGCTAGAAAAAAAAATGTTTTTTAAAAAAACATTTGATTGTTTTTTTCTTTTTTCTACTTTGATAATAGCTCTCAAGTGAAAAGTTGATCTAGCATTCAGCAGGTAACATGTTGTGGTTTTTTATCTACAGGCACTACACAGAACATTTTTTGAGTAATGAAAAAGAAAAATTATAGATAGGATACCTGAAATGAAAAAAATAATCTGAACAATATGGAGAGGGAAAAAAGATATCTCAGATCATGCTGGACACCAACACCAGATCATCCTTTTAATGTGTTACACATTGTATTTATCTTGCCAAGGCATTGCCCTGATCTTTGCCATACCTTTTGATAAGAATATAAACGCCCTCAGAACTACCGTTTACCAAGGAGCATGTTTAAACTCTCAAAACAAAAGAGCTTGATACTGAGCTAGAAATAGAAACATTGACTATAACATCATCCTGTGTAATTATGTCAATAAAATAATGGCAATAAACATGATTTGCAAACTATACCTCAGAGTATTTGCAAGTGAGTGAGTAATTAAACTTCATAGCGCTTTTGTGAAGCAATAAAAAGTTACTTTTTGAGTTTTAATATTAAAATATTCAGAGAGAGCTTGCTGTTAGTTTCATAATTGCTGCATAAATACATGCAATCAATTTCCATAGACATCCCCCCTGCTTCAGAACCAAAGTTCTATCCAAGTCAGAGGGAAGGAAACTGAGGCAATGACATAACAAAGGGAAGGTTTTCAGAAATATGAGTGAATTTGGAGCAGAAGTAGCCACAAAATAATGTCGAGATTTGACCTCCAAATTCAGTCCAATATCTTTGAAAATCTCTCCTCAGGGGAAGAACAGCCAAGCTTGGGTGTGAGTCTCCTAAACCCATATTTAGGAGCATGTCACAGGTTGACACAAGAGTACTCTGAAGTTGTGCAAACATCCTGGGTTTTGTTTTGGTTGCTTGCTTGGCTGTTTTGTTGGGTTGTTTTCTTTTTTTCTCAGCTCTTATTTGAATATTGCTTCTTTTTTCTTCAGAATAGCAAATATTGCCTAACATAATTTGCCCAAGACCAGAAATGGAATTGATGTCTGGGCCAGAAGCAAAATTCAGGGCCCTTCCTCCACTCTCATTTTGTAGACATTAGCTCATGTTCTTTGAAAACTACATGCTGCAACTCCATTCCTATCACAGCCTGCATTAAGCTTTAATTTGGGATGACTTGGCTTCTGTTGTGATTAAATTGAACTCTTATCATAATCCAAATACAAGTTCTCGTTGTGCATTTTCCCAGAACATGACAATATTGGCTTCACACCAAGCTGGCACTCTACACCCTAGACCTTGGCTAGGAAATTATATCTGTAGATATGTGCACATGGAAACACTCCTATGTATGCACACCCTCACACACGCACATCCGCACACCATTTCAAGCACTTAAACTATGACAGTGACAGAGGACACTAGGAAGTCTGTGGAAGACATATGGAAGCTGCAAATCTATTTGAGATGTAAAAAAACCCCGCTTTGATCCAGTTTGAAACAACAGTCCCTGTTCTTGGTGAAACACCAGTCCCTGTTGTTGGTCCTGTGAGGTAACGGAAGCCTTTCAGAGACCAGCGTTAAGTGAATCCATATAAAAGAATGACTCCAAATCTTTAAATAAAGCCTTAAAAAACATTAATTTTCCTTTTGTTTGAACACAACACTGGTGGCACCTCTCCTTTCCAAATCCTTTCTTTGCTGGAAATATTTTTTTAAAGGCAGGCAGCTCCACTTTCCAACTCTCTGCACGTATGGGTTGAGAAAACACCCGGGCATCCCACCCATCTGAATATCTTGGCAAGTCATTGGGGTCTCACTGTCTCCTTATTCTGCTCGTTAGCAGGCCTTTTTTTATTATTTATTTTTAAAGAACAGAACTCTTCAAACTGGCTAGTAACAAGTGTGTCTTTGGATGCCAAAGAGACAACACAGAGCTGCTTTGTAAAGAAGTAGATTGGCCGTCCTTCCGCATTCAGACGGAGAAGGGTCTAACTGAGAAATGCACTTGGATGGTGCTGAAAGCAGTTTGTCAACTCATCACAGGGTCTCTGCACCTCGTTGGAGCCGGTCTTGGGAGGCAGAGGAGGGAAGTCTCCATCCCAAGACTGTCTCCGTCACACTGGGAGATTAAGAATTAGGGTTTGCCCTTTGTAAAAGTTCAGAGGGGAGGGAAAACTCCTGGGAGAAACTGTATCCAATGCACTTAGACCAAAGTCATGGCAATTTACTGTGGCAAGCCATGCTGATCTTATCCATTCCCAGTTATCTGCTGCTTTTTGAAAGTCTTCAAAAAGCATTTCTCCTCTGTTGAGTTATAATATGATTTGTTCAGTGCTCTCTCTCCCAGACAGTAAAAAAGACGCTTTTCAAAAAGTGCCCGAAAGAAACTAAACATAGTAAATCCCCATGATGCAAGAGCACAATTGTCTCACAGGGCTCTGACACACAACGGCTGCAAAGTCTGTATACTATGTACTTTTTGCTACAGTAAGGCTTTGCTTGGCAAAGCTTTTCCATGGAATGACTTATCTGTGTGGGCAGCAATACTTCCCTGTTGGTCTCATTCTTCTAGCCTCCCTCTCCCACCTCAGCCATTGTCAACCTTTCAGTCACAACTGCAGCCTAGCCTAGCAGTCATCATTTCTTTTGGCTCCATTTCAGACAAAGGCTGTTTTTAAACTATCTGACAAAGCTGCACCAGGTTCACAAGGCCTTGAAATGACTTAATCCAAGAAGAAAATGTTTGCAGATTATATTTGCTGGAGTAAGTGCTGGTTTTAGATTTCCTGACCCTCTTTTAGCTCAGAGGAGGAGGTGTTTTCCCCAGTAACATAATGCCAGCAAGCAACAGGCAGAATAAACTATCCATCATACAGTTTGCCTTTTTCTGGTGCTCACAGATTACACCAATAACAATCTGCAGAAGGCTCACAGGGCTTCAATTTCCACCCTGACAGATCAGGGATGCCGTTATCTCTCTGCACTTGTTCAACACCAATGCTCTTCAGAACGCTGCCATCAAAAGGGTCACTTGCATGTCCTTCACCAATGTAATTTCACTGAATATTTGTCACTCAGTGGACAAAACGTGAGATTTACTTTGAGGTAGTTAAGCTTATGCTATGTCCCCGTTTGTTTATCATCCTAATATCCATAGGCACTTCAATTTCTAATGAGATGGCTGGGTAAAAGCAAGAAATGATATCCAGGTATTTTCCACCAGCTGTGAAGCAGCTAGTAACTTGCATAATGCAGTATAGAAATGCCCTAAGATAAAAGTTAACAAGGAAAACCAGGTATATAAAATGCTTTAGAACATCTTTTTCAAACCTGATATATTTAAGGAAAATTGCTTTCTTCTGTGGCAAAATAAAATATAAAGAAAATCAAGATAAAGAGCATAACAGAAACAAAAGAAATGCTCCATCATTTATGGTCCCAGTCAAAGTTGGACATTTGGGAATGCTATTGGATTTTTTAGCAGGGACAATGAGAGAGGAAGCTGATCCAGTTTAAATGAATGCATAGCACCATCAAAAATTTCGACAGCAAAGCAGAACTCAGAGAAAGGATACATATATTCACATGTATCATGCTCTCTGAAACACTTTGAGAATCAACAGATAAACTTCATAGATGCGTTTGCTACTTGCCTCCTGCCTCCCAAGTGGGTTGTCTGCTCGCTTTCCTCCTCTTAGTCATCTTTTCCCCCCTCCGCCTCCCCTGCATCTTGTACCTTTAGTAATTAGATAGCACTTACAAGCCTTTTTTTTAAAATTTTTTTTTATTTTTTTCAGGAGGAATGGAGTAGGGAGGATTTGTTTACTGAAATATCCATGTTATAGCATATCATTATACCGTGGTCTTAAGAAACTAGGAATGGAAAGCATCTTCCATTTCTATAGTAATAAATGGATAAGTATACCTCAAAGGACAGCATACTTTAGTTATGTAAAAGAGTAAATTATCCTACCAGGACCAGACTGGATTCAAGACACCTATATGCCTTACACCCTTGCTTGACCCAAATGCTGCTCTTTCATGGCTCAACAGAATCCGAATTTAGACTCTGCCTTTTCCATCTGCTGCTTCTCTTCCTTGGTGAGTCCAACCTTTCATTGCCCATGACTCTTCAGTCCTTTGTGTCACCACGGAGGTGATTAGTGAGAACCTGGAGTAAGGAACCTGGAGTAAACAAAGAAATATTAAAAGAGTGAGCTTGGAACAGGGACAAAAATAAATATATATGTCTCTCAATATCAGATTGATTGCCAACTATCTAAAAACTATTACAACAAACAGGTTGATCCACAGAGGCTGGCTGGATTTCAGGTCAAGTCTTTTGAAGCACTAGTCATCCTTATCCTTCCCTTTGGTTTCCACCATTGTATTTGACTCCTAGTTTTTTCTACTCCCAAATGTCTCCTTTCAGCAGTCCAGGTTTGCATCCAAGTCTATGCTCAAGTCCTTTGTCAAGTAGAAGTATGCTGGAATTACTGGTCTCAGTGACAGTTTGAGATGTGATTTTTTATTTTGATTGGGGTCAAAAAAGGGGAGCAAGATGGAGAAGATACTTCAATTTCAGAAAGGTGCTTAATGCAGGATGGAGTAAGTCCAGAGCATATAGAGTGTGCAAGAGAAATATATTATGTCCTGAAATATAGGACGTGCCAGAAGCCCTGTGTGAAGGGTGAGAGCTGAGAAACCCAGTTCTGTTTGCACAGTGTGCTGATGGATGAAGAATATCTGCTTTGAAAATCAACAGGGAAAGATGCTGCTGAGCTGGGAAAACAAATTCCTATTAAGACGGTGACAAAGTTGTGAAATACATCATCATCATCATCATCATCATCAAGGCTAGGTACTAAACAAAAATGGGACTGCTCTATTGATACTCTATTCCAGCATGAAGCAGAAGAGAGGGTGGGTGTTAACAAAGAAGATCCTAAATGAAAAAGGATGGAAATATTATGAGGTGTGGGAAAAAGAAAAGATGTAAAAGAGATGCAGCATTTTGACAAAAGGATGTTCTTTGTAGTGCAGCAAACTCAGTCCCATTGCCAGTCTGTTTGGCTGTAGGGAACAAAGCAGAACAACCTTCCTAAAAGTATCCAAAGAGAATGGAAGTACAGTTCCCACTGTGGCTTGTTTTTCAGTCTCCAGTTCAAACACACCACAGCATGTTTGTTCCCACAGTGAAGGGCTGACCTTAAAATCTTTCACGAGCTTTTGCTAACTGCAGCCCAGCTGGTTGCAGTGTTCCAGCCATCTGCTTCTATTTTTAAAACCCCAGGTTGCACAGTTTTCTTTAGCTACCACTCCTCTGGAGATTGCCTTAAACGGAACTGTACAAAGCAGCGAGGCCCATTGTCAGCATCCCTGGGATCCTGAAGGATGGAAGTGTGGCAGAAAGGGAGCCAGGACTGATCTTGTGCAAAGCAGGATTTTTAAGGGAAGATCCATTCTTACGGTATCTCAACTCTGGAGGTGCTGGGAGGGTCACACTTCACTACGTAGCCACCAGGCAGCAGTTAGGCTGACTGAATGAACTACCAGCTGAATTTGGGTAAGAAAAATGTGGAAAAATTGGAGCTTTTGTGTTGCCTTCAGAGAAATATTTCATGACTTTAGCTGAGTGTTGAAGACTATAGACGTAGACAGAGTTGTCCATTCAGAAAGTTCCCTTGCTCTTCCATTATGTACTCAAGTTCAAGGTTTCTTCTATACCCTAGCAGCCTATAGACTGACCTTCTTACTTATATCTCCATCAGAACGGGCTCTAGCTCCAGGCATTCCCAGGGAAGGACCCAATTTTGCCTTGGCTGTCCTGTCCCATGTCTTTTGAAAGACTGAGACCTTGAAAATCTTCGCAGAACAGTCAATCTACTTCCACCAGTCCAAGGGATGGATTAATCAGACAAACATGTACCAAAATGCTAATGTTACTGTATAGGTAAAGGATTTATATTTAAATCTAGATGTAATTAGGAAACATTTGACACATTTGAATATAAAATCCTTTATCACCAGACAAACTTTCTTGACAAGACTACTTTGAATGTCCTCTCTGCTACTTCACATTGGCAAGGATTTATATTTTTTATATTTTCTATATTTTCTATATTTTCCTTTTAGATTATAAACTGACCTATAACTTCAAAGCTGATGTGTAAAGATCAATATCAAGTACTGCAAATGCTGTTATTTTTATTGACAACGTTATGGGTTTTTTTGTATTTTATTTAACACGACAGGTCCTGCCTTGGTATTCTGTCTGCATATATCTGTATAGCTATACACCAGGGAGACAGATCACTATTAGAGTTGATCAGTATTGTCAGGGAAGCTTCCAATTATTCAGCTAACCCTAATTTTATCATGTAAATAGGTTCTCATGTTCCATTAACTGAATTCAGTAGACCTCCAGTGACTTTAGTGGGCACTTAGAAAATTATCTCTACACATGGACTCCTGCCTTGCCAGCAAGTAAATTTAGATGACTTAGCCTGCAAGTCAAAACACATCTTCTCTGGAATAACAGAAGTATACTACTACACCTCAAAATTACTAAAAATAATGATCTGATTCAAAATATTTACATAATACAGTATGAAGATATTTTTCTGTCCCTAAAAGCACAAGAATTAAAAAATAAAATAAAACAAAACAAAATCCAGCCCAAAACAGTAAAACTGGAGTGAAACTCCAAAACATCAGGCGTGAGAAAGTGCCTAGGTAGTTGCCCATGCTCTGCCACATACCCTGCCACTTGTGGTTATCTGGCCTCACAGAAAACTCTTGAGTGGTATTCATAAACCTTTGCTTAATATTTAACAAAAGCTGACCCATGTGCACCAAACCTAAAAACAGCAAAATGCTAGTTTGAATATCCTAGGGATATTGGATATTTTCAAACACTGTTACCAGAGCTGTTGTATTTAGCCCAAAGGAAGAGAAAAATCTGTCCAAATCATACCTATGAATGTAACACCAACTACAGCCAGTCTTCATCAAAACTTAGCCAAGAACTGTGCTGTGACTTCACTGGGAAAACAGGACTTGGAAAAGTGTGTTCCACACAGACTGATTAGTAATTTTATGGCCCACATACATGCTTTTCCATATGTAAGACTACATGCAGAAAATTTTGTACACCTACACATATGCACTTCTTACTGAGTCACATGAAAGTCATACACTAGTCTGAGAATCTAGCTTGGCACGTTGCGCCTACAACAAGAGAGCGTGTGATGCCACTGTTCTCCCTACTTCAGCTATCACTACATCCTGTACATTGCCAATTAATTAAATCTGCAAACCCTGCAGCAGTTCCCTTTCTATTCCATTTTCTTTATGTATGCAAAACATTTAAGTAAATTTACAAAGCTAAGTTTCCAGAACCATTTAAACTATTTATGCTGATTTATATTTGGAATAAAAGTGTGGCAGTGAAACCCTACAGTTTTTCTGAGGCCATTATTAAAATTTAACAATGATTTCAGTGTTTGAATGGGCTCAGGAAACAGCCATTATTTATCAAGAAGCCAAAGTCAAGGCTTCTTAACAATATTGGACAAAACTGACTAATAGGACAAACAGTCCTTTAAAGAAAGAAAGAGGTTATTGTTCATACAGTGAAAACCCTAGCATAATAATTAACCAATCTGAATGCTTTGACAAAAGGTCAGATGTACTAGAAGCACAAGGTGCTTGAAAAGTTATGTGAAATGTCCTCATGTGACGTTAAAGTACCTGAAAGAGGATATAAAGAGAACTAGAACACATAACTCTGAAGTGCCTAAATCACTTAGATGGCTACACAGAGCCTAACTTGTCTCAAATCCTAAGGTTCAAGTTCTGAACAGATCCACAGCTTCACCCCTACCAAAGCTCAACCAGGAGTCAGAAATCAGCACTTTCTCTAAATTCTCTGAAAACAGGTATTCCCAGATTGCACTTGATCCTTATCAGGAGGACCGAGACTCCCACCAAAGGTGTCATTCAAGTTGGTTTTTTAGTTTAGTTTTCTAGAAGCTTATTCCTGTGACCCCACTGGACAGAGATAGGTGACAACTGACAGGAATTCCTAAAAATTTCACCAAGACATATTGAGTTCTTTCAGGACGTGTTTGTAGTAGTACATAAAACTGTCCAGTGCCAGTCTGGTAGGCTCAAGAGCACGTAGTATAATATGATCTGTAACAATGCAGCTAAACTCTCTTCCTCCCAGTCCAAGTCATCTTTGTCCTAACTGCATATTTAGAACAATCTAGGCACATCCTACATACTGACCTGCACCATATAAAATAGAGAGATGTTGTTCTTGCTAGCAAATAAGAGTCTGGGAAGCGTGCATTGGTCTTAGTTTGTTAGCATAGATGTAGTCTACAAAAGCAGGTGTAGACCTTTGGGAAAAAGAGAGTATTGGGGAAGTCTTGAGCTGGGTATCAATGCCATGGTGATGGGCAGTGCTTCAGGGGTTCTCTAGGTCTGGAAAGCTCTTTGTGATGCAGGTGGTTCCAGCTTGAGTTCTGGCACATCTTGTCAGCCTGGTGAAGGAAAAAGACCTAATTTAGGGCTCTGAGTGCCACTTTTCGTGTAGAATAAATAGAATGATAAAATATTCTGAGTTGGAAGAGATCCATGAGGAGTATCAAGTCCAACTCCTGGCTCCACACAGGGCTAGCCAAGTCAGAGCATGGGACTGAGTGCCTCGTCCAGACGCTTCTTGAACTCAGTAAAGCTCAGAGCTGTGACCACTTCCCTGAAGACCCTGTTCCAGTGCTCAACTTCCCTCTCAGTAAAGAACCTCTTCTGAACATCTAACCTCATTCTCCCCTGTTGCAACTTCATACTCTTCCCTCAGGTACTATCCGTAGGCACCAAAAGAGGAGACCAGTTCCCACCCCTTCGCTTCCCCTCATAAGGAAGCCACAGACCATGATGAGGTCTCCCCTCAGTCGTCTTTTCTCCAGGCTGTACAAACCCAGGGACTTCAGCCTCTCCTGATAAGACTTCCCCTCCAGACCCTTCCCCATCCTCAGTGCCCTCCTCTGGACACAATCCAATAGTTTTGTGTCCTTCTTGTACTGTGGTGCCAAAAACTGCACCCAGTACTTGAGGTGAGGCTGCCCCAGCACAGTGCAGAGCGGAACAATCCTCTCCCTGGACTGGCTGGCCTTGCTGTGCTTGATGCACCCCAGGATACAGTTGGCCCTCCTGGCTGCCTGGGCACACTGCTGGCTCACAGATAACTTGCTGTTGACCAAGACCCCCAAATCAGCACGGCTGATATCCCAGTCTGTACGTGGAGCCAGGGTTACCCCTTCTCAGGTGCAGAATTCAGCACTTGTCCTTGTTAAACTTCATCCTGTTGGTGAATGCCCAGATCTCTAATCTGTCCAGGTCTCTCTGGAAGGCTTCTCCATTCTCAAGAGAGTCAACAGCTCCTCCCAATCTAGTGCCACTTTAATTTACTTAAGACACCCTGTAGTCCTGAGTCTTAGTTGTTTATGAAAATGTTAAAAAGAACTGTTAAATGGAACCCTGGGGAACCCCAGTAGTGACTGGATGCCAGCCAGATGTAACCCCATTTGCTATCACCTTCTGGCACTGACCCCTCAGCCAATTGCCCACCCAATGCATTATGGCTTTGCCTGGCAAGACACTGACACACAGAATCAAAAGCCTTTCTGAAATAAAAAAAAAAATAATAACATCAAGTGGTTTCCCTTGGTCAACTAGCTAGGTGACCTTGTCGTAAAAGGAAATCAAGTTGGATAAACTCGACCTTCCTCTCCTGAACCCATGTTGGCTGTGACCAAAGATTGCATTGCCCTTTAGGTGTTTTTTCAATAACTACCAGCATGATTTCCTCCATAATTTTACCAGGCCATGAGGTGAGAATGACAGGCCTGTAATTACCAGGTTCTTCTTTCTTGAAAACTGGAACAACATTTGCCAGCTTCCAGTCAACTGGGACCTCTCCACTTTCCCAAGACCATTCAAAACTAATTGAGAGACGTCTTGCAGTGAGACATAAGCCAGCTCCCTGACTACCCTGGGGTGAATCCCATCAGAGCCCATGTGCTTATATGGATCCAGGTGGAGCAGCAAATCACCCACAAGTTCAAGGTTCACTGGGAGTTTATCACTAGGACCGCAGTCATGATCCTCCAACTCTGGGCATCTGAAGTCCTGGAGCCCATGAACTATGTTGAAGACAGAGGCAAAAAAGGCGTTAAAAGTCTCTGCTTTATTTGTGTCCCTGTTAGGAAGGTGACTGTTCTCATCAGGTAATGGACCAATGTTCTCTCTGGTCCTCTGGTTTGGCCTCATGAATTTTCTCCCTACAAAGGCAAAAAGCATCCATCCTCCCACATTGCCTGAACTTGCTTCCATTGGCTGTAGACTTTCTTTTTCCACACCCTTCTGACATGCCACGCCCTGATTGTCCACTGCCCCACAAACTTCCTCACCACGCCCTTTTGGTGTGCCCCGCCCTGATTGCCCATCCTTCTGATGTATCACACCCTGATTGTCCACCCGTCTGACATGCCATGACATTAACCACTGCCATGCAAACTGCCTTGCCACGCCCTTCTGGTGTGCCACACCCTGATTGCCCACCTTGTTTATCCACCCTTCTCACATGCCACGCCCTGATTGTCCACCCTTCTGATGTGTCACGCCCTGATTGCCCACCCTTCTGACATGTCACGCCCTGATTGCCCACCCCTCTGGTGTGTCACTCCCTGATTGTCCACCCTTCTGACATGTCACTTCCTGATTGCCCACCCTTCTGACATGTCACGCCCTGACTGCCCATCCTATTTGCCCGCCCTTCTGCCATGTCACACCCTGTTTGCCCATCCTGTTCAGCGCGCTCCCTTGGCCTGCTCTTGTACATGAGGGAGTTTGGCCACCTTCACTCTTGGCCCTGCTCATGCTGAGTCAGAGCTGCCTGTCCTCAGGAGCTCCCTCTCACATGCCCGGAGGGAGCTGGGAAACCCTCTCTCTCCCTTGGTTTCTTTTGCTGTGGTTTTAGCTGTTCAGGGAAGGATCACGGTCACAATTTTCCACTCAGGAGCCCTTCACCTCAGTGGCTCTGAGTAGCGTGTTTTGGGCTTGTTTTCTTTTTCTTCCAAGTACAATGCACCACGGTCATCTTTCAGTATGTTACATGTGGCAAGAGTTTCTTGACAACCAAAAGAGAAGGTGTTTTCTTAATTGTTTCAGTAGCCAAGTACAGCTTTCACATTCCTTCCGGTCCCTTACCCACATGGAAAAGTGAACATAGATTCATAAAACATTTTCTCTGCATTCAACAGACAAAGTCTGATGCAAAAAGATGTAAATCTCTCTGACTCAGCAATGACAAGAATGAAAACAAAATAAAACAAATAAATCTCAGCCTGTAGGTTCGTATCTCCTTCATCAATAACTTAGCAAAAGCAAGAGTCATGAAGATTCACAGAAATGTACTAACATGGATTAGCAAGGAGCAAGACCTACAGAAAACAGTCTCACTACTTAATGCTTACTTCTCACAGGACTTTCCAGGCCTCTCCAGCAGCAGCAGACAAGTTAGTACTGCTTGGACACAAATGTAGTGCATTAAATAGGCACATTGTAGATCTTTCTGGTTCTCACAGATTGAAATAAGTGTTTGAGATTCACTCCCACATTTGGCTAATGACCAGCCAGAGCTGATATCAGCTTTCTTATAGCAGACATGAAAATGTTATTGTCCATTCCCTTGAATCACAAAAAACCCCATTTTGCACTACCATGACTATGCAAAACACTAAAAAGTGAGACAGGAATATAACTTAGCTCTTCTTGCACTCCCTGAACAATGCTAAACCATTTTTGAGTAAATAAGATCTGGCACCAAGACAGAAAAGACAGTCACTGTATAAGTGACTGTATTTTCCCACGCAGCACTGATAGGATATAACATCAGGCAGGCCTATCATTTCCCCCTCTCCCTTATAATTCATGCCAGGCTCTTCTTGAGTAAGTAATAATGTGAAATGGTGAAACAAGAAAAAGCTGGAGTCCCCAAAGGAAACCAAGTGTGTGCTGTAGCTTGTCTTTTTAAGAGTCACATCGGTCTTTTGGATGGATTGCTACCTGCAAGTGTTCCATTTACTTTTCAGGAAAAAAAAAAAGGAGGAAAAAAAGTACAACTGTTTCCAGCAATTGCACTTAACATCCACCTTTTGCCAAGAGTTTCTGTTTGGCTCCCATGCTTCCAGGGAACATTGCTTTGTTTGTTTTCAATGGCAAAAAACACCCCAACAAAACCCAACAACACCACACACACACACACACACACATGCACGCACATCCCCCTGAATTCATAGATGGTCTCTCCAGGTTTTTGTCTAGGAGTAAGGGATACACCCTTCAGAAAAGGGAACTGAGCACAAGAGAGAAGAGATTAAATGAAGGGATCACCTTTAAGTGTCAGTAGTCCCTCAGGACCTTGGTAATGAAGTGTAAATGGAATGACAAGAAAGGGGAAAGAAATGTCTAGAAATGCTACAAAAGCTGGCAAGTAGTATCAGTATGTTGATCATTTTCCACAAGCTTCTTAATTCCTGCTCTAAGACAAGAATAGAAACAAAACAGAGGAAATGGCACAATGAGGGCAATTCATGGCAAATTTTAGAGCATGACAGATCGGGAAGTTCAGGAGATCATGAAAAGGGGAGTGTATTGAGTTTCTGGGTTCTTTTTTATCAAAATCTATAAATCTCATAACACAATGATTTAAAAAGTTGAAGACCTGTTGTTCAAACAGACATGGCTCAAAGGCAGTAAGGTACATAGTTCAACTAAGGTTAAATTAATCTTTTGGAGTACAAATAAAGCCCACAAATCAGTTGCCTTTTATGCCATTTGTCACTTCCCTCCAACCATTCTTCATTCTTGTGTTTATTTTGTGCTCAATTTCTTTACCAAACCCTGAAGTATATAATAATTAATCACAGTATTAAAGGCAATAGGGATGATAGACCATTGTACCTGAAGTAGGTAACTGGTTTTGCCAATCACTGTTACCTGCCCATCTCTCCCCAAAGGATTAAACAGAATATAGAACCAGCATGGCCATAGACAGGCATTCATGAGTATGTGAAAGTGGTCAAGATCACAGGTCCCCAAAAAGTTTTGTTCAGAAGCAAAGACACACAGCACCAAATAAGTGATCTAATAGTAAATTGCGGTTTAATATGATGAGAAATAGTTGGGATCAAATGTTACCTTCTCAAAATAAATAACAGACAATGACCGTGGCTTCAGTGAGAACAGGATTTCACTAAGAGGGTTTTAGCAAAGTCAAATCAGAATTGAGTGTGTTAAGTTCCTTTGTAGATCTGAACATATCAGCTATGTGCAAGAGCAGAAGGGGATTTTGAAGTCATCAAGAACTGTGCCCTATGTGGCATAAGATTTCAAGAACCTAAAGCAATGTGATCTCATAAATGGCTAATGCCTAATTATTAATCAACCTATTTAAACAGAGATTTGATTTTTCCATTTCAGCTCTGGAAAGTCTATAAAATGATTCATTTGTCCCCAGAAGGAACTCTGAGCTAAGTAATTTCTGTAATAGCAGACAGCTTATATACAAAATATATGGTCCTTTCAAGGACATCAGGCTTGAGTAAAATGACACTCAGAACCATTCCTGACACAGATGTTTACTAGAGCCCAGGTTTCAACTGAATCATAACAGCCATATTTTTAATTTAATTTTATTGTGTGCCTCTTGGCACGTTCAAATTTCAGCTGGGTAAAAGGAGGGAAAGCACTGGAATACTATGAGAAACTCCAGATCAGACGTATTGTTTTATTTTAATTTTTAAAAACATTAAGCTGTGAATTGTGACTGGTGCAGCTGGTGGATATGGAAAGACAATGGAAGCTTCCTGGCTTATTGGCTGTCATTATGTTATGTTTCAATCGCCTTTCTTTCCTTGCACGTGTTAAAAATCTATGTAGAGTCAAGTAACATGGAATCTAAAATTAAATTACCACAATTGCAATAGGGAGGCAGAGCATGTATTTACTTCTAAAGATAGATGACTAAAGTTAGGACCCATATCTCCTCAGATTGTCTATAGAATTAATGGAGTGGCAGGGATTTATCCAGGGACAAATTTCAAGCACCTTGCACAGGCTTCTTTTAAGTTGGCTTGTGCTGGTGCACACAAAAATCCTATAGTACTTTGTTAGCTGTCTAAAGTGCAGAGTGAGAACATCTCCACTGATGGTGCTGTCACCCTGGGATGACAACTGGCCTCAGACAAAACAAAAGTGACTCATCTTTGCATTGTTCAATTTTGCCCAGGAAAATTTTGAGACAGAATTAGTTGAGATGGTCCAAACAGGCACTGACAACTGTGTTCTACCTGAGAATGCTGCCCTGTGTGTCATTTAGTAGCATCTCTGTAGTCACTCTCTCTGGGCTGCTCAACAGGGTGGCTATGGATACCGTGGCTGGTGGCTCCTAGCTATTCCACAACAGCATCCGCTCTTCATCATCTTTTCCTCTTAGAAAGTGATGTAAATACAGAAGTTTGTCCAGAGGAATCACAAAGGCACAGACAAGGACTGTATGTCCACAGGTCAGGAAATATTAGCACATACATCATGGGAGCTGCTTGAAACAACTGTGTTCCAGGCATCCTCTTGACGTCAGGGAGATTTTGTTCAGTTTCTGAATCCCATGTAAATACATTTGCCCACTTGACATTTGTTAGTGGGTTTCGATACTTGCTCCTTCGTGCTTTCAATTCTTTTGCTGGGTATCCTCCAAATATTTTAATGAGATTAAGACAGCTTCTAAGTGTGCTTCTCTAGCACAAAGCAAAACCATTTGTGCCACGAGTGGGGAGGCGATTAGCAGCTACTGCTTTGCATTGTTTAGAAACTGCTGCTCTCAGTTCAGGATCTAAGTACTACAAAAGCACTTTAAAAGTACCATTAAGCTTTTCCTTCTTTAAGAAGGGAGGGGTTTAAACCTGGAATTCTGTTGAAATACGTTTTCACTTCTTTTCCAGGAGCTTTACTGTAAACGTTTAAATTTTATCACTGTGAATAAACAAGCTAATAAATCACACTTCATTTACTTTAACCTGGGTTTTGTTCCTTACCTAGTGAAAGTTATTACACATCTTTCATCTATTTTATTTATTATTGCAGTAATATGCAGCAGCTAGAGCAGCTAACATGACGTAGCCCTATTGCTTGTCTTCAAAATTTTGAACTTTGAAATGAAGAAAACAGGTGAAGATATTTCTCTTCACTAGGTGTAGACTAATGACCAAATTAATCACATTTGCTACATTGTTATATGTGTTGTTACCTCAAGTTGTCAAACTCTTTACTGTATATTACTTCTGAAACTGTTCTGGCTCATAGATTATAGCCAAAAAAAAAAGGATTGATGGATGCCATAGGATACAAGACAATGAAGTTGAAAAAATGTCATGGTATCCTGCTTAGTTTCTAAGTATAATTTAGGTAGGTGAGGTCCTGCTTTGCCTGCCATACAGAGAAAAACCTTCCCTTCCCCAAAGTCTAGCATCAGGTCAAAGGAGCAGTCAGGAGTGGAAATGCAGAAATTGTCTCAATCTTACCGGTTGGCATCTGAAGAACTGTATAGAAAATGAAATTGCATTATTTTGCAAGGTTAATTAAAAAACAAGAGTCGTGAACATTTTGTGTGTTAGCACAACTGATTTTATTTAATTTTATACCACCCCAAAATCCAATCATGCTGTATGTACATAGACAATACGTGGGATAGCACATCAAAAGTAGACAAGAAAAATAAAATGTATTCTCTTTTCATTTGCTGGCAATTTTTTTTTTTAAGTACTTCTCAACCTGGTGAAATGATCCAAGCCATAAGAATTCCAGTGTCAACCCTCTCTCAATTCCAAGTCCACACTGTCTCTCTAACAAGAAACATCCTTCATATAACCTCTGGGGTGTTTGTCTGAAGGTAAAGGCTGCAGCTTTTTGTGTAGCTTCCTCTGGGCCTCATTTCTTATGTAAAACTCTTTAGTGCAGAACAAGGATATCAGCAAGTATCTGCTTTAACTATATTCTATAGTTAGTAGGTAAGATCAGCTAATGCTTTGGGTTACTCAGGAAATCGTAAGTAGCACAAACACAAAAATGAAAACAGAAAATAGTCTTCCACGTCATTTGGAGTGTTAATTGTCTTTACATTTCCAGTGTCATTTATTTTGCTAAGCACTGATGCAATTTTTTCCTCTTGTTTTATGCTTTTTTTTTCTTACAAAACAGTATACTAGGCTTTCTGTATAAAACATATATATAAACATTTATATATATATATATATAAAACAAAGCAATGACCCCAAAAATGGACTTACACACAGGTATTTATTTGTCCCTCATTAGAAAACACACTGTGTGTATATCTATCCGTTGTCCCTGAATGGATGAATAGCACTGGCTAGAAGAATGGGGTCAGGAAGAAAAGGGCCCTTTTCACTTTTTTCCCTAGTTTGCTTTAAAACATACAGTTAAAGTATGTAAGATGAACAAAAGAAGAGCAGTCACAGAAACAATCAGATCCTGTTTACGTATTGGAGTCATGTTGTTCTTGTTGCCATCATTATCGCTACTCTCCAATTTGACTACTAGTTATTACTTCCTGGGAATTAATCTTCCTATACATTTTTTGTCATATATTCTCTCTCCACACCATGAGCTGGATGCAGGGTCAGGGAGAATGAAACACAAGAAAAACTAAATGAAACCTGGGACTCCAGAGATTCTTGCCCTGACTAACTTTCTGCCTCTCTTTCTCAGAGATTATTAATTGTTTAGAGAATTATGGTTAATTCTACATAACAAATAATTTTTAGTGGCCTTTCCTTCCAAAAGATGCTTTAGGGCAACAATTTGTGAAATATTTTCACGTGCACTGCTGGAATTAGATACCAGCCATGTATATCTGTATAAATCTTTTTTCTGGTTTAAGGCCCCCGTTATTGGTGCAGATGGTTCTCTGTCCTCAGTATTTATTCTTATTTATTCTTTCAGCAAACAGACATTTGAACTAGTTATCATTACTGAGAGATGTGCTGGGAGAACCACCCATGCTGAAGACAACAGAAAATTTGGTGGTGATGAGGCAAGGGTTAAATTTCAGCCCAGTTTATTTAGCTCACACAAACGTGTCTAATGACCTCATGGCCTGAAGACGTTGTAATTGAAAAACCCCAGATACAAAAATGCTATTAAGATTGGGAGCATAAAATAGAAAACCATATTGAATTAAAAACCAAAGTACTGCTTGCTGGTTTACAAAGAGTCTATAACACTGACAAAAACTTCAGAAACCAATGTGTTGGTTTTTCTTTTTTCCCTTGTCTCCTTTATTTTGGCTTCATTTCAACCCGGGAGTTCATATCATCTCCTTCCAGATCATACTCTTCTACTTGGCCACTGGTCCACACCTTCACGCGGTCAGTCAGGTCGCTGCTTCTGGGAGCCAGGATGAAGTCATAAATCAGGGCAGCACTTGCTCCTCCAATGATTGGGCCAACCCAGAAGATCTGAAACACAGTTCCAAGCCCAGTTAAAGCATCAGCTACTAGTGCATTTGACGCTGCTCTGAATATCCCCTCTGAGGATTTTTACCATGAAATTTACAGTGAAAAACTTGAAATTGCCAGTCTATCACCTGAACATTTCATTAATCACATGGCAAGAAACCAGAAATTCCTTGCCATGAATTGGCAATTAATAGTGGAAATTAATAACTGTGACTAAATTGTCAAGTTCTGATATTTAAAATTAAGTACCTACTGGCAAAACACCTCTGTTACTCCAAATAGATTTGCCAAGGTGGGGCAACAAGGGCATTAGATTCCATTCTCCCACTAACTTTCAGTAATAGGAAAATTAGAAAACGATACTTAGTAAGGACCTAATTAGGGGCTTAATTTCCTGCTAACTGCTATTTAGCTAGTGATACTGCTGTAATTGTACTGCTCTAATCACTTCAGACAAGTAAAATTTGGAGGGGGAGGTAATACAAGCATTTTAGTAGACAGGTTGATTTTATTAGGAGTAACATATTGTTTTGAGGGATTTGTATAGCCAAAGAGTTCCTGATTTCGAAATCATGGTTTATTTATACAGCAATATCAGTGGTTTATTATTAATTATTACCTCTATCTCCTCTCTGTACAAAAGAAAATATTTTTTTCTATGAAATTCTGAAAATACTAGGTGCTAGCTTAGTTTCATTATTTTAGTATTCAAATAAAAGTGTTTAAAATGGAGATAATGGCAACTTTTCCCTGTTGTCCTCTTTTTGTGTTTTACTGTGTAGATTAAAGTGACATCCATATCCAAAATTTTCACAACCCGTTGTACTACCACTAAATTCCCACAAATGTCTATGTAAGTCTCTGCTAAAAACATGAGTAGGAGAGTTGGAGCAAGCTACATTTCAAATATTCAAGAACACTTGCTTATGTAGAGCTTTAATATCACTGTACTTTACTGAGTTTCAGTGAAATAATTTTTTGTGAAGGTCCTCATTTTAACCACACAGAATAATCTAAAATTTTTAATGTCTCAGAGCACTTATGCATGGAAGTACATAAACAAGCAATCAACTCTAAGAAATAAACATTTTATTAGCTTCCAAATATCAGATGATCCATGTCAGTTTATAAATCTGTTTAAGAACCTTCATGAATTAGGTTTTAGCAGATTAAGCAGTGTAGTTTAAGAAACTCAGTTTAAACAGTAAATACTGAATACAGGATTCTGCATAATGCGTTTCTAATAGTCAAAATATTTGAAATAAATAAACATAAACAGAAATAACCTAAGGAAATCTACTGTGTTACGTTGACCATATGCACTCAGTTTCAGAACTTTGTAATTTTCTGAAGCTGCTCAGGAGCAAAAGGAGATTATTCCTCCTTAAATGAACTAAAAATGGAAACTCACTGACTTGGTGCTAATGATATGTATTTAAATGTTTCTGATCTTGTAGATTATGTATATGCAGAGCACCTAGTAAGTTAAAAAAAAATATTCAACTTACCCAATGATTTTCAAAGTTGTTGGCAATCAGTGCTGAGCCAAAAGATCTGGCTGGGTTAATTCCACAACCAGTGTAATCAATCTAGGAGATGGAAAGAGAACAAGTAGTGAGGCAGTGATGCATATGTGTCATCTGCATTGCACAGGAGGGCAACTGGGAGCCTGCTGCATGGTTCAGATGCTCACAACAGCTTATTTCATCCCACCCACTCTTCCTCAGAGAAAGGGGGAAAGACTGCTTGCCATGTGCCGGTTCTTTCCCACCAGGGAAAAAGATCCTACTGCAATGACTCCTCCTGGATGTGCAACCTCATCACTTACTGCCACAGCCACATGACCCTAGAAAGAAGGGCCATGCATGTTGCAGAAACAAGGCCAGACTCTGAAGTAGCAGGAGAAGCAAAAACCTATCATCTGTCCATCATCTTTGTGCCTTCACTGGCCTAACCTTAGGTGGGATGTTGCACATATCAACTGTTAGGACTAAAACTTACAGCAAGAAGATGTCCCAAGGCAACGGAGATACCAATGGCCAAAGGTGCTGATCCGGTGATATCATTCCTTCTCCTGTCTGTGGTGGCAAGGACACACAACACCAGCTGGAAGGTGGCAATGATTTCAATACCAAGTCCTTGGCCTGCATTGATTCCCTCTGAAAGCTGCATGGAGACAAGAAGTAAAATGTCACTTGATATTCCTAACTGACTTCAGCCAGTTCAACAAAGTTTTGCAAGATCTGCTTTCCCAATAGGAAAAGAGAGTTCTGCACAGCCAATTCTCTCATTAAGTTGCTTTTGCTTAAAAGGAAAAAAAATGAGGGGAAAAAAAGTGAACAAAAATTAGTTTTGAAACACTCAAGTCTAGACATAATGATTTTATTGATGATTCAACGTAGCTGCATGATTGCTGCATCCACCCAAAGTGAACGCTCAACCACTAGACACAGTGAGAGTGTATCTGATTTATGTGTGAGAAAGAAATGAGACAGACATTGTTCTCTACCCATAGAATTAAACTGTGGTGCCCTGAGACATTAATTCATTGCTTCTGAGAATGAGGATCCTGTGGTCATGTTAAACATTGTTCAGTTTGCCTTCAGCAGTAATTGCTGAGAAAACAAGGGCAGGAGGAAGAAGGGAGAAACAGACAGCAAGAAAAAGTGTATAGCTCTGGGTAGCTTCAAAGTACCTGTCTCTGAATCTTCTCTTCTCCAACCACTACTTATTTTCTGTAATTAAATATGACCCTTTTCAAAATAAGGACTTAAGTGATCAATGTCCTGCAAAGTCCTGGTCCTGTGGGCAGATTTCCACATTAAGACACCTATGCCATCATTCAATTGCCTGTAAACAAATTTCTAATGCCACTTGAAATATCCTGAGATATCCCTGGTGTTCATGTGGCACTGGTAGATGTTACACAAGTCCTAAAGACTAAAGGTATATAAAATGTCTCTAGACAACAGTGTTTAGGCAATGTACCTCTACATTGGAAAGGTAATGAATGTAATCAATGTCATCATCTGGCTGATGAAATATAGGTGATCATTTGAGAGTCAGCCAAATAGCTCTATCTTTTATTTTGTATTCACCAAATCTCATCTGACTACAACAATAACTTAAACACTTAATTCACATGCAGACATATTGTAGGTGTCTTAAACTCAAGCTGGATCTCACTCAACTTCTTTGGGAGCCATAAAAACCATCCACAATCCAGGAATCCTAAGGGGGTTGATAGGGGAAGTCTTTGGTTTCCTACTGAAGCAAAGCAGATACTCTAGAAAAAGTCACACTGGCATAGATATTCCAATATATTATTAATTATTAAATTAGTACAGTTTCTTTTTAATGTAAATGTTGTAGAACATATTGAAACCACTGTGATTTACATTATACAGTAGAAATGTTATATCTCAGAGTGATCTTAGAAACCTGAGCTTAACAAGAAAATATGTGCTAAACATTTTGATGTTATAACAAATTTCGAATTCTGCTTCAAATTTCTATATTCATTGGTATTTTAGTTAAGACAAGACAGCCCTGTATGTGAGCTGAATAACTGGTGTTAAGCAGAAATAACTACTTTGCATGGGTAGGATGAAATATGAGCTTGAACACAGGCCAGAGAAACTGAGAATGTGAGTGACTCAGAGTAGGAAGCAAACTTTGCAAAACCTATGTTCAAGAATAGTGCTATCAGTAGGTTATCCCATCTGTCATAACCTCTGTGTTAAACCTTGCAAACATGGCAAAAATATCATTAAATGTTACTGTGACCTGTCCAGAACAATGAAACTATGGGAAATCATGTTTTGAATTGGGTTTTGTGGTTTTATGCCCTAATTACCCCAAATGTAATATTTGAATAACCTTAGAACTGAGCTCTTTCACTTTCCACCTTTGCTACTCACTGTTCTTGTTTCTCCTCTGTAACAAAGCAGCATAATATCAGATTACTAAGCACTGAAAGAAGGGATGTTAAAACCAGTGAAAATACATAGATTTATAAGACTTGCCAATCTGAATCATTAATAACATATTGTACATGTTTTTATTTAATATGTAGGACTGATATCCTTTCAGTTACAATCAGTTTATCAACAGATAGGTGAGAATTCTGGTTGAAACAGTGGACATTTTGGTTCCTTCAGCATCCGTAAAGTTTGAACCAAAATCAGTTAATGAAACATTCAGCATAAATAGGATTTACATATGAGAAATACAAGCCTGATGTAAATATATGCAGATGAGCTAGCAGTGAAAATTACATGATACAGAAATTCATGTTGAATACTTTATATACTACTAAATTAACATTGTGTTACTTTTGTCATCCCCTTTGAAAAATAAACATTTTTAATTAAAACCCCAGCAAATCTAGATGTGAGGTCTGATGCCTGACACATTGATGTTTTGGGTTGGGTTTTTTTTATAATGTCATTATTGGACAAATTCTTAGCATTTTAGAGGGTTAAACGCTGACCTACCATTAGATTTTCCCTTCATTTGAAGGGCTTCTACAAAAGAAAAAAGACAGTAAGAGCAAAGTCATGTTTTTAAAGCCTGTGATAGTCCTTATCTTTGAGAGGTGGAAATCATATTCTTCCTTTCCCTCCAGGAAAACACATCCTACAGCTGACGTGACTTGAGGTCATTCTCTCTGCTAATCAACACTTATTGATGGGCTGTGTGGAATCAAAGAAAACCTGGAAATGTCATAGGAAACCTTTTGCTTTCCTCCAGCATGTAATTTTACACAGCCTGCCAGGGACGTCAGATTCCACTGTGAGAGCAAGGACTCTGGGCCATGTTCCAACATGAGGCAAACCGAGGCAAACCCTGGATGTTCTGCTTTGCCGTGGCCTGTGGATCTGCAGTATGAAAGAGCAGCATCACAGACCTTCATTATTTGACTATTTGTCAGAGCTATTGTGTCATTATGGTAGCAGCACGGACCATCCAGGGTAGAGCAACACATGGAACAGCATGAGTCTTCACCACCCAAAACATATCCCAGGCAAAGTATGACATGGGTGGTAGGAAGGTGTATTTCCTAGTGTCAGACTAAAATGTGCATTTATACATACATATTTCATTGTACTTTCTATGTGCCATTCAGGTGTTTTAAAGAAGGCTTGAATTTTTGGTAGGATATCTGACTCCAAAAGCTTCAGGTCTGGCTAAAGTTTAATCTGAATGTAATAGGAAGTAGTATTTATACATCACAGAGGCCTGACTACCTGAGGTTGTCACTAAAAGAAAGCCAAAAATCAAACTCTGATCTTAACCTCTAGCATTCTGCTAGTGAGAATATTCAGAATATAAGGAGACCTTTATTCTGGTTCTTAAATAGATAGAACAATGCCTTGAAACATAAGAGACTGTCACCTCTACTGTAGTGTTGGGGTGCAGACGTCCCTTCCCAGTGACTTTTCTTCCCATTTGTTGACTAGTTAGCAGCAGTCACAAAAAAGTTTGTGGGATAACACTGCTTTTGCCCTTATCTGCTCCTGGGAAACCTCTGACCTCATCTCAGACTAGTAACTCACATTTTCTGCATTTTAGGTCTCTGCATTCTAGATAATGATCATTATTACAGCAGCTGAAAAACTATCAGAGGACAGGGAACAGGCACAGTATCTCCCTGAGCTTTTCATGCTTCAGACTTGTAAGGAGTGGATTCAGTGCTTTAAGGAATCAAATATACTCTAAGGGATTAAAATTAAATATACAAGCCCACATTCATCTCCAACACGGTTTCCCACACCATAGGAGTCAATCCAGACTTCCCCTTTCTTGTTCACATGATTTGTTCATCCAAACTTCCTTTCTAAGTCACTATTTTGATATAATAAGCACCAGAACCATGCCCAAGAAATGGGTTACTTCATTGGCAAGATCTGAGAATTATATGTAGATGTATATATCTGATCAAGTTCATGGAAGAAAAATCCACTGGAATTCAGTTAATACATAGAAATCACATTCAGAATTTGATTTATATAAATCTCATTCAGAAAGCTCCTGAGTTGCAACTGGTTGGAACCTAAGGAAGCACAAAGGGCATGCTGAAGGCTTCTGCTTTGCATTACCAGACGTGGGATAAAGTATAATATTGGTTCCCTATTCAGAGATCAGCTTTATCTGGTAACGTTACTGCTGCTCCTGAATAACCTGGTTTAAATTCAGTGCCGGTTTCACTTTGAGCAAGAAGTTGGACTAGAGAACCCCTGAAGTCCTTTCCAAGCTGAACTGTCATATAAGAAACCTTGATTCTTCGGAAAGGTTCTTCCCATGGGAAGGTCTGAGACACAATTCCCTCAGTGCTGCTCTGGTCTCAACTAATTGAGATGAACACTCCTTTTAGTCCTGGGAAATGGGTACCAAATTAACGGTATGGGGTGGGTTGGGTTTTCTTCCTTTCTACATTTGGGTTGTTTTTTTTCTTGGAGCAGGATATTTATTAGTTGTCTGCCTTCAGAAGAGAAATGGGGACAGGAAATTAAACTGGCCCAAGGTAAACCCAACTGTGTACTTCTCTAGCAGCTTCATATTTTTCTCATTAGGAGTGAAAGCATATCGAGTTCAAACCTGTTTCCCGTTACATGGATAAGACAGTTTGTTATGCAAGGTGGTTTAATCACATGGTGCTATGCTCCATCTTATCCAAGAAATCCTTAGCTATGGATTGTAACTTCTAGGGTCCAGCCTACTTTCATATAATAGGGATTAGTTTCTCATTGTTCCTGAAAAATGATAAATGCCTGGAAATGTAGAAGTCTTTTTTCAGTTGGGAAATGTCAATTCTCTCCATTCTTGTGACCCACAAGCCATGTTGGCTGCTGATATTTTTTAGAGGGAGGAAAATTGAGCCACAGAAATTCAGTGACAAATAAAACATCTCTGATGGCTGGGACTTCTCTTCTTTGAATATCCCAGCCATCCCACAGGTAAGACTGCTTTTGCAGAGCCCCAGCAATAGCATGGCTGGCAAATAATAAGCAGCATGTTGTGGATTGACCATAAATGTGTTTCTGTTTATTAAATTGTTTTTAATATTCATGTTGGGAGAGGAATTGTGTTTTCCTGTCTAGCATTTCAAGAAACTGTATTGCAATAAATGTTATCTTTATATCAGACAGACCTTTTTCCTTGTGTTTTAAATTCAAACAAACAGCTAAAACTTGCACCAGACCTGATGATTTCAACATTCAAAATTGTTAGCTTATCTCTCCCATAGCAGATTTTTTCTTAAACAGAGACATTTAACATTTTATTCAAGCAAATTCTGTCTTACTCCATTTTATTCCTGTAACTTAAACTTTGTTTTCTTTGATTTTCCTTATTTTTCTTAATAAGGAAAACTCCACATCAGTTTTAATGATTCATGCTCTCTTCTTCATCCCCATGCTGGAATTATTAATTATGCTGGTTTATAACAAATATCATTTAAGTGTTTATCTGGGCAAAGTTCTTTAACGCAATGTTCTTCAAACTCCATCTCGGAAATTAATCTCCCTACTTCCCTCAAAACCATCTTCCACTATCTGGCCTCTCATAGTTTTCTGATTCTTCTAATTCTTTCAGCTCCAACTCAGTCATGAAAATAATTTCCATCTCGATAATGTACCTTTCTTCTCCTGCAAGTCTGTCCTAGATCTCCAGAGCTATAAACCTTCCTTCAACTCACAGTCAAAATGTATTCAGAGACCTTATCCCCAGCTATTTAACTACAGTTATTCACTTCTTTCCTTGCTATTTAACACTGCCATTCTGAAATGTATGTTTCTCTACCCATTATTTGAGTGTTAGGGATTCAGAGAGTGCTAAAGTCTAATTTCTTTAGTAAGTAGAGACAGGTAAAGATCTAAAGAGTTTCACTTCAAATTATACGTCAGGAGCACTCAGAAGAAGCTGCTTATGAGGCAAAGAATTAGCTTTGGATCGTATCCTAGATCAACAATAGAAGCATTCAGCAGAACCTAGGGACAAAACATATTGTCCTTTGCTAGATTATCCTTCCTATAAATACAGCCTTAAGAGCTCTAAAGGGGACTCATTCAATTCCCAAAGCAGAAATCATATTTTCCATTCTTTGGACAGCAGACACCCTCCAGGAACAAGACTAACTTCCCTCCTCCCACCCAGTCTTCAGGCTGATGAGAAACTAGCTGGGGCTTTGTGTTGCAGCTGCCTGGTACATCGTAAAGAGAAGAGCAATGGTTTCATTTATATTAAACTAGAGCAAGTAAAAGTTACATGTAAGGCCAGCAACAGACAGTAAATTCAGTTACTCTATAGATATTCCATTTAGCACAGCTAGTTAGAGATATCTATTTGTCTCATTTACACTTTTAATTTTTTATGTGACCCTGGGAAAGTTGCTTGGGGGAAACTTTTTTTAACAAAATATCTTGCTGCTGAGATATAAACAACTTCTTTTCAGAGGATGAAGAATGATGAATTGGGTTGATTTTTTTCTTTACTCAGGAAAACTCGAGCAAACAGATCACTTTTGTAGCACTCATTTATACCACTGAGCTCTTTAGGATCTCCTGGATTGTCAGCTCAGAAGGAGATGATCTTTCAGTAGGGGATTTTGTGCACTTCTGAATTTTGAGCCTAATGGAATCTTCCTTTTTATGTTGTTACTGGAATAACTAGCTGGATTTGCACAAACCTCACACTGTGGTTGTTGGCAATTGCACCAAAGCGATGTTCATTTTATACTTCCAGACAAACAATCCAGCAAACCTGTGAAGTTTTCAAACTTTCCAAGTCTGAGGTACTTCATACAGTCAGTCTTGTGCAGAGCATTGAAGATTTGGCATTTCCATGGAGTTATAAAACAACTCTGAATATGTGCAATGGATTTCAGGAATTACGGCAACAGTTCCAGCTCCTGCATTTCTCCACCTAGTTCATCAAGTAAGGACTCATATCAAAGGAAGGAAAAGGGGACAAACCTGACTTTATTCATTCCTCAGTGCAAATACAGTCATCGTTAACTTCACAAGAAGTTGTGTGCATATGTGCAAGGAAGTATGTGCCACAGCTGAAGTGCTTTGAAAGCATTCATTGACTTCACTTGGCATAGAAATAGTGTCCATAGCCTGGAGAAAGTTTGGGTTTCTGTGGTACCTCTCAGCAGTTCCTGGAGTGGGGATGCACGGGACTCTACCAGGAAAGTACAAGAAGTATTTCTTTGCTCCTTTCCAGTCCACAAATATCAAAAGAGAAACCCCTTACAGACATTTCAGGACACAATTTTTTTGCCTTCCTGCTGTTTATAGAGTTTCCTCCAGGATGCCTGTCATGCCCTGCATATTCATTTTAACAGGTTAATTTTATGCTTTAGCCTCAGATCTCATTGACTTCAGTTAAACACCAGCATTAGCTTTGGTTCTGGATGCCAAACAGGTATTTTCCCAACAGGTTGCACATTAATAAATACACAGGACCATGTATTGCTCCCAGTCAGGCCAGAAAAGCCTCCAGGAGACATTCACTTGCTCCATGACATTGGTATCTATATTATTCTGGAGGTACTGAGGAGCACGGCCACAGCCCATGATGTCTCACTTTGCCAGGTACTGTATAAGCCCACAATGAAAAAGGTGTCTCTGCCTCTATGCATTGGTAATAGAGACAACATTTTAAAGACAGGGAAATACAAAAACTGACAAATGCAGTCACATAACATACAGACCATTCCCTATCTATGAAGTTGAGTACAATCACAATAGCTTGGACTAACTCTGGAATGGAGATTTTTCTAAGAATGAAGATTTCTCTGACATATTCAGTTGTGATACCAGGCAAGATATCTTTGTTATTGAATTCTCTCAATTAAGCTGGAGAATGGACAAATAAGCAAAAATGTACTATTGCTCTTAAGAAAACAGGCAATTTCCTCCTGAGACAAACAGGAAATTTTTCAAGGGCTATTTTTTCTTCCATTACTACTTGTGATGTTGTTTAGAATCCTTGCTTTAAAAATGCTTCTCTTAAAGGTAACTATATACAACCCAGATAGTGACATTTATTTTTTTGAATTCTCTGATTAAAGAAATGCTATTCTCAACTCAACCAAAGCTTCACATTATTTGGTGCAATACATGAGCCCTGCTACAATGACTTGTATGTTGTTTTTACCATTGCATCAACTTAACAAGGAGAGATCCATAACATTCATTCTTATGTTTGCTGTGGAAATGTCCATTTGTTCTCAGGCTGTGGTTCTTGCTGTGTCAGATCACCCACTAATAAGGTTGGGTTTTGTTTTTTTAATTGTAGTTAATTTATGTTAGGAAAAGACATTTGGGGTTCCATCATCTGAAGAATCTTTCCATCAGTCTATCTATATACCTCTGATCTGTATGTGTGGAGGTGTGTATACACATACCCATGTAATATCCAAATACATATGGCATAATACATAGAATGCTAAGGAAAGGAAAACTATTTCAACTGTTTATTCACTAGTAAGGAAGAATGCTGGGAAAATAATTTTCCTTATATTTCATACTTCATCCTACATAGTTTGACAGCTGGCCAAACACAGAAATAAATCATTCTCAAAAATCCCAGCATGCCTCTGTTTGAATTACAATGTTAACCAACCTACCAAACTGTAATAATGTTTTTACATGTATTGTGACTCATTATTTTACATCTCTCTGTCCTCCCCTTTCATCAATCTCTATAATTTCTAATTGGAAATATATAAAGAGGACCTTTAATGTGAGGCTCTGCAGAGCATTTTTCAAACAATGCACCAGCCATCCTTGGATCCTCTGGATGCAGACCCAGTTTGTGGCACAAAGCCCACTTCAAAACACTCTGTTCTAGCACTGAAAGACTGTCCTGCAGGTGGGTGATCACTAAGGGCCTCTCCTTGTGCCAAAAAATGTCTGTGCTATCTGCATCCTTGTGTGGTTTCTGCCAAAAACTCAGCGTAGAGCTACCTTATTAGAGAGGCACTAAGCAAATCTTTGTAGAAATGGAAGTAAGATAACTTTTGAGATCTGAGATAAGGTTTAGAGTCATAACCCCTGTTATCCCTAAATGCTCTGGAGTATGGGTGATAACCATCAGGTTTACATCTCAGCCCAGATGTTTCTGCTGTCACTGTGTGAACACATTAGAAAACAGCCAAAACTATGGCCAGTGTTGAGCAGGTGCCTTTCCTGTGTTCCACCTCCCTGGCCTGGTGTGATTCAATATAATGCTGGCATGCCTTGAAAGACTGCTGCTGCAAAATTGAAATTGAATAATGAGCTATTGTTGCGGTGCTCTTTGTTAAGAAATAAAAGCCCTGGGCTAATCTCATGTACAGGAACCATTTTGCTCACTCTAAAAATGAAGCAGCTTCTGGTCCCTTGCAGAAGCTCAAGTGCTTGAACATGCAGATGTCCCAGGACAGGCAAGGCTGGCAGGATAAAATGACTTTGGAACAAAACCAAGGAGCACAGAGGGCATTGACAGGGAGAATGAAGCTCACTGTATTTATACTTGAGGAAGGCACATGATCTGCATTAAAAAATGGCATCCAAGGATGTTTAACAAGCACTAGAGGTCAGGAGCTGAGATGCATGTCTTGTCCATCCAGCAGCACCTCTGGAACTGCAATTTTCCATACTGACTCAGAGGAAAAGCAGTATCACTTACTCAATTGTCCACTCACACTGTCAAGCTCTCAGTTTATTTTGGAAATTCTTCCAACTCAACCCGACTTTGTTTAATTTGAGGTTGGAGGAGAACAGACTCATAGGGTGCGGGCAGAAAAAGAGAGGGAAATCACAAGGTAAACACTGAGTCATCAAGGCCAACCATGCAAGTCCTGCTCCCTGTGGTCAGAGGGCCACCACTGGTGCACTGACTTGGACCAAATATGGGGACCGGTGATTCCAGTCCATGATCCCTTGCAATATTCAGTAAGGAACATCAGGATGAAAACATCAGGACTGATCCACACATAACACTAAAAGGTGTTCCAGGGAACTTCCAGTGCAGGGATAATTTCATATTTGCACTAGAGGTGTCTGTCCCTTGAAAACTAGTTGGAAGAAAAATCACCACCGTTGATGTCCTAGAGATAAGATGATACTTCTGCAGAGGTTAACTATACACTCATCACATGCCCCATCCTATGCTCACATCTCCTGGAGACAAGAGGGTGTCCAGTCTTCAGCTTTCCCAAGTAGCAGAATAAGGCTGAGTCTGGGACACACGTGGGCAGCAGAGTTAAAAAAAAAACAACCTTGGTCCAGGAAAGGGGTTCAAATCTGCTCTGTGGCTGCTGGACCACAATCCAAGTAGGTGGGATGACCTATGGAAAAGCAACTCATTCTGTAGCATGACTTTGGTGAGGGTGGAAGGTGTCTCAAAGTAACAAGTACGGCCCTGGGATGAAGAAAGAGGGACATCAAAGGGCTCCTCTCTCCCTCTCTTTGAGAAATAATTTGGAGTTGGGCTCTTGGGCCCTCACCATAGGGTGCTGCATCCTTATGTGCACCAGCTCTTCTTCCATAGCAAATCCAACACTGGGCACACAACCTGTCTTAAGAAAATGCTCCAGACCTCTGAATCCACTGACCACAGATCTCTGCTGGCTTTTCAGAAAGTTCTTTAGTTACACAAACAACATTTGCCAGTCCACTGAGTGTTTTTTAAAATCAAGTTCTTCTATTTGTTATTCTTGGTTGTTTTCCTTTTCTCTTTATCTAGCCTGAACAACACTACCTTCAGGTCTGTTTTCCTTGCCTACAAATGTGTAACTTAAAAAAGGTCTTTTTTTTATAAAATTCAAGGAAGAGTTTTCAAATAGTTTTTGAACTGTAGCCCCAAGACTTGGGGGGCACATTTCCTGGCAGTCTAACCAGTATGCCAAAATACAGAAATTATGAAATTGTAAAGAAGTATCTGCATTTTCACAAATTTTTATTATTTAAAAAAATTAATAAACTGAGCTAAAGAACTTTTCTCAGCGTGTTTTCAAAATCTTGATAAAAAGTCACAAGATAATTATTTCTGAACTGCAAATATTGTGTTACCTTACAGCACAGAAGTCTCCTCTCAGCCACTTTTCCTGTTTGAGCTCTTTGCTGGTCATTAACTGCCCATGATGAATAGTTTCTTCCATTATCCAAACTACAGATCTGTCCTCACTAGACAATAGCCAGCTACTACGTCGGCAGATGAGTGCATTTTGGATTAGGTTTTCTCTATTCTTACAGTTTTACCTAGTGGAAATTTGTAACATGTAGTAATCCAAATGCCAAAAAAAGATACAAGATGATGTAAGGAAAAAAAAAATTAAATTTCTAGAACAACAAACACACTGCTTACTCCTCTTTAACTGTTTCCAATTCTCAAAGTTTTTACCTTGGCACTCGCATCACTACTAAATTATATGGGAAGTGAAGTGTCTTAGAAGGATTCAGTAATCTAAATAGCTCTCCGAATATTGACCAAAATTTCTTATTATGAATCAGACAAAGTAACTAAAAATATTTCAATTGACTCTTCATTTGTGACTGTTGTGCTTGTCTCTAAGTATAAAACAGACCTTAATGTTGAACATGTTAAAGGAAAACCCTGCTTTTTCATTCCCCCTCCTTCTCTCCACTTGCACCTTCCATGGCTGTTTTTTGTACTCCATTTCCTTGTGTTTTCCTTTTTCCCTTCTGGCAATGAGAACGACACAGATTCCCCCCACTTTATTTTGAGTAATTAACGGAGGTTCCCAAGCCTGGAGCCTCATCATGCCAAGAAAGAGCAGACTATTTTGGAGGACAATTCAAAAGAATTAAGGGGTAACATACCTCTCTTTGTCTCTCTGTTAGCTAGAGAGGAACCTATGGATATGGGTTCCTTACTTGGCCGGTCAGTGCAGAACCTACAGCTGGGCAGGAAAAATCTAAGTTCAGGCAACCCCACCCAGTATCCACTGGGGACACTGGATAGCCACTGACTCCATTAAACTGTTCCAACAACACTTTTCCTGTAAAAGATACCCCTCCAGGAGCCCAAGAAGGTCATAACAGAGGACAGAGTCATGCACTTCCAAGCCCTCTTCCCAACATTGTCAAACAAACAGCACTCCCTCTCCTTCTGTTCTTTTTCTCAATACTGAATATACACCTCATTTTCCACAGGAAGGGCAGGAAGACAAAGCATCTGGCAGGGATGCCAGCTCTGTGCCTCCCTTCCTTGTCCTTGGGTAAAAAGCATGACACAAACACAATCTCTGTGGTTTCCCCTTATCATCTGTCTGCTGAAGTGTGCTCTTGGAGCTGGGCTGTGCTTTCAGGATATGTCCCATTGTGATCAGCTCTGGACAAGGACAGCTGCTCTGCCATTCTCCAAGACAAGTGTCCCCTCCACCTTCCCCTCCCCATACATTCCCAGCTTCTCAGTGGGAAATGAATGTGTTTGCTTTCCTCTCCAGTTCGTTCTTGCAAGGGAGAAGGACAGCTGTTGCCTTCCCCATCCCCTGGGAGGTCTCCCAGTGAACCTCTAGCCAAAACATTTATAGCTGGTTGTGAAAGAGAAAATAAAAAAAAGAAAAAACGAAAAATCCTGAGTACTTCACAGTGACAAGGACTGAGACAGGGGCTTTTCACAGTGTTTGGAAATCATTTTACCCATTAATTCATGCACAGTGTTGCCAGACTTGTAAAATTGGCCTGATGGAGACTTCCTCTATGTGATTTTACCTACAGTGCATTCTGAAGTCTTGAAAACAATTGTATTCCAGGGGCATTCCTGGGACACACACACACACAAATCTTCCACTCTAACATGCAATTTTTGAGATTCACGAAGTAGGCTCCTAAGTTTACCAAAATCAGCAATTCCACTGATCTTTCCTGATCTTTCCATCTGTCCCCATAGGCTCATCTCTTCTGAGATGCAGAGTTCTGAATTATACCTTTGTAGCCTGGAGAGTTACTGACTGAGGAGCAGTTTGGAGTGATCATCTACAGACACACACACACACACACCCCTTTACAAATGGACACTTTTAGGGCTTTTGGAGAGAGGAAGGAGCCCTCCATCAGCATGTTGTGGCAAGCAAAAGGGGAAGACCAAACCCAAGTGCTACTGAAACCAGACCTCCCGTGTTTAATGGCAGTTGGACCTCTCGAGGAAACCACTTGGGCGGATACCCTGTCCCATGTGGTTGAGCAGTTCCCTCTGCCAGTGGTTTCAGAGGAAAAGATCACATATCACATACACACAGCCACAGCCTTCTGGAGTTAATAAAGCGATTCTCTCTTCCTCCCCAAAATGTTTTGGATTAACCCATCAAAATTCCTGAAATAATGTCACAACAGAATACCTGCAGGCAAAAAGCTTGAGAGAGGTAAGCAGCCAGCTCACAAAGTAATACAGGGGTGGATGGTACCAAGCTGCTTAAGAACCACCTTCTAAAAGCCAGATTTTATGTTTTCAAAAATTGCCTCATTTTCTGAACTGACTGTAATGCCACAACATGCAAAACAGTATTACTTTATTAGCTAATTTTTAGCTTTTTAATCCTTTCATTCCCTTTTACCTAAATGATTTTTGAAGGGATATTTACAGCTTTATGTCCCAAATATCCCTGTGATTTGAAATGGGCAGAAGATTTTAAATTAGCTGAAGTTTCCAACAGCAGTCAGGAGCATTCTGTTAGAAAGGGGCCATAGAGAAGATGTGAAGTACTTGTTCTTAACAAAATTGGGAGAAATACTTCCATTTATACTATGGTGTGTATTGTGGTGGCTGTAGCACTGCCTCTGACAATGGGATGATTTCAAGTTTTAAAGTGTGTTTATCCTTTTGCTATACTACAGCGACAGCAGTAAAATTACAACATGTGAGGAGAAGGAGTTGCAGCCAGACAGTTTTTATGCAGAGTGATGGTCAATAGCTGTGAGCACCTGGGTGGGTGAGAGCTGAGACCTGTACCCCTGTTAAATCTAGCTGCCTCACATCTTTCCCCAGTCCACACTGGTAAATTCAGGGTTATTTCCCATCTTTGCATAGGTAAAGGAGAAACACAGCTGGGATCCTGTGTCAGACATGACCTGAGCATTCTGCCTAATGCAACAGGTAATGCTCACACCTCTGGGGATAAAGTTCCTCTCTCACTGTTCCCATAGGCTTTCATTGCAGTCATCAGCATCAGGCTACACAAACCATTAATTAGGTATTGAAAAGGGATTCCCATGTTCTGCAGATGCTAAAACCTAACACTGGGGTAGGTGTATTGATCAGCATGTTACCTGAGACCTGCAGAAGCATGTGAGGGACTCTATCATGCAACTGGCAGTGATTTCAGGGTTAAATTGCTGTCAGAAGGCACCTTTCAGCAAATTGGATGCACAAAGTTGAACATAAGCAAAACTGATCATGACCTTAGTGTCCTAAAGCTCCGAAATGGAGGTGGGGAGGAAGGATTGTCCCTATGACATAGGTCCATCCTGATATCAGTCAGGACAGAATCCCCTGCTGCAATAAGAAGTTGGCTTCCTGAGGTCACCACAACCACCCTCTACCCCCACCTCCCATCTTTAGTAAATTACAGGTACTACATTTCTACTAAAACAAAGAAAAAAAAAAGAATTAAAAGTTTCTACTTACCGAGTTGAGCCCCAGGAGGTTGTTTGGGAGAGAGGAGGTGACTCCTGAGAGAATAGCTGTGGCCACCACTGCGCCCAGGCACTGGGCAATGATGTACATGAGCGCCTTGAAGATGCTGATTTGGCAGCTCAGCAGGAGGCCCAAGGTCACAGCAGGGTTCAGGTGTGCACCGCTGATGTGGCCCACGCTTTGTGCCATGGTAGCAATGGATAACCCAAAAGCCAGCGAAACCTTCACGTTGTCCTGAGACCTCGTCGATGTTTTGTTGCCCACCACTGGGAAGTTAAAACCCAGAGCTGAGCCAATGCTGATAAAAATAAAAAGGGTCATGGCAAGGAACTCAGCCACCACTGCCCTCCAGAAGATTTTCTTTTTGAATTCACTAGCCATCTTTCCTCTCTCTTTCTCTCCCCTCCTCACTTTCCCTTCTCCCTCTCTCCCTTCCTTTGCCTGATATTTTTCCTTTGGAGGTCTGAAGAGAAATCTGGAGAAAAAATACAGTCCTTGGATTATTTATAGGGCTTTGGGTGGTCTGTAGGAGGGAAGGGGTGTTGCACAAAAGGAGTCAGCATAGATGCTGACTGCTAGATTGATGTAAGACACTGTATGCCTGCCAAAGTTTTTTCTTCCTTTTTTTTTTTTCTTTCCTTTCCCCCTCCCTTAACAGCATCGAGTCTCCGCTGCTGCTTTTAAGAGGCTTTTTGAAACCCTTGGAAAAGTCTTTACAAGTGCTTCAGGAATTTTACCCTCACTTCTTTAACCCCTGTGTCATCATTCAGCACACGGACCGGAGAGAAAGCTTTTATGGGATTTCTGCCTCGAGCTGGACTGAAACAATAAGCAAAGTTATCTGTGCAGGCTGGTAAGTTATTCACACAGCTCCGCCGGCAGCAGATGACATCCGAAAGTAGTAAATAAAACTGACAATTAAATCCACGCTCTAGAGGTTTTAGTAACTCTGTTTCATTTGAAAACAGGTAGGAAATATCCCTTCTGCTGGCACTTTGGAGCGTTGGAGTTGTTTCTGATGCCAAGCGTCACGGCTGTACGGAGAAACATGTATTTACACAGGCTCACATAGGCTGGTGTTAACTGGTGAAGGGAAGGGATTGGTTTTAATCCCTGTGTCCATCGTACAAATCTATAACATATCTGCAAGTAAACTGGCAGCTATACATAGGTGCAGTTTGGATGCTGAGGGGGCAAATGATTTGGAGTTGTTTGTGTTTGTTTGGAGCTTGGGGGGTTTGGGTGTGGGGTTTTTTTTGGGGGGGGTTGTTTGTTTTTTTAATTTACTTCTTTGATTTTTTTTCGTTCGAGCACAAAGTTGTCTCAGGGTTTCCCCAGGCATCCTCTCCTGCATCCCTCTCTAACCAGCAGGAAAAACGCCAATTTGGTGGCTTCCTAGCCCACGTTCTGCAGTGAAAGCACATCTTGCACGGCTGGCTGAAGGTCAGTTGTCCAGGTTGTCACCAGGGAGACTGGCTGCTGCCGCCGCTGAGCCTCAGGACTGGCCGGAGACGGAGACAGAAGGGGACAGCGAGGGAGAGGGAAATTACATGCTTGATTTTGCAGACAAAATGAATCTCCTGGCTGTGCCAGAGTGTCTTTTGGAGCAAAAGGTCTGACTGCCTCTGGTTTTATCGCAGCGGGACTAGTACGCTTGCCTCACATTAACCCCTCTGTTACCAGACCTCTCCACCTGCTTGAGCAGTTGGTGGCACCTTCACCTGAATATCAGGAGGTTTGCTCTGATGTCAAAATCTGATCCAGTATCAGAAACTAACTCCCCAGGCACAAGCCTTGAAAGATGGGTATTTAAAATCAACCCACTTTTCTGCCTCCTCTTTCCCCCCCCCCCCCCCCCCCCCTTCTTACTTTAATGCACTGCTGTCAACTTCTAAATTGTACTTAAATTCATTCAGGGATTTTTCACCCGGACAACATGACAGCATGAAGAAAAAGACAAATGCAGACCTGGATAACATTAGACAGTCAGTAAGGATTTGGATTTTTAAAGTATATTTTGTTTTCAAAAGATGATTCAGATACAAAGCCAGACTGTTTAAATAAAAATCCAGATGTCTGCAGCCTATCATCCCCAAGTTCTTACTCTTTCTAGGCATCAGATGTTCTTGATTTTCCATATAACCAGTTTTATTTCCTTCTGTTTTATAATACCCTTACACAACAGAACTGTACATATTAAAAAAAAGGGAAAAATAAAAAAAAGGGAACAAATTAATTATTGGTTTTACCTTCTAATTACAGTGGGATTTCAGTGAGGAACCATGTGATAGACAAATAAAAAAATAAATTTAGCCAAACACAGCACATGGTGGAATTTTAATATAAGGTTCAGTTGATGCTAGCTGTGCTCCTCTCAGGGAAAGTTTTTATTTACTGCACGCCTCTGAGACTTGAAGGGTGTAAGTGACCAGCTTCTCTGCTCCTACTAAGCAGATGCCCAAGACACTGGGCATGCATCGCACACCTCAGGGAGCTAGGGAAAGCAGAGCTCTATGAATAGTTTACAAGAGTTTCCATGTGTCCCAAATTGGCACCTGTGGGATGGAGCTGTCTAGATGTTCAGCTCTGTCTACAGGAAATTCCCTCTTTACTCATTTCTTCCTACAATTAGGACCTGCATGACCAAAAAGCCTCTGCACTAGTACTGATAAGGTCAGAAGGAATCCCTCAAAGGAAATTTTCTAGCAGCCAGGAAAATAGGATAGAGAAGTATTGCAAAATGCTTCCTTGACTTCATAGAACCCCAGACTGGTTTGGGTGGGAAAGGACCTCAAAGCCCATCTAGTCCCAGTCCCCTGCAATGGGCAGGGACACCCTCCACTAACCCAGGGTGCCCAAAACCTCATCCAACCTGGCCTTGAACACTGCCAGGGATCCAGGGGCAAACACAGCTTCTCTGGGCACCCTGTGCCAGGGTGTCACCACCCTCACAGGGAAGAATTTCCTCCTAATATCTCAGCTAAATGTCCCCTCCTTCAGTCTAAGGCTATTCCCCCTTTTCCTGGCACACCCTGTCCTTGTAACCAGTCCTTCCCCAGGAGCTCCTTTCCTAGAGCCCCTTCGGGTACTGGAAAGTGCTATCAGGTCTCCCCAGAGCCTTCTCCAGGCTGAACAAGCCAAACTCTCTCAGCTTGCCTTCATAGCAGAGGTGTTCAAGCCCTCAAATCATCTTTTTGTCTTCCTCTAGATTCTTATATTCTCCCCTAGGTAGCCCCAACTGTCCTATGTCAATGACAAGGTACCAGACAAGCAAGACCTTTAGTCTGACCAGTGGAATTGCACTAGTATATGTGAACAACACACAAATTAAATGTGCCTGAAGAGGGTTCCTTCCTTGAGGGTTAGTTAATATGCTTATATTTTCATCCTGAGACACTCCACTTGTGCCTTCGTAACTACTCCCCCAAGTCTCATTATACATTTTGAAAATAGATGCCACCAGAAGGGAATAAGTCAATAACATTACCATGCAGACAGCAAAAATATTTTAAAATCAGCTGAAATGAGCTAAAGAAAAAAACTGTTTATATATAAACAGGGGAAACACACATCTAAAAGAAATCTGTAAGGTGTTAGCCAATTGTACCCATCTATGGTCTGACATGCACAAAATCATGATCATCCCTGCTGTGTTCTTATTAATTGCTTGCATAGTGATGATATCCAGGGTCCCCACACCTTTGATGCTGCTCAAAGACAGACAGCAAAGACAACCTTGTCCTTGGGGAAGAACTTCTTCATGGTGAGGGTGGCAGAGCCTTGGGACAGGCTGCCCAGGGGGGTGTAGAGTCTCCTTCTCTGGAGATATTCAAGACCCATCTAGATGCCAACCTGTGCGACCTGTCCTAGGAACCCTGCTTTGGCAGGGGGGTTGGACCTGATGATCTCTGGAGGTCCCTTCCAACCCCTACAATTCTGTGATTCTGTGTTTAGAAGAACTGTCAAGCAGGGAAACATAAGGAGATGGCAATAAAAGAACAAATATCCAACACAAGAAGTAGAAGGAATTGGTAGACTGGACAAATCAACAGAGTAAGCATAATTAGAAAAGAGGAGAGAGGGTGTGTAAGAAGAACAGCAATACATCAGACAGACCTCTTCAGAAGTGTCCTTCACAACACGGATCTTGCTCATTAAGTCACTTCTCCACAAAATGAGCTCCATCACACTTTACTCAGGCTGATGACAAACAGCCCTGCTGTTGGCCAAGGTCACAGTCCCCATAAACCACCATGAACCAAAAAAGGGCAAAATTCAGTGTCCTATGTGTCATCTCTGCTGGGTTTTGTGCAAACAGCTTTTCTAGGCATGGTTTTAGCCGATGTTCCAAATCATACTGGAAGGTGGGGTTTGTTTTTTTTCTGGAATTACGTATCTAGAAATAGAGAGAGATGACTGCCAACCTTATGTAAGTGTTTAGAACAAGCAATGAAGGCCTTATCTGATGGGAACAAGAGGGGAAAAGTAGCTTTTAAGCTGAGGCTCCATTCTTCACAGATGATTTAAATCAGTGTTCTCTCAATGACTCTCTTCGTTACTCTACGGACAGTTGAGTGAAACATCAGGCTCACAATACTGGATAGTTAATTGCCAAGATTCCAGGGCCAACTCATTTTTTTTTTTCTCAAACAAATCAGGTTTTGAAGGGCTGTAGCAGAATCTCCACTAAGAATTTCAGGCAGAAACCAAATGTACTTCTTGGTTAAGCAGCAGCATTTGTTCTGTGCTCCCACATGTCAAATTGCTCAGGATCTCTCACAGACATGAACAAGAAACATGTGTCATCGACTGCTAATTTGGTCTTGGCTAACATGACTTCTCTGGGAATTTTTCACTTAGGTGAAGGAACAGTCAGAGTCGAAGGGCAGATGGATTGCGTGTTGGTCCAGCAGAAGAATGATTGGAGGAACCTGGGGTAACTTCAGCAAACTTTAATTATCCTTCTCTTGAGAAGAATTAGTTATCGTTACCCTGCTAGCAAAGTTCTTTTTTAGCAGACAAGTGGAAATTGCTAGGAATACTACGTTGCATCTATGTATTTTGTTCAGTGCTGTCCATAGAGAAAGTTGGAGTTTGGAGGTGGGGTTTCCTTTCAGAATAATGACACTGACCTAAACAGATTTACACCAACATTCAGGAGCTGCTTCCTGGGCTCAGTTCACTTTCCAGCTAGAAGGAGAGCCTGTCTAATCTGCTAACATGACAAGCATGAGGTTGTCATTGAGTCAATGTAAAGGCATGTGGGAATTTCTCTGGAAAAGACATGCCTGAGCCCAACTGACACCTGACGGTAGGAGTAAGGTGCCCAAGAACTGGGAGAGGGTTTAGACTGAATCCTTGACTTAGCGCTCCCAAATCCAGGAAAGATGGGAGTTTTCAGACACATTCCCCTCAAGCATTTGCTGTCAACTGGTCTAAGCACCTGCATTCTTCACATATGCCAGTTGACTTTGTTCCCTGTATGGTAAACTCAGAGCCTGCAATATCATCTCACAGAGCCAGACACTTAAATCCCTTGGTGAGGTTGGACTTGAATTCTCAGAAACTCACCTGGGTGGATTGGCAGTTATTTATCAAGCACATGAATCACCTGCTGTGCTGGGAACCAAGATGGTGTGTCACCCTGTAGTGAACAAGATTCAAAGGCATGAAGTTCACATGATTGATTTTCATTAGGGTATCTCATGATTCAGTGAAATCAAAGCAGCTTCTAATGACTTACCAGTTTTAGTTTTTTTTCTTTGTTTCCTTAGGGAAATAAAGATCTGTATATTTTGATGGATTTTTTTTCTTTAAATGTTCACTTCATATGGATATCTGAGCCTTCTTATTACAGCACTTTCCTGTTTCTGCTCTTCATTTTCCTTTTTCTTTTATTCTTTTCCTCCTGACCATAGTAAGTAGAAGAGAAATTTTTATAAGTGAATATTTGATGGGACAAAATATGTGACCATATGAATAAATGAAGAAAATTCAATATCAGCAGAGGTAAACCTATTTGCAGCAATAACCAATTTAATCCAGATAGAGATAATGATTAAAAATAGTTTTCTTTTGAAGGAGGTATCAAAGGAATCTGAACAGAAAACCACTCATGAATGTCCTTGGAGAGTTTGCTTCAAATTTCATTTCAAGTTGTTCTCTCCTCAGAAAGTAAAAGACTCTACTGGGCTTCCTGATAACATATATAATGCATTGATAAATGTATTAGTACAGCACACTATCACATCACAAGTATAACAAAGACATGTGGGTGGCATTCACCCCCCTAATTGTAGGCATCTACTATGAAAATGGCTCCAACTGAACTGGTATCATTTGTCTGCCCCTTACTGAATGTATAGCGTGCACATTTTCGGTCTGTGATCACAGTCCTCAATTTTAGACATCTACATTCTGCTGGCTCCCTTTACACAACTACTTAGGTTGCCTAGGCTGCCTATCTCCAGAGCCAGAACTTACCTTCCTCTGGAAATCCCAATCCTATTGCCATGGGAGCTGCACAGCTGCCAACCATGTCAATGAAAGGACTGCTGTTACCATTTTTTGGACACCTCTGGGCCAAGGAATGATAAAAATGACCGTCTTCCAACTGGGACACAAAAGGGATTTTCCCAGACAACTGCTAAATCAGCCTGCACCAGGAACCAGGTTTCTCTTCCACCCTGATCTTCTTGTACCACCAAGCTGAGTGCATCATTTCTCCAAAGAAAAGTCTACTACCTCCTGCTGTCCTGACACACAGCATGCAGTGCTAAAGGAGGTACAGGAAAGTTGGCCCTCATCAAGAACATCTTTTGTCTGAAAGCATCTTCTAAAATAGGCACCACTTCTCCCCAGTCTTCTGCGAGGGAGAGAAACTATGTGCTCTGCTGCTTAGCAGCAGCCAATTCACAGCAGTATGAATATTCCAACCAGTGTCCCTCTTAGCATGGTGGTGGATGTTAACCAAAGCAGATGTCAGCACACTTTAGGAGCAAGCCACTTTTGTGAGATGGGGGAATTGAATCCCTTATGGTAAAATGGGAGAAAATCTTACGTCTTTCTCCAAACACAACTTCCCCTATATATTATTTAAATGCAGTTGTCTTGTGAAGTGGTTGGTTTCTCTGGCAATCCTAGAAAATGCCACCACACTGAGGGTTAAAAACCAATTATTTTTTTTCTAAGTGGATATATTTAGCAACAATTGTCCATTTGAGTTTCCTGTGCCCAGTGCATCACTGGGAGGTTGACCAATTTTTTTTTTTTCTTCTTTTTTTTTCCCTTGCACATTGTGTTACATAAAATAACAAGTCTGCCAGGAATACTGGGCATGACACATCAGTGACTGTGCTAATGAACGCCTTGGTAGTGCATTGCAAACACGGGAAGTGAATAAACCATTGTTGCTGGGATAGGAAATTTCAGCATGGATCACAGTTCACTTGGGTTTTTAACGTGCAGGAGAAATCTCTTCTACTAGAAAAAGCTGCAGAGATCCACTGGAGCAATGCTCATCATATGGTTGTTTTGAGGAAGGCTTTTTAATGTCACTTTTTTACCCAAATTTCATCATTGCTCTATGTTCTTTTTTCACCATGGCTCAACCGCTCAGGCTCGCAGCTTGTCTTTGGCACAGGCCAAGGTGCTGATTCAACATCAGAGACTTCTTTATAATTGTGAATTTCCTTTAACTGCCAAGTGTTATGGGGCACTGTATGGTGAGGTGATAGGAAAATAAAAGGGAGACCTTGAGGTGAAGTTTGCGACCTATTTCCCAATCAGAAAAAAGCCTTGAGGTGAACTTTGTCACGTTTACCACACAATCACAGCTTGTGAAGTTTCAGCTGGACTTGTCAAATCAATGAGATCACATTGCAGCAGCAAAGTAGCTCACCATCTTAATACTTCTGCAGAAAGAAAGCGATAAGAGAAAGTAACCATAAGCAGTGCACCCTTATGCCTTACAGAATGCTGTGCTTCATTCTGCGAGGTTACTTAGTTCTACCTGCATCTCCAATTGCACTTACAGTCCTCCAGAGAGCAGTTTAGGTAGGCTGCCCTAAAGATCTTCTTCAAAGGTGCTGATTCTTGTACCCCTTTACATGACTGATTCCAGTGCTTGCCATTAGAAAGGTTTCCAAGCATCCAAACTTCCCAAATGGCCCTTGTTGCAAATATAGCCCAATAGAAAGATTTCCAAGCACCCAAACTTCCCAAATGGCCCTTGTTGCAAATATAGCCCAACACTAGGTATCTTGAAAAAACAATTTTTTCCCTTCCTCTCAAAAATATGTAAGACTTTTAAAGATCTTAATTTTCCTAGACTAATGAACTGATTTTCTTACAAAATTTCCTCTTTTCATTTTCTTGACTTCTGTGAATGTAATTCCTTATCTGGTGTTTGTGTGATTCTCTCTGTAGGATAATCTCCTTTGTACCTCAGACCAGTTTCACAGGTCACAAGGCCTATCTTAAATTCTAATCTTGCACAGTACTGCTGCCTCTTCTAACTCAGTGTTTTCAATTTTAACACGTGTTCACCAATCCATTACAGAAGACATGAAACAATTGAAAATAACATACCAAACCAAGACTCTAGGAGAGCTACTATGTCAACAACATCCTCAATTTTGACAATGAACCATTGCTAACTGTCTCTCAGGTGTAGTTTCCCAAGAGCCAATAACTTCCTCTAGTTTCACAATCCTTACTGGTATTGTCCTTCTTTACTTAAAGGAACAGAACATTCCCAAGTTTGTCTGAGGTCAAGAGATACTTACGGTAACTCATTTACATGCAACCCTTAAAGCTAAATGTCCGTAGCAATAGTGTCATTCATCTCATCTGACTTCAGAGCACATCCACTATGTTAGTTCTACTTGTTTCCCGTACAGGCAGTGGAAAGAGATGGTCACTTTTGGCACTTGACTCATTGAATCTGTTAAGACATCCACTCTGGATGCATGACACCAGAGAGACCATTGGCCACGTTGACCAGACATTTACTTCAGAGTAAATTTTGATACGTAAAACCACTGTGTTTGTTTGTGACACATATTATTAGCAAGACCTGCCATATTTCTCCATAGAGCAAGCTGGCACTGGGGAAACAATAAGATCTGTCAACATTATCTAATCTGCTTGTAACATAAACATAAGTTACAACTGGGAAGGCATTATAGTCCTTGGACATGAACTACTACAGGCTGAATCAGTTTCCTGGTCGTTGTATTTCAGCAGGAAACACTATATTTAGCCACATGATTAGCCAGCACACCCACCAGTAAATCTACTGAACCTCAGGAACCTTGTTCTGCAATTTGAAGAATGAAGATCTATATGTATACCTCAGGTATACAAGCACATGCAGGTAAAATAAATGCAAGAACTTTAGCTTAAATTTGTCCTTACTGTGTCTGATATTGATGGTATTCAGTAGGATCTGGGTTTACACAGACATGTCAGAAGAAGGCACAACCATTTGTCACATATCATGCAAACCCCCTTGTGATCTACATATGAAAGGATTGAAGACTGAAGACTCTAAGTGCTACTTTTCATCAGCAGGATGGGTTTAAGGGAAATGCAATGACGTCCACCCTGAAGAAGGACCTCCACCTTTCCTCTGCCATGCATCAAGATGACATGAATCCATTTCAGAAACTGTCTGTTGTCCTCCAATAGAAATCGCAGAATTACAAGGTCGGAAAACACCTTTAAGATCATTGAGTCCAACCGCCCCTGTCCTATGCTAAACCATATCCCTAAGTACCTCATCCACCTGTCTTTTAAACACATCATGGGTCAGTGACTCAACCCCCTGCCTGGCCAGCCTGTTCCAGGCCCTGACAAGTCTTTCAGTGGAAAGTTTTTTCCTAACATCTAATCTGACCCTACCCTGGTGCAGCTTTGTGCCATTTTCCCTTGTCCTATCACCTGTCACCTGGCTGAAGAGACCATCACCCACCTCTCTACAACCTCCTTTCAGTCTGATGATGATAAGGTCTCCCCTCAGCTTCCTCTTCTCCAGGCTAAACAACTCCAGCTCCCTCAGCTGCTCCTCATAGGATTTGCCCTCCAGTCCCTTCACCAACCTTGTTGCCCTTCTCTGGACCTCAATGTCCTTCTTGTAGTGAGGAGCCCAGAACTAGACACAGTACTCAAGTTGTGGCCTCACCAATGCTGAGTACAGGTCAAAAAACTGGCTGGATGGGAGGTCCCCAAGAGTTGTGGTGAATGGAGCTAAATCCAGCTGGAGGCCAGCCACAAGTTTTTCAGTCATGTTGTTCCATTCTCATTCATCTCATTCTCATCCCCATTCTCATTCATCACTTTCAGTAAGGAAAGGTCCCTGTCATATTCGCTCTTATTTTTCCATCTCTTCTTGACGTTATAAGGAAATAAGACTCAAGCATTAAGTGCATGTAGATTTGTTCTCAGTGAGGGCACACCAGCACCTCACTTTTTGATGCTGAATGTGTTCATACTAATTTGTTGATGTCGCAATGGGACATAAAACAATAATACTGGCATGAAGTGAGGTTTTACAGAGCTTACTGCAGTGGCTGAAGACATGCCTGTCTTAGTGCCATCCCACAGGTAAACTGGGGTCAAGGTCTGTGTTCAGAGGATACTCAAACATGCTCACAAAGCAGCAGCTTAAAATAAACCCTTTGGCTTGGACAGAAATAGATTATGAATGTGCACTTCGTGTGGTGGTGGTGGTGGTGGTGTGTCTCAGCTAGCTGAGGAGAAACTTTCCTACAACGGACAGTAAAAGGCAGCTGGAGAGGAACCCGCTATGGCTAACGTGGCATAAAGAGAGCTGGGACACACCCTTAATTTGTGCATTCATTCCCTTCATTTGTTGAAGGCTGGGATAATTATACCCCCCACCATGGTTTGCAGAGCTCTCGGTAATTCCAGACTAAGTATTTATACTTTGCTGTGAAAATGTGTGAGCGTGTTTTTATGTCACAGAGTTTTCCAAGCTTGTTCTTCCAGCAGGACTATCAGAATATCTGTCAGGGGTTCAGACTCTGCCTTTGTATGTGCTGATTACTGTTTAGCCAATTACAGCACATCACCTCGTAAGCATTGCATTGATCTGTTGAATTCCCAGAAAGCGAATTAAAAAGAAAAACAAAAACATTGCCATAAGCCACAGGATTGCTTTAAAGGAAAGAAGAGATGCCAAGAAACAAGCCTTGTAAAGCAAAACCTAAGTAAAGGAAAGTCAGACATAGGCACATAAATTTAAAACCTGAGTACCTGTTAATAGGGAGAGTGGCTCAAATGACCTGGTTTTGAGTGACTTGCAGAAGTTTGTAGGCTGTAGAGAGTCATCCCTGCTCTGCATTCCCACTTTCCACATGGATTACATGGCAGGGAGGAGCTGGTTAAGACTTTCTGAACAAAGACAAAATAGGAAAAATCAGACAGCTGTCTGGTTCATTTCAAACAGCAGTCCTTTCCCTCACACAAATCTCACTCCAACAGGATTTCTGCCATAATGTGGGATCACTAGCTCCAGGACAAGGAGAAAAAGGAGATGCCTGTGTCAACATTCATCTTCCACTGACATAAGAGAGAAACAGTTGACTTGCATGAGAATTGGATCAGACCATCCTGGAGGCATCTCATTTTTGCCTTTTCTGGATAAGAGGGGAGATGGAAATTTCCTACCAAGTCCCTTCAGTTGGCCAGAAAGAAAGGGGAGAAACATCCTAGTCTGGTGGTATCTAGCAGAACTACTCTCTGTTTTCAAGGGATTTCTGAGGCAAACTTTTAGCCCCTTGCCCCTTTATCTTCTTCAACCTGTGGAATGAGGAGCCATCTGGGTGGAAATGTGTATAATGACCAAGGATTTCAGAATTTGCAGAGAAAGATATATGTCTTTTTACCTGTGCAACCTGTCCTAGGGAACCTGCTTTGTCAGGGGTATGGACTCAATGATCTGGAAGTCCCTTCCAACTGCTACAATTCTGTGAATCTATGAATGTCCTGGGAGGATGTGTCTTTGCTCAGCTGGTTGTTTACAACACAGAAGAGCAATAGATGATAAACATTGAATTAAGACTGCCTCAGTAATTAATTAACTTTCTCATGATGACAGAATCAACGGTGGGAGGAAAAGAAAGGTGGCACTGTATGATTTTCTGTGTTCTGAGAGATGACACAAGTAATAGAATTTGGCAGGGTTGAGTAAGCATGCAGCTTGGACTTGTGGGTCAACAACATGAATGAAATTAATAGCTACAGGGGCTTCTTATGCCATGTGTTCTGGAAGTCAAAGGCTTCCAGAAGGCACAGTTGGACTGCTTAAAAGTTAGGGGCAGTTGTCATAGCCACAAAGCAGTGGCCTTTCTATTAATGCAGCAGCTGCAGATCTGGATTGGTGTGTGATCCTATTTTCTTTAGTAATCCACCACCTTAGGTCCAGACAAATGAAGAGCTAAGAAGGGGAAGCTAATAATCAGGGTAATTGTCATTGCAAAATTTGGCTCAACTGTGTGTGTTTCATATTAAAATTATGCCAGGATTTAATATGGTGGAAGGAAAAATCACAGAGAGGCAACCTCCAATGAAATAAGAAGGGAACAGCTGGAGTTTGTTGCTTACATATGCAGGCAGTTTCAGCTGATGATGTTATTGCAAAAATGATCTGAGATGCAAACATTTGCTGAAGCTTAGCAGGTCTTGCTAAATAGCTGCTCCCAAAATCAAGAGCATCCTGTCCCTCTGAGAATACCAAGTGTGACTTCCACACTACAGTCATTTTAGTGCCATAGATATAAGACCAACCAAGGCTTGGGTCTCCATCATTCCATAATCATGTAGAAGTCATCAGATTGTTAGAATTACTTTGGCTTTTATGGAGAATGGATTGCAATGGCTGAAAGCCCCCTTGCCCAGCTAACACACCATGACAGGGACAGGGACAGACACAGACTATGATTCCAGTTGTTTAAAATACTAGTTTCAACAAATGTAGTGCTTATTCTCTTCCTCTCTCTCTGTGTGCAATGTGAGGAAACTGAACTGAGACAGAGATGAGCAATAAATACACAAATTGAATAATTTCACACCCCTTAAATGTGAGTTCTTTGATATGAGTTTAGTTTTCCAAACGATTGGCAGTTTGCATCATTTTGTTTACATTTCATGTTTTTTAATCCTAAAAAAGCAAGGGACATTAGGCATGTATTGTGGACTCAGAAAGAAGTAAAGTAGATGTTTACCTCTAGAATATCTCATGCCATCAGGACAGCCTGAATATCCAACCAGACTTACTACTTGGATAGAAACTTCTGGTGCCTCATCCGATCATAATACATAGTTGAACTCAAATACTCCAAGGTGTTAGCATGTTAGTGCTTATTTTCTTATTCTGATTTCATCTAACAGAGAGCCACATTTAAAGCTTGCTAGAAGATTTCTTCAGCCTTCTGGAAGAGGTAAGGATGATAGCTCCTGGTAGAGCCACTGGGACAACTTAAGGTTGTGAACTAGAAGCTGTTTTCATCAGGTGGCATTGAGCCTTCCTTGCAACAAGCTGGAAAAAAAATCAAGGTTTTTAGGCTTCATAGTGAAAGATTTGATTTCCTGCCCTGAATTCTATTTGCAGCTTTGAACTCTCTCTGCTGTTCAGATGTCTTTTCTGAAATGTGCACTCCAGAGCTGGATACAGCATTTGAGAAATGTTTTAAATGGTTTAGTTTATAGAGACAAGGTCACTTCCCATCTTCTACTGAATGTTCTCCATTTACCAAAAGATGCACTGGCCTTTTTTTTTTTTTTAATTTTTTTTAAAAATACTTCATGCTGAGACAGTTATTAGTGTTTGATTTGTCACTTGCCAGATAATTTCTCCCCTCCCACACACAGAACCTGCAGCCTTATCTCCCAGACATTACGTTTTACCCTCTGTTTAAATTTATTAAAACAAATTTGGACTGTGAATATTTAGTCATCCTGTCTTACTGATTGTTTACTAACCTACCTTTAGTGTAATACCAGAAACTTCCATTCACAATGATGTTATGTTCTCACAGGTTATATCCTGATCATTAGATAGCTTTGGGCCAAGGTTATCTTTAGCTTTTTCTCTCTTGGGTACTTTTCTGAAGCCCTGAGAACTTGAAAGATGTGTGGAAAACTAGATGATGTCAAGTCATTGGTTGACATGATAAATCACTTCCAAAAGGGTCTCTTCTGCTGACCACATGATCTTGTTTATTGTTGATGCAAGGTCCTTCATTTTCTTATCAGGGGAACAGAAAACTGTACTGCTGTTGGCTCACCAAATAACATTCTGTTTAATCTTTCAATTTTTTCATATAGAATCTTTATTACTTTAGTACAAGGATAATCTGCATTTCTTACCCAGTTCTGGAGGTCTTTTTAATTCATTCTGATGTCTATTGAGCTTAAGCTAAAGAATTTCTCAATATTCCCCTTTTGTATCCACATCTTTATCTTTTTCTATGGCAGGTTCTCACAGATTGTTCTCTTCAAATGTTTTATTTAGTGCTGTGGGTTTTATAGACACACTTTATTTTTTCCAGCTCTCGAGTTCCTCATGTTTCTTTGTTCCATAGTCTGCCCTTATGTCTTGATTTGTTTCCACTCATGTGCACCCTGCAGCAGTATTGGGAAAATAATATAATAAAAAAAAAAAGAAAAATCAAACCAAAACTCCACATCAACCCATCATATTCTTTGCAAGGTGGCCAGGAGTTCACCAACACCTGGACTCTTGTTCCTTCAGGATTATCAACATAAACACTTTGACTCACACAGATGTTTCCAAAATTTTCTTTATGAATCTTTATTCCAAAAGCCATAGTTACAGACCAGAATTGCAGAACAAGCAACAGGTGGAATTGTTCCTCTGTCTCACTGCACTGTGTCCACATGGTCAGGAGAGTGGGTGAGGAATGGCTGGAGTTCAAGGCTCACACTCCTGTCCTTCCATGTGTTCAGCAATACTCCAAAACTCTCCAGCAATTCCAGTGTTATGGGTTTCACTCGTGGCAATCAAGGAATCAGGGCAATAGAGAAGTGGGGGCTCTCACAATGCTGCTGAGACCCAGCTGATTTGTTGATCTTCTAAATGTTTGTTTGCATTGACTTTTCCAGAATAAATGCTGAGAGCCAGACTTTATGGCTGTAACCATAAAATCTATTTTAAAAAAAATCCAAACCCCAAAAAACTCCAAAAAACCCTTCCACATAATTCAGAGTGCTAAATGATAAATATCTTTTGTACTTATAGGAACTTTTGCTTGCACAGTGGTGGGTACTGAACTGCCCAGAAAGCACATTCACTGCCAATTACCTAAAGTCTTGATATATTTGCCAGGATCACATAAAATTTTTCTCCTAGAATAACATGTTCTTGAACAGTTTCTCCAGTATATTTTCTGCACATATGTTTCCCATCAGAAGCAGACAGGAAAGTCTTACCCACTTGTACATCCAGCTTACAGGGGTGAAAAGAAAAGAGAAAAAAAGATTTCTAATACTGTCTTTATTTTGGTTTGAAAGCTTTATGATCTGCCTCGTGCTTCTTTACAGTTGTGTATGTGCTAAAGGACATGAAGCCTAGGCAAGACTTTAGATGCTTTAGGACCACTTCCCATGCTTGTGATCTCTGAGAATTTGATAGTTCTGTAAGTTAGGAGTGAAGCAAAAGATTAAACACCATTGCCACTGTAACACTATTATCAAATAAGACAAAGATCCCATCTACATCGGTCACTGTGAGGTAATCCTAGCTTTTGCTCTGGTGAGATCACACCTGGAATATTGTGTCCAATTTTGGGCCCCTCAGCTCAAGAAGGACACAGAACTCCTTGAGAGACCCCATTGCAGGGCCACCAAGATGATGAAGGGAGGGGAACACCATAATGAGGATGTGGCTGAGGGAGCTGGGCCTCTTTAGTTTGGAGAAGAGGAGACTGAGGGGTGACCTTATCAATGTTTATAATACATAAAGGGCAAGAGTCAGGAGGATGGAGCCAGGCTCTTCTCAGTGATGCAAGTGATAAGACAAGGGGCAGTGGTTGCAAGCTGGAGCAGAGGAAGTTCTGTGTGAATATAAGGAGGAACTTTTTCATTGTGAGGGTGACAGAGCCCTGGGACAGGCTGCTCAGAGAGGTTGTGGAGTCTCCTTCTCTGGAGACATTCAGACCCACCTGGATATGTTCCTGTGGGATTTAGTCTGGATGATCCTACACTGGCAATGGGGTTGGACTAGATGACCTTTTGAGGTCCCTTCCAACTCCTAACGTTCTGTGATTCTATGATTCAGTGATGAAGTGGACACAGTAGTGGATCGGTTAGTTTACATGAAAACTTTGTATCTCCCAATTAATTTAGACAGGACACCCAGCAGACTCAGAGGAATCAGTCAGCAGACCAGGATGTGGTACAATTTTTTCTGCACAAACACAAGCATCTGGTACCATTTTATGCACTGCAGCCTCTTGCCTTGACTCAGGCAGCTATGCCAGAAATATGTGGTCACCTTTAACTGTCTCTGTTCCATCCACAGCCTTACGTGGATATCTCAGCAACCCAACAGTACAGAGTTTCCTAACTTAAATGACTAGAGACTAATTAACTACATACTTGGGGGAATTTCAAATCAAATCAATTCCTAGGTGTATGAAAGTTTTGCTCTCATTTATTGACAACAGATAAGGACTGACATGGTCAGATGGTAGTGTGCCCTGTGCCAGTACAGTGTCCAAAAGCCATGATGCAAACCATTCCCTGGAAGAAGCAGCATCTCCCCAGAGAGGAACCTGGTCCCTAACTTTCAGATGAATAAAGGTGAGGTGGATCTCAAGTTTTACATCACACTCAGTGAACATTTGTCCAATACTGTTTCTCTAACCGAGAACGAACTCTAACTCAGCCACAAGGAATCACTTCAGCCTCACCTAATTCCCTTTGGAGGCCTCTCCAACACACACACTTTCCACCTTGACAAACATACAGGACTGACACAACCTCCTTCCAGGGTTGGAAACATAATTAATGGTGTGTCAGAATGACTCACATCACCACTTACCTCATGTTTCCCCTTCTACATCTCAACTCTGCAGTCTCATTTTCCAGCTGCCACCCCTGTGCAGGTGGCATACAGACCTGTCCTCTCTGAATTCTCATCCTGGTCAGTGTGGCTTCTTCCTTTCAACTCCCTTTGAGGAACTAGAGATCAGTTGCAAAGTTTCACAGTTTTCATGGTTTTCAGGTTAGTGGGAATGACTGTCATGTCATTAGCCATCTCCCCCTTACTTCAACTGATATATTATTGGAAATTATTTGTGCACAGAAGGGTAGATCTCATTTGTGCTCTATTCATCTTGCACCTTTTCTTTCAGATCTTAACCTGTACAACCTTACATTGCTACTACATATCCTGAATTTTCCTCCACTTTTCCTTAACTGGGAGTTACTGGTGTCATCTTTCTCCTCTGATCCCTTGCCTCACTCTTTTCCTATCATATGAAGCAAACTGCTTATTTTCAGTCTCAGAGCCTTTCATGGAGTATTATGGGCTCTAAGCAGGCAGTGAAGACAAAAGTCTTGATTTGTTTCATTTTCAAGTGATGTCACCTTAGACTTTTTTCAAGATCATGTTTTACACATCAAAAAAATTATTTGTACTTACATTCAAAAAGGGTTTTTTGTTCTTTACTCACCTCTTCATAGAACCTCAGAATGGGTGAAGTTGGAAGAGATTGCTGAGCATCTGGTCCAACTCCCCTTCTCAAGCAGGACCACCTAGAGCTGTTTGCTCAAGACTGTGTCTAGACAGTTTTTGAATAACTTCAAGGAAGGAGACTCCACCAGCCTCTCTTTTTGAAACCAGATTTCACTGTGAAGCCTGCAAAGCACATGAGAACAGACAGCTTGTGCTGGGTTGTGAGACAGCCATCCAGTGTAACTCTGTGAAACAGAAGTCATCTTGTCATTTTCATAGCTACAACCTTCCCCACAAGGGACAATGGTTCAAATCTCTGAGACAGTAACAGAAACAACATATATCTCAGTATTTTATTTGGCTACACATTTCAAAGGGTCAGTAACTACCTGAAGCCTAGGTAAGATGGTATCTCACAATCTCATTTCATGTCATGTACTCCTCAGATACCACACAAGCTAGGATTTGGGGGGAACAACATCATAGTGCAGTATTGTGATTGAAATATGTCTCTGTGGACTCTTTTTCCTCTAGGAATACACTGTTCTGCTACTGGTAGCACTATAATTTCTCATCCTAAGACCAGCTAAGAAATCATGAGATGTTCACATTTTAAACTGAACACCTCAAAAAGTCTTCCAAAAGAAAAAAACCTAAGAGGATGAAAAATGTATCACCGATATGAAAATCTATGCACTTGTTAAGAACACAATGATATTTATCTTTTTTAATTTTTTTTTATTGGTGGCTTCTGGTGGCACTCAGTTCAATAAATTAGAAATGTCAATGTTCATTGTCTACATGTGAACTAGCTTCTTATTTTGTTGAGATCTGGGATTTAATTCAGTAACTTTAATATAGGTATTAAGGTGGCCTATTTCTGTGCCAAAGGCACTTGAGTTTCTTTCTACCAATTAATAACTAGTCATTCGTCCATAAATTTGTAATGGCCACTGTTTCCACATAGATTCATCCCAAATGGCACTAGACCCTATCTTCAGGCCACCTCATTAATAGTAAAAACAATGGACCCTGGGAACTTTTGAAGTTCATATTGTAGAAAATGCATACATTTGACCAGTTGAACTATTCTCCAGACTCTATTGATTATACTGACAGTTCCATGAAGGCATCTAGATGTAAACATGTAAATGTAAGTGACTTAATCTCTGAGGTGAAACCCAGCACATGATCATAGAAAAAGATATTCATAGTGTGCTGTCTACATCCATTGATGTTTATTGAGAAGGTACAATTTCAAGTAACAGCTGGCAAAAACACATGTAGAAGAAAAATACCAAATATTTGTCAGAAATTCTTTTGAATGTTTGGGGTTTTTTTAATCTACTTTTTTTTTTTAATTCAGCAGAAGGTTTGGAGACCTTCCCAGAAAAAATGTGATTAGTATTATATAGGTTTTGTTCAAAAACCAAATGTCATGGATGATTCGAGTTCTATACAAAACTGAGCAAGTCATATCAAAGGGCTGGTGTACTTCTTGTTCCAAGAAACTTCTCAAAAATAATGCTTGGATGCAAATATTGAGAAAGTAAGTACATTCACTTCAGACCCTTATGAGTCTCTTTTAATTCTAATGTTTATATATGAATTGTAAACTTCCTTACTATAGTATTTTTATAGTCCTCTTTCTAACCTGAAATTCAGGTATCTTAATTGTGAGGAGTTATTTACTACCCTTGGGAAATTGTTCCAGGATCTGACCGATCTGACTATTATAAAGTTGTTCATTGCATTAGATTGAAATTACTTTTTTTCTTCCATTTGATTCTATCCTTATTTTAAGGTTGCTCTTATGCCCTTCCATCATTGTTGGATTAGGTTCCTTATAAAACTTCTCTTTTTTTTAATAAATATTCCACAGCTTTTGCTGTTTCTCTGAATTCATTCCAGTCTGTCTCCATCTAGAGGTTATACATTTAGAATAATGCAGTTCACAACAGTCTTTCCAGTCACAATTTGACATATGTAAGTATTAAAACAAAACCATCTCTCTGCAGTCTGAATTTTCAGATGTTATTATTTCCTGAACAATTAGGATCTTTCAATATTTGACAAACAAGGCAAGTCTAAGTGCCTAAGTTCTGTGTTGCATCAGTTTTATATCAAGTGTTCTCTCCTGCAAGGAGCTGTACCTATTCTGAAGAGAAATGAGAGGTTCTGCATAACGTTTTCCATCATGGATTTACAGTGCCATTTGGCAAAGCAATATGACAGTTATTCATAAGAACAAAAACACAGTGAACTTAAAATATCCACTCTATTTTTTTTTTTCTTACCACAGGTTAAAATTAGAATAAAATAATTGGCTAGATATAAACTTGGTGAACTCGCAGTTTCCAGCTGCATTTTTCCTTTACCACCTGAAAATGTGAAGCCCTGGGTCCAATTTTGAACCCGTTTACCCAATGTTAAGAAGCAATAGCTCTGTTGAAGCAGAGCACATATAGAAAGTAAGAACAATAAGTTGGGAGCCCTAGGTAGTATTATTTGCCAGCACAGATTTTCATTACAATAAATGGAAATGCTCCAAAAGAAGCAAACAATGAAGCTATCTATGGTGGTGTACTGTGAAAGAACAACAGAGAAAAAGCATTGTTGTTGGAGAGAGCAGCTGGAGTTGTGAGGCTACCCTTCTTGCAATGTTTTTGTGATGCTGTGCTCAATACTCCAGAAAACAGAGCATTAATGAATGGGGCTATTATAGAGCAACTTACTCCAAGGCCTGGTTCTCTTCCAAGCGATTGTCCCCTTCACCCTGCCTGTGGTGTGAATACGTTGGCTCTGAGCCTCTGATTCAAGCCTACCAATACTCTTTGAAGATGATCCTTCCCAACACAACTCTCCCATACACTACAAATTGCAGATTCATGGTTAGCTATTATGCCACTGACTGCAGCAGGCCACAGTCTACAGCAAAGCCTGCATTCAGGAGATTAAATAACATATAAGCTTTCTTTAGGGCAACACCGTGCAAATAATATGCTAAGGGCTGTCCTTGCTATGTGGCAAACCCACCCTCTGCTTTAAGTCTCCTAGTGTAGCAGAACTTCTCTTGTGTAGGGTCACAAGAAAATGGGTTTAGGAAACCAACCTTTGATTTTCACAGGCCACACCATTTTCTTTAAATTATAGCTGTAACAACATCCAGAAGTTTAAAGACAGACTCTGATTTTGCTGCACTTCTTACAAAGAACAAAAAAAATGTGAACTTACAGCAGAGTAATCTCAGTAGCGATTTCTACGATGACAATACATGGAAACAGAATATGAGAAAGAGAGAAAAAAAGGGTCATAGAAAATGAGAAACAGAAATTAATCAGAAATTAATACATGGCATTGTTGAAGATACAGAGTGAAAGCAGATTTCTTGCATTGTTTTGAAGCTTTTTTTTAAAAAAAAGGAAAAATAGCATATTTCAGGATGGGGTTTAACTGGTATTTGGAAGACTTCCAGTGGTCACTGACTGATTGAGCCTTGTGCTTTAAAATAAAATTCAAATGGCTTGACAAACCACCAGGAATTTGTGTAGCCAAGAACAAGAAGCTTGGGGGGGACAGAGGCACATTCCTAACTCTCATCTGGATGAGATGCCAGAATGCACCAGTCCTTCTATTCTGTCTGGGATGTAAAGGGCATAAGGGGCCACAGAGCTCTCAGAACATTTCCTGGGGGATCCAATGGCCAGGGACTCAGGGTTCATTGCCCTGCACACCCACTTTTTCTGGACAAGCATTCAGAAATTTCGTTTACATTGTGACCACGTTAAGTAACAAACACACAAGACGTGCTTAAACAAATAAGAATGCAAATGCTATTTTCTAGGATCTATGAATGGCATTTATTCAGTATAGAAAATTAGAGGTTGACAATTGTTCTTAAAAAGAAAATGACTTAAAGTAATTAAAAAAACCCCAAAACCAAACCAAACAAAAAAGGACACAAACCCTGTGAAGGTAGATAATGCTGATACCCACCTTGGCTGAGTTTCCAGTGCCAAAGGATGGATGCATGCACTGATGCATGCTAATGATCATACAGATCAGCTTTTAATACACGAGCTGCCAACATTAAAAGTGTGACAGAGAATCTATTGTTGTTATCTTCTATTATTTTCATTCAGTGCTGCTGGGAAACATTTGTTATGGGGGTGCACATCAGTAGTAGTGAGTGTTGAACTGAGCATGACTCAAATGATAACAGAAAGTATAAATTTTCACCTTCTACCCCATATTGTGAGATCTGTGGCTGGAACTCCTCTGTGGACTTTCAGCAGGACTGCTTTTAGTTCACCCGGGCAGGCTTTAGGTTGACATGAGATATTCCCCATTCTAGCATTTGTGCTACAGCAAGAAGACCAAAATGGCATCAACAGAAAAAGGAACAATGGATTAACTTCTTCAGGGCAGACATTTCCTTTGGTGGACTCTTGTTAATTCTGCAGTTGAGGGTAGATTATATAGCTCATGCCCCAAAGGCTTGCTTCTAAATGCTCTGGGGAAGAAGCTATGCTATAGTGTAGTAATCTCTCATCTAGTAGGCTGATGTTTTTTTCCATTTCTGTTAGTTGGCTTGGCCACAGGGCTTCCACATTTTTTACTTTATTTTTATGTAAAAAAATCCACCAGGTAGTAAGATAAAGTGGCTTGATGCCTGGCTGATTCATCCCTTGGGTTTACTAAGGTAGTCAGTGGGGAGCATTAGAGGGAGATGGGGACAAAGAGGGTGGCATGAGCACAAGATATTATTCATAGATTCTTTATAGAAGAATATAATCATTTGGGCTCAAAATGATCTTTAAGATCATCAAGTCTGCCCATTAACCAAGCAGTGCCAAGTCCACTACTACTCCATGTCTTTAAGCACCACATCTAGAGTCTTTTAAGTACCTCCGGGGATGGTGACTCAACCACTTCCCTGGGCAGCCTGTTCCAGTGATTGACAACCCATTTGGTTATCCATATTATGTTGAAAACAACAAAGGGCAGAGTCTCTCCATGCTGTAAAATGCAGACAAAACTGCTCTACATTTGACTTTTCTCAAATACTGAATTAATATAGCAATAGCTGTATACAACAGGTATACTAGTAGTAGCCTACTAGTAACCAGCTGAAATATAATCAGCAAGCACTAGTAAAATTCTAATGATGGCAGCAGAGGGTTTTTACAGTACAGGAGATGGTAGGAATAAATGATCTTAGATGCTTTTCTGGCCGTGAAAGCCGATGAAGTCTAATCCAGCTTGAAAAGCCTCAGGCACACCACAGAAAGGCTCTTAGAGGAACAGCTGTATTAAATTTGCCATAAAAGTCACCATCCTCAGCACTGGCCAGTAGTCTCTAGAATACAGAGGAGTGGTGTGCTTTTCGAATGGGATAAACTATAAACTGCTTCCAGGTGTGACTCCACTATTTGAAACTGATTGAAAAAAGAGCTCGGATATGACTGAGTGCAATAAATCAGGCCATGACATAACAGTTTTAGGTGTGCATCCCCATGAATTAGACTGAGATAACCACATAATTTTATTCAACATAAACCAGCTTCTTCATTTGCTGAGAACTACAGCCTGATTTCAAAAGCTGTCCTCTGCTGAAATCCTCCATATCCTGTCCCTAATCTCCTGAACCATCTCAACCCCGGAGCACAAATATTAGAGAAAAACAGGGAGATGCATTTTCATTCCATGTGTTTCCTCTGCTTGGATATGAATGGTGTTCACAAGGTCTTAGCTAGCCCACGTGAAAAGAGGACATGTGGTTTTGTCAGCATCTGTTTCTTGGAAGTGAGTTGCATGACCTCTTCCATCATCAAATTCAATTCACCTCTGTTAGAAAGAATTCATACCATATTCTTGCTTCAGTAAACACATAAAGGTGCATCCTACAAGGAGCTGGCTCTTTCTCTCCTTCCTCTGTTTCTCCCTTTACAATGCAGTTCCCTAACTTCAGTGGAAGCATGGCTAGGAACACCTAATTTCAAAATACATATATTTTATTTTCAGATAATCCCCACTATTCCATCACTGTGCTTTACCTAAAACAATTCTTTGCTTTCTCTCCTTCATTTTCCCTCAGAGTAATTCCAAAGAACAGACAAAGCATTTTTCAGTTGTTGCTTTAAGCCAAGTTCTTATACTCCCTGCTCTGAAGCCCAAATTTAAAACAGACATGGACAGACTAGAGAGGAGGCTTCTAAATTTGCAAGATTTTAAAAGTTTATAAAGGCGAGCTTTGACTCAAATTAAATTGTAATTCTGTTAAAGTCCATCCCGTCTGCCCACATATCTGTTTAAACTGACTATGATTTCTAGAAGTCACAGAATCACAGAATCACAGAATTACAAGGTTGGAAAAGACCTTTAAGGTCATTGAGTCTGACTGTTCCTGTCCTATGCAAAACCATATCCCTAAGTACCTAATCTACCCTTTTTTTAAACACATCCAGAGATGGAGACTCAACCTCCTCCCTGGGCAGCCTGTTCCAACAACCCTTTCAGTGAAGAACATGTAATCTGACCCTGCCCTGGCACAGCTTAGTGCCATTTCCCCTTGTTCCATCACCTGTCACCTGGCTGAAGAGATACCATCACCCATCTCTCTACACCCTCCAGTCAGGTAATTGTAGGCAGTGATAAGGTCAAGTCCTACCAGCATCAGGTATTCCAGCACTGATCTTAAACAGCCAGGCGGGTATCTCATATGGGACAACCTTTGGTATCATGCAAAGAGCCTGACAGTGTCCTTCTGCAGCTTGGATTACACTTTATATGAAATAAAATTATGCTTGGAAAATAAATAAATAAAAAAAAAGCCTTTCCTTGGTTAGAGTGCTTACTGGGAAGAACTTTCCTCCATTTTTCCTTCTGCTACCCATACTCCTGGTCAAATTAGGAAGTCACTGTGTCCAGACAAGCCCCTCTGCTGACAGATTAAAAATACATTTCTCTCTCTTTTTTTTTTTTTTGGGATGGTTGAACTAATTTATTTCCAATGTCTTTTCTGGCACCAAACTAAGAAAATTAGATGACCTGTATATGACCTAACCTTGTGCTGCTTATTGAATCATAGAAATGCCTTGGTTGGAAGGGTCCCTTTAGATGATCAAGTCCAACCATTGCCCCAACCTGCCATTCACTGCTAAACCATGTCCCTCAGCACCATATCTAACCATCTTTTAAAAACCTCCAAGAATGGAGACTCCATCACTTCCCTGGGCACCTTGTTCCTTCACCTTCTCTGTGAAGTTTTTCCTGATATCCTAATATTGAGATGGATAATTCAATTTATTTCCCTTTGTCTAATATGAATGAGATGGGGGGATGCAGGACCAGATTTCCCCTGTCTGGTTTGAACCAGCTGCTAGATTTAGACCTGCACAGTCTAGTCATACTTGGAAGGATAAAGTGGAAGTTGATGACCCATTAATGCTCCCCTGGTTAAAATATGCCCATTTACATGTGGCTTAGCTAGCTTAATAATGTAAATAGAAATGTTACTTATAATGCCACAGCTTTCAGACCCTTTTACTCCTTGGTTTTCAGATGTAGAATATAATTTTTACTTAAGCTCTGGGCATTCTCCTTGGACTCTAACCAAGACTGTCAAGCACTTTGCTGGTCTCAGAGACTTTCAGCTGTTCAATTGGAGCAAGTGTTTTCCACTGAGCAGAGAAGCAGGATATTGGAGTGAAGATTAAGTCCCCCCCATCTCCAAGCACTGAATCAAAGAAAACCTTTTTCCACCCACACGTTGCTATCTCAGCTGAACAACAAAAACAACCTGCCAATCTCTCCCCACACAGAAACCTTCAGAATTTTCATCAAAAGTAAAGGAAAGGTACTGCAAAATTTCTCAAGCACACCAGGCAGGAATTGCCATCATTCCTTTGAAACCATCTGCTGTTATTTACTTTGAAACCACTGGATGAATCAGAACAGGAGCAAGGGAGTGGGGTATTTCCTGTACCAAAAACATGTTACAAATAAAGACAAATTTTGCTCCCTTCTAGAGGAGCATTGGTTGGTCAGGAGTGTTAAAGTTTGCAAAAAACTTTAGTCCAGAAAGTCAGAGAGGCAAAAGTAACTGGGAGCCTTTACGTGCAGTTGTAGGTATGGAGGAGACTAATCTGGGAAGGACTACCAGCACTCCCAAAAAAAAGGAAATTCAAAAAGAACCTACTCTAAACTGGGACAAAAAAACCCCCAGGAAAATAACAGAGTGAGATTCAATCTTGATAAAGTTGAGACAGCTAGGGAAAAGAAAAACATCCAAAACATTTGCACTGACAGGGAATGAAGAGAACTAAAGATGAATAGTCAGAGTCTGATGGAAAGAATATGGCAAAGCAAGAAACTTCCTAGACCGGGTTAGTACGGTAGCCATGGGGCTGTAGTGACTCAGTAAAAGGATGCTAGAGAAATTAATGAATGTTAATAAGGTATTCATAAGAGTTATTTTTTGATCCAAACTGTAGGCTATGCAGGGCTTTGGCTTAACATTATGTTAAAAAGCACAATCAGATACTAATAATTTATATTATTTTAAACCTTTGTCAGTATCGCAAGTGTGGACTCAGCCCATGAATTTATCCAGATTACAGTATTCTGCAGGTCTTCATTGGGCACATCCATGTGGGTGTGCACATCCAGATGTGCCAGACTGAAGGGCAAAAACATATATGTAGCTAAAGGTGACACTTAAGCCAGTCATCATAAACAGCAATACCCCTTATGGCATGTCTTTTGCTGAACAGAGAAGGGATGAGAAACATGCCAAATGGAGAGAGGATGTTGGAAGATGTAGATGCATGACACAAGTTTTCTCTTACCTGTGAGCTGCTTACCAAGCTACAGTTGTTGTCATGGCTTTCACCACTGCTATGAGACAAGATTAGTTACAAACTGCACAGGATTATTCTTTGAAACCATTTTTTTTCCCAGTTAATCTTGTTTTTCAGCTCTGTACTGTGTTGTGTTTCAAGGTGGGCAGAATAGTCTTTAACCTGCCTTCACCCATTTCTTCTTTGGATGATTTTGATGCCATCTGAGAGTGTGTATACATTTCCATATATGTGTGTTTGTTCATCTAAACAGACCTTGGATGGTTTTGACAAAGTTTAAAAGAAGGGTGTACAACTGAGAAATGGTAAATTTTTGAAATATTTATTAAAATAGGCAGCTGAGTACAAAGTCCTCATAGTGGACATTAGCTACCTTTCAAGACAACCCAAAACTAACTCCTTGGGGTAAATAAATGAAAGAGGGAAAGCATACACAAACATCTCCAGTGCAAACCAGACTTCATTTATTCCAATGCTCACAGAACAAGTACTTTTTTGCTTTAAATTTAAGTCTCATTGCTCCTTTAGCCCTTTGTTATTTCACTGAAATCATCACACAGGGAAGTACATGAATCTAAGATTCCCAGCCGTGACACATTTATATTGAAGTGAAATCTGTGAGGGATACAAAACCAGCTGCTAGCTGTATATATACATGAGAAAGAAACTGTGTCATCAGCATTCCGGGTGTTTTAGACCTTCTTTTTTGCTATTGTCATAATTTTATAGAATTTATTTGTAAATTGCTGACAGCTTTCTACTATTCAAACTTAGAAACCAGAAAACAGTATTCTGTTTATCCATATGGGCACTTTCTATTAACAGTGCTGCTGAAATGTAGACCTGCACCTAAAAAGAAAAAAAGAGCAAACCCAGCAACACACATTTATGCACACAATTCATAGCATCACAGAAGGGCAGGGGTTGGAAGGGACCTCTAGAGATCATCTAGTCCAACCCCACTGCCAGAGCAGGATCACCCAGACTAAATCACCAGGAATGCATCCAGGTGGGTTTGAATGTTTCCAGAGAAGGAGACTCCACGGCCTTTCTGGGCAGCCTGTCCCAGGGCTCTGTCACCCTCACAGTGAAAATGTTCCTCCTTATATTCACATGGAACTTCCTCTGCTCCAACTTGCACCCATTGCCCCTTGTCCTATTGCTGGCCATCACTGAGAAGAGCCTGGCTCCATCCTCCTGACTCTCACCCTTTACATATTTACAAACATTGATAAAGTCACCCCTCAGCCTCCTCTTCTCCAAGCTAAAGATGCCCAGCTCCCTCAGCCTGTCCTCCTAAGGAAGGGGTTCCATTCCCTTCATCATCTTGGTGGCCCTGCACTGGGCTCTCTCAAGGAGTTCTGTGTCCTTCTTGAGCTGAGGGGCCCAAAATTGGACACAATATTCCAGGTGTGGTCTCACCAGGGCAGAGTAGAGGGGGAGAAGGACCACTCTTGACCTACCAACCACACCCCTTCTAATACAGACCAGGATGCCATCAGCCTTCTTAGCCAGGAGGGCACATTGCTGGCTCATGGTCACCCTGCTGTCCCCCAGGACCTCCAGGTCCCTCTCACATGAGCTGCTCTCCAACAAGCTGGTCCCCAACCTGTACTGGTACCTGGGGTTGTTCACTAGATGCAAGACCCTATGCTTGCCCTTGTTAAATCTCAAGTCATCCAGTCCAACCCCCTGCTAATGCAGGATCACCTACAGGCAGCTGCACAAGAGCAGCTCATGCAAGTTCCTACTCCAGGTCAGACTATGCAACCTGTCACCTTTGTACCTGACAGATCCAGGTGTGGAAGTGATTAATGCTATGTGTCATCTGAATTTGCTACCCATACTGGTCTGCTGTGAAGAGCCATGCTGTCAGTAACAAAGACATTGTTCAGTAATTCCTTATTGATGTCATGTGGAAAATTCAGAAAATTGAGGATGATGACAAAGAAAACTCATGGGGAACAACATTTTTCTTTTTTCCCCCAAAATTTCTTTCCAGTGCACCTCTGCTGACCCACATATCTCCAGGCCTGGTTTGCAACCAGATAGCCAAGGGCAGTATCTTTGCTCAACAAACAAGCTTGTGTACCCACTGCATGTGGGTTTTCCTCTTCAATCACCTTCTGATGTTGTTCCAATTCTTTTCTGTGCATTTATTAAAGCCCATTCCAAGAGTGGGACAGACATCAGACAAAAGATGGCTCAGTAGAAGCTGTAATTTCGTATGGAATTGCTTCAGGACTTATCAGTCTGAGGAAACTGCACAGATGTTGTATTTCTAAGCATTAACTTATCACTGAATAGGCACTGTTTCAATGTAATTTATATTTCAGTCTTGGGATTTCCCTGACAATCTCCTCCAAATCATTTCTAGCTGTTAATGTTCTGTCAGAATTAATGATTCTGGCTTCTCTGACAGATTTATCCTTAATGTGAAATAAATGCCTTCCTGATGTTTCACTCTGCTGCTAATGGGATGGAAGCTTAGCATTTTTATTCATGTTTGTCTTTTGGTGTCCAGAGGCTAATGAAAGCTGGACACTGAAAGCCACGAAATGGATCCTGCTGACTTCACTGAAAGTTAGACAAGTCTCCTGGCCAGGTGGAACTGCAATGGGCAGTGAAGCAGATGTGGAGGGGGATAAATCTCAAAGGAAGCCACTCCTAATGAATAACTGCAGTCACACATGTTAGAGACAAAATATTTTTGTCAGAGGAATTAGAGGGAAGGGAAAGTATTGAGGCTCTTAGGATATCATCATGGGCACAGGATCAGCTGCATTAAGGCCAGAGGAAGGAACATTTTCACTAAAACTTCTTCCATTCTATACAGCCAGACACGCAGCTTACACAGTGCACCAGTCTAGTCACAGCACCACAAACTGAAAAATGAGCCCCTGTGTTTCAAACAAAAGGATTTACTCTAGATACAGAGGTCTGGCATTTATTTACTCAGCCTTTATAAGAAGTAACATCCTTGACCTAGGTCAGAAATCCTCCAAGGGACTGCACCGATTCCTCTGTCCCTGTAATGTAGGAGAAAACCTGTTCAGAAGCATTTTTGACCTACAATTACCTGATCTGTCAAATGCTTGATCCAGTGACACTGGGTCCAATCCAATGCCAGCAGAAAATAAATGGTCCTTCCTGGGAAGTTACAGTCTTCTCAATGACTAAATCTGTTCCTCAGGATTTTTTTGCTGGGCTGGAAATCTGTATACTGTAGTCCTCAGGGACTGATTATTATGGGAAGAGGATAACAGTTATGTGATTTATCTCCTAGATGGCCTACGTAAAGAGAGTCTTCTCCAGAGGCTGTTACCAAACACTTATCTCTCCCTTTTGAATAGGGAGAAGTACTTCGAGCTGAAACTGCTGACATTGAACATGAGGAAAAACTTCTTCACTCTACAGGCGATGGAGCCCTGGGACAGGCTGCCCAGAGAGGTTGTGGAGTCTCCTTCTCTGGAGACATTCAAAACCCGAACGGATGCTGTCCTGTGCAACCTGGTCTAGGTGATCCTGCTTTAGCAGGAGGTTGGACCAGATGATCTCCAGAGGTCCCTTCCAACCCCTGCCTGATTCTTTGATTCTGTGTAAAACTTTTATGCTTACAATTGAAGATCTCCCTCCCCACAGCATCTCACCTAGAATCAACTTTCATAAGGATCCAAGGGGACTTAACGTCTTTAGCCACAGAGAATGGAGAAACTGTTTTCATAGAGATAACGATGATCCAGGTGTCCCAGCTGTTAGGAATACTTCAAACATTAGCAGCACATTCTAATACTGAAAAGAGGTATAAATTTTTCACCCACACTTCAAGGAGTACAACTTCTCTCCCCTTGCATTATGCAAGTTACTGACAGATGCACATTGTTCGACAAACGTGATGACAGAAAAGCAGAAACACTCAAAGAAGAATTTTCCCCATAGAAAGATCTGATTCTGCCTTATTTGCATCATTTTTCTGTGCCTGCCTGCTTAATATGACCAAAACTTCTTTAGAAAAAGAACACAGGGAAACAAGGTGGCCCAGAATCACAAAATGTGAGGGGGAGAAGGGACTCTTGTCTCTATTATGGCAAATATTTCAGAGAACCTAATTTTTTATACTCACTGTTTCTTTCTTTGTTGCTTTGGGGTTTCTTTAGTATCTTTTTTTAGAATAATGAGCCAGTCCAAAAAAAAATATCCCCCTAAAAACCCTTCTCAAAATGTCAAAATAAGGAATAACATTTCATACCGCGAGTTGTGGAGACATTGCATTCCTTTTCAACAAACCCAGAACCAAATGAGAAAGTTTGCAAATACCATTTAAGATAGTAGGGAATGAGCTGCCTTACATAGGACCTCCATGTTCTATTTAGGTAATACTTGGCATAACTAAAATTGTAGTAACTGGTACCAGCTATCACTCTATAGGCAAGTTATCCCTTATGCTGCCAGTACCACTGCCAACATTTAATTAATCTGCCTAAAGGCCTGGTGCCACCTCAGTGGGGTAAAGGAATGTTTCACCATTTATTTAGAATTAAAACACAACCCAATTGCCATTTTTAGGCATTTGAACAGTGTCTGATTTTTCCAGATGTGCAACACCATTAGTCTCGACAGCATAGCCAGCTATCTGGTTTCTAAACAGATTTAGAGGCCTATTTTCTAAACTGACAACATTTTCTGTAACATCTATAATGTTTAAATTCCCAGCACACTGCTCATCCTTGGTCATCATTATTTTTCTTCCTTCTGTAAATCAATGTTTGTTAAACAATTAATCTCCAGTGCACAATGGAGGGATAAACTATTTCTGTTCCACATGCAATCAACTTCTTTTTTTCAATCCCATCATCCTACTGGAAAGGGGCATTTGTTCCAGTCTGCAATGAAACCTATTCAACCTATAGGCTGTAAATGGAAAATGGTATCTACATGAAGCGCTCACATCATCTGGCCTTGTGTGTTGGATGGTTTAATCTTCGAATATAAAAGACACAGTTCTGTGTGCACTTAATGTTCTGTGATAGAAACAGCCTTTTCTTTGTGGTAGCAGCAGAACTTTCAGCAAGTTTTAGATAGAGAGAGAGAGAGAGAGATAGGATAGATGGATAGATAAATGGATTGGATAGATAGATGGATTAGATGGTAGATGATAGATAGATAGATAGATAGATAGATAGATAGATAGATAGATAGATAGATAAAGTGAAACAACTTATACCCACTAGGTCTCAATGTCATACAAATCCTTTCTCCAACTAATTTCTGAACTAGAAGAATTTCTTTCAACAACAACAAGAACTAAGATGAAGTTATTATATTCTTGGGATTCTCAAAAAAATCTGTAAAGAAACACAGGAAATAATAACAAAATTACTTTAAACAAACCCCACATAGATTGGCAAACTCTCCCCATCCCAGCCAATGGCCACACCCAGCACAACCTGGAGTTCATTCCGTATCCATTTGTTTAAACAACCAAAGAACAATGTAACATTTCTGGACATTCCTGCAATTTCTTTCTATCCATCAGCTCTGGCAGCTGCTTGGCAACTCTTCCCTTGGCCTCCAAAATAAACCCACCCTCTGAAGAAACCCCGGCAAAGCTCCCCAGCCAGCCTGTTTGCCTGCAAAGTGATTAATTTTGAGCGTCTTGAAACCAAAGCCAGTATGCTGATAACATGAAGCAAACAGAGGGAGCAGCGTGTTGAACAGCTCGGAACGAACTGTTCCTGCTTAGCAAGCCAAACTGATATTCTCAGCAGGCATTAGATTTTCCAACCGATTGAAAATGAGCCCCCTCCCCCCCCTCCCCAGGCAAGTTTGAAAGGCTTGAGAGGAGATCTTCCTTGTTATCCACCGCCTGAGTGTGGAGACACCCTTTGATAAGCCTACATTAAAGCTCTTAATGTCGTTCAAGACTGAGATCAATCTTTCTTAAGTCTTTGATGAAATTCAGGGGTTTCTCTCTCCATGACATCCCTGAAAATTCCTTCCATTATTCTATCAATAAACCAGGAATAGTTCATATAGTAATATATACTGATAAGACACGACGGCTGAGATGAAGAGGCCTCTTATGAAAACCAGTTAAGAAACACTTAGGTTATCTCAAACAGATGTTATTAAGCTCACCACAGGAATTACTGGCTTAAATATGCTGGCCTTTCTCAGGAAGCATTCAAGCCACATGATTAAACCAGTCTCTTTTAGCTTTAAAACCCACACAACCTTGCAGCTATTGAGCTTGCTCACTCCTCTGGCATTCCTGTGGCAATATTAGTTTATACCAGCTTTTCAGAAAAGTGTTCGAGAAGAAAAGCTTAAAAGCATCAGGTGAGCAAAAGATTCCCTTTTCATTTAATAATTCTCAAGTCAATATTACAATCTAGAGAGATCTGACAGAGGATTTATGAGTTATATGAAAAGTTAGGCTATTTACCTAGTATGTTCGATTTTATTTCATGCTCATCACATAGTTTCTGGAAATGCCCAGTTGTTGTAGCCAAGGAAAACTTAATTAATCTTGATTTAAGTCAAGGTAAACAATTTAAAGCATTTTAAAATGCTCTCTGGGGCTTAAAAAAAAAAAAGCAAACAGGTTTCACTAATGGAATACATAATTTCATTCCACAGGCTGCTGCTGAGGTTTCTGCAATTTGGTTGAACATCTGTAACAATTTTCCCAAAAAAAGAAAGCAATAACTATTGTTTGTGGCTAGAGGGCTTCATTTCAGGTCCCATCTGATTTTTCCTGCCAGTCCTCAAGATGGTCCTGTGAATGCTGGCCTTCCCCCTTCCCCTCTCCCCCCTCCTTCCTTCATGTATAGCTAAGTGTCCTAAGCATTCATGACAGACATGGAATGGAGGTGTCACCTGCTTATTCACTTTAACAAAGACAGTGTGCTCACAGAATACCTAATGCCAAAGGCTTGCATGAGGACAGTATATCTAGGGTCCTCCTAAAACATTGAGTTCCTCTTCCTGTTTTTGGAAGGAGACCAAGATGATGTATCATTGCAGCAAGCTTCCCTCATGCACCTGTGTTTGCTTAACGTCAAAATGTAGTCTGTGTTGGATGCTGCTGGGTAAGGTGTTATCCTCTAAAGGCTGGTTAAACTCTTCATTTTCCTCAGCAAAACACTGAAGTTGAGTTAAAGTCAAGTCCTGAATACTTTTTGGAGCATACTGAAGGCAATCTAAGTGGGTGGCTTACAGTTCACTGAACTATCACACATTTAGTTCTCCCATGGCCTGGAAACCTTTCCAAGAGACACAAACTGGTGGGGCAGGACCAAGTAAGAAGGTGTCAGGGAGCAAGACCAGCCTTCTTACATTGTTGTCAAGACCGGGGCAGGATGAAGGCAAGAGTGACCTGAGAAAGGCTCTCACATTGACATCAACAAGCTAGGGCCAGAGACCAGCTACAAATAGCAACTTTATAAGCCTTCAAGGACTTTTGCCAACATTTGATGATGCCATTGGGAATCAAATCATGGCTCACAACTTCATCTTTCCTATGTAGATAACAACAGCAACCTGTCTGTGTTTTGTCCTGAAGCTCAGAAGCACAGTGTTCATTATATTAAATTACCCCATACAGGGCCATGACTCTTAGAGAGACCAGAATACAACTTCTACAGAACTTTAAGCAAAATTTATCATATGCTGGTCTGCTTTGGGTCTTGGAATCCTGAAAGGAAAAGGTTATGGCAACAGTACCCAAAGCCAAATGTGAAAGGGGGGAAAAGTTGATTTTTGCTTGTTTGTTTATTTCCAAGTATAAAATGAAGGGAATTCCCTGTTGCCTTGTACAGAGCTGAACAGTTCTGGGCAGCAAAATCTGATGACACTAAATTTCAGGGCTCAGGAAACTGCATCTTTAGAAAGCTGAGAAAAATTCCCTTTATAATTCCTGAACAGCCTTAACATTTACCATGGACAATATCATGATGGTCAGAGTGATAGCTGCAAACTGCTCTTCCATGTAAAATCTTCTGAGGGAAAAGAAGCACTGCAATAAGGAGAAAGAGGAGTATTTTAGGGTAGAGTTACATTTTTCTATCAGATAAAACTCCGAGTTCTGCCATTCAGAGCAATGCAAATATGGTGTAAATGAGCAGCACTCAGCTGAGTTCTGCATTACTCTGCCTGAATTTGAGTCCTTTGTTATTCACATAGATTCAGAAAGCTGTAAAGGTTGCTCAAAAATCAAGTGAAGAGCGGTACATTAGTGTATCTTCATTGCAATGTCTCAGCCTATGAAGCCCTCTGGTTTTCCTCGTTGTGTTCATTCAGTTGTTTGATTACATCATAGTTCACTGTCCTTTATTTCTTCATCATTCTTTCATTTCAGGCATCGTTTTCCATTCATTTCTCTTCCTCATATTTGTTTGATGTTCTGAAATGTTAAATTTGCAGAATTTATTTCTATATGAATAAATCTTTAGAAGGGAAGGGAAAAAACCCCATACAAACAGAAAATACTGTCATGGTAGTGTACATATGCTTTACTTCTGAGCACTGTTATTTATTCATTTTAATAAAATTTGAAAAGACTCTTTATCATTGTAGTTCTGACAGGTGACATCTGCTTTTATCAATACTTTTTTTTTTTCAAATTTAGTCCTGGATGCTATTAAATTTAAATGTAAAAGATGCCTATGTAAACACAAGATGAAAAAGTAATGTGAAATGTCCTATTTCTGTGCTATTGCTATATTCTGGATGAAATACCAAACCTGCTGCTGCTTTTGTGTATCTCTTACTTCATAACTGCTCCCAGGCCATACAATCACAGAGTTCTAAAACATCAGGAAAACGTCTACCCTTAGCTGAACAAAAGGTTTCTGTTGAGGGTGGGGAGAGGGAGCAGGAAACATGTATCTACTTCCATCATGAGCTGTAAACTTCAAGTGTTGTGGTAATGACCACTTAGAGACAGTCCATACACTTAACTACAGCCTAGGGAAGCAATGTCCCCATCCCTTGTTTGCTGCCAGCAGTGAATGCCAGCACAGAAGTGTTGGTGTCTGATGTACCAAACCAAACATTCCTTGGCTAATCCCATGGTGAATCTTTGCCCTGTGCTGAGATCTGTGCTACTGAGGCTGCTTCACCTCCAGAATGACAGCTGGCTTGGTTGAAGGTACGAGCTACGCTTTGGTGTACAGGGTGTGAATACATGCCCTAACACCAGACGTGTTATTTACAGCACACAGAAAGACTTTGGAGTGAAATACACTTTGTTTATTGCAAATGGGGTGGTTATTAGTGTAAGGAAGGTGTTAATTTGGAAGAAGATGGAAGCAATCAGCATTTCACAGCAATCACTGGGGATTTAAATGACTGCAGCATTGGAAAGGTGAGATCTGGGGTTCCTAAAATCCAAAGACTGATCTGTGTAGAATGGAAAGTGAGAAAAGAAAATGGAGAAGTTTACCATCCAAGCTGCCCACATACCACCCCCCCTGACTTAAATATGTCTGTCCCCACTGTTCAGGGGTGCAAAGTCTTTTCTCTCTGTCCCCAAAGAGAGTTCAGAATATCTTATAAACTCAGCAAAACCCCAAAACCAGGCTTCTATCATATGTCATCTTCCTCCTCCTGCAAAACAACCCCTCCATCCACGTAGCCCACTGTACATCAACAAAACAGATAATAAAGATGCCAACAAAGGTTACTTTCTGTATTTTTTTAATCCCATTTCACACAGCTTCTGTGAAAAAAGCATGACAGGTGGTTTGAATAAAACATCCTACATGCTTTTTTTTTTTTTTTCATCAAAAGCCTGACAAAGAATGGCTTGTCTGTTGCAACCCTCTTGCAATGTCTTTACTGGGACAGACTGAGACAGAGGCATTTTTGGAAGCAACAAGACATCTTTGGGCACTGACCTGAACATGTATGGTGCAAATAGATATATCAGAGTGTTGTGATGCACTCCAAGCCAATACCTTCTCTACAAATCAACTAGGGCTACCAGGCATTTATTAGAATTAGGCATTGGCCAGTGGGTGTCACTAAAAATTAGCTGTAAGTGAAACTGGGGGGAGGAAAGCATGGGGGCAAAGAACCTGAATATTAAAAAAGCATTTCAGAATTTATTTTTGGCCCCAAGCCTTGTTCTGAATCCTTCCTTTGGTCAAACAATGGCAATGAGATCAGAGCCAGGCATCCAGTGCCCGCTAATTACTATCTGGACTGACGCTTGCAGTGAATAGTTGGTAGGAGGCCCGGCTAGGATGGGAAATGATTTTGCCAAAGAATCCTGCATAGATTCCCTGGTGGTGGTGGCATGTTTCTTTATGGGCTTCCTACACAGTAAGGGAACGCCAGCCAGGTGACTCACTGAGATTCTGCTCTGTGTTTACTGCAACAGCCCTCCCCATAGGGACTTGCTCACTGTGTGGAGCCTGATTTTCCCAAGAACATCTCAAAGGGCTAATTTTAAATAAACAAAAGCTTTGGAAGGCAGAGAGAAGGGAAGGGGGTTTTCTTTCAGGAGGAAAGAGATGGCAGAAATAGACTTCTTCCTTTTTCCTTTCTCTTGTCCAAGATAAGGAAATATCACACGCTAAAGGCAATTTAAAAACAACTTAAAAGGCAGATAAATTTAGTCACAAGTATTCTACTGGATTGGCAATTGAGATATAGAGCAAGTCTTCAGCCAGAAGGTTTTTAGGAAAAGTTACCAATGGTCAAGGCAGAAAGCAAGGGGAATCAATTTCATATCAAAACTACCACAGGACCAGGTCATAAACTCCTTGAGAGACGAGATGGTCCAGTAGTTACCACAATGGACTTTAAGTGGTTCATTCCACCCAGCTGTCCTGGTCCCATCTAGGCTTTCTTTCTCTCAAACTTCAACAGTGTCACTGCAGCTTTTCTGTGTCTCAGTTTGCTACTAATAACACAATGATATTAATGTGAAGATGTCTAGGTCCAACATATGAATGGCTGTGAGCATTGCTGAAGTTATATTAATGGGAAGTTACGGTCAGACCTTAGGAGACTTGATGGACTCTGCTAAAAACAAGGCTGAAGAATTTCGCTGGGGAGCTCAGATATGCCTGTTACTTTCCAATTCATGGTCCAAGTATCTAACTAACAGATAAAGAGCCCTGACACATGTGAGCCCTGCAAATAGGTCCTGTAGATGACAAGATTTGCTTCCTGAGCATATGAAGCCAACCGTGTAGTTCAGTTGTGTGTCTTCTGGAAAGCTGCAAACCAACACATCCACCCTCAGAAGAAGAAAGTTGAATAGGGATGTCTAGATATACTTTGATTGGAGGTGTCCTTCTGTAGAAAATCTGGACTAGAACATGATGAGCATAAATGTGTGATCTTCAGAAAGCCTAAGAGGAGTTGTCCAATATCTTATTAAAGAGTTCACATTCCAGTTCTCTTAAGACCTAAACCCTTTTAAATCTCTAAAAGGATGAACAAAATCACAGTTCAAGGAGATAGAAACAGAAGGTGATGAAGTGATGAATTAATCTCGTGGGCACTACTACAGCCTTATGGTCCTTCTGTCAGGAAGCAAAAAAGCTTGTAGCTCTGACACAGGAGGATGGCATCAGAAAATGACATTGGCTACTGCTCAGCAGAAGTAGAGCTTTTGCATGGAGCCAAACCCAATAGTCAGACTCCAGATTTAATGTAAGAAATGTAGTAAAGCCCTCTTCTTTTATGTTTCTTGTCCACTGTCTTTTTGCTACTCTTATTGACTGTCTTTGGGTTAATGGAACTTGAGCCAAATTCTAAAGTTTGATGGGCCAACAAAGATATTCTATCCCTTATTGTGATCAACATGTATCAACCACAGGTCAGCACTAGCTTGAGGAAGTCTGTATAATGCTCTGTTGCACTAAGCAAACACGTCTTTAATCTCTCTGTACCATCTGGAAAATAATAATATTTCTTTCATTTTTCCCTTTTGATTTTATTTTCTGTTGAGATTACAAGTATTAAAAGGCAAGCCCTTTCTCTTATTACAAAAGGATACATCAACACAAGCATGACAAACAGGCCAGGACCTGTTCTTTGGCCCTGAAGGCAAATGGTGTGATTCATCTCATGGCCATATGGGCTAAACTTTCTTCCATGTGAAAAAATGCATGGCCTCACCCATACTGCCTACTGGGAACACTCTCTGACCTGTGCTATTACTTGAACCATGTCTGAACATTGCTTGGGAAAGAGAAAAATGTCATGGAGAAAAATTGGTTTTCCTCACCACCCAGGGAGGGTGCTAACACTTGATCACTATGGAAGATTGTAGGTCCAGCACTGGTCACCTCTAGTTTAATAGCACAGACCCAGTTTAAGCTTGCAATGCCTGAGATAAAGGGCCATAAGGTTGATTTGGGCCTGTAGGAACTACTATAAAACAGAAAACACCCATATTTTTCCAATTTGCTTTTTTATTTGGCTTCTGTTAATTCAAATGTCCAGTCATGAGCACCTCTCTGGAGGAAAATGCCAGCTTGAAGGCAGCATGCAGTTTCTGCACAATCCCCCCTTCAGCAGATGCTCTTGTGAACTCCCAGCCATTCTCTGCTGGCTTTCCAGCTCTGGAAAATCAGAACAATATGTTACACCAGTATGTGAGAGGAAAATGCCGTTGAAGAACATGACTCTCTTGACAGAGCAGTGGAGGTGTGTATTGCTTGGCTTGGCTATGGTGCACTCTCTTGACATCTTTGAAACACTTGACTGTGAAGGCAGCAGCGCCTGGATAATCCTTCCCAAGTGTAGTGAGAAGGAACTGCTGGTACCATGGAACAAAGCGATTTCCAAAGCTTGATGCTAATTTCCTGGGTTTTAAAAAGAAATTGCTCATCTGCAGCTAAACATGTTTACGCCTTTCGCTGTCTCCAAGAGCAACATTTTTCCAAGGTGCTGTTAATGAACTGAGCAGCTTCTGAAAGGCTCATGAGAGACAGAGACATTATCAGAGACAAATCACTTTGATTGTGCTTCACAAGATCTTGGTACATTCTTAGCGGAAAAAAATAAAGATTGATCCTCCTCCCACTTAAATCAGTTGGACTTTTTCTCTAAGGTGGGATCAAATCCAGAACATACCAATTAGAAATGTGTTTTGATTAAACGTTGTCATGCAGTATAAGGCTTGTAACCAAAGAAGCAGATTAGTTTACAGCAGGGACATAGATGGAGGTGACTTCCAAAAGGAAAAAGGGCAGGGGAGGTCAAGGTCGTAGGTTTGGAAATGGAACAAGAAGGGGCATCCACACAACCTCCACCTCACGTCTCTTGAGGGGTTGGACCCTTCTGACTTGTAGGACACAGTGCCGTAACCCCACCTACATTCTCAATAGCTTTGCCAATAGATAAAGGCATTTATTTATAATGAGCTGTTTCATGTGCCTTGGCAGAAAAACACATAGTTGTCGAACAGTTGGGAATGTGTTTTGTCAAAGATGTTCTGGCTGAAGCTTTGCCTATAACACTGTTTGTGAGGGTTCTGTTGGGCTACATTTCTCATTTGCAATCTGCTCTGATTTTGCTGTTTCGCTTTCTTTAATTATTATTTTTAATCTGTCCAGAAAAGGATTCTTCCCCAAACCCAGATAAAGTTTTCAAACTTCTTAATTTAGTCATTCAGCAGCAAATTCTTGCTGATTACCCACGGGTAACACAACCTTGATAGCAGGAAATTCCATAAAACCTTTCGACAGAATTCATACTTCTGCACTTTTGGGTGGAATCTGTGTTTTGTCAACTTATCTCCCACTTTCCATGGCCCCTCTTTCTGAAAGCCAAAAATTGTATAAAATTTGAGCATAGAATTTGAATCACTTTAACCTAAACCTAAACATTGTCAAAAGTTTATTTGCAAGGTGTAGATTCGGTCCCAGAGAAAAACAGACTTTCCTTTCTGCTCTACCATTTTGATGGTAAGCCACTTTTGAACAAATCATACCATCATAGAATCATAGAATGGTCTGGGTTGGAAGGGACCCCAAGGATCATAGAGTTCCAACCCCCCTGCCACAGGCAGGGCCACCAACCTCCAGGCCTGGATCTACACAAGGCTGCACAGGGCCCCATCCAACCTGGCCTTGAACACTTCCAGGGACGGGGCATCCACCACCTCTCTGGGCAGCCTGTTCCAGCACCTCACCACTCTCTCTTTAAAAAACTTCCCTCTAATATCTCATTTAAACCTTCCTTTCTTTAGCATTAATCCATTCCCCTTGTCCTGCCATTGTCTAACCTTTTTAAGAGTTGATTCTCCTCCAGTTTCTCTGCTCCCTTCAGGGACTGGGAGGCTGCAATGAGGTCCCCCCACAGCCTTCTCTCTCTAGGTTGAACAAGGCCAGCTCCTTCAGCCTCTCTATGTAGCAAGGAAAGCCACAGAAGTTTTCATCTGTACCTATTCTGACAAGTGAAAAATTGATGGACCCCATAAAATAATGTCTTCCCTTACATGTTTTCTTTCTGTGGTACAACTGAGATTTGGCTAGGACAGAACATCAATCTGCCAGAATTATGCGGAAGGCGTAGGATTCGTGGTATTTCAGACCCAGTCAACACAATTAAGCAAGCTTTGTTCTATTTTAAATTCAGAGAACACGTCCATCACCTTAGAAGTAACTTCCAGAAAGTTTTGCTTTGTTATGTTTTGGTTTGTTTTGTTCTTAGACCATGCTACTTCCAGGCTGATTTCCAGAACATTTAAGTTTAAATCCCAAATAAGAACTCCTGAAGAATCATCTGAGCTAAACCTCCAGGTCTTTAACAAGAGTTACCTGTTGAGAATAAACATATGATCTACTCACACAACGTTCCCTTTAGCTTCAGGCCTTCCTGTAAGATCTGTCACTGCAAAATTCATATTTTCAGCAGTATTTAAACTCTTTGTGTGAAAAATTAGAGCACAAAATCTTCAGCCATGGTGACCAAGCTTGTCTGGCAAATGAAAAATAAAGCAGTCTCAAAATCCCTCCCGTGTTCCAAGAGTGCTGATGTAAAAAAACCCTCAGATGCCTACATTAAAAAATATGAGCCACTACTCTTTCTTTTGCTGTTTGATTGTAAAGGCATTCAAACAATATCAGGTTAAACCTAACTCAGCCTTTTCAGAGCTATAATAACCCCAAAGTAAATTGCATCCTCAGTTTGCTGACAGGAGTATTAAGGGTCAGGACTCTAAATTCCATCACTTTGGTGTAGTGCCAGGGATTTTGAAAAGGAAAAAATAAGCTTCATATACGCCTTAACAGATGCAAATAATTTTAATAAAACTGAAGTCTTGACTGGGACTAGGTGCACTCTAGAGTCTCATCCATGATTTATTTTGGAGTGTAAAATGAAACCTAATGAGAACTTACCACAGATTTATGAGAAGAGAAAGGGGACTATTATTTTTATTTCACTTCCAAATTGCTGTGGAGCCAGTAAGGAGTAAGAATGATTTGTGCCAAATACTACGATGCAGCGTTTATACTGCGGTTATTGAGTATTGGCTATTAGAGACTATCAGCAGAAAAACATGGAAAAGGAATAATTACAAGACATCATCTGGACTTGCTGTACTCTGAGATTCCAGAAGATATTTTTTCTATCATGAATTTAACCATTACTTATCTAATAAGCAAAATGAAAAAGCAGGGTTCCACATTTTTGTTATCATGAATCTCAAGTGAGATGCTTGTATATATGGGTAGCTATATATTAAGGAATAAAAACACTTCTGAAGATCAAATAGCTTTTTTTTTCTGGAGAGGTTTGAGTTTGGAATTAAGAATCAAACTCAAGAAGTCCAATTTTGGTGGTAGGATTTTTTTCTTGCTAGTGATTTAACACTGACATGGACCCTTTGATATTTCTCATGCAGCAGAAACATGTTCTCCCTTATAGTCTGCAACTCAAAATGTTTACCCTTTTCCTTGTGGGATTTCCTCAGATATGAATGTAATTAAAAAAAAAAAAACTGTTCAGACAGCAGGGGCACAATTTTCTGTAGGTGACAGAAGTAAATGAACTCTGTGAAACATTTGCTCAGCACCTAAACTGTTTGTAGAGGAAAACCTGGGACATCAGGACTCAAAGCATGAAGGCAAATCACTTGGACTCTATTATCTGGCAACAAGCTCTTACAGACCCAATTATTAGAAGAGAATGTTTTGGGGAAAAAACTATCTCTCTGGATATTATTTGAAGCATAAGGCAACTATACAAAAACTTAGACATCTCAGATGTTTAAATGGGTTCAGTCTGCATGATTGTTTCTAAGCACAAAGATAGAAAGCGAGGGAGTCCTGTCATTATACCAGCAGTCCCTGTGGCTCTCATTATCTTGACAGCTCTGAAATCGTGAAAAACATTTAAAAATATCATTACTTTTCCAGAAATGTCTTTAAAAAGGGAGGAAGCTGAGATGTCTTGGGGATTCTAGTATTAAAGTGAACCATGTGTGACAGATTTCGACTCTCAGTTCTTATTCTCTCAGAGCAAACCTAGGGAGCAGTTGATTAAATACGGCAGATACAGACTAATGATCTTTTTTGCTCCTTGGCATGAGAAGGCTGCAGGATTATCCTCTCCACACAGCTTCCCTAAAAGGAGAGGAGCAGAGCGTGCAGTGTGCTCTATAAATCGCTTTCCTGGGAACGTCAGGAGACCGTTTAGGCAGTGATGATTCTCTTGTGGCTCCTTGGGACAGGGAAAGGTCCCGTTTGCTCTGGCCCAGACTAATTTTTCAGCACATCTGCCTTGGTAGAGGCATTGCTGTTTTCACATCCCTATTTTCTGTTGAATCAGAGATTTGGTTGTTTGGATTCCAAGTTTTCCTGATGTTTCATTTCTGGTTGTTTTTCCTACAAACCTTGGTGAGCAGCCCTTCATTTGTCAGGTCCTGACTGACTCTTTTCACCTGGCTGGTGACTCCACATCTTTCCTTCTTTGGTAAAAACTGGACGGAATGTAGTGTTTTGTTGCCTGTTGCAAGGTTTCCCTCTGATTAACTGACATGAGGAATAAAGAATAAGCTACCTTGGTGTAGCTTATTCTTTAATTCAATAACCATAGGGTTTTTTTAGGGGGGGTGAGGGGGTACATCAAACGAACATGTTTTTTCTATTCAAATCAAGAAGGCCATTGAAATCTGATTAAATCAGAGGGCTGGAATACCTTGCCTGTGAAGACAGGCTGAGAGAGTTGGGATTGTTCAGCCTGGAGAAGACAAGGCTCAGAGGAGACCTTAGAGCGTCTTCCAGTACCTGAAGGAGCTACAGGAAACCTGGAGAGGAACTGTTTACAGGAGCTGAGAGTGAGAAAACACCTTAAGCTGTAAGAGGGTACTTTTTGATTAGGTATTAGGAAGAAATTCTTTCCTGTGAGGGTAGTGAGACACTAGTACAGGTTTCCCAGTGAAGTTGTGGCTGCCCCTGGATCCCTGGCAGTGTTCAAGGCCAGGTTGGGTAGGGCTTTGGGCACCCTGGGCTAGTGAGGGGTGTCCCTGCCCATGTCAGGGGGTGGGACTAGATGGGCTTTGAGGTGCTCCCAATCCAAACCAGTCTGTAGTTCTATAACTCTATGGTTTAAAGGCAAATTCTGATAGAAATGTTCCATTTCTAATTTTGCAGTATCCACTCAAACACACATGGGATTTTTTTTTTTTTTAATTTTGCCATGGGACCCCTCATATTAGAGTAGGAAGGTGTCACTTTTATTTTTAAGCTTCATGCAGGTAAGAAATCAGAAAGAAAAAATACAAGTCAGACAACAAAGATTTTCCAAAATATCCTTAAGTGTATCAGGACAGAAATAAAATTATACAACAATTAGACAGTGATACTCTCTCTGAACTTTTCTTCCCCTTACAGCAATCGTGTATCACTGCTGTCATTATACTTTTTTCTTTCATTTTCAAATTACAGAAGTGCAACCAGGAAATTTCAGTTATTCACTTTCAATTTTGCTTTTTGATTTTTACATCTAGTGATATTTTCAACATGGACTTGGCTCTGTGCCTACATACTCTCTGTTTCAGAGTGAAAACAACTAGAACCCCACAGTTCATCCACCTGATTATTTTAAATGTCCTTCTGAATCAGTAGTGTGGAACTGCTTAAAAATTTCTGACATACATTCTTTTTCTCACCATCAGCTTAGAGCTCCAGTGCTCTTAGGAGATGGAGTTTGCTTGGAGCTGTTCTGCTTTGTAACTTGCTGTGCTCAGGGATCATTAAGAGTTCATCCTTCCTGAACTTCTCAGGTACAGAGGGCTTGATGAACAAAGTGATTAACTTTGTGTCCTGCGACTCTCTCCTAGCACAACTTCTTGCTGGTATCTACTTACATCTTTATACTAGGACTCTTTTGAGTTTCAGATGGATTTTCTCCTGCTTGCTTCCCCAAGCTTTACAAACCAGGCCTTCACATCAAATACTGACAAATTAATAATAAATTGTATTGCCATTTGCAGCATTCAGAAAGATGCTCACAGTCCTAAGTATGGATGCCACATGCTGTTATTTTTGGATAAAGCAGCTGTTTTATACTTCAGCTCTGGAGGATGTTGGGGCATTCACAGTTCTCACTCCTAATTTATACAAAGGGCAACTGGAGCTTAGTTGCTATAGTAGTAATCATGTTGGCACGTGCTGGCACTGGCACTGAAGGCAGAATAATGTCACCAGAGGCTGTTTCCTACACACTACGCTGAAACTGCTCAAAAATCTCAGCTGGAGAATAGCCTGCTGAGGCCTGAGACCGTAAAGGGCTTCTTGTGCGTAAATGGCGCCGATCCTAATGCTGGAACAAGTAGTTAAACCCTCTGCAAGCTCAGAAAGAGCGTGGAGAAAAAGCCCAGAAAAAGCCCAGAAAATTACACTGGATTTTGTCATTTTATTTGTTGGGTTTTTTTCCCACCAGTTGTGGTCTGCACACAGATGCCACTGATTATGATCCATGTATAGATGGGGGGGGGGGGATTAAAAAAATCTCTGCACTGTTACAGCTGCAAGCAGAGGGACCATTGAAGCATCATCTGCAGTCGGGATTCATCTTGTATGTCATGCTCCACTTCCAGAAGTGCATTTGTGTTTCCCTAAAGTGGCCGTAAAAGGTCAATCAGGAGGAGGCATCTGTCCATCTGACTCTGAAAGATGTGGAGGGTGATGTGTTCAGACATAATGTTTCAAGAATAAAATTAAAACTGACAGCTTCCACCTCAAGAGGAAAACAGCATTTAACAAAATTACGTTATTCAGGTGTCAGTCTGCTAGGGGTGCCCCAAACCAGACCATCACTTCACACACACACTCGCAACCCAAGATAAACATATGCCTGTCACAGGATCACAGAATCATTAAGGTTGGAAAAGGTCTCCAAGATCATCTAGTCCAACTGTCCCCCTATCACCTATATTACTCTCTAAACCATGTCCCTAAGTACCTTGTACAACCTTTCCTTGAACACCCTGAGGGATGGTGACTCCACCACATCCCTGGGTAACCCATTCCAATGCCCAACCACTCTGAGAAGAAATTTCTCCCAATTTCTAACCTGAACCTCCCCTGGCACAACTTGCAGCCATTCCCTCTTGTCCTACCGCTAGTTATCTGTGAGAAGAGGCTGAAACCCTGTTCACCACAACCTCCATGCAGGGAGCTGGAGAGACCATTAAGGTCTCCCCTGAGCCGCTTTTTCTCCAGGCTGAACAGTCCTAATTCTCTCAGCCGCTCTTTGTAAAACTTGTGCTCCAGCCCCTTCATCAGTTTTGTTGCCCTTCTCTGGACACACTCCAAGGCCTTGACGTCTTTCTTGTAGTGAGGGGCCCATGAGGGGATGAAAAAGCAAAGGTCTTCCCCTCATTCTGCTCCATTTTTGGTATACAATGGAAACCAGAGTAGTGCTGCAGTGAATTAAATGCAAGGTCTCTTTAACCTGAAGGGACACTTGTTTTTAAACATTGCAGTGTTTACAAGAAACACGATAGCCATGGTTTTGGCATAGAAGCTGAAAAAATCTTCTGGCTAACTATCACTTTCCCTATCGGCATGGTTTCTTTCTCCAGTTACTCTCTATTTTAAAAATTCTATATGATTTGCAGACTTATATAGCAAAACAACTGGCCCTGAGTATAAAAGTATTCCTGGGAAGCCACCGTATAGATCTATATTTTTATTTTGTTCATTGAAAAAAAAGCCCTTTATTTTCCAAATCCTTAGCAATAAACTGGGAAACATAACCCACAGATGAAAATAAAGGCCATGCACTGAAAAATAGTGGATAATATATCTCTGAACATGGAGAGAGGAAGAAGAGAGTGGATGTGTGTTTACTGTAAGACAATGAGCAGTGGCTTCACTTTGGCTTTTGATCACAGGCTAAATTTATCCATGATATAAATTCTCTTTGCTTGGGTCTGTCTAGGTGTTGAATGCTTTCTGGTAAGGAGAATCTCTTTTTATTATATGCCATTAAAAAGCACAGCAAAGCAGAGCCTGGTATTAGTCAGAGTTTCACTGGGGTGCCGTGGAGTTAAGAATCAATAACAAAACTCTAGTCCAGGCACCTGACATTTAATTTTGGATTTATCATTAATATTGGATGGGAGGCACAACATACTGGCATGGCATTTTATAACTGTTCACTTTTGTTATGAAAAGATGCTAGGAAATATTGAAGCAGAAACCCATCGATCCATTGTCTGATCTGTAGAGACATGGAGGGAAAAATATCATCTGAGCTGTTTAGTAAGCAAGAAGTCAGAGAGATGACCTCATGGAGGGGAAAATATGAAACCTCCTCAGACCACGATTGGTGGTGACATGACTTCCACATATGCCTAGAGTGGGAAGAAGGACCAGAGGACATGTCCCCACGTTATTCCTGTTTTCTCACACTTGCTCGTCCCAAAGTCATGCTGATTGGTCCTTCCCAAGCATCCTATAACGTCTCATACATTCTCACAATTCCCATAAAAACATCCCTCAGTAAGTTTGACACAATCCTCAAGTGCTCCTCCCTGGCATTCCACAAGGGGTCCTGCTCCTGTGAAAGCAGCTTTCAGGGCCAGCTGGGAGGTGTTTCTCTGACCAGACCAAGACATCTCCAGGTCTAAGCCCTGACCATGGGCTGATCAAGCTCCTTGGATAGCCCCAAGGGAGTCAAGGTACTCCATTGACATGTATTATATTAGTGGGATTTCTCCATATATGTTTGTTTCTTAACTTCTCGATGAGCCTTTATGCTTATGGTGATTAGCCCTTAGTTACCCCTAATGCTAACGGATTAGGGAAACATCCTGGCTGCTGCTTAGTCTCTTCCTCTTCTGGTTAGCCTTTTGGAGGCACCTAGCAGGATGATCCAAAAACACCATACCCTGCTGCTTCCTACTGCCCAGGCTGCACGAAGCTTCCAAGGTCTAGGGAACCCTGTCTGGCCAACAGACACCTCATTATGCTCTCTTCCTTACAGCCAGCCTGTATCAATCACCAGCTTCTAATCACCCACATCTGTGAAGGTTTTGAGATCCTATAAAACTCTTCCTGATATACAACTTGTGCCTTGTTTAGTATTGTGTGCTTTTCCCTTTGGCTCTTTCCCTCCAATTAAGACATTAGGCTTTCCTCTGGGTTTCCTTCTCATTTGCTCCTCGTCAAACATGAGTGATTGACAGCCTGCAGCTCTGCCCTCTTCACATCCCTTCTCAAAACTCCTTTTTCCTTGGAAGACTTCCCAAATCAGCTGGTGAAATACCTTTTCCATTCTACTGTGAGATATAAGGTCAAGAATTAAGAGATGAGCAAAAATGTACCTTTAAAACCTCAATAAGAGCAAATTCTTCAAGTTCAGTATTTTAGCAGATGCTCTAGTGCAGATTTTTTTCCATTTACTAGAGCAGGGACTATGCTCTGAAGGTGTGGCAAGGGTACAACTCAACTGAAGTCAGAGGATTTACGCAGTCTGAAGACCTGGCCCTATGCTTCACCTTGGCCTTTCCAGCATGCTGATTTAATTTAACCCAAGGCCAGGAATTAACATAAAAAACAACAATTCATGCCTGGTTACATTTGCGCTTGTGACCTACGCCTGTCCGAGCAGGAGTTGGACAGGACAAAGCACAATGCACTTCCTTGCTTTTATTGCTTTCATTCACTTCATGTCATGCCAAAGAAGGTTGATTTAGGAAGTTCTAGTAATTAACTGCTGATGTTTTTGACTGTTGTTCCCAAGAGACTTAGAATGACTTGTAATGGTTGTTCTGTAGGAAACTCTTGCTGGAACGACATAGATAACATATATTCTCTGTATAGATTTACTTTTACTTGGCTATTTTTTTTAAGCAAGGAACATGATTTTTCCTTTAAGCAAATTCACCTGTTCCCTGCATTCTGGAAACCTCATCAATCACCCTTCTCCCCTCAGACCATGTTGACATTTTGCTGTCAGAGTCCACAAAAGCAAGAGGCTTCCTGATTCATGTACACACCAGACATAGGAAATGTAAAAGCAAGGAGAGAGTGAAAATTAAGGTTGCTGTTATACTGTAAGTTATGGTGTGCCTTTTGTTGATCCTAGCAGCTGAGAAAACTCAAGAGGTAGAAGCACAGGAGCAGTGTGTATTTGGAGAGCACAAGTTGTTAGAAGAACTTAAATCCATACCGGTTCGATTAAAGACACAAACTGCTCCTAACACAGTCTCATGGCTGTTTAGTCTCTCACTCTTCAGAATGCATCCCTGCATTTTTAACTCTGCTTCATTAAAAATTAGTGGATACTTCAGCATTATCCCATAAAACCTAAAAATTCCAGCCAAAGACAAAAGAAATTATAATTATCATTCTAATTCCACTTTCTGTGCCCTTTGCTGCAGATGTGTATTTCTCCAAGCATGTGGTATGCAGCCATTAGACACCTATTTTCTGTCTTAGACGACTGAGCAGGCTATTGATTGTTATGTTTCATACTGTAAAAAAAGCATCCTGATTTTCAGATTTCCACCTACTATCTTCAATTGTTGCTGGCATTGAAAACCCTCGAAAAATACTTCAGGGTACGTTTATTATCAGCATGATTCTGATGTGTGCATGGCATTTGTAAGCTTTGCAAACTTTCGTTTCCTACAGAACTGACTTGCCCAAGAGCGTCACAGGAAGGATATTGTGCATGATGGGAACTCAGCCCTGAGAAGGATGTCAGTCATCATAAAACTGTTCCGTATTGAAATGCTCGTAAAAGACCGGCTTTCTTCACACGCCATTGCAAAGCATTACTCATCCCTCACACTATCGAGGACTGACATTTACCAGCCATGATTTGCTAGTGTGATATATTCCCCTTTTACTCATACTGACCAAAGGCAAACAGCATATGACAGCAGCCTTGAAACCACACCGACGATGGATCGCGGCCACTGTAAACCGGGAACAGAGAGATGTGTCATAGCAGTAAGACATAAAGACACAAACTGTGAACCTTTTTCTCAGCCAAGATGCAATAGTGCGTGATGCCGTTATCTTCTGTGTGAGGTAAATGAAACTATGGAGCACAGTGAAACTGGGATTTAGCTGATCTGCACTTGGCCCGGCTTTAGCTCTTAATGTGTTTTTCTCCTGAATGTAATGGTCAATAAAGTAAATGAAGTGTAGCCCTAAAACTGCATCAGAAAGAACAAAAATCAAAGGAACACAACAATCAGTAACTCAAGATACTCTGCACCTCTGAAGCAAAATGATTTGTAGACTCTTCCGTGTTCCATGATTAAGTGGAATTTTTTTTAAATCAGATTTATAAATTTAATTTACAGTTGCACCCTCCACCCCACTTATGACAATGGGTTTTTTTAACATGTAGGATTTAATCCTTGCCAGAATCTCACTAATGTGACCCGTGTCATATACACAGCTGAGTGAGCGGCTCAGAGTAACTCTGCGATCTTCAGTTGGGGCTTTAAATTCCCTTTGCAAAGAATTGTGCAGAAACCCAGATGTCCTCAGGGAAACTGTGCCACACAGATCTGCACAGGTGGAGATCATGGACCACTCCCTTCCTTTTGCCTCAAGTTATATTTTTCCATGCTCCCTGAAGCAATAATCCAGAATTCAAGGTCTGGAGACCTTGGCTGATATCCACAACACTTATCAAACCAAGTATGTCTCAACAGAAGGTATGTTTGTGGAATGTAACTTTTAACCTCATATTTTGTGTGTATTCTACAGAGAGGAGCTGAAGAGTTCTGTTCTTTTTTTGGTTACACATTCTTCTCTAGTGTTTTGTCGATTGATAAATATTTGCTGAATTCTAGTGCACAGAGTATTTTTACAAATGCCCAGAATATTTCTTAGATTAACTTGGAAGTCCTTGCCAAATGATAAGATAAAGAAAATAAGCAGAACCACCCACACAAGGTACACGTATCTTGGGTGTTTTATCAGGATTTAGGATTGTGACACAGTCTTAGTGCTGTTACACAAGAAATCTATGCTTACAAAGCCTCACGTCCAGGACACCTTCCAGGTCTCAACTCTGATATGCCTCCTGTGTGCCCATATGAGCAACCAGATTTTACCAGCAGCTCCTTCTCCAAATGCTGGCAAATTCCTGCTGTTCAGTCTTATGATTTCTTTCACAAGGAAATGTTTTTCTATCTCACAGATGAAAGCTGTGAAGTGGAAGATAGAGGTAAGAATGGTGCAGGAGCCAAGAGGAATCCCTAACCCATCATCCCTAACTCATCATCTCTTGCTTTGTCAAGTAAAAGGGTGTATAAACATATCCTTCTTTTCTGTCTTTATCATTCCCACACAGTGGGATTCCTTTGAAGAGTCATCCTGGCTTCATGGTAGTCAGTATAACCAGTGGAGATCCAGCCAGCAGCAGGCAGGGAAGCAAAAAATGCAAATCACTTGGTAGGCACCTAAAACAGGTGAGGTGGCTCATACCCATATCGTGCTTGTTTCTCACCAGCAGCTGTAAAGGTACTCCTGAGTCACTGGTTTAGATGGAGATATCTCCCCTGTAGACACCTCTGACTACATTAGGTGGATAAGACTAAACTTCCCACAGCAGGAAGTCACCTGAGAAGAACAACCATTGCCAAGACTAGTTGGGGGTTTTGGTTTTGGCATGAGACCTTTATTTTGAGATTGTGGATGCTCTCCATTTCCCCATGCTATTATGGGCATTGGTACACCCAGACCATGTTATAAACAACTCCCTGTAAGCAATGCATGGACCAGCTGCAAAAATGAAATCAATTTTGCTTCGGAACTCATTAGCCTTGTTGCATCTCAGTTAGGTTCCATAAACGAACAAAGGTTTATGAGTTCAACTTCAGAGCTGTGTTAATGCCACACTGCTGCTTCTGGATTTATTATAGCTGAGTGTCTGAATCTAGTCTCTGCACAGGACCATCTCATCTCCAACTGTCTACAGCTAACTCATCATGCTCTATTTTTTTATAAACTATCTCAGGTTTTTCAAATGGACCTTGAAAACCAAGGCACCCAAAGTTGCTATGAGAAGTTTTAATCTGTGCAGGCCAAGGATGCTCTATGTCATCATGCTGTGAATAGCAGGTAATGTGTACAGTGCCAGGGAAACCATGCACTAGCTGAAGCTCATCTTGATGCTGAGTCAGAGTTCAAAAACTAGCGCTCTAGTTCGAGGGTCTAGCAAAAGTTTCCATGTGAGCATTTGGATGAATAGTTAAGAGTTGTGCCTTTAAACACAATTTCCATGAAGTTCTCAACTGTTGCAGCTTAGCTTAATTCCTTCAAGCAAAAGAAAAAAAATTTAAAAGCCAAAAAAAAATAACAAACCAGCCCTAAGCAGATGAAACTTGAAATCTTGGACTACTGATAAATACTCACCTTAAAAAGAAGTCACTTTGCAGAGACAGAGTTGAGAGGGGGGGTTTTGCTTTGTTTCTATATCGATACAGAAAACCACTACTGTTAATGAGGCACATCACAAAAATAGGTTGCTTTCCCCTGTAAAAATAATCCCTCCCCACCCTGGTTGAAATGACAAATAGAATATCTGTTTGAAAATGCCCTTTTTCCTTATCTAGTTTTATAAACAAAGCTGCTAAGGAGAAACTGCTTCCTTATTTCAGAGCTGTTGTTGGAGTCATTATCTTCTAGCCAATGAAAACAAATACACAAGGAGTGCTAATATATACAAAGTGTTCTTAATGGGATGAGTTTTCCTTAGTTTATGCAGCAGACCTGGCTCTGGATCATACAGACATGCAGGAGCAAGAAGTCTCTTTCCATAATGAAACCGCTCATGATCTTAGTGATGAAGAGAAAAAAAATTGCCCATCAGTCATAGAGGCTTTGGTCCATGACTCTTAAGTTTTGTGGTTCTACAAACATGACATGAAGAGACAGATTATTACAGGACAAACTTTAGTGTGGGTTAACTTTTTATCACCGACTTCCCAGTAAATATCTGGACACCAGCTGTGGTTAATGTGAAATAATTCAGGGCAGTTCAGTAAACTCTGGGATAGAAAAAATGAAACAGAGTTTCTAAAATAATGTAAATCTGTATTTTGTATTAGATTACCTACTTGTAATCATACCCCAAATCACATCAACACTCTGAAGAACTCTTATTCTTTCAAAACCAGTACCAGCATTTTCAGTGAGGTCACTTACCGCTTCTGAAAAACTTGGCTTACGGCTGTGTCATCTGTCCAAGCTCTTCAGCTTTACTCTGATTTCTAAAGTGACCATTTCCTATCATTTCAAATTAGCCCGTTAGCTGTGTTAGGAATAAACTAAAAAGAAATCTCTCTCAGAAAAGAGAAGATTTGAAAACAACAGACTCAGATTGTCATTTCTGCTCTACCTGGGAACAAAACAGAGACAGCAGAGATTCATCCATGATAGCCACAGAGTCAGATATAAACTAGTTTCAGACTACTTGGTTTAAGCATCTGTAGCTTCCTAGGCTTAGCACTGCCAAAGTCAGCACGGGTTACTTCATCCCACAGCAACTGCACTATGTTTCCTCTCTCAGAAGAGGAGACCTAAGTTGTCATTATTATTCCACCTACCCGATGAGGCCCATGCAACATTTATAATCCCAACTCACAGATTAATTTCCATGGGCAAATGAATTATTTAACAAAATGAGGAGGAATACCGTTGCTTTAAATGTTTTATTTGTATGGGACATTCTGTACAAGACAAAGTTAAATATACATTTTGTACAAAGGTGACACACATGACACCTTACCAAAATAATACCTCTGTTTACATATTCATCTACATACACAATATGCTGTGTCTGTTGTTAGCTAAGGGGTCAATTTTCACCAGAGGATCTATTTTTTTTTCTGCCACAGAAGAAGAGGGAATGAAATTAAGACATCATGCAGAACAAGAGCCAATGTCACCGGTGCCTTCTAATGCTCACTTACCAAACAGGCGTCGTTTTGTTCATTTCAGGAAGTCACATTCATTGGGCAATGAAAATGAGAAACAATGAAGAGGAAAACATATATTTTTTTTTTAAAAAAGAGATACATTCTGCTGGAACAGGATATGATTCTACACAGATCTCTGCACAGGTTTTTGCATTGCTGGGTAACATTTTGCATTGCCTTGTCTGGTTGACTCAAGAAGCCCCATAGTGTCTTAAGGGAAATTAACTCCTGGTGCTTTACATCAGATAAAAATATTGCAAGTCTTCTTGAGGCAGATTGATTCAGGTGATGCTCTCACATCTTTGTTAACATCTAAATTAACGTTCTGGGTGCACATTTCTTCCTTATGGAAGGATGCCTGAGGAAATCTCAGTGGCCGTCACTCACTCCTAGTAAGGACACTAAACCCTGGTGAGGGGAGATACTGCTTTTAGGCTCCAGGGGTAAGAATGGTGGAAGAAGCTCAGCAATGTTGAGGTTCTCAGTGCTCCAGCTTGGTAGAGTTATCCTAAGCAACTGATGGTTTGGGGAAGTGGCCAAAGAGCTTTATTTCTGCCTTTGTGAGAGAGGGCACAGGTGAATCTGGAGTTAGTTCATCTTAAATAGATGAGAGGTGGAGAGTGGACTTTGCAGAACAAATATACGTGGAGACAGTGACAGATAACAGGCAGGAAAGATCTGTCTGACTGAGGTTCTGTTGTCACTGAAATTAAATTTCAACAAACATACTCTCCGCAACCTGTGATGAAGGAGCCCCTAAATTCTTCACAGCCTGTTTTAGAAAGGGGGTCAGGGCCTCTCCCTATCTTCACTTGCCCTCCAAGATAAACTGTAAAACATAACCTAGTTCCAAGCCCTATTCACTACTCTATACTCTTTCTTATAACCTGAAAAATCCTTATGCCTTCCTGGGTGAAATCCATTTGAGGCAATCCCTTTATACATCAACCTAAAGCCTGAAGCATAGTTCCCTTCCTAAAGCAAAGATAATATCCCACCCAGCATCTCCCCTTCTCTGAACAGAGGAGAACAGCTTCTTTGAAAACATCTGCATTGTAGACATCCATCTTTTAGTCACAGAAAATCCGTCCCATCACAAGGCAGCTCCCTCCTTCCACAGATGAACACTTATCTTTGCTGCCTTGCTATCAGGGAGGGAAAGGTTATCTCCAAACTGGCATGGGTTAAAGCAGTGCTTTCAAGTAAATTGTGTATGTTTACTGGACTGGAAAATCCAGAAAGGATTTTTTTGTTAAACTTTGTTCCAAAAATCTTCCATCTTTTTTCATCTCTACACTATTTTCTGTCCAAAAGCATTCTGCCAAAAATGTTATTTTACACTATAGATGCCCTGTGAGGTAGGTGGGAAAATAAAGCTATGAAAGCTTCATGAAACAAAATGTGGACTATTGTTCATAGAAATTTCAAAAGAAACAAAGGCTTTGGATCTGGTATCTTTGACAGTTTGGGATCTCCCACTCCCAGAAACACTAAAGCTCACACTGAGGCAAATTCTTCCTGGGGAACTGGAGTGCTTGAAGTTTGAATACTCAATTCTCTCTTAAAGGCAGTATTGAGTCTGCCTGTAGCTGACAGTGCAAACATCTCCTTACATACACAAAGATGAAAGGGTTTGCCAAAGGCCATGTAGCATCCCTATAGTAGAGTCAAGAATGAGCTCAGATATGATGCTCCCTGTGCCTCATAGGGAAACCTTAATCTCATAAAACTTAAACAAGTTTGCCTATCTATCTAAACAAAAAGAAATTGCTTTGCACTGAATTAAATAAAATAACTAAATCTCACTACATACAGATAGTTTTATGTGAATTGGAAGCAAATGGGAAGACAGATGTTTATTCAAAGGCTATCTAATGCTTTCTGTTATGGCTTATATTCAGGTGGGTTTTCAAATCCAGCTCAGATGCTAATTCCCCAAGATTTGTGTTTCTCATAGTTAGTTTGGTATCTCCACTCTACACACAGTAGGACACTGAATTTTTGTTGGAAATTGATTTTGTAAAGAGCAACTAGTTTATCACGACTCAGAGGAGTTTGCATACTGACTAGGAATAAGGTGCAATGATAAATATCAGAAAGTAGAAGTTCTTTATTGAACCCTCATGAAATATTCACTCTCTGGAGAAAGGAATAATTCTAGACACATTATTTATCTGCCTTTTTTCCAAGGCATGTGTTTCCAATAGTAAGTTCTTGAGTCACTTAAAGAATTAATTTCACAAACTGCTGTTTCAGTACTTTGTGATACTTCCCCACAGTACATCACTTTGGTACATTCACTTTATTTAATGATGAACAAAGGTACTTATCACACACAGACACCATTTAAATTTCACACCTAAAAATCTCCTGTTTTCTTACCATTAAGAAGCAGCAAATCACAGATCTCATTTATCACTTTGGTGTAAACAAACCCTAGCTTATAAGTAGCTACAATGGCATAAATGTAAAGATACTGATACAGCCCTCTCTCATCCAGAAAGAAAAATGAGCTATATCAGTGTGAGGCACTGTTACATACCAATTGCACCCAGAGTAAGGAATGTACCAGTGTCATTGTCCTGGTAACATAAACCCACAGTCTTTACTGCAAATTTTTTGACAGAAAAAGTCCTTTTTATAGGTCAGGCTTTATCTGAAAAGCCCATATGATTGGCAATCTGTTTAGTGCAAAACAAGACTTACTAATAGCAGGTAAAGAAGTGAATATATCTTTCTTGGATGACATTTTATACTTGCACTGGAATTTTGCGGGTGAAGAACTAGGCAGTACAGAGAAGGCATGTACAATGGCAGAAATCTGGGCTTAGCATCTTTCATCAGATACTTTGAAACAATTGCAGGATACAGAGTGGATCCAGAAAGAGACCTCAAGGGGACATTGCCGACTTCACTGCTTCATCTGTAACCTTGAGTTGGTGGTGGAAACTTGGTCTACTCTCAGAAGCTGTATGTTTAAGGCAGTGGCAAGGGATTTACGTAAGTGGTGTTTATATTAGAAGCAAAATATCTGAAACACAAGGTGATTGAAGTGAAACTCTTCCAGGCTCCAAACCATGTCATTCTTCCTCATCATAAACTGCACAAGTCTTGTCCTATTTCCTGTATTGGTGGGAATAAGAATGTGCTAATTCAGTCATTTCCTTTTTGTCTTTACAAATAAAGTGCAGGTCAGGTCAGTCACAAGATTGGTTCTGTGCCATTCCAGTCAATAACAGCTCCTTGCCACCTAGAAATGAAAGCAACTGGTTTACATCCATCAGTTAATCAAGTCATTGGAAAGGTAAGCCAACACCCCTCAACCACCCACCAAACCTTAGAGGGATTAGGATGGACTCATTTGGGTAACTAATAACATCTACTCAAAAAGGAAAGGAACAAAAAACACTTGTGCCCCCTAATTTTACGTGCAACAAGTTTGGAGGTCAGTATCCTTACCCATCCTCCAGTCTTTTCCAGGCCACAGAGAGTCCTCAGCAGCAGCTGGTTCAGAACAAGTACCTTTGTGTTGCAAGACTGTAGGGAATCCCCAAGATGGGTACAAGAATTAACCCTATATAACCAGAATGCCCAGTCTCAGCTGTTGCTAGGCAATTTGCTCCCTCCTATACAGGCATGCCTTTTGCTTAGGAGCTCTGTGACTGAGCCCCTGAGACTGGAACAATTCATTTGGCAGTTATCTTTGCTCCTGACCTTGGTTCCTTTGGGATATTTGATGCCTCACTTAATGGCAATGTTTTGCTTTTCATATGCTAAGGTTTGGCCTTCTCCTTCTTTAGAGTAACACTAAAGATGTGTACTGAGAACAATGAGTCCAAATGAGTCCACATACATGTGCACAACCAACTTCCATGTTTTTCATTCCTGGCTTTGTATTGGCTGATATTGCTAACATCCACTGAATGCAAAGATTGTACCAATCCAGCATTTGTCACCAAATGTGTCTTCAAATCATAGCAGAAAAGACAAAGACCTAAAACAAGACTTGGTGAAAGCAGGATGATGCTCTCCAGTGACCTCACTTTGTTGAAGTGAGTCAACTTACTGCACGGAGTCACTCATGGCATGTATTGCATTCTTGTCTGTGGCATTTGTCATGTTTGCAAGTTCATGATCCACATCTTCTGAGAACTAAACTGTTGCAGTCCCAGTGTCTGGTATTTCTGTCTGTTTTGAAACATCTCACAGTTCATGTGCGCAGCAGTAAGACATTGGTGAGGGGGTGGAGGCAACAATGAGTTGCCAAAATGCCACATTCTTTCTGCCAGTGAGGAAAGAATGTGTCAGCAAAGGTATGGCAGCTCAGCCCTTTCACTGAGCAAGCCAATTAAGTGTAAAACAAAACCAAAAGTTGCATTCATGCAGCATTCAGTACACTCAGAGGAAATGACCATATGAGGGCTGTTATGAAATTTTTTCTTCTTTTCTTTATTTTGCTGGGAAAATAAAATTCACAGACAGCCTGTCCTCATCCCTGGAGGTAGTAGGAATACACAACAGTGGTGCCTCACATCTGAAGTCAAAAGCAGAACACATTCTAGTCTGGTGATTGCCAGACTAGGTTGAGTCTGGCATTCACCAGTGGTGAGAGCTGTCCCTGCCAGAGGTTCAGAATATCACCCAAAAACAACCAAATGCAAGTGTGAAGTACAATGGCCACTTTCTGCCCCCTTTGGATATTTCAGGTAATGCCATTAAATCATCCCCAATCTTCCCAAGGTGCCACCTTGTCTCATTGGGGTGATCAAAGCTTTGAGAGAGATCTACAGATGCCAAAAGACAACAAATGAAATCAGCTCAAAGACTACACTGTACACTGACAAAACAGTAACATATGCCAATAAGATGTTGCTATGCAGTGAGCAACTGGCTTTTTTAAAAACAGACTTCCAATAAATATCAAAAAATCTTATGTCAAGGCCAGACTCAAGGCTATCTTTCATAACAAGCCCTATCTCCTGTGCCTATTTTCAAACCATTTTGCTGAGCTGTCTGGAGACTGAAAAGCAATTTTTGGCTGTTTGCTTCTATCAAGATAGATTAGAACCTTTTTTCACATATTGAATCTGCACAAGAAGATATGTCAGGCTGTGAGGAACCTCACCCTCAGGTGCTGAACGAGTCTTTTCTTTACAGACAGAAACAAAGCTGTCCAGACAATCCAGTACGATCATTTCCCCAAACTGTCCTTTAACTGGAACTCAGATTCTAGCTGCTGATTCAATTATAATTTATCAGATTAGCAACATGAAAACTACATTTGACTACATTTCAACCACAACCTCACCCCAGGGTCATGGAGTTAACGGGAACCCAAGAGGAACTGGTTCAGGCCCTGAACAATGCTTAGTCTGGAATAACATTCAGAGAGTATCTCCTGTACTAATCACTCAGTATTGTTTTAGAGCACACTGATAATTCGGGATCATATGCCCATGATCTTCTCTCCTCTTCCCCATTAAATCTCCATTTCAAAGCCAAACAGATGAAGTATCATACAGCCCCACTTCCACAGAGGAAAGCTGATGCTAGAGGGTTAATGCAATATACCACTGAATTCAGATTGTATCATCAGATGGATGTTTTATTCCCCTCAGGCAGAGCTAACAGATGTTATTTCCCTCAGCACAGAGAGACGCTGAGGATTGTGACTGTGATATAAGAGTATTTTTCAGGGAAGAATAGGATAAGAGGTCTGCACGGCATCTCCCAAACAACCAGGGATGCACATTCCAGACATCTCTTGGTCAGAACCTGACTGCTCCTACAGATGTCTAGGGCTGAAAGCCACAATAAAAGCACACGTATTTGTACTGACTTTTACTGGAAACCTGCAGGTTAAAGAGATTCCTGTCGGTAACTAGTCATTCCAGACATCTGAAATATTAATTGATTTAAACAAATCTCACACTTCTGACATTTTATCGAACAGGGACTAAAAACATGAGCCTCCTCCTCCTGCAGAAGCAAAACAACCCTTCTCTGATAATAATAATAATAGCAATAAAATAACCTCTAAATACAGAAACAGTCTATTCAATATGCAGTTTTCCCTTTGGGAGAGGATAAGGGAACAAACAGCAGACAGATGTTGGGCACATAATTCAGTGCATTACAGGACGATGGGTAAGGCTTCTCATGGATTAAAAAAAGAACCGAGTCATGTGAGTGAAAGGAAAAACCCCAATTAACATCTGGAAACAACAGTTAATCTTTTCAGTTCTGCTTGTTCAGACTGTCAAATTCTCCACGCTGCCTGAGAAATTCTCCTGAAATTCTTGATGAGAAAGGTTTGATAAGGACCTTAGAATCATAGAATCATAGAATCATAGAATGGTCTGGGTTGGAAGGGACCCCAAGGATCATAGAGGTCCAAACCCCCTGCCACAGGCAGGGACACCAACCTCCAGGCCTGGATCTACACAAGGCTGCCCAGGGCCCCATCCAACCTGGCCTTGAACACCTCCAGGGACAGGGCATCTTCTCTGGGCAGCCTGTTCCAGCACCTCACCACTCTTCCTGTAAAAAACTTCCCCCTAATATCTAATCTAAACCTTCCCTCCTTTAGCTTTAGTCCATTCCCCCTTGTCCTGCCATTATCTGCTCTTTTAAAAAGTTGAATCCCCTCCTGCTTATAAGCTCCCTTCAGGTACTGGAAGGCTGCAATGAGGTCCCCCAGCAGCCTTCTCTTCTCCAGGCTGAACAAGCCCAGTTCCCTCAGCCTCTCTTTGTAGGGCAGGTGCTCCAGCCCTCTAATCATCCTTGTGGCCCTCTCTGAACCCTCTCCAACAGTTCCACACCCTTCCTGTATTGGGGGCCCCAGAGCTGGACACAAGACTCCAGATGGGGCCTCATGAGGGCAGAGTAGAGAGGGACAATCACCTCCCTGTCCCTGCTGGCCACCCCTCTTCTGATGGAGCCCAGGATACCATTGGCCCTACGAGCTGCAAGAGCACACTGCTGGCTCATGTCAAGCTTCTCATCCACCACAATCCCCAAGTCCTTCTCAGCAGGGCTACTCTCAAGAAGCTCTTCTCCCAGTCTGAATAAGTAGCAGGGCTTTGCTTGCTTTACTGAAAATTAATTTAGGTTATATGTTAGAAAACATTTCCTTTTTATCTCCCAATGTGTTAAATATTTGTTTGTTTGGTTTGATTTCACTTTTCTTTATGTACACTTTCACAGTTGGAAGAAAAAGTTAACAGGGGAAAGAGATAATATGAAAACCCGTCAGCAGCAAGGCCAGACTTAAGTAAATATGCTGAAAGCAAATGGATGATGCTAAAAACAAGGACCCAGACTGATCAGGGTAAAACAGACAGTCCTGAGAAGGGTACAAACAAAATAAATTGACGCTGGAATTTGCTGGCAATTTATTTCACCAGTAGATTAAAGCAGGGAATTTAAGATAAATAAACACTGCCAGTACAAAAAGCCGTGTAACTTTGATAGAATGCCAGGGATGAAAGATGTTCTAAGAGCAACATTACGTGTCACTGGAACAGAGGAATCAATGCAATCTATGTGCAGAGAGCCTGGAGTAATGTCACTGCTGTCGTGTTACAGGATGCCTCTTCTACTTTTCTGTAACTTTATAACAGCAGCCCTGCATGAACACACTGTTTGGCAGTCATTGTCCTCTTCCCTTTTTTAATTTTTTTTTTCTTTTGGTGTTTTTTTACAGGAGAAATTGTGGTGAGAGGAGGAGGGAAATTGCAAGAGAAACCTGAAGCTGCTTGGCTTGCTGATTTAACAAATGTTATGGTCTTTGACAATGAGGCTTTTACATCTTGCTCCAAAGATAGTCAGATAGCAGCTTTCAAAGTCATGCTGAGGGAGTTGATATAAAACTGACATTTCTACCCAGTTAAATTTCTCCATTTTGCTTCTTTCATGTCTCACTAAACCGAAAATATTCACATTAACTTCAGTATGACTTGGCTTTAAAGTCCACATTTAATAGCATTTGGGGCTCAAAATGGCCATGAAAATCCTAACATGACAGGAATTAGTCTTTAAGGACAGAATATGACCTAAGAACTGTCAAGAATGACTTCACAAGATACAACATTTTGTGATCTTGAGAAACTCCGTGCTGCCCATAGACACAGAAAGTCTGAGAAAACTGAAACCACCGACCAGAGGGCTTCATGCATTGAGAATAGTACCCAAGCTTCATGCATTGAGAATAATACTCAGGCTCCCCAGTGCAATTGTGGTTTTTTTGAAAAGACTGATGAAGAAGGAAGACATTTTCTCCTTTTCTCATTATACATCTACAGTAAGACTCTATTGCTTTTGAAAATACAACATTAGATCTCTGGAAATCAAATTGTGCTCTCAAACTGAATTTGGTTCAATCAGTTCTTGGTGATGTAATGCATTTCCTCTAAGCATGAAATGAACATCTTAGCTGGTTTGATGTTAACTATAATAACACCCAATTAAATGTGTAATACATATTATCACAGCCTGGCCTATTCAAATGCTTTCTGATTTTTAAACAGTAATTTTGCAAGATTATTGGCTGCACTGTTTTATACCACATTCTAGCCTTATATATTTATAACAATAACAATATATTTGTGTGAAAAACTGCAGTTTCACTCACCTTGTCCTAATACAGTGCTCGAGTGGAGGAGTAAGATCGTTTTCTTTATCTTCAGCACACATCTGGGTTGTGTCTGCAGGGATATATCAGTCATTATTAGTGGATGGGATAAATTTCTATTCATACAGAATGCAGCAATAGGTTCTAGGAACTCCAGGCATGGAAGTGACAGACTACCACTCACACCATGAATCTCCTAGCACACAACAGGTGTGTACCCACTTTGGACTGAAACATCTTGGAAGATGAGCACTGCTCATCTGAATATCAGCTTACGCCCTTGTTCACATCACCTGACCATCATTTCAGACTGGGCCAGGAACACCCAGAGTAGACTACAGTATGACTACAGCTCTTTAAAATTAGCATGGGCTTTATGGCTGACAAAGTGGACAGTCTGGCACGCACTGCTTTGCCATTTCTTAAACCCTTTTAAGTTGTGGTCTACTGCCTGGTTCATGTGATTGCAAGCTAAAGGCTGACAGGGGATACTGAATGCAAGCATGCTGTTGGAAGTGATACCCAGGTTGTGCCCAGGGTTAGCTGTTCCAGGCCAGAATGTTGCCCAGAATTGTTCTGACTACTTAACAGTAAGGCTGACTGTGGGACAGTATTCAGACTCATGGCCTCACTCCAGTTAGTTTGCTAAAATAGCAATGGTTTCAAACAAAACATGGATTAGAAGGTGAAAGAATATGCTGTAGGGATGTAATGATGTTTTTCTTTTGTCATAATTACTAAGATAGCAATTTTCATTACTCAAATACTAAAAACAGCGGTAGTTGAATAGGAAACCCCAAGTCCAGACCAAACTGGGTTAAGATTCCTTCAGCCTGGAAGACTGTCTCTTGATTGTCAGAAAAGCAGTGCCCAGACAGAAGAAGATTGAGTTGTGTTGGATCTAAGAGAGCTACGATAGGCCCTAAGCATTCCTTTGGGATAGAGAGGCAATTGCACTGTTCCGGGGCAAACAGAGAGGTCGGTGTCTCAGACACTGGATCTGTCAGCAGTGAAAGTAGTCACTGAATTTCCCAGAGAGAAAACATCCTGAGACCAGCTTGGATGTCAGGCTGCTCAGCTGTTTCCTGTTTTGCAGTAAAACATTTTAAATCACAGAAGATTAGGATATTTTTCTTTTTCTTCTCTTCTGACTGTCATCCAGCCAACAGGCAGGTTGTGAGCAACAAACGATGCCAAGACAGGGTGTAGGATATGGGTCTACTTCAGCGAGACTGATAGAGACAGGATGGGAGGCATTTGCTTGTACATTCACAGCTGCCAGTCTCAGATATATCTGGCTATCTCATGTCAGAGAGAGAACCTGGCTCTCCTTTACGTGTTGATCTTGTTGGTATAAACACATGCAGAAAACTTATGACAAGTGTAAGGGTTGGAGTAGTAGAAAATAGAGAATGCTTAAAAGTACATAAGGTACTGACTGGAGCTTAGAGATACACAGGAATCTTCTACATTTCAAAGGTCTTCTTTTATCCTAATATTGAGGAGTTTATAACAGTTCATTAGAGGTCTCCACTAGTATTTGAATCCCTCTTGGAATTCCTGATTCTGTTGTTCTGGATCTCCTTATAGTAAGAGGCAACAACCGCTGTCCTGATGACAGTAGTGGTAGCACATGGCATGGATGCCTTTCCCAGTCATTGTCAAACTGATGAATTTTGACATTTTTAGGCTTGAGTTCTTCCAACCAGGAAGTTTTTCATATAAAGGGATAGCAAAGAAGCATCACTAAAAGTGGATCTTACAGGAGCAGACAAGGAATTTTCAGCTGTTAATTAACTAACAAAATGTTAGTGTTATTTTTTTTATATAACACATTTGGAGCAAGAAATATTGAAGTTTCGCTCTTCCAGATTGAAGACACTAACAACAAGAAGGATATGAATCTGATCTCTTACATCATCACTTATCACAGAATCACAGAATCACAGAATCACAAGGTTGGAAGAGACCTTTGAAGATCATCGAGTCCAACCATTCCCATCCTATGCTAAACCATATCCCTAAGTACCTCATCTACCCTTTTTTTGAACACATCCAGGGAAGGTGACTCAACCACCTCCCTGGGCAGCCTGTTCCAGGCCCTGACAGCTCTTTCAGTAATTTTTTTTCTAATATCCAATATCCTACCCTGGCACAGTTTGAGACCATTTCCCCATGTCCCATATCCTGTCACCTGGCTGAAGAGACCATCGCCCACCTCTCTGCACCCTCTCTTCAGGTAGTTGTAGGTGGTGATAAGGTCTCCCCTCAGGCTTCTCTTCTCCAAGCTAAACATCCCCAGCGCCCTCAGCTGTTCCTCATATGATTTGCCCTCCAGCCCCTTCCCCAGCCTGGTTGCCCTTCTCTGCACCTTATATTCTAAGCTAAGTGTAGTGAGTAACTGAGCTTGTTGATTTTTCCACCATGGAAACACCAATAATTTTTAGCATTCTGATATTTCCACCTCGTACTGCATGCATGGTTTAGATGCATCATCAATGTTACCTTTTGGATATAAGGTAAGTTTAGTCTTTCTCCAGGTCTAACAAGGGATTATTGCACAGCTAGAAGTAAGAAAGGGTTTCCCTGGAATGATAAAATTATTTGTATTTTTCAGCCTTTTGCAGAATTTCACAGATAACAAAAGATTTACTAGGATGCATCCCTGGGAAAGGCCATAGCCATGATATAAATATCTACTTCTCAAAACAAGTTTAGTGTTTAAGAATTATACAGATGTACCACAACAGAGTGAATAGTAAAGCGAAAAAAAAATATACAAAGTCTGAGCACTTTCTCTTCCAGGGACCTCAAAGTGCCTGGTAGCTCTGGATTATGGAAACATTCCTGATTTATTGAAGATGAAAAGACAGATAAGGCCACCTGGATTGGACTGTGTGCTACACAGTACAACACGATATAAAAAAAAAATGTCTCAATCTCCCTAGTCCTGCACTGAACTGTATCATGTGTCACTTAGGAAGAATCATCTGGGACAGACTGGGAGCCAGTTGGTATCTGTAGCCCTGTAAAGGTTATCAGTTTTTTTAGATAATATATAATGTGATCATTACAACAGAACGACAGGGGTTTTAATCAACATGAGAGGATAAATAACAGGCAGAAGGATGACTGAACTCACTACCAAATCTTATGAGATGCAAAAGCCCCCAGCACACCCACCACACAAACAACTTTGTCATGAGGACACAATTAGAGCATACAACACTCATGTATAACTCATCCTGTCCAAGAACCAGAATGTAGGTGCAAACAAGGAGCTCAGACAGCTTACTTTCTAACAGTAGACTACAGCTGCTTAAGACTGAGAAGGAATTTGATTAGAATGTGTAAATACATTGAGAGAAAGAAAACAAAAGATAAGGAGAACATTATTACCAAATAGGAATTTAGTGGTCAAGAATATCTTAATATGGCAGTAAGTAGGAGCTTTCTAAGTATCAGAATACTTCTTTTTCAAATGCCTTCCAGTTGGAGAAATATGTAATTACTGTAAAAGCAACTGCATAATTTAGCATGGTTTCCCAAAAGAATGAATGTAACAAATCAAAGATCTTTTGTATGTTTGTGTTTCCAGGTATGCTTACAAGATGTTAAGAGACTACACTTTGTTAGCAGATTACTGCCATCTTCTGAAGGAGCTGGTTTGGTAGGCAAGGATTTCACGCTTCCTCACCCTCTCTGCTCATTTAACTACAGGCATGTAGGGTTGGGGAACAGAAGACTTGCACTTTCTGCTTGCAGAAATGCTATGAGAAGATGTGAAGGAGAATGGGAGTAGTTAAACATGGTTTATAGTCCTGGGAGCATGAATAGACCAGGTCAAAATCTGTTCCTCAGAGATCAGTCTCACTGAAAGATTTACCAGTCAGTATAAAATAGCACATGCTCACTTTTAAGCCTTTTGAGAGCTTATCCTCAAAATTTCCTCGTGAAATCTAATTTTCAATTAATCACCAATATTAATCATAATTAATATTAGGAAACGGGCACACAAATAATCTCCAATGTCTGAGACCATCATTGCTTATATTATTGGATTCATCTTTCTGATGTGATGCTGTTGCCACCAGCAGAGATGAAAGCAGAGTTAATGGAGTCCTACATACCAACTGTTAACCGTATTTCTTCCTCCTGGTTGGCCAAGCCATCATAATAATATAGATCAAATCTCCGCTCTGTTTTCCAGTCACCCAGCAAATCCTTTTCCAAACAAAAAAGCACACTGAAGTGGCTTTCACTGCATACCAACCAAATTGGGTATTTAGGGGTCTTCAAGTAACAACCAACCTAAAAGAAAGATAGAAAATGTTAGAACATCACGGAGGGCACGGGGAGAGACAATTAATTGGGGAATACATGACGTATAAAATTATTATTTATTAAATAGATCATTCTTTATTAAATAGATTATTTATTGTAGTCTACAAACATCAATGAAACCTCATTATATGCTGCTGATCTATAATCATTATATACCGCAGACCATCATAGCTCTGGTAAATCATGGAGCACATAAAGCCTTGAGTTATAGGCAGGTAATCAAATTCAACTGTAGTATCCTTACAGCAAAAAGATCACATCCCAGACAATCAGAAGCAAAAGAAACCCCCTCCTCTACAATAGCTATAAAACCACAGTAAGTTTAGATCAGGAATACTACACAAGATCAACAGAAGACCATGTTCTTATGCACTGGTACCTGCAAGCCAGGCAAGAGACTTGGGACAACCTTGTGTAGGCAACTAAACTGAGCCCAAAATATTTTCCTGGATTAAGAATATAGCATCATGTAGCTTCACAGTCCAGATATGTAAGTTATTTTCAGCTATTAGAGGAAAACAACAATGGAAGTACTTGTCTGATTCATTATTCTTGATTAAATACTCTCAGATTAAACAGTTGGACTTGATAATCTTCAAGGCCTTTTCCAACCTAAATGAGTCTATGATTCCACGAAAAAAATGAAGTATTTCTTTATCAGATGCCTTGTCTAGGCCTTTGCCTTCCTTCTGGAGGTTTGGAAGCATACTTATTTATAAATATCCTAAATATTCTGTATGAAATTGCATGTAAATTATTTCCCTATTCATTACTGATTTTCAGTTTTATTCTTACATCTACCAGCTATTTAAAATGTGTGCTACTACAGCAGCTTTTCAGATTTGTGAGTAATTGCTTTTATCTATAAATGTATCCATTTATCAGTTTAATCGGATTTCTCTGCTGCTTCAACCCGTAGTTTTTAAGGTTCAAATCTAGCAAAAGATTCAGGCTGGTCTGATGTACATTTAGGTTCAGATCTGTTATTTCTTATGGAATTTATATTTTAAAGCAGATAGACATGCTTTAATACTTGGGACAGTACATCTAACTTTTGAAACTTAATATATGCTGATTTAAAATGACTCATGGAAGTTTCCTGCACACCCTGAGGTCAGTGAATACCCTGGTAGTATTTTCTTCACGTCACGCTAACATGTGATGAGACAGATACCATCTTCCTATTGCATGCTGCTGCTTTAGAGCTACAGTGTCAGTTAATGATTTTAGCCTCTTTACTAGTAAATAATAGAGTAAAAATAGTGATTAGATTGTTTAATGTAGCAAAGAAACCTTATTTCTCCCAGCTGGGACTTTACTATTCAGCTACAATAGATATTTTTCATTATCAATGTTCCTGTCATTGAAAGTTGCATTCCAAGTTCAAATAGAACTGGGGATTTTTTGAATTGTTGGGGTTTGCATCTTTGGTAAATGTCTCAGGGAAGCTAAAAACTAAAATAAAACTTTTTAACTTTCGGTGCAATGTTTCGGACTACAGCTTTGCTTATTATTTTCATAGTAGAGAGATTCACAGTTGTGCAGGATGCTGTGTATCACCATCTTTATCTCCAGTTTTATGATAAACAGATGTTGCACTGCTGGTATGCTACCTACCTGAAAAATCAGGGATGGCATCCAAGTGTGTAAATATATGTGCAGAGAAATAAAAGATCATTTTCTGTTTCTGTAATATAGACACATGGACTGAAGAGACCTTGCTACTTCAGAGTTTCAGGCAGCTTTGAAGAGGTTTGCATAGTAAAATGATAAGTGATTCAATCTACAGGAATTATCTCTGCCTATTGCTACCTTTACCTTTTACCACTATGGGATTTAAATCATACTTCAGCATATGCAGTGGGTGCTCATGGAAACTGGAAGACTTTCAAGAGAAAAGTTCTCATCCATGATTTCTAGATAGAGTTTGAAGAGACAGCTCCTACAGCACAGCCCTCAGGTCTTCACCTTGGTCATGTGGGTGCAAATGTCATCAATGTACTGCTAAGAGTCAGAAGCCAACATATCTGCTGTTGTAATTAAAAGCCTAAACAGCATCCATAGTGATAAGGAGGGGGTGTGGGCTTTATTACTGAGATTTAGAATTTATATCTGAAGCATTATATGAGCACAAAAATCAATTATCTTCCTCAATGGGGATTTCTTCAGATGTTAAATAACAAGTCGCTAGTTAATTAAGTAACTGTTCCCTGACTCATTACTTTGCTAATATCTAATTAAATCAGCCTTTTATACAACAGTTTTCTTTTTTATGTAAATTTTTGGCTTAGAACCACAGAAATTTTTTTTTACAAGGTTACAAAATTACTCATAATGGGAGTTACCAAGAGGGGAAATACACAGATGCAACAAAAGATGGCAAATTAGAGGGACACGGATGAAAGGTTTGGTCTCACTAACATGCATATTTCAGTATGCAGATAAGCCAAAAAGGAACAGCCAGTCTTCTAAAACTGTGTTCTTCCTACATACGTCTGGTGAAGTAACTTTCAAGCTTCATCAAACAACATTTGACAAAACAAGATTAGGGAGATACAGAGCTGTTTAAAAGCACACATCCCACTCCAGTGCTTACGCACACCAACAGTCCTATTGAAGTCAGGACAAATTGTTCAGATGAATAAGGTCTGTAGGAACATTTTCCAAATAAGCATAGTTTTCAGTTACAATGCTTGCAGAAGGAGAAGGCATGAACTTAATAAGGAGAATATAAAAACACTGCAGGTCAAATCCTCATCTCCTGTGAAAAGGGAGAAGGCGTAATTTCAGTGATATCAGTTGCAATAGTTGAGGATCAGATGCTGCCTTTCACATCAAATTGCCTTCCATGTGTTGGCTGGTCCCTGCAGGTCTGCTTCTCCCCAGAACTACCGGCCACTCTATGCCACTATCATCACCTTCCAAAGGCTCCTAGCTCTCCAGATACCTCACTAGCAGAACTGTTGGAGAGGGTTCAGAGGCCACAAAGATGATTATAAGGCTGGAGCATGTCCCATACAAACAGAGGCTGAGGGAGCTGGGCTTGTTCAGCCTGGAGAAGAGAAGGCTGCGGGGGGACTTCATTGCAGCCTTCCAGTCCCTGAAGGGAGCAGAGAAACCGGAGGGGAATCAGCTTTTTAAAAAGGGGGAAGTTCTTTACAGAGAGAGTGGTGAGGTGCTGGAACAGGCTGCCCAGAGAGGTGGTATATGCCCCATCCCTGTGGATGTTCAAGACCAGGTTGGATGGGGAACTCTGTGATCCTTGGTGTCCCTTCCAACCCAGACCATTCTATGATTCTGTGATTAAATCGACCCAGGATTTGTTTCTCAGCTTTAACTTCCAGTGGCATGGAATGGTTTTTATCCATAAGGCTAAAATTCCTTCCAGTCCTCAAACATGTTACTTTGTCTAGATTTCCTGTAATTAGCATCTCTCTCTTGTAGCATTCCCCAAATCATGCCCAGGCTTTTTTCCATTAAATATCACGTGGAACCATACTCCTGACAAAGTAAGGACAGTCATCACTGCAAGGACTCCTTTGCCCATTTCTTCAAGGATCAATTGAGTGAACTAAAATTATGTCTTCATTTTCCTCATTCACTAAGTGAGTGGTGAGTGCTTCTTCAATTACCTGGCCAGGTTCATTGGTCATAGTATTCCTAGAATATACCAGGACCAGGAAACAGGACAGAGAAGAAACATGAACACTCAATGCTCTGAATCCTCAGGAAACCCTTTAAACTCAGAGTGTGTGTCATCCAACAAGAGCTTGCCAGAGAACAGGGCCTTACTTTCCAGCTGTTGTGGGCTGCCCTATGAGTATAACACTGGCTTAGGGATATGTCACTTCAATCTATTTCTTTTTTTTAAATTCTTCTTTTTCTTTTAAGGGTTCAACATCTGTATTTCGACTTTGCAGAACATAAAAATCATCTTTTTTTTTTCCTGACTGCAGTATCATAATGTATTAAAAAGTAACAATTCATTACATTATTGAAATTTTTTTTTTTCAGATGTACTCATTAATCTTCAGGCAAAAAAAAAAAACCCAACAACAAAATAGGGAGGGGAATGAATTAGGTGTCTTTTCATGGTGCATGTTTTCAATTCCTATGGAGACTTCACTAACCCTAATCCTCTCCCTTACAAATCCCTTAAGAATGCTCATAAATTTCAGGGACACAATTCTCATCTTTGAAAAATGTCAACCTTTTGAAAGCCAGCACCTTCAGAGGGCTTATTTTCAACACTATGGGTGGTCTAGTTCCACATCTGACTTTAGTGTGGGGAGATTTCACAATGGCAAAATGAAATCGACAGATAAATATTTATTATTGGAGAATTATTCCAATATATCTGCCACAATGAGTGCATGGTACTTGACCATTCAGATTTTATTTGCTCTTCAAACAAGGCTGCCTTTTGCCATGTGGGTACCAAAAGAAACAAACAAGAAAGATGATAACAAAACCAAGGAGAAATCACTCAATATGGCTAATGTGGTGGCATTTTTTTCAAGGAGTTTTATTATTATTTAGCAAAATTTCACCTCATTGCTTATTGAACTTTACTTTTTTTCTTTATTTAATTAAAATTCCTTCCTCTTATACTGCAAACTTCAGACACATACCTTGCTTTATGTTAGCCTATATATAACTGTTATAAATGCTTATTTCCCAAAGTAATCATAGAGTGCATTACTGAGGTCTGTGTGATTCCACAAAGATCTGGGTTCTATCAAACTGAGTAATTGCTGAGTCCAAATGGATCAATAGACAAAATTCTAATCACACAAATCTTTCACAGTAACAAACCACAGCCTATTGTTCTGTCAGAGCTGGGGTTTTCTCTGCAATTACAATGACCTTTACTGAATTAATATTAAAGAATGTTCCAACAGTGTTCAGATTGAAGCACCAATGGTGTAAAAATATATACCTTTGCAAAAGCCCTTGGGGGGATCAAGAACACCACTGAATCTGTTCACCTAGTCCACCAGCATTGTTACAACATCAGTCGGCTGTATCACTATTATATTTGCATCTAGTTAAAGGACACAGTGGGGGTAAAGTTATTGCCATTAATGTATTTGATTTCAATCACCATCAGGTGAAGAAATGCTGAGGGAGATTCAGACCTTCATTCAGATTTCAGCACTTTGCTGCCCCCTCAATATATATGAAGGACTTTATAACCAATTTCAAGAAGTTACTTCACTGCAATGATAAAAATGGGCCAAGATTCAGCTCACCTAAATCTTCAGCTTATATTTTGAATTCCTCTAAGTCAGGTTGGTCCCTAGCTCAGGTTGGCTTTGGCTGTCTGTAAAATCAAATGAGGAAGAGACAGCTATTGTCAGAAATTTGGACCCTTCTGTTCTTCAGATATAAAGGGGCTTGGCTGGACATTTAACCTGAAGCATTTTTAGCCTATAAAGGACCTAAAGTTAGATGGGATAAATCCAAGTTCAAATGCAGGTACTTATAATCTAGAAAGACATGTGGAAAATATTTGATTTACCACTTTGTTTTGTCCGTTTGCAAAGCATTTTAAACATGTGGGGTTTGTAATTCTTATTGTTTTAAATAAAAACTCTGTGATTTGACTTCATTTCACAGGCCGTTGACAAGAAATCAATGCCAGTATCCCAGCAACAGTGACTGGCATCTGGGAAAAAAACTGCCCATGTTTAAGTAGGAGGACAATAAGATTTTGTTAAGGACAATTTCAGTTCCAGGCAAGAAAGGGAAATGTAAAAACAAGGAATGAAGAAGATTTTTTGAATGACCAATGCTTTGCCGACCTTATTTCAGTCAAACTTGTATGCATCACATGTTTTTGCCCACAAATACCATATATAAATAGCAGGGTCCCTTGCTGAATGCATCTATGTGGTCCAATATCTACCACATACCCATTACTGAAAAATAAGTGGGAAATTAAACTGAATCATTAGATTCCATTTTGCATATGCATTTTTTGTTGTTGTTTTCTTAAACAAGATAGTTTAAAATGTCTTTCTAAACTTCCCCCTCCACAACCCCACCAATGACCTGGCTTGAATCCAGTCCATCTGACTGAGAAAGGAGTCTATTTAGCAGACATATTTCCCAACGGAGAAGGTTATAGGAAGGACGTTCCACAGGGCAAATAAACAGGTGAGGTGCCAGAAGACAAAGTATGTGTGCTGAATTTAATAATTCAAGTAGGTCTTGTTATAACACAGAGTGTGCTGGTTTCATCAAAAGGACCAAAGATAATATTTCCCATCTGTGGAATTTTAATGAATAAATTCTGTTTATTTATTTTGCTCTCTCTTTTTGAAAAGAAATAGGAAAAATGAGCATAAATTCACTGTCAATGTCATGTTCTCAATTCATTTTCAGCAATGCAAAAACTAAAAAGCATCAGTCTCTTGAAATGTTGACAGCTCAGGCAGAAACTTGGAAATTGTCAAGAATCAGAGTGGGGTGAATTGGGGAGGTCAGGTGATAGGACGTTCAACTACTGTTGCAGGGCAGGTTTAAAAGCAGGAGAAAATCAGAGAATCAGAGAGAATCAGAGTCAAGGCTCAAAAAAACCCAAGTAACCTTGAATACTTCCGTTACTTCATGTACAACAGCACCCACCTAAAGTGGTTTCAAAAAGCACTCAAAGAAGAATGGACACATTCATACTGACTTGGCCAGTATCGTACCAACTTCAGGACAGATTCAGAAGGCATCTATTCTGCCCCCAGTTCAGCCACCTGCTTACTGGATGAGTTACTGGGATAAGCATTTTGAGTCTTGTTCATCTGTTAATTCTCTGTAAAATGGTAATGCCATTTTGCAGATCTATTCACAGGAAACGGCAGATAAATGCTAGATATTGTTATTTTTATTATCATTATTAATGATAATAATGATAATAAAGCAGTATATTTTAAATTCTTCAGTTCAGAATGCAGATGATTTTTTCACTTGTTGCTGTAAGTCTCTTAAATGATGTATAAATACAGCTGTTTCCATCTGTTTCTACTTTTAATGTCACAACAAGCTTTGAAAAGAGCATTTCATCATTCAAAGTTTTTTCACCCACAATTTTACTGCAGCATTTAGGCCAAGGACTCTGACCCAAATGCCAGGACTTTCTCACTCTATAATTGGTCCTGCCCACCTTTGTGCCTCACCCTCTTCTCTGAGGTCTAGTCCCTGCTGCGGAGACTACTCAGCCTCCCTGAGAATACTGTAAACTGCTACATGGTGCAAACAGGACCACCTGAACCAAATTTATGTGGACTGACCAGCTTTGAGAAATGTTTCTATTGCTTTAAGTACTCTAAAGAAGTCCCAAGAAACTTAAAATCTGAATTTGGGCATATTAGTTACATGTGTAAGATCAGATGGAATTAATATAGCTCAAACACAGGCTTAGCACAAAGAAAATAAATACAAAGATGTGTAACTTGCCTACCAAAAAGTAACAGAATTGGACTTTTGGCTTTTTTTCTATTAAAATGTGGAATCTCACCATGGAACTAAATGTTTGCATATGAAATACATTGAATGAATCCATCTGTCATTGTGAAACAATTTGCAACAAGTAATTACATTACAAAAAAATCTATTGAGTATGGTGATAGGTTGGGGCTAAGAGTGATGATTACACAGACAAATTACATGAAGCACACATTTTTCTACTCAGCAAAAGATAACACATTCAGTATGATCCACTGAAAGTGATTAATGAATCAGCAAAAGAGGGAATCTTCAGGCAATCAATGGTTTGATTTGCTGCTGCTGAAGTTTGACAGAAGGATTAATTCAGTTCTCATGCCAAGGAAATGGTGGATTATACACAAATACCCCACATTGTAGACGAGGGAGATAAACCAGTACAGAACGCTTTCTGCATGTGGATTTGCTGCATCTAGCCTAGAGTCTTGCATGTCTCTTCATAAACACGTTGGCAAGCTGGAAGAAGTCTAGAGCAGAGCAATAAAAAATCAGCTTTGGACAGGATGTACTGATGAAAAAGGGAGGAACTGTTACATCAGCTTGCAAATGTCTGGCGGATGGGCATGAATTGTTTAGGAGGCAGGTTGGATTAGAAGTGAGAATGATAATCAGAGGAAACTAAGTAAAAGAACAGTCAGATTTAATATTAGATGCACAAGCTGTGCAGTTGACAATAAAATCTCTATATTCGCAGGTACCCGCACATCAGCATTGCACGTCCTCATATTTTCATAGAGACATGCAAGAAAAAAGGTTAGATCAGAGTTATATGCACTAGAATCAATTAATAAATGGCCATCTGAACAAAAGGGCAGGAACTTCATGGACACAGATTTGTAAAAGAAAGCCTACTATATAACAGGACATAAAAATATCCTGAATTATCCCCTGAGAGATTGGCTGGATATGACCTAAAGGGAGTTTTCCAACTCTGACGTCTATGATTCACCATATAGCACGCTCAGGATTTTCTCTACTCCTAGAAACAAAACAAAAAAAAAATACCCACAACCAAAAATGACAGTCCTTTTCCATTACTGGTTGCTGTTACCATCCTCTTAGCCACAATGTAATTGGATGCTGAATCCACTTACTGAAACACTGAGGAAAAAAAGAGCCAGTTTGGAAGACTTACAGACACATGTTATTCTCAGTTCCACTACTGAAAACTATCAGTGACTTTTTTTCATAGAATCACAGGCTGGTTTGGGTTGGAAGGGACCTCAAAACCCATCTAGTTCCAACCCCCTGCCATGGGCAGGGACACCTTCCACTAGCCCAGGTTGCCCAAAGCTCCATCCAACCTGGCTTTATTTCTAAACCCTTCTAAACAGTTCTAAACTTACATTTTTGTAACACAAATCTGGCTCCTCATGTTGAGACCACAGTGGAGGCTCCCCAGACTTGAGGCCTAAGAGCACCAGAATCTGACTTTTCTCCTAGTCCTAAGGCAGGCATTGAAGCACATGCTGAGACATACAAAATCAAATGCAGAGGACTTGCAGATGTTCTTAATAAAAAGCAAGACGATTTGCATCAGATGGCTAAGTAGTGTAAACCAAGAAAAAAAGGAAACTACATCTATTAGCATTTCTGTAACTGATTAAGAGTCACTGGCTTGGAATACAGATCACTGCCCACAAGTCCAGCTCCCTAAAAGACCACAGTAGTAGAAGAAACAGACACCCTCCATGGTACAATCTGCAGAGTAAGTGGAAGACAGTGGCTAGTTCTCTGGGTAGCTTTTTATTTTAGTTTTAGAGGGCGGAAAGGAAAGAAATAGCTCTTACCTGCACTGACCTCACTCACCATTTTGCTCCTTAGAAGTCATTTTCCTCACTAGAGATTGGAAAAAATGCTACAGTGGTGTATAACCTTTTTTTTTAGGTTTTAAATGTTATATTGTTTATAGTAAAGGACAAGGAGCTTGAACTAGAAACAGCACAGAAGCTAATGCATTTTTAGTCTAGTTTGTTCTGAATTAATTTGATTTGGATACACTAAGGCACTGTCTTGACTGAATTTAAGCCTTATTATAATAATGTGAATGATGTAAAGCATTGTGTTAATTAAAAATATCAAAAATCAGAATTTATCAGCAGTAGGGAAATGTAACTGACTTCAGCCATATGGGAAACAGTTAAAATCAGGAGTTGTTTTTATTCTCACATTTATATTAGATCAGTACAAACAATTTCTTTGCTAATTGCTTTCAAATTTTTATAGAGGCGCTGACTGCAAATCCAGATGGAACCATCACAATTATCTAATCTAGTATGTAATACAAGCAAGAGAATTTCAAAGAATATCCTTGCACAGAACACAAGACTATTTAAGATAGAACACGTCTTTAGGAAAGATGTCCTTTTTGATGACAATGCCTACTGATGGGGAACCAGTGAAATCCTTACACATGTTTTGCCAGAGGCAGATTAATGGCTGTCACTTTGAAATTTTTAATCTATCTTTTAATTTTCATGATGACTACGATTAAAATACTAACTTCAAAGACATGCCAAAGGGAACTTTCCCATTATATTGACAGCTATTTTAATTGTCTATCATCTTCTTTTACTGCTGGTACAATATGACCAGTGCTAGTGCAATATGGAGTAGAGGATTTGATCATTCTGGCTTCCCATCACACATGGAACTCGGAAAACTGAATGCTTAGAGTGAGTTTCAGCTCCAGATTCATATATATGCTTATATATACATGAGTAAGATATAGGTGTCCACATGAGCTGAGTATCTTAGCTCCACTATAATCAGTGGAAATCTAGTGAATACAATCAAGAGAACTTATTCAGCCCAGCCTAGACTGCAGAATTATGTTTAGTCAGCTGAACAGACTTCAACTCTAGAGGCTCCACTGACACCCAGTTACATATATAAATCTATACATTATTTACTTAAATAGAAGTGTGTTAACCTGTAAACATTCCAGGAGATCAGTTAGAAAATGGCAAAGGCATGAAAGATTTGAGATGCTGTAGACTACCCAAGTCATTTAGCAAGGGATGGATGTTGAGATGCAGAACCTGCAAACAAAAGGGAGACCATGTTCTCCCTTGGTAGCATCTAAAACACTGCTGGACACCTCCAAGTGAGTGACTGAATCAAGCCCATAACTTCTTACCTGCTTACTCACAATGTGACAATTAATTGTTTCCTTTTTTTAGTAAAATCAGAAGAATGGAAATCATACCTGACAAACATCATAGTGCTCGAAGAGAGAGAGCAAACCAATATCACTGCGGCTTGTGATCCCTTTCAAAATTGTGATATTGCCATTTCCAGAGTCCAGCTCTATTACGTTGTTGAAAACATTGGACACAGCTTTGCCAGTCAAAAGCAAGTTCACCAATTCCTGTTAGTAACATATTAAAGAAACAAACCAAACAGATAAACAAAAAACCCCAAAACCAACAAATAAATATCTAGTTCTATCAGACATCAGTACAAAATTGACTCAGGACTGATGAAGTTCCACATGTACCCGACCCTTAATGTATGTCATGGCTTTAAATTTAGGGTTAGGATTAGGATTGCTTATCAATTTGGGTTTTTGCAGATATTTGGGGGGAAGTCTGCTCCTAAAGTAAAATGAGGAAATATTACAAGTGTTTTCAATGTTCATATTTCCAGAGGGAAACTGCTTTTAATCACTTTACTCTTGCTATCAACTCTGAAGCTCTTCATATTAGTGTTGGAGGGTTTTTTTGTTTGGTGTCCTTTTTTCTCTCTGATTAAAGCTACAGCATTAGTGACATAAAATAAAAGCCTGTACAGTTCTCTCTGACGTTTCTGCATGTGCACAGTGATGTATTTTATTTGTTGGACAAGATTTGTTAATTTATTTTTTTTATTTCTGGGTGAACTTAACTCTTACCCAGTAAAACATTCACCCATGTGGCTTCACTTCTGGTCTATATCACTGATATACTCACACTTACTAGAGCACATTGTTGATTATTCCCTCTCCAATTTAACTGAAAGTGTGGGTGTATGAGAGGCTATACACATGTGAAAGGGGATGTGTGTGTGCATGTGTGCATGAGAGTGTGTGTAAGGTTCAAGGAACAGAGACACTGGGCATTTTGCTTAGCCTAACATCCCACAAGGGCCAGCTGGGATGTAACTGCATGTAACAACATCTAGCAGCAGATTGTGCTACAGCAACGAACCAACAACTTACTATTAATAAATAACATATGTCAAGAAATATGAGGGGAAATAACAAGAAGAATGTTTCCAGAAAAAATTAATCCAAATCACCATGCCTGAAGACACTGACAGTTCAGACTTGATGTACAATTTTAAAAATACTGCATACATCTGTAGCCCCATGTTTCATTTTTAAGGCTTCTAATCCATCAGTGATGTTCCAACACTTGCCTAAGGAATCCCCACTTAACCATAGAATAAAAGTCTAGCTATAACAAGTACAGGAGAAGAAATATGAAGCTTGACTTTTGCAGCTAAAATGGCAGTGGACCATAATCAGACCATACAACTGTGTCCCAGAATTTTGGGATCTACATTTATCTACATGTCCAAGGCAAAGCTACATGTCCATCTACCCATTTCCAACTGGGTAGATGCTTTTACAGGACTAGAGCCAGACAGTGAGAAACATTTGGTAAAGGATACTATCTGGAATTTAGGCTGCATGCAGTTGTTGCCCTAAGTGTCAGCCAGTAATTCACACTGTGTGCTTTCAAGCACTGCATGTCTTTTAGATATGTATATAATAAGCCAGTGTCTCCAGTTTGAAGCACCAGGGAGTTTCAGGCAGCGTTAGCTCAGTTAGCTGGGCAGTGATGGTTTACAGAGGAACTGTATGGTCAGATATGCAACCTCAGCACCTCTCTGAAGTGGCAGGGAGGAAACTCAGCTTGCAGTCTCAGCAATATCAGTACTAAAATCAACTAAGGAGTTCAAAAGAGGCAGATGAGAGGAGTATGAGCATGTGCATGCACAGGTACAGATGCAGGTGGAACAGAAAACCAGGCCAAATAGCAGAGGCTTTGAAACCAGAGACAACAATATGCTAAGGCACATCTAAAAAAAAGAATAAAGGATAATGGTGCCTGATATTGGGGGGGGGGGGGGGGGGGAGGGGAAAGGAAAAACATATGGAACTTTAAGAAACACCATCTCTTTGTAAAGGTCAGTTCACAGCTCTGCATGCAGAAGCTTATGATGTCCCCAAGACCACACATTTAACTTACCTGAGTACAATAGCCATGGCTGCCAATCAGTCGGTTTGTGAGCACATCAAAATCATTACGCACCCTGGAAAGGAGTGGAGAATATTTAAACACCATGACTTATTTTCATTAGACTTAACACCTCTAAATCTTTGGGGAAAAATTGAAACAAACTGTTTCCCAACCATAGCTAATAGCTCTGCATTATGGAATTCTTTTGTTATTTATTTATTTGAATGGGAAAAAGAAAATGTGTATATATATTACCTAAACCTGTGGTAAGCAAAAGTTTGTCAGGGCTAGACTAAAGAAAATAGCTGTAGTGGACAAAAGAAGCTTTTGTCACCACTGGTTAGAACTTCACAAAATAGAACTACTGGACCACTTGTCTTACAGGATCACAGAATGGTTGAGGTTGGAAGGAGCCTCTGGAGACTAACTTGTCCACCCCTCCTGCTCAAAGAGGGGCACCTAGAGCCAGTTGCCCAGGACCATGTCTAAGGAGATAGACTCCACAACCAACCTATTCCAGAACTGGGATAAATTGTGCTCATAACTGCTTGTAATTGTTATTCCTATCATCAATGCTTAGAATATACTGACAAATTGAAGATGGAATAATCTGCATACTGTATTGTCCATGAAAAAAAAAAAAAAGAAAAGAAGAAGAAAAGAAAAACAGAGACTCTTAGGTGCACACATTTGTATTATTGCTGTGTGGTTTGTTCTTCTACTTTGTAACATGAAAGAGGAAAATCCATGAAATTTCATTACTGGTAATTAAGGGGTAATACCTTCCCAAACCAAGTTCTCTCTCCCATAACTCCTGGAATTATTGAATTAGTGATCAGTTGATGACCTATAAAATAAAGGCTGTACCTGTGATCATTTTTACCCTGCAGATATAATGTAATTCCAATCATTATTTTTTACATAAATAAATGTCTAATCTAGTTTGGAGAAAAAAACAGTGCACTATATACTGTGACAGCTACTACAATAAACTCCAGAATTTAATTCTATGGTTCATAAAAAAGCTATTTCCCTTCGATATAAAATATATCAATATTAATTGTATTGGCTACATCATTATCTTGGCATTGTTATAAACACAGAGAGAATGTCTGAATGATCATCAATTAAAACCTTGATTATTCTACATACATCTGGCCTTCTCACTCTTTTTGACATGTAAAATCTTCTGCAGATCCAATTATTCATGTTTCCTGACAATTAGCACAATTATTTAATATATATATATATATATTGTTTGTGATAATGTAGGAGTTGAATTAATATGATTAGAGGTAGCTGGAAATTTCCCTTCAGCATTGCTATACATGCTCTGTTAAAAATTGTGTATCTTAAGTAAAAAGCTGAGACATTCCCCACCTTCATCCTAAATTTTACTTATTTTCTCACGAGATTTCTTTGAATGCCAAAATCAGAATGCAATCTATAATTTTTAAGATTTCCATCCCTAATGAGACATAAATTAATCATTCAGATCAAGCCAAAGCCATCAAATCTCAATTCCTTTGGGTTTTTTTAAATTATTTTAAGTATAATTTACAAGTTGCTCTCAATGATAACGAAGTTCCATAATAATATCTCCAGCCCATGTGAAATCAAAGGAAAGACCGTGGTAAGCGTGCCTGTGACATGGAAAATTCTCTCTCCTGCAACACTGCAAGGAATGGATGAGGCGATAATAATCTTTGGATTTTGGCCATTTTTTAGTTTTAGAAACAGTTTCATCTTGCAAACGCCATAGCCTTGTTTGAAACAGGCAGACTATACAATATGCGTCAGTTAGGGACGATGGGACATACGACAGAGACAATAGGAGGAAGTTCTAATTTCATCTGTAGGTACAAACAATATGGGAGTTTAGAAGCGTATCTCAGATTTTCAAGAATAAGAACATCTGCCTTTCAAATCATCTCTGCTGATGAGGAAGCAAACATCAGGCATACAATTAGGAGATTTACACCTATTCTAAATGGTTCTAAGATTATTATTCATACCTGCCAAAGACTTACTAGCTTCTGTGCAGGTATATTTATTGTGTTATAATAAATGGTGTCAGCTTTTAAGTCCAAGCACCCTTCGTGCACTGTGCAAATATCAGAGGGTGACAGCAATGTGTTTTGTTTGCTGCTGGGCTGTGAAGACATTCATTGATGACAAGCGAATCTGAAACATTTGTCCATTGTGGTGCCTTGGTTATCAGACACACAGACATGATAAATAAATCATTACTACCAACATTACTTTGTCCTTCCAGGCAATTTTCCATTGACAATTCTAAAAGCACTTTAAAACAGAAAACCCCATTAATTTTAAGCCAGGAGGCTTTTAAGTATCCTGGTCATCATGAGTTAAAAGCTTGACTCTGATGAACACCTCCTTCTTAATTTACAACCTAATCAGTGCTCAGCATGTTGCTTTGACAGAACTGTGGAGAACACTGTTAATGGCAAATAGTTCTTCCTCATGACATATTACCAGTTACTTCCAGTGTCATGGTAGTACAGAAGTCTAACAGGAGATTGAGTATGTTGACTGTTGGTGCAGAATCCTAGAATCATAGAATATGTTAAGTTGGCAGGGACCCTTAAAGGCCATCTAGTCCAACCCCCTTCAGTGAGCAGGGACATCTTCACTAGATCAAGTCGCTCAGAGCCCCATCAAGCCAGACCTTGAAGATCTTCAGGGATGGGGCCTCCACCACCTCTCTGGGCAGCCTGTGCCAGTGATCCACCACCCTCACACTGAAGAACTTTTTCCTAATATCCAAGGTAAATCTCCCCTTTTCTAGTTTAAAACCATCACCCCTCATCCTATCACTCCATGCCCTCATGAACAGCTCTTCCCCACCTTTCTTATAGGCACCTTTCAGGGATTGGAAGGTCACTGTAAGGTCCTTCCCAGAACCTGGTATTTGAGAATACTGATGTTTGCCTCACATAGTATTAGTGCAAAGCCTGTGATAAAAACTATTCGATCGGAGAGCAAGATACTGATTTTTAAAATCTCCTGGACAAATACTTAAAATAAAGAATGTGTTTAGAAATGATGAAGTGCAAACTTCAGGAGGAGTCATTTCATGAGCTGGTAGATAGTAAAAGATTTGACAATAAGATCTGCTAAATTTCAGGTCAGGCTGTTAGATCTTCCAGCTTGATTTTTATTTTTCACTGTGCTGTGTGTAAAGTAACGTGCCTTAAGTCTGTAAGGAGACAGGTTGAATTCTCTATGGAACAAGTTAAGCTGCGGTTTCTGCTAAGAGAAGCTGCCCACTGAGACAAGAGACAGACACTAATTAAAAAATACACTCATTAACATACTTCCTAATGTCCATAAAGTTCTATTTTCAAATTTTCTGTTCCAGTTTTTGCCCTGGAACCTTTGAATTCCTGCATTTTTCATTCAATAGTGCTGGAATCATTTAGTCCAGCATTTCTGATACTTTGACCAAATCTGGATGTAATTTTATACACTTATAAAACCTAAATAAAGTGGCAAAAGTCAACTCCATGTAGTTTATTCATTTTGTACTGATCTTTATACATATTTTTTCCCGTTTTCTGATGCTGCTTGTGTTAGGGCAGGAATGCCTTTCCAAAAGATATCGTTACATATTATAAATCTAATTTTTTCTCTTCACTCTTGTTAGTGATACTATCTTAATCTTCAAGTTGTAAATCATGGGTTTATTAAGGATGTAAAGTACTGAAGAAGTACAGATGTTTTGAGTCCAGCTTTTTGACTCTGAATTGTCACAGCCACACCGACATAACTTGATGACTTTACGTAGCCATGACAGCTTCTTACTAGGAATATGCCTCATGTTTTCAATTCATTTATCCATTCTGGGATATAAAATTCCTTTAAAAAAATATTTTCTAAGAGTTTAAGATGGGCAAAAATACCAGAGTTAGAAGAAACTGTAATGGCATTCTAAACCTTAGCACTGACAGCGAATTGATAAAGTAAATTCCTGTGGTCTGTACAGACTCTACTAAAGCTTTAAATGTGCATAAACTGAAATCTAAACAACAAGTATTTTCGAGCACTGGATGCTACAATATAATATGACCTGTAATGAGATAAACTTTTTCTTACCAAGTAACATTGAGTTAGATAAATAAGGCAATTTAAATATGCTTCATACACATTAATTTTCAATTTACTTCCAGGAAACTTCTTGCCAGGTCTTAAATAGAGAACATCTGAGCATTAACTATTAATACAAAAGTCACATACCAACTTTTAATACTAGGAATAGCTGCAGACTATCAAAGTATGAGCCAGTTCATGTCCGTTATTTACCCTAAATCTCATTTGGATTGATTGCAGGAGAAAATAAAACAATATAAAACAATATGAAACAAGAAGTGGTGCATTCAAGTAAGCACTAGTTGTTTTACAGCCCTTAAGTCTGTGGCAAAGCTGTAACAGAAAATTGGTGACCTCACTTTGTTCATGGCAACAGACAGTTATATTAACAAACACACAATTACAAGTCTACTCCGAAAATAGAATTTGGGTTGGGAGGGAGAAAAAAAACTCATCTTGAAGCATAAGGATTTCAAATAATTACAATGGGGATGTGGAAAATGACAGGATGGGTGACTGCCTTATTGTGTAAATGTTCCATAATTTTTTTTTTTTGTACTGGCACACTGCAAAGGTTTTAAATGAACGATCAAAAAAAAAAAGGGAAGAGCCCCTCAGACATAAAAAAACCCCAAACAGGCTGCTGTTTGGGATGTAAACCAGTGAAAGCAAGGAAGTGGCTTCATTATCTATCGCTTTTTTTCATGTACTTGCTAATTTGCTAATTTCACAAAGTTCTTAAAAAGTACATGCTGAGGTAATCTCACACATTTAATTCACCAACTCTGCTGCCACAGGGTGCTAGCAGACTATGGGAAGTATTTGTATTTCAGGGGGATAGATCTGATGTGAATAATGATTGATCTATTGGCTCATTAGGCCCATTATTTCTTTGTTATTAAATAAATTCTCTTCTTTACTGAATGAAATATGTCTTCCTGAGCTCTACATTTTAAGCAAAGTTACTAAATCTGTATCTACTTCACTACATTGACCTTACATCTAGCAAACAGCTAAATATTCTACAGTAGGACAGTACACTGGCTGAAATCTGGCAAAAATATGACAGCTTTTTGTTACTGCTCTATTTTGTAGTAGAATCACACTCATCCTTTCACATCTTTGGAATCTTTTAAATAAATGTACTATATGCTTCTAAAATCAAGATATTTCATTTCTGAAATGCTTTGATTTCCTGAAGGAAAGGAGAAAAAAAGATTGAGAGGATGTCAAAGCTAATCAATCACTTAGGGATGGGCTTAATATCACTATATTATTTTTTTAATACCTAAAGATGGACACATAAATATGAGTTAACCACTTCAGGTTTCTTTACATTTGTTTATATGTAGAGGAACTGGTACATCCCAAAGGTAATTTGTGTGAACTTGTTTGGATAATTTGAAGTAATTCTAGAAGAAACTTCACTGTAAAATGCCTTTTGTCCATCAGATGAACATAAAGGATCCTCCCACGACTTGGACATGGCCATCTAATTGCTGTATACCAGGGTCTGGACAAATAAATTATACTCACAAACATGCTAGCACTCCAAGCAGGCTGAGTATATTTTTTTTCAGATTACAAACTGAGACTGCTACAGAAATGACAACAGCCTGAAGCCAGCCTTGGAAACAGACTCCAACTGAACAACTCCATTAAAAGCAATGCATGAACATTGGGTTTCAAATAGCCTTTTTTGTGATAAATTTTAGCTGAACAGTAAAAGAATTTTGGCATTTAGATGTAGTAGAATCAGAGGAAGCTCAGATGGTCAGAAGAAAACACATTCTAAGATATGGAGTACTTTTCCTATAAGAAGAGACTACACAAAGACCAGCTCACCACAGGAGGACACAACTGATGGACTGCAACAGTTCAAAAACTCATCAATGGTAAGGAGATGATTAAAGAACATTTGCCCACTACTTTTCACAACATGAACCAGTCAACACTCTGTAGACTTACTGGGCAGCAGGTTCAAGCACACAAAAGGAAAACGTCTTTCACAAAGCACATTACTAGATTGGAGAACTCATTGCCACAGGATGTAGTGAAGGCCAAAAGAATTAAAGGGTTCCAAAGGGTTTTATAAAAATTCATGGGGGATACGTTCATCAAGGGCTATGAACTCAGTGGTCCGGATACAACTGCCAGCTTAGGAAGTCTCTGAATTACTGACTATCGGAAACATGGAGAATATACCAGCAGAATAACTGCTCTATATTGACCCCATTTCTTATGCAGTTTCTTTCAGCAGCCACAGCTTCCCACTATCAAAGAAAAGCTAATAGCTAGATGGACCTTTCCCATGATCCTATGTGAACAGTCTTATGGAACTGAGGGACAACTGAATCCACGAATCTCAGATACTTCTCAGAACAATACTCTGTGCTTGTATCAGCCATGGTGTGGACTACAGCCATATCCCATACTGAGATAACACAGAGTTGTCGTGAAAGGGAAGACAGGAAGATGATGTTCTCTGCATCTGGCAGGAAAAATCCAGCCATCCCAGTTATTCTCTTTCACAGAAAAGCTCATTTCTTAGTTGCTTTCTTGGCTTTCCATACATTTCTCTTGGTAGCTTAGGAACTGAAATCTAGTCAGACTTTGGCTACATTAATTGTGTCACAGGCTAAGCTTACTGATACACCCATTTTGTACTAACATAGTTTATAATTATTCCCGGTCCTTCTTGTTTACTTACAGCTGCTGCCCTCCCAATTTTTAGAAAACAGTTTTTTCTCATCTCACAATTTGTTTTTTAGGCTAGAAAAGATAAAACCTTCTGTTTTTTTATAAGATTTCTCATTCCCTTAGTCTTCCCTTTCCCTACACTTCTCCTAGTTTTAATTGGTGAACCCAATTTGACATGGTATTTCAATGAGGACACATCAATGCTCTGCACAATCTATTAATATTTCTTCACCTCCTAAAACTATTTATGCTGGCACACCCTAAGAGTAGATCCAATGCTATTTTACAATGCTGGCTCAAAGTCACAGCGCTCCACTCCTCGACTCCTCATCCTGCCATTTACAGCTATGAACCCCCAGTAGTCTCTGTTTGCATGACCTTGCAGTTTCTGCAGTTAAAATTCTTTATTACCCACACCACGAAGCTGAGCCAACTCTCTTTGTTCTCTATACTGACAGCGCCTTTAAACTTTTGAGTTGTGAATACATTTCATTAGCACACCACTCCCTTTTTCCAACATTACTGTAAGGAATAAAAACTAAGTTTAATTCCTGATCATTGAAAAACTCTGTCAATAACCTTCCTACCTGGATAACTGTTTACTGAATCCCTTTCCTTCATCACCTTTACAATTATAAAGAGATATCTTCTTTTCACAGTAGCAAGTGACTTCTCATTCAGCATATCCCTTACAAAACCCTCTCATAACCACTCCATTAACTAATTCTATTCTAATTTTTTTCCAGTTTAACTAACAGTTCTCCATTTGGTTCTCTAATTGCATGCTTTACTGAAGTTCAGACAGGATAAATCCATTTTGCTTCCCGCTCTAAAAAAGCAGTACTTTTCTCAAAGTACAATATTATTTCAGTCTTATATAACTCATTTTCTATAAAATCAGAGTGCATCCCCTACCATTTTCCATTTATCCCTGTAGTTAGATATTCTCCTTTCAGGATTTTGCCAACAGCTTTTCAACCTGCTGAGATAAAGGCTAAGTTGCTTGGTCTGCTTTTCCATCTCCCTTAAACGTAAGCATTGTTTGCTACTGCACAGCTATGTGGTGACCTCTATTGTGAAAAGGTATTAAGATCCACTGTCATTGTATTTGGGATTTTAGATGCCAGTTATTTCAGTATTTGAAGACCAGGAGCACCCACTTCTCCAGACTTTTTGCAACAGAGATATAAGGTTGTTGTCTGTTTTAAGGGGCCAAGAGGTATACTATGAAAAAGCATGTAAGCTTTTAGGATCATATCCATTCATAAAGTCTGACAAAGCAAGGGAGAGCTCAGAGAGACTTGAATAAGTTTAGGAATGAATTCTAGGCAAAAAGATACCTGGTTTATTTTTTCCTGTTGTATAGCCATCACTTTTACAGCTTCAGTTCTACCACTCACAAAATGAATTTAATCTCTGTACATGGATTCCAATGCTCCATCCTGCCTTTGCACCAGAATATTGATTTAAACTTGGAGTATTCTTTACACTATTCCTAACATCAGCCACATCCTCTTTACACAGACACTTCACATCTTTTCTGATTATTGTTTTTATATATGCAATATGGAAATTGCTTATTGTTTTATTCCTGTGACTCTAAGTCTGGATCTGGCATCATTTCTCTATTACATAGCACCAAGATTCACATCACTAGTGCTAGAGCTGTTTGTTGTTCACCAATCTTTTTTCATTCCTTTGCACTCTTCCTTTAGAGATCAGAAAATTCTCCAGAGAATGAGCTAATAAGCTTCCTTCTCTTCAGGCATGATCCTCAGCTTTATGATTTATCTTGATCTGTTCTAGAACGAACTTCATGTATCAGGGGAACAATGGGGATTTTTTTTCCCTGATCCCATAAGAAATCTTGCTATTGCATATCCACACGAAATTTGCTATCACCCAGTATATAGTTCACTTCCCTGTGATGGTGACAAGCTTACTGAATTTTCTTGACAGACATAAGTCGCAGCCTCTCCATTATTTGTGCAAATCCCAGGTTTTACCATCATCTCTAGCTTTATTCTTTTGTCCCCTCTTTCTCAAGTGCCAAAAGGTGGTATTTCCTACATCAATATATGCCACTGCATACATACTTTAGAAAGAACATAAATCTCATAGCTTCAAATCTTGGTCTGACATCCTCCTTCGAATATTGCTAAGGCTGTCTCACTTATCATTCCTGTCTTGCCTTTCTTTAAAGGAAAAGCATTAATTTATTTCAAGAAAACTCCCTTTTTATTGCCACTTAGCAGCTGAAGCTGCAATCTCTGCTTCATTAAGGTTCTACATTTATTAATAACTTAATGCTAGAAGGGCCTCTGTCTAACTGACACAACAGATCCTCAAAGGCAATGAAGATCCTGAAGTCTCTGAATTGTATGCATCAAGCAGGAGGCACAGAAGTTCACTTGCCCAAACAAGGACTCAGTTCTTCCCTACCAAGGACTGGATCCCACACAGAATCTTCTATTTTGATCTCCTTCTGCTGTTCTTGGTAAATCTAATCTTATCTTCCTCAGTGTTGTAAAATCACAAATGGGTCCTGCAGAGGTCTGAGACTCTCAAATATGGATTTTTCAGTCAGGCCAAGGTGCTTGTTTATTAGCAATGTAACATAATTGACAGCTGTTTCCCCTTAAAAATAGCTGCTTCCCTATCTTTTTCCAACACCAAAGAACTAAGCTGTAAAATAGATGGTGACATGTATTTATATTACATAACTGTAAACACTGAGTGAAAACTGCTCGCACACGTGATTTCCCCTTGCTGTTGGTCTCACGGATGTTCTCCAGTGTGTGTGTGTGTGTGTGTGTGTGTGTGTTGGGGGGGAATCACCTCTGAAAACCTTTTCCCAGAAGATTGGCTCATAGAACAATATATTTCCATCAAGAAGCCAGTATGGCCCATGTGACTGGATTTTTTTGGTGAGGTAGGAAATGTTTTTACCATTGGGCAAGCCAAGCAGTCATTTCACAGAAAGCCTTTCTTCACCACACAAATAACATGAGGAGAGTAGGTGTATTTTAGGGGAACTCTAAGTCAGAGGTTGGCTCTGAGAGAGGAAAAGGTGTCAGTTAAGGAAAGTAGGTGGGGGCCCTATTGTTCCACCTGCAATTCATGCGCCACAGAGCATCGCTTTCTTTTTCAATGTCCTACGTGACTGAAGGAGTTTGAAAGTCAAGTAACATGTCAGAATGGGAGTCAGTTCACAATAAACCAGGCTACAGAAAGGATATAGAAAAGGACACAGAAAAAAATGGCTTGATGCAAAGTACTACGATGATGATGATGTTCTGTTACATAACTCAATAAAAACTTGTCTTCCGGAGTAGTCTTTCCAGATTTTGGGTTTTAATGTCTTAATTCCACTAATATGTTATAATTTAAATGTTTCTTTGAGATTGTTTTTCATAATAAAGTGTATGGTTAAGAGTCCTTATACTGTCCCTGCAGCAATACGAAATAATCCGGATGAAAACAGACCAGCAAAGCATGTCTGAGAGGCAGGTGACATCATGGCTAGACATGCCAAAGTTCAGCAGTCAATTTACAGTTTCCTCTCTGATCTGTGGCCCCTCATTCTGACCACTGTAAAACAATGTGCTCACCTGCTTGTAGCACATGCCCAACAAATTACACATGCATGGAACCTCTTTGATAAATCAATTCCTACAAGCTTTTGTTTGGCATTTCTCACGTCCCTCATCTTCTGTGAAAGCTTTAGAGAGGGGGAATTATGTGGCTATGAGCAAACAGCTGATCTGGAGACCAGGTAGAGCACGACCAATAGCAATTGCATATATAGACACTCGTACCCTGCAGCACATCTGAGAGAACTTTCTCCTGTGTGAAACAAGGATGAACACATCTGTTTGCACAGGAAGTTAGTGTATACATGGTCAGAGCTGTTGGGGAGTAGCAGGAAGCACACTGAGGTGGCTCTGGATGTGGCTTCACTCTTTCTGACTCTTAAGCAAGGAGAGTTTCTGAGCTTTATTACAAACCATATGTATTACTATACTATAAATAAATAATGTGCATATATAACACTATGCCTCACAAGATGAAATGTTGTTCTGTGGAGATGAATAAAGACAGAACTGTCTTTTTTTGTGTTTTAAATGTAAAAATAATTTGCCAATGGACCAAAGCAGGAAGATTCTTTGAATATGACTTGCAATTAGACAAATAATCACAGAAGTAAACCAAGTTGACAGATGCATGCATCTCAACATAGTACAGGGCATAATAATGATAGTGCATGGTTCATGCAACATCCTCAGAACACTTAGAAATCAAATTCCTCAGAGGAGCCAGTTAGTTGTTCAGGAAGGTATAATAGTTCCTTCAGTAAATGCTGAAGCTAGGTGTTCTGTATAGCCAGAGAGGGATTGTAGCCACTGTTTCTTTAGCCTGTCTGATCAGGATTTCCTCTCACATGGAGTACAAACAAGTTGAAACTTCTCTGTCTTCTTCCATGCCATGTTCATGTCAGCTTCATTTATTATGGGAAGGATATTTTATCATGTGGAATAGGTATATTGGACAGATATTAACATGATTTGGTGCTGGTGTGTGTTTATTTCAAGGACTGATTAGAACAAAAAGTTAAGGAAATTTAACTTCCCTAGTTCAGTAAAATGGTACTACAGGATGAAGGACAAGTGCTCAAGGGCACAGAACAGCATAGTTTTAATTATATGATTCCTCTTAGTAAAAAATTGCTAATTGATAGAAGATTTTGGAGAACTATGTAAATTACTAATAACTAAGGGTGGACTTATTTGGTGTGAGGAGTCCCAGACTGATAAGGAATCAAAATGTGATTTATTTCAATCAGTAAAATGCATTGGCTTTTGGGGGCAGGAGGTTTGGGGGTGAAGGGAGGAAACATAAAAGGGAAATAAACCCCCCAAACAACCAAAACTCCCAAACTCAGAAATGGAAACAGCACAAATAATTCAGAAACAGGATTGTACACATTTCTGGAGCACTAAAGACTGCAGAAGGATAGTTATTAGAGTTGCGAGATCACAAAAAGAAAAAAAAGGTGTTGATGTATATTTTCCTAGGTTTATAACTGAACAACCTTAATGAAGTACAAAGTCTCCTTTTAGCTTGCAAATTCACCCTCCTTTTTTCAACCATCACAGAAAAAGTCAGTGCTTCCTTTATTCTTAAACAAACATTTCAGAGAAAAAAATGAAAAGATACCCAGATGACCAATGCTGACTGAAGAATTACATTTGTGATCTGCTGTCAGTAAGAGATAAAGCATCCCTAAGTGGCCAAAAGAGATTGCCAAGGCGGGTGGTTTGGTTCTATTGTTCAGCAAATTTTTGAGTAACACAATGAGTCTGCATTTCAGATGAGCCTCTATTTATTTTCTCCAGCTAGCTTGAAAACATAATACACTGCTTTTCCACAAAGGACTTTCTCAATCAGTATTTCCTTTGCTATTAGAGGTTCTAGTAATGATAGAGTTATTGCATTGATTAAGAAAAATATTGTAATGGAAACAGACAGTGTGACTGATTGATATCACAGAATCACACAACATTAGGAGTTGGAAAGGACCTCAAAAGATCATCTAGTCCAACCCCCCTGCCAGAGCAGGATCAGATTAAATCACACAGGATCATGTCCAAGGAGGTTTGAATGTCCCCAGAGAAGAGTCCACAGCCTCTCTGGGCAGTCTGTCCCAGTGCTCTGTCAGCCTCACAGTGAAAAAAATTTCCTTATGTTCACAGAAAGATGTAATATAAAGATTTTTCCATGAATGGATCAGAATCAGCCAGATCCTGATACTGCAATGGTTTTGCATGAGTAAGCACAGTGAGTACAGTGCCGAATGTTAGAGGTGATGAGACAGCACTTAGCAGAGAAAACTTGTGCTGAGGTTCCAGTACATGTCGTAACTTCAGTAAAGCTGTGGGGTTTACTGAAGCTGCCATTACTGAACCAGTGTAAAACCACTCCTGAATATTCACAACTTTCCTACATGCAATATGCCATTCTCAGTGTCCAGGCCCACGTTGGGGCTTGCAGCTCACCTTTAAGCTCAGTCTCTCACCCAGGTACATGGAAAATATCTTGAACCTCTTAACAACATGAAGATTTTAGTACACATTTTGCACATTCAGGAAGATTAGTCCCTTGAGCTAGTACAATACGCCCACTATTTTTTAATTTTTCACTGGTTGTAAAAAAAAAAAAGAGGTTACAATTGTTAGGAACTAGAATTCCTTCCTGTACCAGAAGCAACAACACGTTCTCAGCAACTTCCTCAGGAATTCTCACTCCTCTTTGGCCATTTGTTATCAGTTCTAACAGTGAAGATCATTAGTGCATGGAGTATGATAAACTCATTACCAAAATCTATAAAGCAGTGCAAACCCCTGCGTTTCTTGGCATGTGTTGCCATTAAATAAAAATACTTAGATTGACAGTGATTTAGAACAACTGCCCGATAGACCTCGTTGAAATCTGGAATTTCCTTTTACAAGAAAAATCACTAACAATGTCAGAATTATGGAATCAGCCCAAAAGTCCTCTTATCCCATCATCCAAGCAGCAGCAGCAGTAGCAAACATCAAGGCAGAAGAGAAAAACAGGGCACATGGAGATTGCATCTAAACAGGCAGGTTTAAAGGTACCAAAGCCTGCACACTCCTGTACTATGTCTAAATTTACTTGAACCTCTTCATACTTTCGGCCTCCTTATCTTGCTGTACTGAAAGTTATTTATGATGTGGAAAAACAAGACAGTGGATTGTTTCAAAATCAAAACCTGAACATTTCCATGACAACCCCCACAGGACTCTAAGAAATAACGTATAATCACTCCTTAGACAACCTTATTGTGGATGTCCAAATTTTTTTTGCCATCCAAGTTACTCTTTTTCAATGCTGAAGCGGAAAAATTTTGTCTGTCCTCACACAGTAGCTAGTCCACACTAAAGGGAAACTTTGTTTTTTTCTTCCAGTGTGTTCTAGTTCTAATATGTCTCTACTGACCTGATGTGACAAGACTACATAGAAGAAGAAAACATAAGATCATATATTTATACAGACATTATCATGTTTTTAATCTGTTCTCATTCCTTATCACCATAACTCCTAAAACATTATTCTTTTTTGTCTCTCTTAGAAAATTGAGTTGACATGTTCAGACAATTATATTACTAGTAGTGGCACCAGAATTTCCTCCCCTCTATTTAACACTCATTGTTAGGTAAGTATAGTTGACAGCAGTTTTTTCATTATATATAACATTTTGCATTATTAACACTGAATTTCTTCTCGTATTTTATTGACCATTCACTATAAGACAGAACTAATTTCACTACCTGATGTTTAAATTGTATGTCTCTTATTGTAAGATAGGCAAGTTAAATGAATCATGATCTTTTTCCTCTTTTTTGAGCATAAAGGAAGCCTAGATGCAAATATTTCACACAAAATCACAGAATTGTAGGGGTTGGAAGGGACCTCTGGAAATCATCTAGTCCAACCCCCCTGCCAAAGCAGGATCACCACAAGCAGGCTGCACTTATCGATTTTGTCAGCAAAGCTGCTTGGTTTTCTCCATTAGAATCATAGAATGTGTTGGGTTGGAAGGGAACCTTAAAGACCATCCAGTCCAATCTTCCTGGAGTGAGCAGGGACATCTTCATTAGACCGGGTTGCTCAGAGCCCCATCAAGTCTGACCTTGAATATCTCCAAGGATGGAGAAACTTTCCATTGAAAGGGAATAAAGTGGGCTAGATGGCTACCCTCAAAATCACCAACATCTAAGAAATTAGAGTCTTAGCTAGTAGTTCTCCTTCCAAAATCAAAGAAAAAAAGATAGGCACTGCCCACAGCAATTCTCCTCACCTTTAACATGTTACATGGCATGGTCACAATCGCATGCCATCTTCTATCTCTATAGACATGAGAAGTATCTGCCCACAGATGTGACTGCTCTGAGGAACTCTGTGAGCTTTATAGTCTATCCTGCACCTCTAGATCTTGGTACAGTGGCACTTATCCTTCAATTAATCAACATCAACATTCAGTGCCCTGCCTTTTAACCTGTAATTAATGCTTCCCCACCATATTAAATAAGGTATGATAATTTTCTTCTAATTATATCCTGAAGTGAAAACTTCAATAAACACTGGAATTATCCATAAAACAGAAAACACTGGGAAGAATATTTTTGATCAAAAGAAACATTTAAATGATCATTAATCAAAAAGCCAGTCTTCTCTTTATTGAACGAAACGTAAATGTCTTGGTTTGGTTTCATTGGACATACCTCTGCATCTTACAAAATACTGTTTTATGATCAAGAATATTCCATTCTTAGTCTTCAACTTGCTTACAAGAAATGTCCATTATTTATAAGAGTTATTTCTGAACAGACCCCAGAAAGTCAGCATTGTGGGCACATGGCGAAGAACTGACCCAAACAGAAGCATTTCAACATGATTTGAGAAAATAAAAGATGCCAACTTCTCAACCAAAATTAAATAATTTAAGTAGGGTTTTTTGATAGTGTATTTACACAAGAATCATGACAATTGAAACTTCCATGTAGTTTTTTGGGGCTTTTTATCTTTTTCCCCTTTTTTAAAACCCAACTGGGACAAAAAAAATAATCCCAGGGAGATCTGTTGCTGGATGAAACCTCCATTACCTAAAATATTCAACCAGAACTATGCCAGTTATGTAAATAATTACATATAATGCTTGTAACACTCACTAAATGGTACATATGTCGATGATATGAGCACCGAGTTATTTGTCTTGATGCTTGCAGTATCCCAAGAGAAGTATTATGACATGGCAATTCAAATCTATTACTGGAAATTACATAAATGAAATTAAGTTTGCACTTCTAAAAAAAATTTATGCAAAGGCCTGAAAACACTTTCTACTCTATCCAATTGCAGAGAAAAAAATCCTGCTTCTCATAAACAAAAGATAGATAACAATGCAATGTATTGCACAGAACATGCTTGAAGAGTAACAGCACTTTAAGATGAAGTTCTAGGAGAAAAATCATTAATCTTTTTCAAAACAGAGTTACATTTTATAAACAATTCTGACTTTGTGGACCAGAATTGTAAAAATATTTAGATACCTAAAAATGCAAATAGGCACCATAAGGAATTTTTATGTTCACTTTAGACACTTTGCTCCCCCCCAAACACAAACACAGATGACTGATTGGCCTTGTCATAATCCATCTGTTAAGAACTGAGAAGAGATAGGAAAAATAAGCTCTTTGCTTCTGTTCTTAAAGAATGTTTACCATTTTATAGCAAGTGAAGCAATGCAGTCAATAGCATTAAGGAATGTTGTGGCTTTTGGTGGTCCTACCAAATGACAAATAATGTTGTTTGTTGATCAAATACCTTTGCTGAGCCTGATGTCCCCACTGTAACTAGCTCAGGAAAATGATAAATGACAAGTGCTATTAAACGATCATGTCATTTGTGTTACAGTGGAGTTAATTCAATGGCCTGTAGTACTACTGTAAGCAAAAGAAAGGGAGAAATGACAACAAAACCAAAAAAACAATCTGTAAATGCTTGTAGGAATCTCAGCAGGTGAAAAACTTAATACATATCACAAATTTGGACTGAGTTGCTGTTTATTTTCAAGACAATGCGGAGGTGTAAGAAACAAAAGCTTACATAAATCAAGCCTGTGCTACTCTCAGCTGCTTTCTTCATGTCAGTTGTTATTGCAAGTTGTCAGGGAACAGTTCTTTTCACTTGCAGATTACTCTAGGAGATTTTTACAGAAGTGGAATTTGACAAAATGAAGAAAGCTTTTATATTCTGACTCATGCTGATATTCACCACACCACAGGAATATGTTTAATCTGTATAAAAACACAACTAACTGCAAATGTGCTTGGGCAAGTCTCAATGAATTTTTAAAAGAGAGTATAATGACCACCTCTTAGAGCTTAACATCTTTATTACACCAACAACCTGAGCCCCAATGTTTCATAGCTTACTTAAAGCCATCTAAAAATTAGCTGCCTATTCCATTTTATACTAGCTTTCCTTGATCTTTATCATTGATGCAGAGATTTGACATCACAAGCAAGTCGTTCATCTCTACCCAAGAAAGATATGTAGAGTATGTGAAATTAATAACCCTCTAAATGAGGCTTACTTTCAACTTTTCAAGATAGAGAGCACAAGCAACTACCTTAGACATGATGCCTAATGTTTAGATACAGTTATTTATATCAGATATCATGGGCTGATCACTGCCACTTTAACAGCATACACACACACACACACACACAAAATGGTGTGTATACCACAAAAAAAAGTCAAGATTAGGTGTGTTAAGCTACATACTTTCTCTATACTTATTAGACTAAATATCAAGATAGACTGAAAAGGCCAGAGAGTTAAGCACATCATGGTTATTTCCTCACTTTGCACAGCTTGTTTGCTTTGTAGTTTATGAAACAGGGATATAAAGACACTCACAGATTGATAGATCTTGATAAGATGACTGACACAGTCAGAAGGATGCACCCACAGGGACCAATTTCAAACTGAAAAAGAAAAGGACTCTTTAAATTCCTTTGTTGTGTACAGTTTTTGCCCAATCCTAAAGAAATGCCAATCAAATTAAAAGCAGAAAGAATTGTTATCATTTATGTTAAAAGTTAATTTGTTGCTTTGTTTGTTAAAATGTAAGACATGGTCATACAGTGTTTGAAACACTGTTCAGAAAACATCATAGAATCATAGAATGGTCTGGTTTGGAAAGGACCCCAAGGATCACAGAGTTCAAATCCCCCTGCCACAGGCAGGGCCACCAATCTCCAGGCCTGAATTTACACAAAGTTGCCCAGGGCCCCATCCAACCTGGCCTTGAACATATGAGACTGATAAAGACAGCAAGACTGGCAGCTGAACTACAGTGGGTTTAGTATATTCATCATACACATTACCTGGTGAATATTCTGCTGAAGAAATACAATCAAATCTTCGTATCTTGTGGCAGTATGTAGTATTAGCTGGGAAGAAATGTAAGGGGAAAAAATGTGATTGAAACAGTGACTCATTTATATAATCTGAATGCTGAACTAAAGTGGTCAAGACTTTAAATCTGACTGGAAAGATTTGAACAAAAGAATAAAGATCTAATGAAATTCTACCTCTTACTGTTGTTACTTTGTGTAACACTGCATCTCAGTACTTTGAATATTCTGAATTTTTAAATACTGCTGCTCATCCTTTTTAAGTTGTTTTCACAATTTTAAGCACTGTTTATGCAATGAAAACCAATTCCTAGAACAACCATAGGAATATTGCAGATGTAGAAGTCACAGAATGGGCAAATAGCTCAGGAGTTTGTACTTATGTGGTGTAAACCTATAGAAGGCATGTATCAGAGCATTTCTTATCACACTCAGGCAATGCTCCCCTGAATATTCCTAGAAAACTTGAAGTTCAGGGCAGTTGAGTTCACAGTTCTAGGCCCTTACTTCAACATTCCTTTTGTATTTTCCATCTTCAGCTATTGACAGAAAAGATAGTCTTGCAGACACTGTGTGAAGAAAGATCAAGCAGTGTGGATTATATTCCTTCCATCACATTTTCACTGCGGCTACGACCACAGGACCTTTCGTAAGCAGTCCACAGAGGCAGCATAATACATATTAGCCACAGTTCAGAACTGATGTATTAATTAAATAATCTATCTTGTCTCTTGTAAAAGCATACTTTAGCCAAGGTTTTCTGCTGCATTTACCCTATTTATACAGGTTTTCACTTCCAGTTGTTCCAAAACTGGTTCCGAAAAGTTGTTGAGACATCTATTCCTCCATTTAGGAGGCCAGTAATATTTCCTTAAACCACTAAAGCCTAGCTTACAGCATCACTGTTTTTCAAAGCCATTTGAGAGCTTTACATGGAAATAAAGGCATAACTGGAAAGTATTTTGCCATTTGGAGCTTCTTGAGGGAAAAAAAAAAAGAAGGCAGAGAATTCTTTATAAGAAAAAAAGGAACTACAGCCTTTTGATGCTTATGGGCATTCTGGTCAACCTGAAAGGATCCTCATTCATGTTTACTGGATATCAACAAAGGTAAGCACAGTTTATAAGCTTGAAACATAGAACAAAAAGGATTTTAGAGTCCAATTGCCCACAGACACTGGGACAACAGACTACAGGATTTTATTTCCAGACAGACAGACTACAGGATTTTATTTCTTATTGGTTTTTGGATCACAACTAACTAATTTGACATGAAAGAGCAGTGAGAGAGCAATGGAAATCAGATTTATTGTGCTAAAAATAAGAAAAGCAAGAAAGGAGATAGATGGAGAATGTTACTGTGGGTTACACAGGCACTTACAGTTTCTAAGATTCCATCTGCCTTGTATTTTCCTATGGGAGTGAATTGCTGTCTTCCTGATGGCCTGCAGAGGATATTCAGACAAAACCAAAGCTCGTGTTAAAATGGAAAATAATTGCATTAAAATGAATTATATGAATTGAATGATAAGACATAGAGATTACATTAGTATTGTTAACCATTTTTTAAAAAAAAGGATATTTTGCATAGTAAGTTCATATTGCAAATTAAACAAACTTTTATCAGTGAAACATATATATTAGCTGTGCTGTCTCAGTCTGATATGAATGACAAGTTTCTCTACACAGAAAGAGGGTAAGTACAGGTTTAAGATGTTAATGACAGTTTTTATTTGAAAAGAGTATTAGAGCAATGACATAAACAAGCAGAACAACATATGAACAATATCATGACAGAAGAAGCATTTTATAAATATAAAAAAATGCAAAATATCATTTGAAATGTCTTTGAATTTTCTGCTTCTATTTCAGGTCTGAAGCAGGACCTCTGTGCCTCAAAGCTTCTCTGTTATTTTTCAGCTATCTTAGTAGATCTAATAAAAGAAATGACCTATTCTCTCAAACCTGGCTCACTTAAAAATATCATGTAGGATCCAATACAGCTAAAGTTAGCAATCTAAAAGACATCTTGTGCACAAGCAGCCTAAGTGTAGTATTAAACTATGTAACTAGCAGGCAGCTACAGCAAAAGAAATGAATGTCAGCCATAAGAGAATATCCTGCAATACAAAATTGTTGGAATAAAATGCAGCATCTGGAAAAATAACTCTTGGTAAAGATTTTGGAGGACTCCCTGCCCCAGGGAAATGCACAGGATTTTCACAGTAATTTCAAAGAATTTCACTATTCTCTTCCAGCTACTGGGACAGCAGAAATGACATTTGGTATTTCTCCCTAATGCAAAATGCATAAATATACCTTACAAAACTTTCACTCTGCAAACTGTGTACATATACAGCAGACATGAGTATAGAAGCATTGCACAGTGACTAAAACCATGTCTCCTACTTACAGTGCCACAATTGCTTTTTCATTGCCTCCTGCACGCCACAGTATGTCTGCAATAGCCATGGTGAGGCATTTGGTCCTGTGAACTTCTGAAGGCTGAAGACAACTGCAGGCCAGAAATGCAAGAAACAACCAAGTACCAAGATGTGTATTGGGAAGCTTACTCATTAGAGGAGCAAACTGCCCCAATTACAGTATACATAGATTCATAGCAAGTTTGTAATTAAAGAACAAAAACATTTTTAAAGGCTCTTTAGGTGTTATAATGTCTAATAATAAGGCTATAGTAAGTTGCCTCAGAAAATTACCATGTACCTGTCTTTCTTCCTTTTATAGCCAATAAAGAATCAAGTTGGGTGACCAACTCAAAAAACTCTGGTGAGTTAACAGGGAGTTCAGTAACAGCATTGTTACTGAAAAAACATACCACATATAAAGGTTCAGTCTAACTGAACTTCCTCTGAGGATAAGTGTCTGAATGAAGTACCATGAGAGCACTCATTGTGCATGCAGTGTAAATGCTTCTCAGCACTGGACTGAACAGTCCATAGGAGGATGGATGCTGCTGTTGAGGACCTAGAGAGCTCTAAAGATGGAGGTGCCAGTGATGTCATCACTGCAATGGAGACTTTCTAGAACCATTCGTTGAGTTGAACCACATTAGATCTATTTTTGGCATTTAAGGTGTCCTAGATCTTACTGAAGATAATCAGATCCAGTGAAAAGATCTGTATCTCAAACAGTTAGCACTTTAGATTGCCAGTAAAGCAAACTGGGTTAAGGTCTCTTCTGATTGCAGAAGAAAAACAGAAATGAGGGAAGTGAATTCACCTAGGTCAAGTGTTAACAGCAGTGTGTTAGATCTGAGGAATCTGGATGAGCTTATGTTGTTCATAATGATGTTTAGACTGCTGTTGTGGATGCTTAAGTTAGGCAACTGTAAGCCTATGTCTGTGTGTTCTGTGAGAATTACCTTCGTAATACAGGTGAATCTAAGAGATGAAATGCACAATCTCTACTTCTAGAAAGTCACTATGAAAGATGGTGTCTGATTTATATGGAAGAATGAAAACAAAACTGTTATTATCATTTTAAGAGCAATGGATGAAAATCCAGAGAAGACTAAGGTATGATCACATAATCAGAGAATCACGTTAGGAGCTGAAGGGACCTTGAAAGATCATCTAGTCCAACCCCCCTGCCAGAGCAGGATCACCCAGACTAAATCACACAGGAACACATCCAGGTGGGTTTGAATGTCTCCAGAGAAGGAGACTCCACAACCTCTCTGGGCAGCCTCTCTCAGGGCTCCATCACCCTCTCAGTGAAAAAGTTTTCCCTTATGCTCACATGGAACTTCCTCTGCTCCAGCTTGCACCCGTTGCCCCTTGTCCTACCGCTGCCATCACTGAGAAGAGCCTGGCTCCATCCTCCTGACTCTCACCCTTTACATATTTATAAACATTGATAAGGTCACCCCTCTGTCTCCACAAAGAAGACTTTATTATATACTTATTTATAATCATACCCTGAAAACTAATCTTCTAAAAGAAATAGTGGATGACTATTCAGAATACATATTTATAATTGGTTGGACAAAAAAGCAGGTAAACGTACTTTAAGGAACAATACTGTATTGGCAAATAATGGACAAGAGAAGCTAATTAATCTTTAAGCCTGTAATAAAATCATTTTAATAGCCTGTAACAAAATTTGTTTCTATATTAAATTTTATTTTATGTTTTTAAAGGCTTTCATACTTAATTTCTTTCTTTTTTTTATTATTTGACTCTTGCCAAGAAATCTATACCATCATATTCTTACCTACTGCTAAACTTTTTCTAAAGTACTATCTGCAGTAAACACTGTGCTTGTATTTTTTTAATATGGTATGGCCCAAAGTGGTGACTTAAAACATTATGGTAACTGACCCAGCACTGGTCTGTGGAGCCCCATTGTTTCTGAAATATTTTGGCTTAGATGCTTGGCTTAGAATTTACACAAGGATGTACAAAACTATGGAATGTTTACGGTTCTCTGTTGATCCCAAACATGTAAGCAACAATCTCAACACATTTTCTACAAACTGTGTGTTTTTTAAGTCTTCCAATACCTCCTGCTATTCTAATTTCCAAGATGTGAATAGAGAAATAAAGGATGAGGAGGCTAATAGAAACATAAGGGAAAAGTGGGAGATTTAAAATTAAATCCTAAGATTTGTAAGCCCAAAGAAGCAGACAACAGATCTGGAATTTTCTCTAGTAGCATCAAGAACATCAGTCACGAATTTCAGATATGATCAGCCTTAGAGTGCTACCAGCATGGGAGATGATGTCAAAAACTGTTCCCAGCATTTGAGTAAAAGATCTAATAATTCAAAAGACTAAACAAGAAACATCAAAAAATTAAACAGACTTTCAAGTTGAATGTCTGCCTTGAATATAATGTTCATTTAGAGAATGTTTCCCTCTCTGAAGGATGTGAGATATGGGAATAATTGGTGAGAGTTTTCAAGTAAACAAAATATAATCACAACTTTTTCTTATCTCTGCCTGTGTTCTAATACAGACACTCAGAAATTTATGGGAAGCACAGCAACTAATTTATGTGTCTGAGAGACACAGCAGAGTAAGGATACATGATAATTATTTCTTGAATGTTGAAGAAGCCTGAAGTCAAACACTTACTGTGAAGTGGCTAATAATTTGAAAATTCAGGTAAGCATTAGAAAGGAATATTAATCCTCTCATTTCAAGCTCTGAGACTTCCCTTTCTTTCTACCCAATATTTTCTGCCCATAGCAAACACTTCATAAGAAAAATATGTTTATCTCATGAATAAAACAGTCCATCTTGCTATTCACTTTTAGGAGCCTGAAGGCTTTTAGCATTTCTGTGCATACAGAGAAAGAGCTCACCCCCTAACCTGAAATTCCTTGGAGACCTTCTGCATACCTCAGCAGCATTTTTCATATACAAAACATGTAAAACCAAAATCTTTTAAAACCATGTGGATAATAGGAGGGGGAAAATAAGGGAGGCAAATTTTGCCAAGTATAGGTTGTAGCTGACATGAGTTTGGACACATAGTTTAAACAATCTGACCTCAATCCACTTATTTGAATGCTACATAATATTATGACATTTATGACCATGGAACCATGTTGAAAAAGGTAAAGGTTAACATCTCTTTTTTACTAAAGATGACCTGAGACTCGAAGGGACCAAGGAGCAGATGATCAAAGACTCCAAATTGAAACAAATTCTTGGTTTTCACAACCTGAAATAATTCTTCAGTGAATTCTGTGGAGATTCCTGGTCATAAAATCTAAATACATACTCATTTTCTTGCATGAAAGTTTCTGGGTTTTTTCTTTTATGTGGACAAGAGCCTCATTCTGCCTTGAAAAGTCTACTCTTGTTATAATCCGAATTAGAGTAGTGAAGTTTTGTTAGCTAATTTTTGCAATTTTTGTCTGAACAACAAGCTCTTGATATGAATTACAGACAGATGTGATGTACTGAAAGAGCTGTAGGAGAAAGAAACCTCAAGTGCATAACCTTGTAGGATTTACATGCATTGTAGCACTGACCCTGTCTCTTTACCAGTCCATGCTAAATTGTCTTTAAGTGACTTCAAGGAACAAGCAATTTTCAAGTGATGAATTAATAGCATTTTGTTTATTTGGCCCTTGTCTTGAGGCCTGCAAGCAATCAGTGCCAATAATAAGTAGCAACTGACATAGTAGTAGTAGTAATAGTAAAACTTTCAGGTTTGTATTTAGGCTCTAAGCCAGGTTTTCAACATTTCTAAGAACTTGCTGAGTGCCTCACATCAGAACTGCCCACCCACCACTAGTCTTCCTGGCCCCTAGGGCCTGGTAATCCTTTGATTAACTGTCATCTCCCATCCTGGGTACTGAAGACAAATAATGATCCAAGAATCACAGAATCATAGGGGTTGGAAGGGATCTCAAGAGATCATCGAGTCCAACCCTCCTGCCAAAGCAGGTTCCTTAGGACAGGTCACACAGGGAGGCGTCCAGACAGATCTTGAATATCTCCAGAGAAGGAGATTCCACAACCCTTCTGGGCAGCCTATAATGTTCTGTAGGTGGTTGTTTCTTTTCAATATTGATGAAAACAGCCCAAACAATGAATTTACATTAACTGTAGTCAGGAAAAAAACCAAAGAAAATCAAAAGAGACCCTGTCACTTTCCTAAACAGTTCCAGGCAGACAAGTGGACTTTTAAGGACAAAACATAATACATTATGAACTTTTGTACACTGTAAGGTAATGAAATCCAAGTGAAATTTCAGCATGAAAGCTTTTCTTCTTCTCACTAAATTGGGGTCTGTCTTTCACCCACAAATAACCAGTAAAATACTGTTCCCCCCATTCAACAAACTACCTATAAAGCACAGGAAAGCTTTGTGAAATTCTTCTTTTGTAATGGGCAAATACAAGAAGTCTGGTAATAAAGTAATTTTTTTAGACATTATTTTCCAGCATTTCATTGAATAAGTTCTGTTCCTTTAGCAAAGTAGTAAGTATGTTAATACCATAACAGTGCAAGCAATTTTCCTTGACACTAGTGATACTTAACAATATTCTTTTAAAGTAGGTAGAAAATACAGACATAGAATTTAAATTAAAATTCTACTAAGAACTTTAACTGTGAAAGATCAAGCACAACAGCAAAAAAGTATTAAAATTAAAAAACTATAACTTTAATTTTCCACCCTCCCTGAGATTCTTAGTATCAAAAACTGGATGAATTTCATGGCCTTTCAAACCTTGATTACATTTTCTTTGAAATCTTATCTCCATGGGATCTCAAGGATAAATAATTTTCATTGGCCTCAATTCAAGCTGTTGGATATTTTAGAGGTTCTTGGATTAATCATAAGCAAGTAGTTGCACAAATAAAACACCAACCTCTAAATCCCTACAGTTAGTTGAAAGGGATGTAAGTAGAAGTAAATTATGTGCTACTTTCTTTGTCTCTCAGAGACAAAGAGACGATCAATAAGCTCAAACTCAAAAGGTTCCTGAGTGGCTGCAGTAGAGAAATAAAACCCAATAATTTCTGTATGGAAAATATTTCTGATGTCAACTGCTGACTTACCGAGTGTCTTTATCCCTGTTACTGTCTGCAAAGATAAGCTGTTGTAGGACACAAGCTTGGACTGCAGCTAGTACTCCACATGGGCCACCCTGAGGGGAATAATAGGACAGTCCATGAGCAAAACGATTTGCACTGTTTGAGGCTGGTGAAAACTTTTGCAAACCATGTGCTTCCACTCAGGCTTCAGCCACTCTTTCATCTCCCTCTTTCCATCCACGACTTTGTAGTGCTCTCTTGTGCTATTTTTTCTTTCCTTTTTTTTTGCAAGCCTATGAAAAACAGTGGAACTAACTCACATTGTGTTTACCACCTTTTTTTTTTCCATAACAATGCCTAGACACCTATAATGTCAAAGGAAAGCTTTTTTAAAATCTGTTCAGTGATTATACAAACAAATGAAAAATCTCCTAATCCCTATTGAGCCAGAGCCTACCTAAACTTCCAGAGAGAAATCAAAGCTGACTTTTCCAAAGGATGAAAATAAGCCTTGCTCTTTTACCTCTGCTGTGCACTATGCCTCCCCTCGACTTCCCAATTACATCACTAAACAAATATGTCCATTTTATGTATAGCCTTCTGCACCAGGCAGCTATGTCACTGGGGAAGAAAAAGAAAATGAAGGAGGATTGAACTTTTCAACTGATTCATGTTGGAAAATAAATCACAATTAACCTCTAATTTTATGAAAAAGAGATTCATAGCTGTTTAAAAGACTGCAGAATTGGGTAGCAATGTATTTCTTTCTCCTTGCATATTCCCTGCCATCTAGCCCACCTGATCCCATTGCATGACCAGGACTGTTTCCTGTGGATTAACTATATGGCAGAGGCAACTGCACAAGCTGTCCTGAGAAGGAAAGGGTACCAGTATAACTCTCCTTCCCTTGTCACTCAATTGTCTCCCAGATGCCTCTTATCATTTTATTTACCCAAGTAGTTCGTTTGAGGAGACAGAGAAAAGCCATTGTTTGGAACATCAGTGCATGAACAGAACAGGCTATGCAGGACACGACAAACGCCACAATACCACACATCACATTGGTAGCAGTGGGAATTACTGCAATTTAACAGAGGATTTAGCATATTAAATTACACAGACGCTGTCCCATGTGTCTGTCAGCACATGGTGATGTTCTCAGCAATAGGGTCCATCTCAATGTCAGGAAGTCCATTACTTTTATACAGGTCCACCCTTAACTAACATCCCAAATAGGCTGGTGTACCAATGCCAGCTTTGCCTACCCAGGTAAAGAAAAAAACTGAGGGTAAGAAAGCATGGGCCACCCAGTAGGTTTTCTGGAGAGCCTGCATTCTGATTTGAACCCATGCCAAAGTCTACCTTGTTGTCGCTCTCCATAGCATGAGATTACTCCAGAATCACATCGCTGTCATATGCTACAGTTGTATCCCTGATTTCCTCTGATTTATCAGCTTAAGGTCTGTCAAACTCCTCTCAAAACCCTGAAGCAGAATGAAAAGTGCAGCCAGCACACTACCAATGAGATCAAAGTGATTAGTTTAATTCTCAGGTTGTCCTAGGGACAGCATCAAGCCTAAGGGAATGGGGCCTGCAGGTGCATGCACTCATTACAGTATGCAACCTAGAAAATAAAGGTCCTGTAATCAGAAAATAGCTTAGATATTGAAACCTTCTGCTTTGTCATTTATCTTATACACACTACCTCTCTGTAATTACTTACATAACTAATAACAGAATTCTCTGAAATCTATTAAGGAATAAAAACAAGGTTTATTTCAGTCCACTAGAGAAAGCCTCCCAGCCAAACATTATAGGAACCATGCTAAATATCTTCTTATAGCACCACAGAAACTTAATGTAGGAGAGAATCAAACAGTTGTTCAGCTGAAATGAAATTTGAAAGTGAGGAGGAATATATTAACTCTCTGAAATAAACACATTAAGCAAGACTCTGATTTACCATTCCAAATGGGAATTTACAGTAGAGAATTTAATGGGCAGTGTTGCTAGAAGTGATGAGACATCATTCCTCTAGCACCAGGGTCTTAAAACACCAAAGTAGCATTTAATGTGGACCAGTGAACATTACTGTCATGGTTCCTTTTGGACTTTAAATTAATACTTAATATCTTTTTTTCAGCTAGGTTTTTTTTTTTTAAACAATAAGCAGCTTTCTTCTCAGATCATCAGCCTAATGAAATATTTAACTAGACAAGTTAATTAAATATCTTAATGACATGTTTATTAGCCAGTGTCCTGGCTCCAAAGTCTCTCTTCCTCTCATTTCTGTATAGTGTGTAATGGTCTACTTTTCTCCAGATAAAGATTTTTAACAGTAGTGCAGAAGCTTGATGAGTGTTTTGTAGAGGAGTCTACTCCTTCCCTAGGTTTTACTGAAGTCCTCAGATCTCTTAAGAGAACTGGTGCACAGATAGCATAGATTTATGCCCTTTTGTTCTTTTACCACCACTACTTTTCAGCTGACGTGGCTGCTCTTCCTCCCTACAAATAAATCCCCATCACACAGACCCAAATTCATACTTTCTGAAAACACATTAAGTTCCACTCAGAAATACCCTATCCATCAACTCTCCTAAGAAGACCTGACAAGATGACATCATACAGTGGTAGCCAGAGAAATTAGAGTCTTTAGAAGACTTTTTATTTTATTTGATTTGATTTACTGCTGAAACATGCAGCCTTTGTAAACTCAGTGTAAAAAGCAAACTCACAATAAGGAAGTAATTTACAGTACCTTTTTTTGCACAATGCCATATTTTAGCTGTGGTATGCTATTAAATGTAAAACTCTGTATTTTCCATTCTTCACTGAAGCAACAAAGACTAGAGCCAAACAAAAGGTTTTTTAATTCCTGTTAAAAGCAAGAAAAAAGTTGTCATTTTAAAAACAAATCCAAAACACAGGTACATTTTCTTGCAGTGACATGGAGAAAAGAAAGGAAGAATGAGGAAGGGCAATGACTAACTCCCTATAACCACCCTTTTCTGTTTTACACATGCCATAAATAGCAACACACAAATGAAAAGGAGCAATTTTTTCCTTTTCCTGCAATATCCCTTCAAGTCACATTGCTGTGTGCTTCTCAGCATAGGAAACTGTTGATGCAGACTGTCTGGGGCACACTTTCCCATGAAAGCTTTACAGAATATTGCCTTACATTTAACATCCAGAAGAGCAACACCTACTAACTGTAGTTGCTAAGCAACTTCATTAGGGAGCTGGACACAGTATGGAGAAAAAGCAGCCTGTTTTGCTGATCAAAGTTGCTGGTATGGGATAAAAACCAGTGTGTCCAGTAGGTATAGGGAAGTAATTGGTGCCCCTGTACTCAGCATTGGTGAGGCTGCACCTCGAGTGCTGGGTCCAATTCTGGGCTCCTCATCATAAGAAGGACATTGAGGTCCTGGAGTGAGTCCAGAGAAGGGCAACCAGGCTGAGGAAGGGGCTGGAGGGCAAATCCTATGAGGAGCGGCTGAGGAAGCTGGGGATGTTTAGTCTGGACAAGAGGAGGCTGAGGGGAGACCTTATCACCACCTACAACTACCTGAAAGGAGGTTGTAGAGAGGTGGGCGATGGTCTCTTCAGCCAGGTGACAGGTGATAGAACAAGGGGAAATGGTCTCAAGCTGTGATAGGGCAGGTTTAGACTAGGTATCAGAATTTTTTTTTTTACTGAAAGAGTTGTCAGGGCTGGAACAGGCTGCCCAGGGAGGGGGTTGAGTCACCTTCCCTGGATGTGTTCAAAAAAAGGGTAGATGAGGTACTTAGGGATATGGTTTAGCATAGGATGGGAATGGTTGGACTTGATGATCTTCAAAGGTCTTTTCCAACCTTGTGATTCTGTGATTCTGTGAAACATTACTCAAAGGTTTGACTGATGTATGTCAAATGGCCTATCAGTATATGCCACATTCAGATCTTGGTCCCAAATAACTGCAGACCCAGAGCACGACTTTCAGGAATAGCTGAACTGGAAAAACTGATTTCATATTCATTCCTAAAGTAAACCTGGGTACATAAGAGCAAACTGCTCAGTGTGTAGTTACTCAGACCTCCCCGATCTAGAAATGCAATTGGAAGACACTTGCATTATATTTTGGGTATTTTTCACTCTGTCTGAATGGGAAGGAAAATATTAAAAGTATTTAATGGTTCCATAGCTGTTAAAAATAAGGAAGATAAGCAAAATAGTGATAGGGGAACAATAAACTTGTTCTGAACCACTGTCAGTTTAAAGGACCCAGACAGAATCATACAATGCTTTGGGTTGGAAGGGACCCCAAAGATCATCTATTTCCAATCCCCTTGCCATGGGAAGGGACACCCTCCACTAGACCAGGGTACCCAAATAGACCGGAGAATAAGCACATGAATAACTGACTAGAGACATTATTACAATAACACAAGCTTCATTAATTAAAGGTATTATCTGTGCTGCACATAAACTAATGCATTCTGGTGTGGTCTTGTGTTTTTCTGAACTCTGGACAGGCATCCCTACATTACATTTTCCCATTAATACCAAGTAAGGAATATACTCAGGAATGAATACAGCACATGTTAAATCAAAAACATGCAACACAGAGAAATCCATTGCAGCTGTGGCTAACAACTGAAATAACATTTTCATACAGTTATTTATATTTATCATCATAGTTAGTCTTACTTTTGCAAGAGAAATATCAATTGCTTTTGATACTATTTGAAGTGTGTAGAGTGTTGAAAGATGTGGGGTTTTACCAACTTCTCCAGTTGTTTCGTCATCCCCAACATCAACTGAAAGAAAAAAAAAATGTATAGTGTGTTGGATGAAAAAAAGTTACTTCCAGCAGGCTCAATGCCAGAAGGTCATCAATATGACAATTAACACTTTCTTTATAAAAAAGAAAATATAGTTTTAGCAGATAAAAAATGCATGAGCCACTGTTAGACTACTTCTTAATGACTTCTTCATGCAGCCCTAATGAAGAAGTTAAAAGCAAATGCAATTCCTCTGACTCAATGAAGAGTTACAGAAGCAGCTACTCACATGTGCTTGGTTACAGCTGGTCTGAAGAGTATGATGGCAAACTGAAACTTGATGTAGCTTACCTAATTCTAGGACATCCTTCATCTGGTCTTCTTTATAGCAAGAGGATGTTGGAGACTTCCTACATGAAAATTAATAAAAAAAATGAATGACCAAGTGCTCACTTTTAATAAAAAAAACTTGTTTGCATAAACAAGAAGAAATAAGGAGTATGCCTACACAAAGATAAAAGGGGGGGAGGTATGTATATCTGGAGAGAGATATAATAATAGATGCAGGAAGATAAAAAACATGGCTTTTACCTTTAGGTTTTAAAATGTTCTATACAAAGTCTCATTAACATTTTTGTATACAGAAATAAATGTTAAAGCAAAAATATTTTCAGTGAAGGAATGCTGAGCTTCAGGAGTTCCAAAGTAAAAGCAGCCAGCACAGAGTAACACACTGCAATTGATTCAGGATTTCAATCATGTTTCCTTTCATGTGTGTCATTTCAGTATATGTCAGGTCCTGTAAGCTTGTGTAACAGAGGCAGATTTTATACTGTCCTGAATTTCAAGAGTGGATATTCATGTATACGTGATCCTCTGAGTTTGAAGAATCAGGACATAAAAGAAAATTTACATCCCTGATGGGGACCAGGATGAAGTTAGTGATTAAACTGCTTAAATACCCAAATAATATTTGAGAACAGGTATTATACTTGCTTCTTTTACCAGGATAATGTTTTAATTCTCTAATAGGTAGCAGTTGCTCAACTGCCCTTGTAATTTAATTTCATATTACATAAATAACAGGTTAAAGATTGATAGAAACAACTACTAAAAGGACAAAGCACTTAAACTTGGCTGTGAAGTCAGAACTGAAGTAGGATGTTCTGGAGATGAGATGGGTTTATTCTTCCTGTTGAATTCGTACCAAAATGAGTTCAGAACCGAGGAAAAGTTTCAAATAACTACTGCAAAAAAGATGGCATTTCTTCTCCTTTTTTTCTTTTGTTTTTATTTTAATTGGAAGAACAATACTGCAACATTGGTCTTTGCTTTGGAAAAAAGGTATTGCACTGACAGTCCTTTCAAAAATAGTATGGAATCATTTCCTCAGCAACATTCTTTGTATGCACGATATTATTATAGCAACAACTGCTGTCATATCACATACTTTCCATTAACTTAATTTCCTTTTTCAGTGTGTTTGAGAGACGAATAAAAACACAACACAGCCATATCACACTCAGGACTTTTCCAGTTCAAAAGCATTTTGGCACCTCTCTCACTCATAGTCTTTGATACTATAAGCAACACTTTTTCTCTCTAAAAGAGTTAGAGGATCTATGTAATGAAATGTGGACCGCCACAATTCAGAAAAGGTAGAATGGAAATGAGTCACCCATGTTACCAGCAACTTGAGGTAAGAATAAATAGGGTGCTCAGCAGGTTAATATAAATAAGAGGACTGAGAGCAAATTTGTAGAGTGGCATAAGCAGTATTGAGGTCCCATTGAATGTAACAATACTTCCAATGTGATACAGAGTTTAATATAGTCGACTGGGGCGTATTTTAAAACATAATCAGATCTCCCCTTGCTTTTTGCTCATACTAAATTTCATCTGAGATTTCTCATTACTGCTAGTATTTTCATCTCTCCTGGTCAGGGAGAGGGTCTCAGTGGCACCGAATTTGCCAATAAAATGTTTTTCAGCCAAGTACTCATGCCATTTAACTGCACTGAGACATACCCACAATCCACGTTTTTGTTTGGCCTGAGATCACATGCTATTGTCTCTTGTTTCCTAGAGAATAATGGGTTTCTTCCAAGGTCAACTCTTTTCAATCTAGTGTTGCAAAAACAGAGCTCTTAACACTTAAGAATGGAACAGTTCAGGTTACAGCATCCTATCTGGCCTCATTTGCTGCTTCGGAGGGGCCTGGGTCTCCTATAGGTACCATATCATATCTCTAAGCTTCATTAGGTGTCTTGGATACCTTAGTGTCTCAAATAGCACTCCATGCCTATGGTTAGGCATGTAGACCACCCCCACATCAAATTAACACCCTTGGTTCATTGTTGTCTCAAACACTTCTCCTCAGCAGCCTTTCACCTGGAAAAATCTAGAATGAAAATAAAATCAACTATGGTATAATTCACATATAGCTCATTTGGCCCCAGATTTTTAAAACAGTATTGCTTTCTGGAAGGCCTGAAAGATTCCAGGAAGAACCAAGCCCGGGATGCAAAGTACTTTGAATTCTCAAGGCACAAGGAAATTCCCACCAAGCTGAGGAAAGTGCTGACATCAAAGATTGATGTAAGATGTCTTTTGGTTAAGTGGGGTATTTTTGCAGGTGTAGGTTCGCCCCTTAAGGGGAACTTGAGTTTCTCAAAACACTGTCAGGACACTTAAGGCAATTTCCATTTCAGCAGATGGTTGCTGTTCCAGGAAAAATTATTGAACACGTAAAACCCTACAGTTAGAATACTTAGGAAGGGGGAAGTAATCTGTCATGGCAGAAAAACGGGACAGGAAGAAAATACGTTTCATTTTAAACATACCATACAGTACTTTCTCTAAATATTTGAACATTCCTATCTGATCTTCATGCATCACAGAAAACTGAATTTACACAGAATAGCTAAACTCACAGAGAAAGCACTTTGCAGGACAATAATGCATGTACATTCCACTGTTTCCTATTTACATTACCAAACACAACAGGTCAAATAAACAATGGGGGTTAAAAAATAAACACTGATCATCAGATGACCGTTGGTTAAGATTATTTTCACTTATTTTCTTCTGGACATTTAACTTTTCTGCATAATAATTTAGTGTCAGAAGGATTCCTGAAGGTCACAACACAATTGTCTGACCTTGTGCTGTTAAGCCATATTCAGACAGATAAGGCATTCCTAATATAGTGAGTAAGAGCTGGGAATGTAGGTAAGAAAACAATTAAACTCTGTTGTTAATTGCAAATGGGTAAACACAGCCATTATATGTAACACAGCTTGCCACTACATAGGGGCAAAATCATAAAACCAGAATTATTAAAAGCAATTGCAATCATGCAAAGGAAATTATCATAATAAATACCAGGCAATATATTTTTATGGGAAATAAACTTTCACAAGATGATTTAACATTAATTCTGCCATGCTTGGAAGTCTGGTTGTTGAAGGTAATGTAGCCTATACACTTAATTTCTCCAAGCTTCCTTTTTTAGTTAAGCACTGCATCTGGGTTGATTGGCACATTAGCAATATGAAAAATTAATTCATGAACAGATGGCTCATTGACACATATAAAAAAGGTAAATTTACAAAAACCCCTCTAACTGAGGGGTCATTTCTAATAAGCTCACACACAAATCTGCTTGTGTTCTACTGACTTCTAGTAACTTTATTGACAATAAAGCTACATCTTTACTGGGAAAGTTCCCACATAAAAACCATATGATGATAATCACGGGTTAAGCTACAGGATGGTTTGAACTCCATGCTGAGTTGGGTGCACCTGAACAGAATGCTCTCTCATAGACACTCAATATTTATCTCCAGATATAAAACAAGACCTACTATAATAAAAGAATCACAGAATGGTTAAGGCTGGAAGGGACCTTAAAGATCATTAAGTCCCACCTCCCTGCCATGGACAGGGATACCTCTCACTAGAACAGGATGCTCAAGGCCCCATCCAACCCAGCCTTGAACACCTCCAGGGAGGGAGCAGCCACCACTTCCCTCCTTTATTTATATTGTACTTTATCAAAGATTTTTCACTGCAACCCCCCCACAGCGGAATTTTCAAGGAGCACAGTACTACTCATGTGAAGTGACCATTACATTTAGCAACTCAAAAGAGCTGCCAGCAAAATAAACAAGTACCAGTAAAATAACACAGGGATTTAAATATCCATTAAATAAAGATGCTTACAAGACATCACCTAAGAGACACCACATAAAGCATTGAGAGGGATTCCCAAACTTCAACACTCAATCAATTCACATCAGTGGAGGTGACTACAAGCCTCCATCCTGTTTGTCAAACATTAAGTACCCACTCTGTCTAGTTTCAGCCTTCAACTTTTAGGCCATTTATTTTTAAGGACATGGAGCTTTCATGGCCTTACATTTCCTGTCAGACACCTCCGATTTTTAACAGTGCAAACCACTGCAACCTGACAGATTTTAGCAAAATAAATGATCTTCCTGAAAGATAATATCAAGTGTTAAATTTGAAGACAAAAGCTTATCCAGAAGAGTGGGGTGGTTCTCTTATTTTATTATTAAAAAAAAAGTGAAGACAGGTAATGGTCTATTTGTGAGCACATGTACTGCAGAGACATTTTACCTCCTGGTAAAGTAATCTTAGGGAGAGTAACACAATTCCTTGCCCTACCCTTAGACAACTAATTGTTTTAAGGAGCAGGCAATTCTTATGCTTCTTCTTACCATTCTCCCACCCATGCTTTTGTGTAGACAAAGAGAAAAGAAACGGTGTGAAGCTCTACCACCAGGACTGAATGCATACTTGCTTCACATTAGAGAAAATCTGGAGTTCTTCTAAGTTTGCCTAAACAAGGCAAATTCTGAATTGACTGAAAGTATTTTAGGCAATGAGCTGGACATTTCCAGCTTTACATCCTTTCCAAAAATAAAGAAATGATACAGAAGCCATTTGCCATTTCCAGTAATTGCAAAGTGCTTCTTCCTATGGAGTGCTGGAAAAATACTAAAAGGGCAAATGGCAGCACACACAGATGTTATGTGGAAGGCTCTAATGCCATAAATCCATTGGCACAAAACAAAAGTCACAATAGTTACTTTTATTTTAGATTTTTTCCGGTCCAAGCATTATGTTATAAAAGGTGTTATGCAACTCCAGATACTTGAAGGTTTTCACTACTGAGTAATTTGGCAACTACAATCTTTCTCTCTCTTCTTGTATATGGGCTCGTTGAATCTGTATTTCCCAAAGATGTTCCCGTTTTGTTTGACAGCCATTCTTCTGTATGCCAATTGCAAATATCAAATACTCATTCCCTGGCTGGCAGCTAGGCACGCTCCAAGAGGGTTTGGTTAGTCTCTCAGGGAAGGTGCCAACTGCACTATTCTTAATGTGTTTCCTCCTTCCAAAGCCACACTGAAGCACTGACGAATGCTTGAGATGACGCCATGGGCTTCTTTGTGTGGCTTAAGGACAATGCCTGATGCTACGCACAGATCACACACAGACGGAGGTGGAGGGAAACAGGCAAAGGTAATTTACCGTTGGGGGCTGCTCCAACTCTGCATTCCTATCTATCCTTTTATCTGAAATGTTGCATTCTGACTAAACTAGTTCCTAGAAATGCCACTGTTGCCCAACACATCCTCTTCCTCCCGTAGTGGGAAAGAAATGAATGAATTCCTCAGACATTGCTCATACACACGGCATGTCACGGAGTATGCTGGCATATCCTAAAATCTGTTGGTCTTTGCTGACTGATTTTGAACAGGGTCTAGTTTATAATCGTATGGCCATCTGAGCTCAGACCTCATTTCACAGAATAGGCTATCAAGGAGATAAGTACTTAGAGGAACTGCTGAACATCTCCAAGGATCAAAACTTTATTACTTACCAAAATGACAGATATTATTTTAGACAAAGCAATCTCATCTGACACACCGATTTTGTACATAAAACTGAAATATTACAGCCTACAGGGCAAAGAGTACAGAATTCACTATTCCTAGAAAAACTATTTTCACATCAAAATGCATAGTAGAAAATACAATCATAACTGTTGGGTAAATAATGTACATTGCATAACTTTGCTGGAACTATTTTCCCTTTGAGTTGGAAATTCAATTTCGTTTTAAAAATAGAAATAAAACTGGAATGTTAATTAGCATTCTTTATGAAATCTGGCATTCCTATATTAAGGTTCTTTTGGCACTGTGTTTTCCTGTTTCAGTGATAACCCGTATTTAAAAGAGAGTGGCTGCTTAGGCTTTCTGTCATGAGTTCAGAATCACAGAATAGCTGAGGTTGGGAGGGACAGACCTCTGGAGATAACCTAGTCCAAACCTATGCTCAGAGCAGGTTCAACCACAGCAAGTTGCTCAAGGCCATGTCTAGTCATGTTTCACGAATCTCCAAGGATGGAGACATTACAGACTCCCTAAGAAACCTGTTCCAGCATCTCTATCTGCACAGGAAAAAAATTCCTGGATCACCTGTGTCAGGAAGTTACCCCCAGTGCAGCCCAGAAACCTCCTGGATTTCTTATGTTCTGCTTTGTGGTTTATGCTGAAAGAGGGAACATCAAATCCTGCTCTGGACTTGTTCAGAAACTCATAGTCAATGTACACTGCCAATATTCAAATGTAGAGCAGCACAGCTTGTGGCCAAATGTGATGCAGGATTGTGCAAAAGGATCTTGTCAGTTCAAAGCGTTTAACCATACATTATGGACAGGTATAGGTTTGGTCTTCAGAGAGAAAATAAGTTCATTTATTCCTGTCAATAACAGAGAGCCTGAATATTAATCTTTTAAGGACCATAACACTTTCAAAATATTATTTTGAAAGTCTCAGATATCTAAAAGAACACAACCCCCCCTGCATATAATTTTAAAGGACTTAAGAGATTTCTTTGAAGATAATTAGTATTTTGTTTTCCTCTGAGGATCTCCTAGGTCCATTAAAAGGAATTTCAGGGACTTTTTGTGGGAACATATGAAAGGGAAAAGGTGAGAATTTTCAGTAACACGATGGGTTCACCTGTACTTGTCTCCATTCAGGGTATCAAAAGCCATCAGCAGTTCAGAAAGCAAAGCCAAGCCATCCCTTCCTTGAGTCTGACGTAGAAATGTGTGGAAATGAAGGAGGTATCTTTTATATAGGAACACGTACTGCCTTACCATAGAAGATTAGACTGACTTCAATATTATACTATAAAGGCCATTTTGAAGGAAAAACAGCCCAAAACACCGAGGAGACATTTTGCATTCAAGTGTGCTTGAAACTGAAAGCAAGAAGGTATATGCCTGCAATAAACTGCACTGACAAATGTGCTAATGTGATTTTACAGTGCAGAGAATCATGCCATGAGCAGCAGGTGATTGTTCTTACCCTATATTAGTGACAGTCCAAGAGTGACAAACTTAAAGCAGTCCTTAAATACACAGAAGAAATTTAAAACAAATCGATAAAATCTATCAGAAAACCAGCAAAATTTCAGAGCAGGAAAGATAAAAACACAAGCAGACAATACAAGCTTTAAACAACAACGACAAAAAAACAGCCTAAAGAAGCATGAAAAATATTTAGAAGCATTTTAACAGAGGCAAGTACTGTAGCAAGGAACAGAAGGATCAGTCAAAAATCAACTTCAGCTGTTCATAACAGAGGAAAAAAAAAAAGCAAAGGCAAGGTGAATATAAGGCAAAAATTCCTCACACTAAGGACTGCTAGACACTGGAATATATTCTCAGGGGAGAGGTGTCACTTGAGTCATTTAAGGCTGGACTAGACAACCCCCTGGAAAAAAAATTACAGCAAATATATATAGAGAGAGTAATGAATAATCTGCCATAGAAACAAATGACCTTAAAAAGTCTTTTCCATCTGCAATTTCTAAGATTCTATGAAATATGAGTAATGTTCCACTAAGGAACTTGGTATCTATGGCAATTCACTAACCCCACCCTACTTGTGTTAGAATGCAGAGGACTGCTAGTAAAAGGCTTATAACCAAATAATGAGGGATATTTTGGGAACCACTAAAGAGTGCCCAGCTAAAGCAAACTCATTTGAGGACTATAGCAGGAAGAGAAATTCTGGCTCTGAACTCACTGGCATTTGCTTTCCTGGTGGTAGGGATGAAGTGCACCAGAGCTGGTTAGGTTTATTTGGAAAAGGCATCTGAAGCCAAGCTACACAGTCATAAACCAGACCCTACTGCCTGAAATATCCATCTGTACTGGCAGACTTCTGAAAGGAAACCACTAGCTCACATTCAGTTCGTAGCCAAGACTGATGGCAAGGCAAAGGAGGGTATGGCAGATGCAATTAGAAGAACCGGATAAGTAGTGTGATTGTTCACAATGAAAGGATGAGTGAAGAATCAATTACCTTCCTTGCTCCTGAAACTGTATTGTAGATCTCTGCCTTTGGACAACAGGATCCACTACTGTAGCCTTTTCCTCACTAACTGCAGGAGGAAATTTTTGTTCTGATGTAACTTTATTCCCATCTCTTTTTGCCCTTCTGATAGCCATTCCCTTTTAGTTTCTGAGAAACCTGCAACACATCCTTAAATTCAGGTCCTGATTGCTAAATCCTTTTGTTCCTTTGGGTCTTTGTTTTCCTTTGCTTTGTTCTTCTTTCATTGCTCTGATTCTAGTTTCTATGTTATATTTCTTAAAATTGTGGTAGAGTGGTTGTCTTTCGGCATGAAAACTAGAAGCACAAACATCACAATATGTTGTCCTTAACTGCAGGAAGTGAAACTGGTATCTTCCCATCTAACTCATTATTGTGTGGTTCCACTACACTGCAGAACTGCTTAGTCAGTATGCAGCTGGCCAGCTCTGAATTATTCATTTTAAAACTATTCTACCTCACTACCACACTTTCCATCGATAGAGTTAAGGGGCGTGGAAAATTAGGAGACCACTTCAACTTCAGAAGCTGCATTAACAACTGTAATATGTCTCAATAGCAGGATAAGAGAACTGTTTCTCAACTGCTTGAAGTGGGTTTGCGTGCCTTTCCCCAATGGTGTTTGCTCAAGCTGTGAAACACGGGGAAATCTTGACCTTCTATAACTATTACTCCTCCCAAATTACTCATTATCCTCCATGGATTTTCTGGAAAAGCAATAGAAAGTTCATTTTAGTAGTGATTCTTCATGATGGGATCAAGTGTGCCCTGACAAAGTTTGCTGATGGTACCAAACTGATCGGGAAAGTGGATGCTGTGGAAGGGGTAGCCACCCTGCAGGAAGACCTGGATAGCCTGGAAGAGTGGGCTAACAAGAACTTTACAAAGTTGAAGACATGTTTAAGGTCTTGCACCTGGGAAAACATAATCCAGGAGTGCAGCACACACTGGGATCCACCCAGCTGGAGAGCTTCTCTGTGGAAAGGGACGTGAGGGTCCTGATGGATAAGCTCAATATGAGCAAATAGCGTACTGCAGAAGAAAAAATAGCCAGTGGGATATTGGGTTGCATCAGCAAGGGCATCACCAGCAAAGATAAAGAAACCATTATCCCATCCTACTCAGCACTTGAATCCAGGCCACACCTGGATTCAGTTTTGGTCCCCCCCACCATGCAAAAAAGATGTGGACAGGTTGGAAAGGGTACAGAGAAGGGACATAAAGATGATCAAAGCACTGGGAAGCCTGCCACATAAGGAAAGGCTGAGAGAACCATGTTTGTTCAGCCTTGAGAAAAGAAGACTTAGGGGAGATCTCATCACCATGTTCCACTACTTAAAGGGTGGCTACAAAGAAAACAGAGGCTCCCTTTCTACAAGGAGTCACATCGAAGAGAAGAGGGGTAATGGGTGCAAGTTACTCCTGGGGAGATTCCAATTGGATACAAGAGGAAAAATTTTCACAATGAGAACAATCAGCCACTGAAATAATCTCCCCAGGGAAGTGGTGGATTCCCTGACATTGAACCCTTTTAAGACTCAGCTGGACAAATGCTGGGCCATCTTGTCTAGACAACGCTTTTGTCTAGGTGGAGCTTTTGCCAAGAAAGTTTGGACTGGATTAAACTTGAGGTTCCTTCCAGCCTGGTATTCTATGATTCTATGAATTGAGAAATTAATTAGCTGCTGTTCACTTGCAGCTGAGGATACACAAAGATTTGCTGCCACCTATATATATAATCCTTTTCTTCTTGTTTAATTAAAATTAAAGGAATACTATACATTTTTTATGGAACAACACCTACTGACATGGAAAATAATGTAATATGACTACCATTGCCCCAAGAGAACAAAAATATCTGTTCCCCTGTAATACAACTGGGAAATTAATCCTTTTGTTCCAATTCTTTGCATTCATTATACTACCTTTTCTAAGGAAAAATTCAGACATCATATTGCCAGGTCACAATGTGGATAAATGAAGATGCTAGTGAACAGATTGTTCTTCACCTCTATCTTTCTGTGATTAAAGGAAAGCGGTGAACTCTTTATGTAATGACAATATGTCTGCAAGGGGATCAACACTAAGTCCAGACTATGCTGAAAAAATAAGTGGTTTACTATTAAAAGTCAGTATTTGATTACAATTATGAGCAACGAGGTAATAACTGCAGTTAAGCACTGCAGATTTAAGTCATCACTAGTTACTCAAATTTGAAAGCAGATGCTCTCAGCAGTAGCAGTTCAATAAACAAGCAAAGACTAAATCTACATCATTAGTCTCCAATTCATTGATTTGCTAAAATCTTAATTCCATTTTCCTGAAAAGAAACAAGGAATTGAAGCAATAGCAATGAAAGTAAATTAATTGGGTTTTGGTTTGGTTTTTTTTTTTTTTTTTCTTCCTATTTGTGGTGGCTGTGTTGATCTGCCATTATGGAAAACAGTGCTTACTCTTGAATTACAGAGCCCTCTTTGGAGAAGAAAAGGCTCTGGGAGGACTATATAGCAGCCTTCCAGTACCTGAAAGATGTCTTTAAGAAAGCTGGGGAAGAACTGCTCACAAGGGCATGGAGCAATAGGACAAGGGGTAATGGTTTTAAACTAGAGAAGGGAAGATTTACCTTAGATATTAGGAAAAAGTTCTTCAGTATGAGGGTGGTAGATCAGTGGAACAGGTTGCCCAGAAAGGTGGCGGAGGCCCCATCCCTGGAGATCTTCAAGGTCAAGCTTGATGGGGCTCTGAGCGACTTGATCTAGTGAAGATGTCCCTGCTTACTGCAGGGGGTTGGACTAGCTGACCTTTAAAGGTCCCTTCCAACCCAACATATTCTATGATTCTCTGCAGGTAAGCATTTAATTTGGGTGATCACAGAAATCCAAATGCCTCCCCAGTCAGGATAGAAAAATGAATCATAGAACCACAGACTAGTTTGGGATGGGAGGGGCCTTAAAGCCCATCTAGTTCCACCCCCTGACATGGGCAGGGACACCCCCTCCACTGGCCCAGGGTGCCCAAAGCCCCATCCAACCTGGTCTTGAACCCTGCCACAGATCTAGGGGCAGCCACAGCTTCTCTGGGCAACCTGTGCCAAGACCTCATCACCCTCACAGGGAACAATTTCTTCCTAATATCTAACCTAAATCTACTTTCTTTCAGTTTAGAGCCATTAACCCTTATCCTATCATTACATGCCCTTGTAAAGAGTTGCTCTCCAATTTTATCTGAACAAAGACAGAACCTCCAATTCTTAATGAGAACAAACTTCTATGTGAAATATGGTACTCAGAGGTCTAACCTCATGTTGATACCATAAGATTCAAACATCAACCCACAAATCTGGCCTCTCAACAGTTACTCCACTGCATACACTTCACACACTATCTAAGAATTAGATCATTGATGAAAAAATAGCACAATCACTTCATTAAGGTGTGAGTCAAAATACTGTGGATCTGTACTTGCCCAGGATACTTTTATAGCCAGGCATATCTGGCCAGTTTGTAAGAGTTTATTAGATAACATTCAACTTGTCTTTTGAAGCATGGGATTGGGTTTGCTTCATTTTTTTTCTAATCCGTAGACAAAGAATCTCTGCAGCCCATATGCAACTATGAGAAAATGAAAAATTAGAGAATGGAAGGAAAAGGTTTCTATGTCTTTAGTTTTCTATGGGAAATGAAAGAAAAAAAATACCAGAATTACAGATGCCTGTGAATGTACTGGCTGTGGTTAAGTGTACATAGATTTTCAGCTACTCATCTAAATACTTAGGCTAGCATTTATTTCTGAGGTGATAAGCAGCAGTAACATGAATGGAAGAGGATCCAGACAAATATCCGCTCCTACACTGTAATTTTTCATGCCTCAAAATGCTCCAGCACTCTGGCCAAATCCTGAAAGGCTCTCAAACACTGCAGGATTTGGCCAAAGGGATAGAAGTCTTGCAAGAGCCAGCCTTTATATTGTAATGCTTGATGTTTATTTGGAGTCTTACTTCCAGTCCCTGTTACTTCCACTTCAGGAGTATCATCGGTCCTGCTGAGTTCAGTGAGAGTTTTCAGGAGCTCAGAGCTCAGCATGAAGTCAAATGCTCTACTGGTTTTAACTCAAATCATCTGGAAGGAATGCTTTGCTTTGGGAACAGATTACATGGACACTGCTTAGGAAATAGCTCCCTCTCCTGTCCTTGCTGAAACCAAGCCAGTCCTCTGAAGGAAGGAAATTATTTCAAGTGACTTACAATGTGTGCAATGGAGCACACACAGCACCCCACTCAGTACCCTGTCCAAATTGGTGCACTGGGGCAGTCTCCTTCCATCCAGCTTCTCCTTTCACGCTCACACACATCTACTGTATAAGGTTAGGAAGTGTCAGCATGTCCAACTGCAGCTGAGTGAAGTTAGCACAAGAGATTTCTTGGTCAGAGGGTCTTATTTCATCCTGTCAGATACGCCTTTGACAATTACAAATAATGTACTGTTTATTAATTCATTATCAAATACCAGAATTGCACTTTCCCAGCTTTGTTGGGAAACTTTCAAAATCCCACTGAAACTGTATTCCCTACCTCAATTAACACTGAGAACTAGCCTCATGGGGATTTGAAGGCTTTTCAGCCTGTTAATAATATTTCACAAATCAGCTAATGCAGGTAAATAACTGCATAATGTTGGTGACTGTTTTCAGTTGCTTTTTGGTTCCAGGCCCATTTGCATCTCCAGTAGATCCCCAGTTTATTATCTCCCACAGCTCCTGACATAAATGTGGAGAGACCTTTTTGCTTCCTCATGATGTCAAGAGGGCCTCAACACACTGTGTCTCAGGATTTTTAACAAAACTAATAGGAAAAAAAAAACAGCAATAATAATTTCAAAATACCTGCGGTTGCAGTTTTAGCATGTTAATGAGGTTTATCAGCACTTAAAAGCCACAAACCTGGCTGCTGTTAAACTTTGTAAACCAGAAACATTATTTTATGGCCCACAGAGAGGATAATGACATGAGTCTGAGTGTATGGAGCAGCAGGTGATGTCAACTTGAAAATGTTTTTACCAGTTATAACTCACACCTCTAGTAGTGGGACTACACCACAACACCAACAGTCAGGGTGCCTGAGCCCTACGTGTGACTTCACTATTGATGTGTAGTGTGACTTGTAGAACATGTGTTTCCCTCTCCCTGCCTCAGTTTTCCCATCTGTAGTATCGGCAGAGTGATACTCACCCCCTGCTTAAAGCTGCTTGAGAGCTGCTAAAGAGAAGCATTAGATAATGAGGCAGTAGATATTATTATGCAGATTTTATATATTCAAAGAAAGAACACAGTTGCCCTGCACTATTCAAACCTAGAGCATCTTCAGCAGTTCAGACTCCAGACTGGTTAAACTCTGATGGATGACTGAAGCATTTCAAAACCCAACCCAAGTCACAGCCCCTCCTATGAAGCCAGCTTAGAAATGTGGCACTCTGGGTCCTGCTACTTTAGTAACCCCCAAAATAAACAAAATCCCATGTCTCCCACTCCTCTCAAATTCTGCACAGAAACAAGAACAACATCAAAAAAAAACAGATCAGTTAAGACTACAGGACAGAGAAAAGCCAAAAATACATATTTGGAGTTCACAGAAGGAGGCTTTTCTAAACCTTTTATATCAATGTGAAGCAATGCAGCACAATAAAAAGACCCTCTGAGCTAACTTTTGAGGAAAATACTTTGAGACACAGGAGTTGTGTGGCTTCAGCATCATGGTATTTTGGGACACTAAATGGGCTTAATATTAATACTGCAATGACACGTGCTATCTGGTTTCAAAAATACATTGCAGTGTGTCTACATGGTAGAGCACTGTGTTGGTAGCTAAACCAGCTTGTTTGGGCATGGCTTCTCAACACAGCACTGAACCATGTGGGCATACATATGCACTTGATTGGTATTCCTTAATTTTATTCTCTGAGGTTTTCTGGATGTATTACTACAATATTTAGAGGGAATGAACACTATTTCCTAAGAAGCAAGCATTGTCTCCAGAGAACACTGCAGATGACCTCCGTGGGTTCAAGTCACCTGTACTGCTTAGATGCCTAAGTGGACTTAAATCTGAAGTAGTAACCAGCTCCCTTTTGAGGAGGAAAAAGCATCTCCAGGGTACCTCCATTGATCAAGAAAGGAGTAGCTTGGGATGCCAAAAGTTAGGAAGTTAAGTCTTAAAGCTTCTCTGACCTTTAGTATCTTCACCTGTTCCAGCTAATCCCCATCAATGAAATCAGAAGGTCTATCTCAATCACTCCTAGTCTTTCATCAGATCATCTCAACATTTTAGTATAAGATTCTTACAGATATTCTTACCTGTGGCCTGAAAACCAACTCTCATTTTTCTTGAGGGATCTTTCTCTCTTTTCTCTTCCAGCCCCTGAATGTCTGTGGGAGCCACTTGTCTTACAGCTTTTTTCATTGCTGTCTGCATCAAAGTTAGGAACTGGTTTTCTTTCTTCTGTCTTGGTCCTCTCTCTTTCAGACAGCAGTCTGGCAAGAGAGTCATCTTTATCTTTGGGGATGCTTCTTAGCTTTTCAGAGGCTGAACTCATGTGTGAGCTTGACACAGTTTTTGATGCAAACTCCATATTCACTTGTGCTGAAGATCCTTTACTTTCTCGAAAATCAGCACTTGGGAAACTCAGGTCATTTTCTTCATGTTCTTCACCCTTCAAAGGTGCTGTGCTGCTTACACTAGTGGATCGTTTGGAAAGCCTCCTTTTTTGTAGATCCTAGAAATAAGTGCCATTAAAACCACTGATGAAAATTTAAACATCATTAAATAAACATGAAAAGCAAAGGAAAGATTTGTAGCTAGTTTCTGGGCTAAGCAGTTGCTTCATTATTAGAGAATTGGGTTAAATAGCAAATCAGGGTTTTCAAAAATTGATAATAAATAAAACATGCATACACTTTTACTTAAAATTTTAGAAGTATTTAAAGATGCTATATACATTTAAAATCAGCTTTCTTTTATGCAAGATCATCAACAAAATGCCACCTAAAAGTTTAATTCTGAGGTTGTACCCAATTCAAAGAAAATCAATACATATATGATATTTTACTGGAAAGACTGACTGCCCAATACAGGCATCTTGTCCTTACTTGCAAGTCAGAGATATTTAGAAAAATCCAAATAATTAATTTAACTTCCATAGTCTCTTCACTATTATCTAAATGGTACATTTTTAAAAATCTCAATTTCTTATTATTACAAGCCTAATTTTACACAAGGAAAGTTCCTGTCTATATAAAAGCAACAAGGAGGGAAAAGAAAAAGGCAAGAATTTTAGAATTATGTCTTCAAAACACTTACTGATGGAATATGGCCTGTTTCAGCTGAAAGCAATTTTGAATTCCAAAATTATCTGAGGCCGCACCTCGAATACTGTGTCCAGTTCTGGGCTCCTCACCATAAGAAGGACATTGAGGCCTTGAACGAGTCTAGAGAAGGGCAACTAGGCAGGGGAAGGGGCTGGAGGGCAAATCATATGAGGAACAGCTGAGGGAACTGGGCATGTTTAGTCTGGAGAAGAGAAGCCTGAGAGGAGACCTTATCACTGCCTACAATTACCTGAAGGGAGGGTGTAGCGAGGTGGGCGATGGTCTCTTCAGCCAGGTGACAGGAGATGGGACAAGGGGAAATGGTCTCAAACTGTGCCAGGGCAGGGGCAGATTAGATATTATAAAAAAAATTTTACTGAAAGAGTTGTTGGGACCTGGAACAGGCTTCCCAGGGAGGGGGTTGAGTCACCTTCCCTGGATGTGTCCAGAAAAAGGGTAGATGAGGTACTTAGGGATATGGTTTAGCATAGGATGGGAATGGTTGGACTTGATGATCTTCAAAGGTCTTTTCCAACCTTGTGACCCTGTGATTCTGTGAAACTGCTATGGACTAAGCATGGGGTTTCAGATAAACCTAAGTCAAATACTCATGGCTAGGAAAACAGAAAGCTGTGGATACTGCTGAGATTAAAAAAAAAACAAACAATTTTCCCTGGAAAATGGCAACTCCCATCTGTCAAGCGACAAGAGATAACAAAAACATTTGGGAAGAAATTCTGTAACTTAAGATCACAGAGCTGCAGGGGGTAGTTGCATGTAGTGGTGTCGCAGTTCTCTCACTGTTCTTATCTTGACTCCTAAGCCTCTCAATATATGTTTTCTCTCCTGTCCACCTGAAAAGGGGAGTGATAGGCCAACTTTGATGGGCGTCTGGCCTGCAGCCAGGCCTAAACCACCACAAGTGGTTCTATCCAAAGCAGTTTGAATTGCTGAAATAAGCAGAACCACTATTCTAACTCACCACTTATTTTCAGACTGCAGTTTAATGGCTTATCATGCAGAAGCCATTTTAATATTATTTGGAATAATATTTTTGTAGAATCATATGATTTTATCACAGGAGTTTAGATATAAAAATCCATGGCCAAGCCAAATATTTTCTAAGTGTTGGAAATCACCTCTGGTGAACTTGCTACAGGTCCAGCCATCATTCCTCTGACAATGAGACCAGTCCTGGGCCTTGGCTTTTCCTTCACTGTGGATTTCAGCTCCTCAGAAGTAATCACTGCTTTTAAATCTTCTCCACTATCTTTTAGCTTCTTATCCCCATCAGAAGGTAGGTGGCTGTTGTGTATTGCCCCTGTGTGGCATTTTTCACTTTTGTGTTGATGTTTTCTGGGTGGAAGGTTTTTATCTACTGGGTTTTCAGGATCATATCTACAAAGAAGAAAAAGACAAAATTTAAAACAACACAATAATGCATAATGAAATATATTAAAACATCTACTTGGCTAATTAACAACTGTCTGTCAAACTAAGTTGCTTATTATCTAGCAATGGGACTCCAATACAATCACTTTTCACTTAAACATCTATTAATAGTTCTTCAGGATGTTAGTAGTTCTTCAGTAGCATTATTATGTGTCACAATTGGTTATAATATGTGCAACACTTCAATCTTATGCTTACTTATTTTGATATGTACCATAACAGAAAGCAAATATTATATATATATATGTCATACAAGATAGGTCTTACACTACCACCAACAGCTCTCATTCCTTCTCCATCTGCACAGTTTGCAGTTGGAAATTTTGCTAACCCTTCTGCTAACATCCTCTGTGTCGTGGTTTCACCCGGCTGAGGGCCAAGATCCACGCAGCTGCCTGCTCCTTTAAGGAAAAGAGCAGGTTAAAGGAAAGGGGAGGGGGGGTGAGAAGTAAGGGAAGGGAAAAGGAAGAGAAAGGGGCAAATAACCCCAAGATCAAGAAATTAAGAGGCCCGTGGGTTGGGATAAGGATAGTTTACTAAGATAACAGAAAGATACAATGTAACAATACTAACAGGACTTCAAAGCAAAAATATATGAAGCTGTTGATACACAATGCAGTTTCTCACCAAACCACACAACTCAGGCCGTGCCACCCAGAGCCGTCCCAGAACCCGACCGTCCCCCAAGAACCGCGCGTCCCGGAGCCGCCCCAGGCCTTCCTCCCGTCAGCCCCCGATATCCTGGGCAGGACGTAATTGGCGTGGAATACTCTCTTTGGCCAGTTGGGTCACCTGTCCTGGCTTCGCCCCTCCTTTCTCATGAAGAGCTGAGAAAGTCCTTGACTGTCTGACAGCAACTAGAAACACCAGGGTGTTATCAGCAGTACTCCCATTTTACTCTCAAACACAGCATTCATCCGCTGTTACAAATGAATTTAACTCCATCCTGACCAAAACCAGGACACTCTGTTATCACATAACTTTGACTCTACTCATCCCGTTCACTCTTTTTTCAAATGTAGAGCTCTTATTTTAGCTCAGAAAGAAAAATACTTTTGTATTTGGGCTTTTCCTTGATAACAGGTTGCTACATTGCTGTCATTTTACCTTTTCTGTATTCTTCAGCCTGGTCATCCGGATAGCAAGAGAAGAATCACAGAACCACAGAATCACAGAATTATGACCTAGAGACATCGTCAGGTCCAACCCCCCTGTCACAGGAGGGTCCCTAGGACAGGTCGCACAGGTCGGCATCCAGATGGGTCTGGAATATCTCCAGAGAAGGAGACTCCACAACTTCCCTGGGCAGCCTGTCCCAGGGCTCTGTCACCCTCACTGTGAAAAAGTTCTTCCACATATTGGTGCGGAACTCCCTGTGCTCCAACTTGAGGCCTTTGCCCCTTGTCCTGTCCCCACAGACCACTGAGAAAAGGCTGGCTATTTCCCCTGTGTCCCCCACTTCAGATATTTATAAACATTGATCAGATCCCCTCTCAGTTTTCTTTCTGCAAGGCTGAACAGTCCCAGGGTAATCAGGGAGGGTAATCAGTCTCTGGGAGCATTTGGAAATCTGAGGACTGTTACTGTGGACCTTGGACCACGTAACCCCTCATTGCCCAAGTGTACTGTTTGTGTCAGACCAGAGACCATTTTAACAGGTACAGATATTCAGGAACACTTTAAGAGGTAAGTTAAAAGGAAAGAAGAGTCTTTAATAAGGAACCAGTGAAGAGTCCCTGTCTAATTACACTCTCCATTCCTGAAAGCATTGTTAAAAATTATCCAGGTAGTTAAAATTAAAACTAATGTCAGGCACTGGCTGGTTGATCTTGTAAGGTCTGACTTTTCCTTGGCAGGAGGGGATGGAAAAGGCTTGGAGATCAACTGTGCTGCTGCCACAGTGTTTCTCTCACAAGTTCATTTTGTGGGCAGGAATTGGAGATCACTGAGCCATGCCAGCAACTTGGCCATGAAAGCCTAGGTTAGGGCAGCTCTTCCCAGGGCTGTGCTGTGGTAATGCTGGGACAAGACTTGATCCAAAGGGAAAATGAAGCCACCCGTCCAGTTGTGCCTATTTGTGTCCGAGGGTCAGATTGTCAGTTAGTTTCATAAGAAAAATGAGTTACAAATACCGATTTGTATCAGGACATGTCTTGAAACCCACCACCCCCTATCACACACAGTTCCTTTCCTGCACCTCCAGCCAAAATCAGTCTCCCCAGGACAGCATTACCAGTGCGGTGTGAAGATGTGGAAACTGGTACAAAATCATACAGGAGTTAGATAGGAACCTGCAAGTCAAGCCAGGATTTTGCCCTCTCTGGAGCTGGCTAAATGGGTAAATGCTTCTAAGCTCCTACAGAGGAAAAGGTTGAGTATCTCTGGTTTTCACTTTCTAGTTTTTCTTCATCTGCCATTTTTGGCTCCCCCCACCTCACTGGCTGGAGCAGGCAGGGACCCTTTGAGGCACAGAGCCTGTACCATGCCGGCCAGGGGCCCTTCCTCACAGCACCCCGAGACATAAGGAATCACAGAATCACTAGGTTGGAAAAGACCTTTGAGAACACTGAGTCCAACCATACCTGTCCTCTACTAAACCATATATCTGAGCACCTTTTAAATACTTCCAGGTTTGGTGACTGAACCCCCTCCCTGGGCAGCCTGTTCCCGTGCCCAATAACCCTTTTGGTGAAGAACTTTTTCCTAATGTCTAATCTAAACCTGCCGTGGTGGAGCTTGAGCCCATTCCCCCTTGTCCCATCACCTGTCACCTGTCTGAAGAGACCAACCCCCACCTCTCTACAACCTCCTTTCAGGCAGTGATAAGGTCTCCCCTCAGCCTCCTCCGGGCTAAACACTCCCAGCTCCCTCAGCCATTCCTCGTAAGGTTTGCTCTCCAACCCCTTCCCCAGCCTGGTTGCCCTTCTCTGGACTCACTCAAAGACCTCAGTGCCCTTCTTGTAGTGAGGGGCCCAAAACTGAACCCAGCACTCAAGGTGTGGCCTCACCAATGCTGAGTACAGGGGCACAATCCCTTCCCTGGACCTACTGGCCATGCTGTCTCTGACACAAGCCACTATGCCATTGGCCTTCCTGGCCACCTGGGCACACTGCTGGCTCATATTCAGCCTGCAGCCACCCAACACCTTCTCCACCAGCAGCTCTCCAGCAGCTCTGCCCCAGGCATGTAGCACTGCACAGGGATGTTATGTCCCAGGCGCAGGACTCTGCCCTCAGCCGCCGATCTCAGCCCATGGATCCAGCCTGCCCAGGTCCCTCTGAAGAGCCTCCCCACCCTCAGGGAGATGGACACACATCCCACCCCACCCCACCCCCGATAGACGCTGCTTTCTGCTTCTGAGTGCGGGTCTTTGCCTCTCCGCAGCGTGTGTCCAGGCGTGTTACGTGTGTGTAACGACTGTGCACATCGCGGGGCGACGGGGGGAAACATGGGGCGGTGGCGCAACTTTGCAACCACACTGCGCATTGTTTCCCACCAGCGGAGGACTGAAATCATAGAGTGTAAAGCAGAGCGGCCCCCTTAACGCCCCACTTCCTGAATAATAAAGGCCGCTCTAGGCCAGCAGAGAGCACTCTCTGGTTTCCCCGGCGGGCGGGGGAGGGAAGGTCTCGGCTACTGATGCGCATGCGCATGGAGGGCTAGAAGTAGCCGCGGGATAGGGGCGGGGCCGCCATTTTGCCACGGGCGGGGGGGCGGGGGGGAAAGGGGTGTGATGGGGGTAATGGGAGCTGCTTGACTCGTGTTGGTGCTGCTTTCCGTGTCAGAGGATTCGTTCCTCTGTAGGAAAAAGCTTTTTGCTGTCGTAACAAAGGGCTGCAGGCACTGGGGAGGCTGACTGGGGGGATGGGGCAACTTGCAGTGTCCAGGGCAAGGGGGGGAAAATGAGGCGGGTGGGAGCCCTGAGGTGAGGTAGCACGGGCATGAGGTGAGGTAGTACGAGATGTAGGAGCAGAGCATTGCTGACAGCATGGTGAAAGCGCCTGTGTCCAAAAAGGAAATACAGCTAATGCTTCCTTTCCGCTGACACCTTTACAAATGCTGCTTCTCAGCTGATCCCATCAACTTGAAAAACTGCACCTTCTGTCATCTATCATGAAGGACTTGCTGGGGTTACCCAGGAATTAATGCTCAGAGTCGGCTGCTTTGAGCATGCCTTGTTTAGGATGAGAAATAAAATCAGATTAATTCCCTGCAAGCTGAAGCTGGGGAGGTGAATTACTCTTTTGTGCCTGTTTTGAAAAGCTTTCTATTGAAGCACAGTTAGGGCTGTTACTCCACCTTGAGGCACTAATAAATGCAGTTGAAAGACTTGCTTATGTGCTGTTCTCAGGTATCTCACAAGATAGATAATAACTGAATTTACACTGTAACAACAGTGAATTTAAGATGGTAGGCCTCGCTTTTGAGCCAGTGAGGACTGAATATACCTGTAGTAGGGGCACAGGCAGGCAGGTTCTCATCAGAATGTGCTTCAGTTTGGGTATTTCCAATTTACAAGGCGTAAAAGTTCAAGTTCTCAGTGACTGAAAAGATGTAACTGGGACTATCAATCTTTATAATTGGTAGGGAGCATAACAAAAGCATTTTTTGAAAGGTGGCTTGCATAGGAGATTTTAGTAACTTGGAAATTTAGGCCTGGTGTTACTAGGGTGGTTAATAAAAGGAGGTGTAGCTGAAGGTATGAATGAAAAAGCTTTTAATGCTATTTCCCATGTTTAATTAAAAGCAAAGGTGACTAAGGGCAAAGAGAAAGAAATAAAGCTACCTGGAGGCTTGAGTTGCGCTTTCATCGAGCACAATGGCACTACCACGCACGTGATCTTCATCCGAGAGGTCAGGTGGATGCGATGTTGAGCTCTTACTTTGAGGAGCTGACAGAACAGAACTTGAGCTGGTGCTTCTGGAAGTCCCACGGTGCTCAAGGAAGTAATTAGTAATAATTTCAAGAAGGGTTTTCAGTGGGTTCTCCTTTGCCTATCCAAAAAGAAAAAGTTCTGGGTGACTATTTAAACTCTTTTGTTAGCCTTGCTGCAGCCTGAGGCAGGGTATTCTTTTTACACTGAAAGGATTAACTACTTTCTTGAGTTAGCTGCCCCTGGATGTATCCCAGATAGGACTGTGCAAAACAACTCAGAAACTGGAAGATGTCAGGAGTTTGAAGGTGTTGCTGCATTAAGAGACATAACCATGATCCAGAAGTGAAAAAAACCTGTTACGGTCATTCCTTACTAATGCTAAACGCAGCAGAGTGGGGGAACTGTGCTAGAAAACACCACCTCTAATGCTACCGGTTCCGTTTCAGAAGAATGTGGAGTAAACTGGAAGTATTTTTAGTACCCGACTTCAGTATTTGTGGTTTATTTTATCAGGATTTGGTGAGAAGGAGGGACTCCAGAACTCACGTGCTTCTTTCTCTAACCCACTTATACTCCTTTTCAACAGCACAAAATGTATCCTGCGTACATAAGCATTTAACCAAACCACAGTGGTTCAGGGCTCCTGTAAAAGACTGCTACAATATCTGCTGTAACAATGCAATGGCACTAGGGCAGTGACTTACTACAGGATAGCCTCATGCTGCTTGACAGAAGCATCGTGGCATTTTAAGTCATGAATGAAATTGAAATTATCCATTGATATCTCCGTCCTCAAATATTGAGGTCTGCATTACATTTCAAAGCACAATAAATGCTGGAAGTGTAATTTTATAGGCCAAATTTAAAGATAGGAACGGGCATGTAGTGGTACTTCCAAAACTGAGTAGCCACAATGATGGGAAAGGTGTTAAAGCAAACTACTGCTGTTGTTTAATTGGATGTTGTGGTTTGTAATGGGTTCATCCCTGCCCTGCATACCCTGAGCTGCCATTTCACCTAAATGTTGTTCTCCATCCCTCAGAGATCTGCCAGCATGTCTCCAGCAATGCAATACCAGACACGAGCTTGTGTTCTCCACAGCTTGAGCCTTGATTCCAGCTGGCATAGTTTCATGGGATCTGCTACCATGTTTCCTTACCTTGTTCTGTTTGTACAAGGAGTGCAGGTGTAGGACAGTTCGGAGTTCATTCCTGTTATTGATGCTGAGTGCAGAACGTGGCAGCTCTCGGTCCATGGTGGTGATGGTTTTCTTCAAACCCTGAGAAGGCAAAGTGACAGATTTCAGAGTCCTTGAGACAGAACAACCTACCAAAGCTTCCATTCTTTGTCAGATATAAATGAAACTTCTGGATACATAAAAATGGCAGTAATTAGTAACAAGCTAACCCCTAGAACTTGTTCTTTAGTGGCACAATCTTGCATTGAAAATAATTAAGACAGTAATGTTGTCTGTGAGGTTGAAATTATCAAACATGGGGGAAAAAAAAAGACCATACAGGTGACTTCAGCTGCTAAACAGCATCACGAGACTGACTGGTCTGTACGACGGGCCCTGCCAATACCTGAGCTTCACTGAGTTTGCGTTTCCCATAAGGTGTGATACAGCTTTTCAGGAACGTGATTCTGACGTGGGTAATTACAAAGTCTGAACATCAGTTGTACGCTCTGTCTTGGTGGGTTCTGAACCTTTATTGTGACTTAAGGTTATTCTGCTCAGTCTCAGGTTGGAAACCAGTCAGATCTCCGTGACATCGGCTAGCTGGGGGCCTTGAAACTTCCTCAGCTACTTTAATATTTAATATCTGTAGTCAGTACACATGGGCACTTCAGAAACAAGATGTATAGGCATCTCACATCCTGGAGGGAGAGACTGATTGATTGGGAAATGTCATAGAATCATAGAATCATAGAATGGTATGGGTTGGAAGGGACCCTGAGGATCATAGAGCTCCAACCCCCGTGTCACAGGCAGGCACACCAACCTCCTTGAACACTTCTAGGGACGGGGCATCCACCACCTCTCTGGGCAGCCTGTTCCAGCACCTAACCACTCTCTCTGTAAAAAACTTCCCACTAATATCTAATCTAAACCTTCCTTCCTTTAGTTTTAATGCATTCCCCCTTGTCCTGCCATTGTCTACCCTTTTAAAAAGCTGATTCCCCCTCCTGTTTGTATGTTCCCTTCAGGTACTGGAAGGCTGCAATGAGGTCCCCTCGCAGCCTTCTCTTCTCCAGGCTGAACAAGCCCATCTCCCCCAGCCTCTCTTTGTAAGGGAGCTGCTCCAGCCCTCTAATCATCTTTGGGGCCTCCTCTGGACCCTCTCCAACAGTTCTACATCTCTCTTGTATTGCAGGCCCCATCCCAAACTAATCCAAGTGGTACAATAGCAGACTACCATTTTGAGAGAGAAAAATCTGGATTTCTTCTCTGAAATGCTGTTCTCACAAGAAAGGATTTATTTTTCTCCAGGTGGATTGTCTGGCTCAGATTTAGGGTTCTACAGACAAATTGTGGCAAATACAGGATGGTTCTCAAAGTTAACTTTGACGTGTGCTATGGATTTGGGGAAGCAGGGGAATGCTTGTGCAGAGCCACAAAGGATTATCAGTTATTGTTTATTTTATTTATTATTATTTGGTTTGACTTTAGAGTAAGAAATAGATGCAGCAATTCAAGGGTAAGGTACTACTGTAAGCTTTTCCATTTACACATATCTAACTCAGGAGTGTAAATGTTTGAAAACTTTGCGGTCAGTTGAACAGACAGAACTGAGCCTCTCATACTTCTGGCAAATAATGAAACCTGCATCTGAAATTCTGCTGGTAAATAATGAAACCTGCATCTGAAATTCTGCAGGTAAATAATGAAACCTGCGTCTGAAATTCTGCAGGTAAATAAATGAAACCTGCATCTGAAATTCTGCAGGTAAATAATGAAACCTGCATCTGAAATTCTGCTGGTAAATAATGAAACCTGCATCTGAAATTCTGCTGGTAAATAAATGAAACCTGCATCTGAAATTCTGCAGGTAAATAAATGAAACCTGCATCTGAAATTATGCTGGCAAACATTGCACACGGAAAATGTGCATTTGGAGACTGGATGGAAAACAGATGAAGCAAACTGAGGTTTGTGTAGCACTTCAGAAGGCATTGGCTGTTTACTTTCTGATACAAGCTAACTCAATTCTTACACTGAGGGACTGACCCAGACATCAGTAATCTTTCCTTAGGACTGAACATAAATACCAGGTGTTAGTTACTTTCACCTGGAAACGCGAAGGTGCTTTTTCCTCTGCTCAATCCCACAGCTACATACAATACAAAGTTTGCTTTACAGCTGTACACTTGTGAAAAGTACAGTGGCTTCTGTGCTCCCCTTCTCCCAGTCCCCTTCCCCCCCCTCCAATAAATCTTTTCTCTGCCGACCTGTTACTGACACCAGGAAAAGCAGCGTGTTACCAGTTGCTCCAGCACCAGTTCCTTTTTCTTTTTAAAGTATTTGTCCAGGGAAGTTGTTTATCCCTCTTGTAAACACAAGGGCAAGAGCAAGGTAGATAAATAATGAGAAAGATACCCCAAACAACCCAACCCTGAAACCGCATTTCTTTGTTTAATCCTGGGTTGTGAGTAAGAATCAGGTTTTCTCGACCAGGGAGGAAGCTGCCATCCATATTGAGCACCAAAAGGCATGGTGGGAAATGTAGTGCAGATCCTTACCCGACAGGCTTCTTGCCGTTCAGGTCTAGCCGCTCCAAGGCTGGCAGAAGCCCCCCCACACACACATCCCTCCCAGCATTCCTCAATCTTCTATCACTCAGCATTTTTCATGTGTCATTCTCATTTGTACTAGCTGGAGAAAATCGAGACAAGTTACCTTTCTACTGAGAAATTCTCTCACCAGTGATGCAGCCACTTCTTCCACAAAGGAGTTGTCCATGTTTTTAGCCCCAAATGTGCTTAGGGGGTGTGTTCTTTACTTCATCTAACAAATCATTCAAGTCAGCCGACATCGCAGCTCTTCGGTGCGGCCTTGAACCACTGCGGTCCTGCAGCGGCGGCGGGATGGACGGACAGCAGCGGCAGGGCTGTGTGCAGTCCGGTTCGCTGGAGGAATGTTGCTGTGGAGACCGTGTCATCAGAAGGAGGGAGAACTCCTCCCCCTGGGAAGGAAGTCGATGATGGACTTAAAACTGAAAAGAGTTCGTGGTGTTACGCCGCAGAGAGCATCTCGGGAGGTGCTTTAAATAATAAAATTTGGGAGAGGAATGTACAAATCTGAGGGGACAGTTTCATCATTTCCTTTTTTTTAAGAAGGATAGTTATTTGTAGCCTATTACTCCTGTCCTGATGCAACTTTTAACCATTTGCTTTTGTAAAATTGCACTCTTCTATTAAAAAAAAATTAAAAATATATTATATATATGTTGCATATTTTCTGTGTATATATTATATATAATAATTTTTCTATAAAACAAAAATAAATTAAGCTTAATTTAAATTAAATTTAAATTTAATTCATTTACATTAAATTAGCTTACTCATCATGCTGGGAGGGGAACATTCATCAGTTGAATCTGCCCTTTCAGGCTGCACCTAGTTTGCCAGTAATGCAATATGCTGATGGGAGGGATTGTAGTGAGTAACGCTTTGGGCTTGGAGATCTGATTTTGGTGGGAAATAGCACGTAGCAGGGTACTGTTGCAGGACTGAGATTCCACAGAGTGGTTCCAAAGATTGTTTATCAATACGTTGATAGGCACTTTATATATATATATATATATATGTAAAAATATATCTTCTATCTCCCTGCAGCTCTCAGGGAGCGGCACAGCCCCATCACACAACTAGTTAAGTATTGTCCCAAAATGTTTTCCACAGCAGTCCATCAGGATGCAGCCTTCACTATCCATGAGGATTTCTATTTCACCACTGAACATGGCCTTGAGCATGATGTCCTGCTTGGTCAGGACACCAATTTATAAATATAAAGCTATTTTTACTGTGGTTTAGGGCTTGGGTTTTTTTTTTTTTTTTTTTTTTTGGGGGGGGGGGGGTGTTTAGTTCACTCAAGTGCAGCTCTCGGCTTTTAACTCATCCCAAGAGCTTAAATTCCTGTAAACAAAGTGCAGTTGTGCTCTTCACACAGGCTGGAGCTCTTGCAGTAGTGTACCTGACCCACCATGGCGTATTCTCTCTCCTGAGAGTTCTCTAAAGAGTTCCAGATGTTTCATTAAACATATTTAAGCTCATGTACTTCTCCAATTTGATGAAGCTTTGTCACACAGTGAGTTTTTCCACTGTTCTGTCAGTTGTCTTAGGGAGTGATTTTTCCTGAGATATGGCAATTTGGGATGTACAATTACAGGTCACTACTATGGCCATTGCTTCTTACAGTCTATAACATTGCAAATGCCATCCCTCCCCTTGTTAACTACATAGTGAAGACGAGATTAAGGAAATTATCATACAGTAGGATCATTTAAGTTGGAAAAGACCTTTAAAATAATCCAGTCCAACCATTAACCTGGCACTGACAAGCCCACCTCTAAACCATGTCCTTAAGTACCACATCGACATGTCTTTTGAGAACCTCCAGAGATGGTGACTCAACAACTTCCCTGGGCAGCCTGTTCCAGTGATTCATAATGCTTTTGGTGAATATTTTTTTTCCCAATATCCAATGATTTAGCTGAGCTCTGCCCTTTCCCTCTGTGCACATCTTTGGTAAACCATCAGCTGCATCCCACCCACTCCAGTTTCCCAGCATCTCCACAGCTGCTGCAGCGGGGCTCCTCAGGCTGTTTAACTACAAGTTTCCCACATATCCTTACTCATTGTTTAAGCAAAGGGCAGCTGAGTGGTTGCACTGGGGAGATGACACTCCTGTCTGTGTAGGTCTGTTAATCAACAGTGACTGGGGCTGCCTTGTGGGATTCTGGTTTAAATTAGTCATTAAACTCATTGTGATGGTTTCACTCTGGCTGGAAGCCAGATGCCACCAAAGCCGCTCTATCACTCCCCTTTTCAGCTGGACAGGGAAGAAAATATATATTGAGATGTTCAAGAGTCAAGATAAGGACAGGGAGAGATCATTCCACAATCAGCATCATGGGCAGAACAGACTCAGCACAGAATAAAGGAAAGAAAACTCTCTAATTGATGGCACTGCCCTGCACCCCCAGTGACACCAGAGTCGGGTGATGAGAAGTGGGACCAGATCTTAAAGCACCTCCCCGCACCCCTTCTTAACAAACTCCACTTTAGTCAGGATTTTGCTCCCTTCTTCCCCCCATTGTGGCACAGGGAGGGGCAGAGACTGAAGGAATGAGAGATTTGGTCAGTTCCTCATTAGATGTTTTCCTTCTTAGCTGGGGTTTCATTCCTCACCCCCTTCCCCTGCTGCACCGTGGGGTCCCACCCACGGCAGACAGTCCTCCATGAACTTCTCCAACGTGAGTCTTTTCCCACAGGGCTTCAGCTCTTCCCCAGCTGCCCCAGCATGGGGCACTGCTATGGGTGCAGTCATCAATCACAGAATGTCTCTCAGTCTCTCAGGCCCAGACTGCTCCAGCCTGGTCCCCCATGGGGTCAAAAGCTCCCCCCCAGCAAACCCGCTCCTGCGCAGATCTCTCTCACACTCATCTCTGTGTCTCTGTCTCTCTCCAAGGGCTGCAAGTGCTGGCAGAGTCTTGCTCCAATGCCAGTCACAGTGTCTACTGCATGTCTCCCCCTGCTTCAGCGTGGGGCCTCTCCATGGGCTGCAGGTGGGGTCCTGGCCCTTTCCATGGGCTGCGGGGGACACCCGCTCCACCATGGGTTTCTCCAGGGGCTCAGGGGCATCTTTCTCTCTGGCACTTAGGGTGCCTCCTTCCTCCCTTCCCTGGCCTTGGTGTCTGCACAGCTCCTTACATCTTCTCACTCTCTTCTCTGGGGGCAAAAAGCCGCTGCTTTTTTTTCTCCTAAATGTGATTCCCAGAGATGCTGTGACCATCACTGATGGGCTCTTGGTCAGCAACATCTCTGGCCTTGAGCCAGCTGCTGTTTGAGCCACCCTCACAGCCCCCTCCTCCACCAGAACCCAGCCGTGCAAAAACTACAACGCTCATAAATATCCCTATCCCAGCTTCAGGATCCCAGATCATGGCAGGCACTTTGAGCTCACCGGCTGTTCACATAGCAGCTGGAGTAGCACGGTGTGTAGTTTAATTTGACCAGATCAACACCACATACTGAATGCATGTGGTCTAGAAACAGTCATCTGGTTGGGGGCTAAAGGCAATCCTGTCAGTAATGCAAGGCCTGAGAAGTCTTTTTAAATTATCTTTGAACATTGTAATGTCTGTAAATACCATTATTTTCCAGAGTGAGTGACGAGCAATGAGTAGAATAAACCTGGCTTTTGAGAGGCACCTGGAGTTGGCTGACATCTTTTTGGTACAGAATTTGGAACACAATAGAGCCTGATATCAATACAAAGCAATTAGAGCAGGTTGGGCATTGTTTGTGTAATTGCACATAGTTATGTACATGCTGCAGTTTGTTGACTCCCCTTGTTCTCTGCTCTGTGCTGTGGAGAACATAATCACTCTTAAGCCTGATGTTTTATATGCTGCTTAAACCAGCCTTTCTTTGTCTAGTTATTGTTTCTGTGGTTTGGGTAAAAATGCACAACATTTCATTGTATGTTAAATAAGAAAGGAAAATGTATAAAGACTTTCAAAATGTGAAATTAATAAACTTTTTGGGAACTAAAGCATTTTTTGTCACTAAGGGGTTTGGAAAGTGACTGATTTGTACAGAAAAGGACTTGACTGGTATTTGGGGTGCTAAACAAGAAAGCTTTTTGAGCTCCTTGTTGCCAAAGCATTTTATTAGATTTCTGTTATAGTTTTTCAGCTAGCAGCTTGATCAGAGGTATGGGGGGAAAATTGGCTAAAAGCATGAGAAAAAAACAGATGACTCAGACCTCTGTGTATATACACAGCTGCACAATAGAGAGACACCCAGGGCAGCAGCTAGAAGTGAAGTTTAGTGAGGAAACAGGACAGACTGTGCTGACCAGTTACAGAAAGACAAGTGTACTGACCAGTCCTGACTAACACACCTCCAGCCCCTTCTAACTCCTTATCTTTCTGTTTTCATGTGTTTAATCTTTCCCAAGTCACCTTGATCCCTACCTTCTCCTGCATGTGATTCCTTCCCTAAGCATCACTAGTAAGTTCTGAACAATCCTGTAATTCTCTTCCCCATGTTGAACACCCCCCTACTCCGTCTGAAAGAGGTGTTGGAGAGCCTTTTCATTGTCTCATTGATGGGTCTCCTGTGGCAACCCTGGGAGGAGCTGTGGCAGGGGTTCTGTTGGTCTGGGTGTGTTATTGGAGTTCCCTTGCCTGTCGTTTCTCTGTGACCCTTCAAGCTGATAACTTCTGCAATAGCCCTGAGTAGTCTGGGTAGGGCACTGTTCAGGTTCTCCCATTTACCGCTATCTCTCTGTGAAGATGAACCTTTTCTCACACAACTTAACATCTCTTCCTCTTTGCAGCTTTCTCTTCTCAAGGCTGAACAAGTCCCATTCCCTTAGCTGCTTCTTACAAGACATATGCTCTAACCCCAGACCATCTTGGTGACACCCTACCAAACTCAATTAAGTTGATCAATGTCTTTCCTATACCAAGGATCTCAGAACAGTATGTGGCCAGGCAGCTGTGATCTAATGAGTACAGAGCAAAGAAGGGTAATAATTTCCATCAGTCAGCTGTTGTCAATTAACAGGCCATGCTCCTTTTAACACAGCCCAGGATGCTGTCATCTGCCTTTACAGTGCACACTGCTGGCTGGTGTTCAGCCTGATGACTACCAAGACTTCCACGTCCTTTTCCACAGTCTGTTCCAGATAACTACCATCTCCTTTATGCATGCAGAAATGCATCCCAGGAGATGCATCTATCATTTTCCCACCAACTGAAGGAAGGCTGACTAGCTTGTAGGTCCCCAGGTAGACATTTTGACCTCTTTGGGGAGACCGGTACAACATTTGCCTTTCATCAGTGACTGAGGACCTCCCTGGATCCCCACAACTTTTCAAAGATGATAGAGAGCAGCCTTGACATCATATCAGTCAGTTCTCAGCACTCATGTGTGAGGCCTGTCTGGTCTTACAGAACTGGATGAGTCAGGCTTTCACAGGTAATCCCTATCTTGAACCATATCCACTGACAGAAGTTTGTCTTCTTGGAGAGAATCTGAGAGTCCTGTGAGACTCTGAGAGTGGCAAATACAGCAAAGAAGGTATTGACTAACTCAACCTCGTGCCTTTGTGGTTATGAAGTCACCTGCACCACTGAGTGACAGACCCACATTTTCTTTGGCCAGCCTTTCACCACTAATGATGTGAGACAAGCAGCACTTCTTTAAGTCTCCTACAAGCATGAACCATGAGTGACCTGTGGCTTTTCTAACACCATCTCCATATACCTTGGCAGTTTTCCTGAATTCCTCCATTGTGACCTTTAATCTGCCTCAGAGTTCTAGTCATCTAGTTAACAGGCCTTCTGTTTTGATGTGCTTATGGTCTTCCCTGGATGTATGATTGCTGCCCATGTGCATGAGCAACAAATGGCCAAGTACTGGATGAGCCTTGGCAGTCTCTCCTCAGCATCCCTGATTCCTGCATGAGGGAAGCAGCAAAGTTTCCCAAACAGGATAGTGATTCTTTGTCATCTGGCTCTGGGCTTCTCTACATTAAGGTGCTATAGACCCCAGGGTAGGGTCTCTGAACTGATTTGGAGTTCTGGTCACGAATAGTGTGGGCAGCAGTACCAGCCTACTCTACATGGGTGGTTTGATTCCTGGACTCTTACCAAAAGATATATAAAATGGGAATGAAACTGACCTTTGTGACTTCATAGGGAGACAGGGTTTTTTCAGGGGGGTGGGGGTTTGTTTTTTTCAAGTGTCTGTTCCTTTTCGTGGTGAGAAAGCAGGTCCTGTTTCCAATACTTAACTCTCCTCAGTTTTGCCTTAGGAGCAAACTTTGTCTGAAGCCCACTGGTGTGGCTTCTTATGTAGGACTACCAAGTGGGGTGTGTGTTCTCTGTTGTTGGGGCCTTGGACTCAATGATCTCTGGAGGTCCCTTCCAACCCTTACAATTCTGTGAATCTGTTTAGACCTTTGGAAGCAAGAGTTTGCATCAACAGTATAGATATACCTGTGTGAGTTTAAAGAGGTTTCAAGGTAGGACCTTTAGTGGTTTGACCAGATTCTGTGACTAACCAGATTTCTTTCTGCTTTAAAAAAGAAAAAAGAAAATTAAAGAAAAATTACTCTACTCAGCTATAATTTTACCCCACAATTTAAATCTCCTTTCTTTGTGTTGCCTAGTATAATGGATTGATCTTTGCATGTCTGCATTGTATAGATATAATTTTCCCTCCTTTGTGATTCATGTTCTCTTATTCACATGAGTAATTGTGTTTCCTTGTTCTCTACATTTTTCCAAGACAAATTATTTCATGCAACAGCACTTGAAGTGCTACATTTTAAGAATTAAATTAACCTTGGATGTGAGACATAGATCAGCAGCATTGTACTTGGAAACGATTTCTATTAAATAATTGACAGATTCTTTTAAAGCAGTGCTTAAGCTTTTGAAGGCTGACACCCACTTCAATTTATAGAATTTGGGTTTGAGCAAAATGATGCATTTAGCTTGAACTTGATTCATTAGAAACCATTTCAATGCTGCAGTTGTACATTTTATTTAAATATGTAAACTAGTTTGTGTTGACTGTGTTCTGCTCTAGAGCTGCTGTGAACAGGAGCATAGGAAATTACTGCTGCTAAGCTGGACAAGTATTAAAACACATAGTAGGAAAAAGTATTGCTCAAGGAAATTTGAAAAGCTTTTGACATGTGCCCAGGGTGATTGCTCTATAAAGCATGGTACTGCACTTTGGTGGTCACCTGGAGGTGGTATCAACACATTTCTGAGCATGCATGTTCTTTGGCCATGTCCTGATGAGATACCTGCTTTCACAGAATCACAGAATCATAGGGGTTGGAATGGACCTCAAGAGATCATCGGGTCCAACCCCCCTGCCAAAGCAGCTCCCTAGCTCATATTGCACAAATAGGTGTCCAGACAGGTCTTGAATACCTCCAGAGAAGGAGACTCCACAACCTCCCTGGGCAGCCTGTCCCAGGGCTCTGTCACCCTCACTGGGAAAAAGTTCTTCCGCATATTGGTGTGGAACTTCCCATACTCTAACTTGCAGCCATTGCCCCTTGTCCTGTCTCCACAGAGCACTGTAAAGGGGCTGGCCATTTCCCCCTGCATCCCATACTTAAGATATTTATAAACAGTAATAAGATCTCCTCTTAGTCTTCTTTTCTCTAAGCTGAACAGTCCCAGCTCACTCAGCCTTTCCTAATAGAGGAGATGCTACAGGCCCTTAATCATCTTTGTAAGATGATTTCCAACCCTGAGGCAACATAGCCTATTAATGAGACATTATTTCAAAATACCAATATACCATGTCCATGAGATTCCCTTTACCCAACTACTGACTTGTATGCCTGTCCAACTCCTGCAGCCTAGGGAGGCTGTATTTCTCTTTACAACTCTCTAGCAGTTCTTTCCAAACAGACAGCCCATAATTCTAAGACATCTTCTGGAGCTCTTCTGATTGGTGAGAGTTGTGTTAGCTGGCCTTTGGCACAACAGCTGTTTGTGGAGATGGGTAACTTGCTGTTGCCAGCACTTTTGCAGGTTCGTATTTGAGACAATGCTATCAAATTCTAGTGTTTTATTAGAATTATTGATTTGGTCTAATTTTTCCTGTGTATTGGAGTCGATTGACTATAAAGAATGTCGGAGGTGTGGGAACCTTCACAGAAGAGACCAGTGCAAGAAATTCATGGAGTGTTTTTGCTTAGCCCTGAGTGGTCCTTTTACACTTTCCTCTTCAAGCAGTCCTGTTGATTCTTTTAGCTGCCTTCCTGCTTTTAAGGTTTTAAAGGACTTTTTACTATTGAGTATCCCATTTTAAGATGCTGTTCAAATTAATTTCCACCCTCTTAGCTCCTTGTTTGCATTTGACCTGCTAAGTTGTATGGCTTTTCTGTTCACTGCATGTGGGCAAGTTTGCCATTTCTTTATATTCTGACCTTTTCCTTCTGACAGACTCCTTAACTCACTGTTGAACCAAGCAGGAATTAATTGGGTTTGGTTTATTTTCCATTTTCCTTTTTGTTCCATGTTTTATCTGGGTTTTTAATCTGGTATTCTGTATAGTTTTTAGATTGCTTGTAGATTTGATTGCTTCTGCTTTTGGGGCTGTTCTTTGAATCTTTTTTTCTTGACTAATAGCCTTGGGTTTACGTTTATCTAGCGCTTTCTTCACTCACCTGCTCTTTTCTCTGGCAACCTAATTGTGTCATGATCACCACCAAAAAACAGCTCTTCCAGTGATTCCTCTTGAACAGGTTCCCAAGCACCACTTGAATCTAAATTAAAAATTGCATCTCTCATGTGGATTCCTATACAGGTTTTTCTAGGAATTTTGTTTCTACATCTTGTCCCCATGAATCGCTGACCCATCCTGTGCATAGATAATTTAACTCCTCCTGTTGCTACTAGTCCAAAATTCACAGCTTCTGTGCTCAGCATTTCACGATCACTGTCACTGCCCTGGTGGGGTTAGCAGTGCCCAGTTCCAGTGCTAAACTGGAAATAGATTGTGCAATTCCCAATGTCAATGATTTCCCATGTTTCTTTTTTCCTATAACATCTTGGTGCTGTACACCACATGTATATCATCCTTTAAACATGTGTGATGCTTGCAGAGTTAAAAGCTTACCATTAGTCATCCCATTGTTCAAAGACCTTGTTTTCCCTGGGACTTTGGGATGTCTGTTGCTATGGGGTTATCTTTAGATCTCAAGTGTTTCATTTGAGCCCCACCAGGTCTCCAGACTCGGTAATTTGACTAGTCCCAGCCTTGAGCTCAGGAAGGGGCACTGGGTGCTCCTTGCAGCCACATCTTTCTTCATGTGCTCCAGTCCAGGTCAAGACCTCTTCCTTTCATGTGGCACATCAGTACTGCACTGACCTTCCTGGGCTGCTCCTCTGGGCCACCTGCTGTGCTGACCAGTTAGTCCCTACTGCACGTGCTTTACGTTTGTGAGTGTAAGTTTACTAGTGGGTCTGATGGGAGTCTGCTCTGTCACCTCTCTCCAGACAACCCAGTATCTGTCATTGAATGTGGAGAAGTGAAACAAGTATTGTCTTGTTGCCTGAGTTTATCAGAACTATCTTCATTTAACTGTTAGAAATCAAAGGTAAGAAATTACTGGGAAAATAAAACAGTAACAGCAAGAAATTTTGGAAAGCTTTTTGGGGATGAGATGTTAAATTCTGGTGATTCAAAGCTGCTGCACTGCTTTTCTGCTCAGCACTTGCTGCTGTAAATCGGTGCTGCAAAAAATTAGCCTGTCAAAAAATACAGGAAGAATGCACTCTTAAAAAAAGTATGTGCTGAAATAGCACCCCCTGAACAGCTCAGTGTCAAGGCAGCTTTCTGCTGTTTCATTGCATGAAACCAGAAGAATCTGCCTGGTCCGCAAGCGGATTCTGTTTATCTTGCTGTGTATTGTTTAATCACAGAATTGTAGGGGTTGGAAGGGACCTCCAGAGATCATCAAGTCCAACCCCCCTGCCAAAGCAGGGTCCCTAGGACAGGTCGCACAGATAGGCATCCAGATGGGTCTTGAATATATCCAGAGAAGGAGACTCCACACTCTCTGGGCAGCCTGTCCCAGGGCTCTGTCACCCTCACTGGGGAAAAGTTCTTCCACATATTGGTGCGGAACTTCCTGAGCTCCAACTTGAGGCCATTGACCCTTGTTCTTTCCCCACAGACACTGAGAAGAGGCTGGCCATTTCCCCCTGTGTCCCACACTTGAGATATTTATAACCATTGATCAGATCCCCTCTCGGTCTTCTTCTCTCAAGGCTGAACAGCCCCAGTTCATTCAGCCTTTCCTCATAGGGGAGATGCTCCAGGCCCTTAATCATCTGCGTGTCCCTCCACTGGACTCTCTCCAGAAGATCCCTGTCTTTTTTATACCAGGGAGCCCAGAACTGGACATAATACTCCAGGTGGGGCTTGTCTTCTTGGAGATGGTTTGGATTCCTCCAGTCTGGTTTGGCTAACATTTTCTTAAGAACTTTTTTGATGTGGGATTGAAAAGCCGTTTCATTTTATAGCAACATAAAACAGTGCTTTATTTATTCCAGCATTCTTCACTCCCCATCAATTTAAGGAGGATTGAGAACAAAGGATAGGACTTCAGAAAAGCCTTTATTTCTGTAGTGCATGGCAGCCTTGGCTGTTTCTCTAAAGGTCGGTGAAGTTCTGTGTATTTCAGAGTTACAGACAAGAAGTAATCACAGAGATGCCAGTTGCAGTTTGAAACACAGTAATGTAATCCTTTAACTCATGGACTTATAGCTCATAACTCATAACTTGTGAGTTATGGCACTGTTTCTATCTGGAGTTTCATCTATCTTTTTGTCTTGCTGCTCTGAGAAAGGAGTGCTGGTTTAACGGGAGCCTCATCTTTCTGTAATAGGAAAGGTACACAGGTAAGAATTAAATTTCTTAGAAGCACACTAGTGAAAGCAAACAATATACACTTTCCTGCCACTGAGTTTTATAATTGCATCCAAGGCCTTGAGAATGAGCAGGTCTGCAGTTTTTAATATTGCAATATTTCCTGTGGGAATGTGATGGATGCCTTGTGCTTCATCAGTCCTTTTGTTAAGGTGCTGCTGGATATCCCAAACCATACTTCACTGGTCTCTCTACACAGATGTGTAATAACAGAGTCATAAAATGGTTAGGGCTGGAAGGGACCTTAAAGATCATCAAGTTCCAACCCCCATGCCATGGGCAGGGACACATCTCACTAGACCAGGCTGCTCAAGGCCCCATCCAACCTGGCCTTGAACACTTCCAGGGAGGAGGCAGCCACCACCTACCTGGGCAACCTGTGCCAGTGCCTCATCACCCTTGTAGTGAATAATTTTTTCCTAATATCCAATCTAAATCTACCCCTTTCCAACTGAAAACCATTCTCCCTCATCCCATCACTCCATGCCCTTCTAAAAAGTCCCTCTCCAGCTTTCCTGTGGCCCCTTCAAGTACTGGAAGGTGCTATAACATCTCCCTGGAGCCTTCTCCAGGCTGAAAAATCCCAACTCTCAGCCTGTCTTCATAGGAGAGGTGCTCCAGATACATATGCATCTTTTGGGTATGATGCTGCTATTAGTTTCCTAATACCAGGTTATCATACTGCACTTTGAATAGTTAAAAACTAACTTAGTCAGTCAAAATCTCTATGACTGTTTGCTAATGTAAGATGCTAAGCAGCAGGAGTCAGAGACAGTAGTCTTACCTTAATGCTCAGAAAACAGTTAGAAACAAATGTTCATCACTAACCTGTTGGCAATATGGAAATGGGACAAGTTAGCAGCACAGCTGCACTTGGAGCTTTCATACAGCATCTGACAACAGAAGGCTTTGTAGGTCATTCTTGGTGCAACTCTTCCACAGTAGCTAATAGCCCATTTTTCTTGTATTCTCCCCTTTTTATTTCCTCCTGTCTTACTGTCCTGAAGTCTGCTGAGATTCTTACAGAGGTTCATTGTCCTACAACTTACAGAGCAAGAGAATACAGAGTCCACAGGTGGGTACATTTCATATCAGTCGACCTCTCCACTGCAGTCTATTTTAGGTGACTCCTTTTTTCTTTTTTGAGATGGGCATTCATTGTTTGCTGGATCTGTTGTGTGGGCAAAGAAGTACTCATGAGCCCATACTACCATGGAAACAAGCTCCATTGACTTGATAGTCTGGTAACTTAGATGGCTTGCCTAGGATCCTGAAAGTATGAAGCTTTGGTGTAGTGTTAGCAGGCACCCATCACAAAGTGCCTTATGTTAAAAAATTCCCCATTTTTCTTGGTTATGTATATCAGAATAGGGCTACTCTTGGCCTCCAAAAGGAACATTCTCATCTCTCCTGGCAGTTTATGCAGTGCAGTAAGTGAAGATGCTGGTGCCTGTTTCTGCACAGGAATTAAAGGGATGCCGAGGCCAATGTGCCATTCTGAACTCAACTTGCTCTGCTATAGGGAGAGCAGCCTGTGGAGGGCAAATCTATACATTCTTCCTGGGATTAAGCAACAAGAAGCAGTGAGTGACAGTGCTCATATAACCATAAACAGTGGTTTTACCCCTCTCCATCAGATGTGGATTGAAGTTCCCTGGTGAAGCACTCACATCCTTGGTGTCTCCCCTTGCTTGCTCTAAGACGTACTGTGACTGACAGTCCACTCTTCAATTGCTGACACTTGGCTCACCTGCAGATGTGGAGAGCAGGGAGATCTCACACAAGATAGTTGAGTATTTAATGAGGGGACATGATAGGCTGTGGTGGCCAGGCAGAGGGTCAGTCAGAGAAGGGTACTGACCTGCTAACTCTATTTGTTCCCCATTCTCTCTGTTTTCCCATGCTTTTCCTTTCCCCATACACCTTGAGCTCTTTTTTCTCCACTCCTATGTCCCCCCAATTGAACAACCCATCCTTAATCAACTTTTTTTTTTGTATATGTTTAAAAAAAGGGTAGATGAGGTACTTAGGGATATGGTTTAGCATAAGATGGGAATGGTTGGACTTGATGATCTTAAAGGTCTTTTCCAACCTCATGATTCTGTGATCACCTTTTATTGTAGATGACAGTTTTATGACACTGATATTTCTCAATCTGTTCCTTAGGTCACCTGGGCCTTACCTACCACTGGGTCCTGTTGGCTTGTGAGATCCTGGTCCCCAGATGGTCCCTCATCACCGCTGGAGTTCGTCCGTCTCTCACATAACTCCTTCCCCATCATGTGGGAAACCCAGCCACCCCTCACACTGCTACATAGACATTTTTTCAACTTTTTACTCTGTTATTTATGTTCAGCAGTCTCTGCTTTGTGTCAGTAGTTCTGTATGATCTGTTCAGTTAAGGAAAGCTCAGGCATTGCCCAGTCATCTACCTGTAGACCTTCACAGAAGCATCTATAGACCCCAACAGAAGCACCTGTAGACCCCAACAGAAGCACCTGCAGGTTCAGTGGCTCAAGTAATTCTTTCTACTGAAAGATTCAGAGAAACTGATAATTTTTGTGTGAAGGTTTCACCACTTACTAATTCTCTCTAGTAACAGCAACGTGACTGTGTGGAAAATCAAGAGAATATTTTGTTCTTTAAATAGGCACTGGCACAATTGTTGTCAGGAAAATAATTAACTCAAGTCCAGTAGTAAACAGGAATACACTTTGGCACGTTGACTGAGAAATAAACAGAGTAAAACTGCAGGAACAAAACACACACTCTGACTGGGAAGTCTTTTTTCAAACATCCTTCTTTGATTTTAAGATTTTTTCTCCCTTAGATACAACATATGCCTAATGTAAGAATATGAATCAAAAGCATACAGAGATGTTTTGTTTCTTTCTGTGTATATTGTCAGCAAAATAAATTGTTGCTTTGTCTCTATCATGCTTTTGCCTGCTTTTATGGATTCTGTAGGTCCTTCTTGCTCTTCTATCTCCTCTCTAAAACCTTTACATTTGAGCAGTTGTTCTGATTGAGATAGAAATAAGAGAATTTGATTTGAGATTGAGACTTATTTTATTTTATTTTATTTTACTTTATTTTATTTTACTTTATTTTATTTTATTTTGGGAGGGGATTTTAGGAAGGGGTTAAGAAGAAGATGGGACAATCAGAAAGCTCTGCCTTAAAGCCCTGCCTCAGCATCCTTTCAGACACCTTCCTTTCGTTTTGCCCTCAGATTTCTTAGTCTTCCTCAGTCCTTTCCTCCTGCTGTGTGTTTGCAGTGGTTTTCCCTTTCAGGTATGAATCAATCAGCCATCACCTCACACCAAATCATCCCTTTTCTGTTTCTTTTCTACATTTACACTGATGCATTGGCACAGTCGAGCAGTCGTCTTCTTGGTGTCATCCTATTATCCTATTTTCGAGGGGGAAACGTCATAAATAACTGCGTGTCAGAGCACAGCTCTGTCTCAGGGAAACTGCAGTGTGTCATCCCCCCATCACTGCAAGGAGTGCTCTGCATGCTGCAAAACACTCTTGTCTTCCCATTAAAAAAGCGCATCCAGCTTCTAACTATTAAGGAATCCACCTGCTGTGGGTACCACGCTCAACACTGATCCAACTGCAGAAGGTTTTGCAGCTGTCCTTGAAAAGCTTTTCCTCCTGTAGCTTTCTAAAGCTTGTCGTGTGGTTTTCAAAGACTCACTGTCTCCTTGCTTTCCTTTTCTCCCACAGTTTGCAGCCCACAGCATCCTTCTGTTGAAGCTGAAGCGTGCGCCATCCCGCCCCTCGCCGTACTTTCTGGCCTCCTGTTTGTAAGCAGACTGGAGAGGGATGCTTCACAAATTTATGGGTGATTGCTACTGCTTTGCAAACATCCCATGTCTTTTTATTTTTTTCATCCCCTCTAAGCTGGAGTGCATCATCATACATGGTTTCAAACCGTATCCCTGAAATGTATTGCTTTATCTGGAATTAGAGATAATAAAGGCAGAAAGAAGAGGAAAAATTAGAAAGACAGCGTGGATCACAGGATCACAAAATATTAGGGGCTGGAAGATCATCTAGTCCAACCCCCCATGGAGCTGCATGCAGGCTTGGTTTATGTAAATACACTAGTTTCTGAAAACCAGGTCATGAATGAATCAGGAATTTCTTACAAAGCCCGAGTGAAATGCTTCAGATTTTTAGCTATTGCCTTTTTATTCCCTCCCCTTTCCTCTGTCTTGTGCTTTACACCAAAGTTAAAATCTTAGCTAGCAGGGGATTCTCCATGCTAAATGCCACCATCCTTCCAGTCAGCAAAATGAATGGTAATTTACTACTCCGACCTTAATTAACTGGCTTCCAAACGTGCATCGCAACATTTAAGTGCGTTGAGTTTGTTGCAGAATGGGCCATCCAGCTGAGTGTGCACTTCTTAAATACTGACAGAAGAAATCAGGGTTCAGCAAGGAATTTTTCGGCTTCCATATGGAAAAGGTAGGCAGGTCAAATCGGGTCTGAAAATGCCAAGTGAAACACAAAGGGCTGTTCAGTTCCTCGCTGCAATCTCGCTTTATAACACTAGGGCGAGCTCATGGCTCGTGGTAATTTTTTTTGTTTCCCGATACCTATTTGGAGAGCAGAGCCTCGTGTTCTCCTAACTGTAAATAAAAGAACAACTTTAAACAAAATATTGCCTTTTACTCAGTATTCTAGCAATTTTAATTATTTATTTTTGGGGGATAATTGAAGCCGAAGTGTTATTTAATAGAAGACTGAAATAATATTCTCAATATTGAATTAGTGAAACTCTTATTTTTTACAGATCACAGAGTCACAGAATCATAGGGGTTGGAAGGGACCTCCAGATATCATCGGGTCCAACCCCCCTGCCAAAGCAGGGTCTCTAGGACAGGTCACACAGGTCGGAGTCCAGACGGGTCTTGAATAACTCCAGAGAAGGAGACTCCACACCCCCTGAGCAGCCTGTCCCAGGGCTCTGTCACCCTCACTGGGAAAAAGTTCTTCCACATATTGGTGCAGAACTTCCTGTGCCCCTATATGAGCCCATTGCCCCTTGTCCTGTCCCCACAGACCATAGAAAAGAGGCACTTCTCCAAACACCCTTTTATTTTTCCCCCACCGGTGGCAGTCCCAGGTGATCTGGAACTCATTTAACACAGGGGGTTTTTTTTGCTTCTCCCCTCTTCTTCCCCTCCTGAGAGCAGCACAGGTTTTTTAGTGTAATGTTCAGATTTTTATCATGCATTTTTGGAATATTTTCACTGTCATAGTGGTCCCAACTATTCTAAATTTCCGTTCCGGTACTTGGGAGCATTTGGGTAAATGAACCACAAACAGTAGTAGCATTTCCGTTCCTTGATTGGATGAGCAGCTCTGGCATGAAAAACATACTTGTGTGTGTACAGATACAGGCTTTGGAGCCTCAAGTATGCACCCATGAGATCTCAAAACTCATTTCTTATGAGTATTTCTGCTAAAAAAAAGGAATGCTTGGCTATTTACCCAGAGCCAATGTAAAAGGACGTCTGTCCCGAGCTCCTGCAGGAATTCAAGCCTAGTTGCATTTGTTACACCATAATTTGAATCAATTCCAGTCCTGGAGCTTAACAGACTTGGTTGGGTTTTGTACCCAGACTGTGAAAAATAAAGTTTGTTGAGATCTGCACAAACTATGTGATAATTAAAAGGGGTTAATGTTTGCATTGAAAAGTAAGTCTGAAGTTAGCCATAGGTTTGCAGGCATAGAATCATAGAATCATAGAATGGTCTGGGTTGGAAGGGACCCCAAGGATCATAGAGCTCCAACCCCTATGCCACAGGTAGGGACACCAACCTCCAGGCCTGGAGCTACACAAGGCTGACCAGGGCCCCAGCCAACCTGGCCTTAAACACCTCCAGGGACGGGGCACTCAGCACCTCTCTGGGCAGCCTGTTCCAGCCCCTCACCACTCTCTCTGTAAAGAACTTCCCCCTAATATCTAACCTAAACCTTCCTTCCTTTAGCTTCAATCCATCCCCCTTGTCCTGCCATTATCTGCCATTTGAAAAAGCTGATTCCCCTCCTGTTTCTCTGCTCCCTTCAGGGACTGGAAGGCTGCAATGAAGTCCCCCCACAGCCTTCTTTTCTCCAGGCTGAACAAGCCCAGCTCCCCCAGCCTCTCCTCATAGGGGAGGTGCTCCAGCCCTCTAATCATCTTTGTGGCCCTCCTCTGAACGCTCTCCAACAGTTCCACATCTTTCTGCATACACATGGCATCTCCTTAGCCATGTGTATGTGCATACATTAAGAGAATCATGGTTTCTGTGGCTGCTTTCCTGGATTTTTTTAAGTCCTTAATATTGCTACCATCAAATATAAAGCAACTATGCCATGTGTTTTGCATTGCAGCCGTGGATTATGGCAAACTCCCTAACGGTCTTGTTAAGTGTGTTTGACTCAGAATTGGATTAACTGATCCAGACCCTACTGGAGTCCAATTTTTGGAGGTAATTCCATATTTTGGAGTACCAACAGGACAAGATTGTGATTTACTTTTTCAGAGTAGATCTATCCAGGCCATACTGTATATTTCAAAAGAAGGTGCAAGAAGATTGCCAGTGGCCAGGTCTGTCAAAACCTTACTTCTATACTGCTTTATACTTTTAAAGGCACCCAGCAGATCTCACTTTGACTGGATATTCTCTTATGTCATATATTCTCTTAGCTTTACTTTCAAAAAACCCCATCTCAGCAGCACAGCCTCACAAAACTGCAGCATTCAACGACAGTTCTAATGGTAGGGAAATCTGTCCTTGCGTAAAAGAGTCTAAAAGCAAAGATTCAAAGGAACTGAGCAAGGAGTGATTTTAGAGAAGTCCATGAATGGCAAGTGTTCTTAGTTGGAGAAGTAAGTTACAGCTCGCCTACATCCCACAGGTACCAAGTCTTTCTGCACGAGAAGAGATGATTAGTTTGGATGCTACCATTTTACCAATTACTTTCCCCATGTTTTAAGTCAGACTGAGAGAAAGAAAAGTTTAGCAGTCATTTTGCTCTCAATGATAGAGGCTTCCCAGGACTGGGCTTAAGTTCAGGAGATCAAAGCATTGTACCATGTACTTGCCTCCCAAGAGGTGTCTATGGTCTTTTTCTTTTCTCCTATCATTTTTTTTGGATGTTCTCAAAGTTTAATCCTTTATTTATCGAGACCTAAGCCCTGCTTATGTTTATGCATGAGCAATTATCTATTTATTCCAGCATGGAAAAGAGGCTATAAGGTTACAGTTCTTGCAAATGTATCTTTGCATGTCAGTCCTTTTGATTGCTCTGTTTTTCGGGGCGTTCGTTTCCCTCTAACAATGCTATTCATTTTTTGAACAACTGTTCTCATTAGTGTTATGTTGTTTCACATAATGTCTAATTGTTAGAGCCTCTGCTTCCCCCAGTATTCACCCAGATGTGTGGAGAGGTTTTGTTTGCGTTACAGGATTGTTTAGTGAAAACCTTCATAGAAATGGCACTGGATTGGGAAGTGGACTAGATATTAAATAATTGATTACAACAAGAACATTCAGATGAAATTAGGCACGATGAAATTCAGGAGAACATGGGGGGGAAGTAAAAATAATTTTTAATTGAGATTCTGTGGGAAAATCGCAGCCAAATCTTTCCCCTTTGGTCTGTAATTTACAGCTAACCTACAATTCAAACTTTCAGCTGTTAAAAAGTGTTCATCTTCTATAATATCCAACTTGTATTTTGACTCTGATGTCAGTTTTGTTCTTCTCTCTCATAACAGACAGTCCCTGAACCTTGAATCTCCTTCAAAATTCGGAGGTATTTAAAATTTGGATTTAAAATGTTTTATGCCTGAGGGCTGTTCCTGCTTCACATGTTCATCTAATTTGAATGGAGACCTTGAGGTCTGTCCAACCATCAAAGGTATTGGAATTTGCTCTTCTGGGGAAACATTACAATTTTTCACTGGGGGAAAGGAAAGGTAAAATTCCGATGGAAATTGTCTCCTGCCTTTCCAGCCACCCTAGCAAGCCTTTATCAGCCTGTCTCCATTCCTGATGACATGCCTTCGACATTAGAAGCTTGTTATAAATTACAAACGTCCATAAGTTAGCTTGGAAACATTTGTGGCTCTGAAATACTCTTGTGCTCTCTGTAGGATCCTCACTCAAACTTTATCAGAAATATCTGCAGTCTTATGTTCATGTTTTTTGATAGAAGTTAATTAAAGATACTAAAAGTAGCTGAAGTTGAGGATTTTTAATTTTTTTTTTTAATTTTTGGGTGTTGTTTTTTTTTTTTTGCAGAGGCAAGAAGCCAAGATCATCATTACAAGGTTGCACAGTTTGTTGCCTGCGTAGGCCTGGGGAGCAGATGGAGGGAGGTATAGGGACTCTCTCGAGTAGAACTGGCTGGGAAACGGTACATCTGCTTTGTGAAAAATATGGAAGCTTTGAAATATGTGTGGATGCTAGTGTGGAGCTAGGCATGGTGCTTCCATGATAGATTTGGGAGAGAGAGCAGCCTTCCTGCAACAGCAGGCTTTGCTGTTGAAGACAAGCTCTCGGTGATGTCAGATGCTGTGTTCGCAGCGAGATTTGAGCCCAGGTGTTGTCTCCTCTGAGTGATATAACACTGGGGGGAGAATAAGGAGAATGGCTTTGAATGTTTGATTTGTTTTAAAGCTTGTTTCAGTCGTTCTTCCTCATTTTCTAGCAATTTCAGAGGACAATGCCTTGGAGCCTAAGATGTCACTGGAGAGCTGTTTTGCCCAGGTTTTTAATAAGTTCTGATTCAACATTAGCTGCAGCTCAGCTACACCTGCTTGATGCTGAAGGAACTTCTCTGCTCCCAGCACTTGAGCTCCTGTTCATGTGGTTTCTGCTTGACAGGGGGAAGCGATCTTGCTTCAGTCAACCCTGCCTCTACTTGGCAAGGTTAGAAATACAGAATGACAGACTCTGCTTCTTAGAATTACACAACTGTTAAAGTTGGATGGGATCTCATAGTCCAACCTCTGCCCCAAGCAGGATTGACTTCAAAGCCAAATCGTGTGGCTTGAAGTTTAATCAGCTGAGCGCTGAAAATCCCCAAGGACAAAGGTTCCACAAGCCATCCAGGCACCTGTCCCAGTGCTGCACCAGTCTCACATTGAATAAAAAGCCATTTCTTCATTTCCTCCCGTAATTCCCCTAGCTGCAGTTTGTGTCCTTTGCCTCTTCTCCTTTCAGCGTGCACCTCTGAGGATAGTCTGGGTTTGTCTTACCTGTAACCTTCCACTAGCTAGCTGAAGGCAGCAATTAGATTCCTTGCAAATAACCTTTCTTACTTGCTGTATTTGGAATGGAAAAGGAGGATGAATGCAAAAGAAAACTCAGTTTAAAATGACCATCTATTCATGGACATTTTTGACCGCTGATCCAGCTCACCCAATAGGAAAGACTTCATCAGCATAGCTGTGATTCCCCAGGCTAATTCCTCTAAGCAACACATGTGAGGAGAGTGGAATTTTCCTGCCTTTTATTTTAAATGTTCTAAATTAGATAATTACTCAGAGCCCTGACAGATTTACAAGAGTAATTGCCTAATTTTATGATGCAGCACTACTGAAAACAGAGATTACATGATCTAAATCATGTCTTGAAAAGGGAAGTCTTGCTGAATGCGTTTGAATAGCAGCTGAGAAATACACTTTCTAAAGTCCAACTGGTCATCAAGGAAGAGCCAGTTCAGCATCTGGACAAGCCAGCTCCTGGGAAGCAGCACAGAGGAACTGGAGATGCATGAAGCATGAGACCCCTTGGTACATAGAGAAGGAAACAGGGAAGCAAAGGACTACTGAGGGGGAAAAAAAGTAAGGGGGTCCACGTTATAAGGCCTTGATGAATTGTTCATGCCAGTCACCAACCTGAGTTCAATTTAAATCAAACTCTCTTCTTTTTTTTTCCCCTCCACCTCTACTCATTCAAAACCACTCTGCTCATTCCAGCAGTATTGACCCTGAGATGAGTTTGATCTGCTGTTCCTTGAGTGAGGCATTCTGTCCTCTCTTGTGTTGACTGGTGGCACTTTTGGACTATTAAAGTACCAGGGAACTCTAGAAGATGTACCTGTATTGGAAAACAATAATAAAACATGAAATTGCAGCAAATCTGTCTTTTGCCATTGTCACACTCCGCTCAAGTGTTTCCCTGACTCTCCTCCCATCCATACCATGTCATAATGGCAGTTGTACATCAAACAATAGGGTTTTGACCCATCTGTCCCTTCCTGAGCAGCCTGATGTACAAATGAGAAGTCCCAGTTACTCCTTACCTGTAGCATTTTGTCCCCTTGCAATGTTACCAGGCCAGAATAGCACCCAGCTAAATTTCTTCCTGTCTTTAGTACTGGCTTCAAGATAGATCGAGGGAGATTCTGGAGCCAGCTGGTTTTAGCTTTGAGTCAGTGTTATTATAATTTTATTGTACTTCTTCACTTCAGTGGCACTTTTTCATGTTGTTTGCAGAATGGAGATGCTGAGAGAGCTCATAGTGGGCTCTTCTGCACGTCCAATAAATCTGCACCAAATGCAACCTGCCTTCAAAATAAGAGTGGTTTTATACTAAGAGCTTCTACCCTACAGGCAAGATTATGTAGTGACTCTGCAAGTGCTGCAGCATCTCTGCAAAATGAATCCAATGGATTGAGGACACCACAGAGCATCAGATAACTTAAGGAACTGGATGGATTTCTTCTTGCAGCAGGGAGTATCTGACTTTGAACTAGGTGTTGAACTTCTGGGTGGCTGAGCTAGGTTGCCTTGCCAGTAGATGAGGAAGGTGGCATCTATTGCAGAGAAGTATCTCAGACAGGTGCAGTAAGTCACCTCCTGGAGGTACCCATTGCTCCTCTTACTGATAATGGATGTCTAAAAGAATAGCTGGGACCCAATAGCCAGATTCACCATACCAGCTGAGCAGCTGGAGCTTACTGTCCACTGTAAGAGGAGTGAAATTCAATGAAATTACTCCTTCTTGGGTCTTATTTTAGTTTCCTTAGCAAACTTTGGTCGGACCAAACAATTAAACAGTTAAACAAACAGGATATTCACTGAAAGTTGAAGGAAGAACATAACCTTGTTGCAGAAGTAACAGCCTGTCTCTTGGCTTACTCATAGAAGACATTATGTTGGAGTAATGATTAGCAGCACTTAGGGTGACAAAACTCTCAGAGATACAAAGGTCTGTAGTATCTGTTCATACCTTGTTTTTTACTGCTTACCAGTGAATTCCAGTTGATGGCTTCCTGGAAAATAGAACCCTATGTTGTTTGGGGTTTGGTAGCTTGGGTTTTTTCCTCCTGACTGCTGCTCTCAAATACAGGTCTTTTTTTGCAACTCCTGCAATTTTCAGAAGACCTTGGGAGCGAGAGGACCCGAGCCCTGTTCAGCCCTGGCTCTGGCAGATGAGGACAGTTGAGGGGTGTTGCCCTCTCTTTGTGGGGGAAGGCGAGGAGAAAAGCAGAAGCTCAAAGCTTGGCTTTAACCATTCTGATTTACTAACTTGTGTGTCTTTTTGCTATTGCTCTGATACAGGGTGCTGAGATGTCTGGACGCTGCTGCTCTTTCAGTACTGCTTGCTGTTGTGGTTCCTCTCCTGCACCACTGTTTTTTCAGTATCACCCATCCCACTGCAAATTGCTACGGCAATAGAGATGGAGCACAAAAATAATTCTTCCCAAACAAGTGAAGGTTTATTTACCCACATTAATTCAACTGCATACTTTCTCATGAATATTTTGGGGGTATCAGTCTCAGAACAGAATGAACCAGGGGAAAAAAATGCATTTAATATGAAAAACATGAATGACAAAGTGACGGATTCTGGATGCCCAGCTATCCTGAGGGGATTGACTTGCAGAAGGAAGGTAGTCTACATCTTTCAGAAACCATTGATCATTCCAGTGACAAGAAGGCACTCAGTCTATGATGGGTTGACTTCCTTTCTTGGCAAAGGGATCACTACAGCCTCTGCTGTACTAATCTAGGACATGTCTGCACTGTCAGCCAACTTGGCTCCCGGCTTCTTTATGTCCTACCATGTCAGTTAATTCCCAGGGTCTAAATAGTAGTCAAAAATCATCTCCCTCTAGAGAAAAGTTTGGAATTGGTTCATTCCAGGATTTCCACAATCACTAGAGACAGGTCTGAGCTCCTCCTGTCTTCCCAACCTCACATCGTGTGTCCTCCAATTTGAAGCTTAAAAACATCTGGTTGGCTGCTGCAGAGTCTGTTACCATCAATATTTTTGAGTGGTGGAGAGACATTCTCTACACCAGGCATTGTGTAACTGTCTAGTGCCACATGGTTGAGCCAGATACTACAAAATTGGACCCAAATTGGCTGAGCAGGAGCTTCTCTGTGACCCCGGGGTTGCTCCCTAGTGTAAGTGTATTTAGCAGTATAGGAATAGTGACGGGGGAAAATGTAAACCAACAAAAAAAAAACCCCACACAAAATTACATTCTTTGGTGTATTCAGAATTTTTAAAGGGCAAATGTTTAAACAGAAAACTTGCCATCTATAAATTCTGTGCTATTGCTAAAATGATAGTCCTTCAAAAGACGCTGCTGTATTTTAGATGTTCTTCCTCAGTGTTACTGTAAGCCCTTTAAATCACCCCATGTTGTCTGAACACCACCACTGAATCACAGACTGAGGCTTCTCTTTCCTTAAATCATTTTAACAGAGGTATACTTAAAATGCTTAAAGTGTAGATGTTCCATGTGAAAATAAATCAAAGAACTGAATTAAGTGTAATAAAGCACTTTCTCTCCAATTAAGTCCACCATGTGATTTATCACTGTTTTATTAACAAACTCAGACCTCAGCAAGTAATTTTTTCATATGATCTTTTAATTGAACCTGATTTATGTCTCCGTGGAAACTCTATAAGATGAACCACCATTATCATACACCCATCGTTCACTTACAGCATATGAACAGCTCCGTAACCACAGATTTTTCAACTATTTATTAAGGAACATTTGTTAAATTTCCCGATTTACAAGTGACATTGTTCTGACAATGCACCTCAGAAATCAATCTGGGTCTAAACTCTTGTAGTTTACAGCCCTATCAGTAGCTCAATGACAATAGCCAGTGTGCTTACTGTAAAGTGAATTTATACCATATTTCAGCAGAGTCTGGAAAAAATGGAAGTATTTTGTGATTCAATTTTACAAGACCTTTTTTGCTATGAAAACATGTGGTGGTTTGGCCCTGGCTAGAGGCCAGATGCCACCAAAGCTGCTCTATCACTCCCCTTTTCAGCTGGACAGGGGAGAAAATATGTATTGAGAGGCTCAGGAGTCAAGATAAGGACAGGGAGAGATCATTCCACAATCAGCATCATGGGCAGAACAGACTCAGCATAGAATAAAGGAAAGAAAACTCTCTAATTGATGGCACTGCCCTGTACCCCCAGTGATTCCAGAGTCGGGTGATAAGAAGTGTGACCAGATCTTAAAGCACCTCCCCACACCCCTCTCTTCTCAGTAGACTTCACTTTAGTCATGATTTCACTCCCTTCTTCCCTCCATTGTGACACGGGGAGGGGCAGGGACTGGAGGAATGGGGGTTTTGGTCAGTTCCTCATGGGTTGTTTCCTTCTTAGCCGGGGTGGGGAATTCCTCACCCCCTTCCCCTGCTGCACCATGGGGTCCCACCCACGGCAGACAGTCCTCCACGAACTTCTCCAACTGAGTCCTTTCCCACAGGGCTTCAGCTCTTCCCCAGCTGCCCCAGCATGGGGCACTGCTATGGGTGCAGTCATCAATCACAGAATGTCTCTCAGTCTCTCAGGCCCAGACTGCTCCAGCCTGGTCCCCCATGGGGTCACAGGCCCCCCCCCTCAGCAAACCTGCTCCCGCGCAGATCTCTCTCTCACTCTCGCTCCAATGCCGGTCACAGTGTCTACTGCATGTCTCCCCCTGCTCCAGTGTGGGGCCTCTCCATGGGCTGCAGGTGGGGTCCTGGCCCTTTCCATGGGCTGTGGGGGGACACCCGCTCCACCATGGGTTTCTTCAGGGGCTGCAGGGGCATCTTTCTCTCCGGCACCTGGGCTGCCTCCTGCAGAGTTCCTTACATCTTCTCACTCCCTTCTCTGGGGGCAAAAAGTGGCTGCTTGTGGGTTTTTCTCCTCAGTGTGACTCCCAGAGGCGCTGTGACCATCACTGATGGGCTCTTGCTCAGCAATGACTCCGGCCTTGAGCCGGCTGGTGTTTGCTCTGTGGGGCCTGCAGAGAGCTGCTGGCTGCTCCTTGCAGAAACCACCCCTGCAGCCCCCTCCTCCACCTGAACTTGGCCACGCAAAACTACAACTTCTGGGAAGGAAGGGGGAAGCTTTCCATGATGCATTGAAAATGGGTAGAGTGGAAGAAACACCTATTTCTGAGGTGCAATATAAAATGAAATGGCCTTTGCATCCCAAATTAGTTATGCTCCTTGAGGAGTGTTGTAAGTCGAAATGGCAACATTAGATACATGCCACTGGGCCTGTAGTAAAGCTCCATCCACCAGTAAATCAAAACTTTTTAACAAAATGGTTACTACAAAGGAACATTCATGTGAGTCTGAGTTGAATAATTTTCTCTCTAGCATGTCCTGAGAAAGTGCAGCTTCATCTCACTGTTGGGTTACTGGTAAGTACCTGCTGGTCCACAGAACAACATCCTCTTACTAGTCACTGTTTTGAACAACAAAAAATTACAGCACTGAGTGACGGAAATGAATCAAATATAAATTAATGACATATTAATGACAGCAGATATCCCACCTGTCCTGCCTCCAGCATTACTGGACCTAGGTGAACTATTTGGAGATGCCAATCTGTTCATTGACCATTGTTCTGGGTTTCTCACCTCCTTTGAAAGGTATCAACAGATAATTACTTCTTATGAACTGTTCAGTTGACAACTCACCTTATGAACTACTCACACATAAGTTGGCTTGGATGCTTGTGACCTGCAGGCAGTGCCATCATTTATGCACATGACGGTTATGTCATAGCCATGAGCTGTGGGACCTCCCAGTCTCATCTATCCCTAACAGCATTGCTTCAGTGTAATTGGCAAGCTTTATTCTGCACTTTCCTTCTTTTACATGGTTGAATGATGGAAAAAGAAGGAAAGGTAAAACTACCCAGGGACCAATTTCTGGGATGAAGACAGTAAGGAGGCATAAAAAGCTCTGACAGAAAGTGTGTGGGTGTTTTGTTTTTTAAATTGTGTTTCCTATGTCACGTACCAGTAGCTAGCTGAGATTGGTGCTAGCTGAGGTTGCTCTCTGAAACATGGAAATATTTTGTGCATCAGCAACCTGGTGAAAAGTTTAGCTTTGAGATATTATGTTGCAAAATTCTTATCACAGAATTGCTGAATTGCAGAGGTTGGAAGGGACCTCCAGAGATCATTGAGTCCAACTCCCCTGTCACAGCAGGGTCCCTAGGACAGGTTGCACAGGGAGACATACAGATGGGTCTCAAATATCTCCAGAGAAGGAGACTCCACACCCCCCTGGGCAGCCTGTCCCAGGGCTCTGTCACCCTCACTGTGAAAAAGTTCTTCCCCATATTGGTGCTGAACTTCCTGTGCTCCAACTTGAGCCCATTGCCCCTTGTTCTGTCCCCACAGACACTGAGAAGAGGCTGGTCATTTCCCCGTCTCCCATACTTCAGGTATTTATAACCATTGATTAGATCCCCTCTCAGTCTTCTTTCCTCAAGGCTGAACAGCCCCAGTTCATTCAGCCTTTCCTCGTAGGGGAGATGCTCTAGGCATTTAATCATCTCTGTAGCCTTCCTCTGGACTCTTTCCAGGAGATCCCTGTGATCCTAGGTCTTTCTCTGGATTACCTTACCTCAGTACTGCTGTGAGGCAATGATATATACTTTGTAGGCAAGATGCAGCCAGGTACCATGTTCTCCATTGTGCTCCAGAAGTATGATATTCCCAGCTCCAGCTCATTCTGTGATACTTTTTGTATTGCAGTGGCATCACATGAATTTATTTTCATTACCTTTTTTTGTCGCTGCAATAAACTGACAGTAATTGGAAGATGGATGAATATGATTCCAGGAGAAGAGCTCGTCTGACCGTATGTGCCAGACACTGTCAAGTGTTTTGAGTGAATTATGCTTCTTTTAGTGATAACATAGTGATTTATGGCTCAAAGCTGTGCCAGAGGAGGTTTAGACTGGCCATTACTAAGCCTTTCTTTACAGACAGGGTGGTCAAACACTGGAACAGGATTCCTAGAGAGGTGTTTGATGTGTGTCGGTGTTTAAGAGGCATTTGGACAATGCCCTTAATACTATGCTTTAACTTGGTCAGGCCTGAACTGATTGGGCAGTTGGAGTAGATGATCGTCATAAGTTGTCTACAACTGAAATAGTCTGTTTATTCTATTCTATTCTATTCTATTCTATTCTATTCTATTCTATTCTATTCTATCCTACTCTATCCTATCCTACTCTATTCTATTCCTATTCCTTATACAACAATATTTTGTATGTAATTTGGGAATTACAATGTTTTTTGTCAATGGTTTGGGTCTTTTTTCCTGTTTCAAATCTGTTTATCTTTAATAACCTTAATGAATTACATGATTTGGGACAGGATGCAGGGAAGAGGTCTGAAATCTTTAGCATTGCTACAGGTTCTGTGGAAGTCAGTGGTAAGTACCTGGCCCACAGCAGTTGTTATTCCCAGTGCTGGTGCAGGAGATCAGGTCCATTACAAGTTTCCATAGACCCCATGTGAGGGAGGAACTCTACTAATTCCCTGCCAGCAGAAAGGTTTTGGCCAGAGCTAAGCCTTGCTTGCAGAGGGCAACCTGAACAAGATCCAAAATCATACTTGAAAGAAGCTTTCTATAACCCTCTGTTTGGAAATAATTCCTCTTTCTCTTTTGGGTTTATGTTTGTTTTGGAGACACAGCATGCTGAGATTGTGCATTAACTTCCCCTTCCCATCCTCAAAGTGCAATAAATAAATAAATTGAGAGAGCAGCATCTACCCAGGGACCAATACAGTTTCTCAGCTGTTGTAAAAATGTGCCAGAAAGATGCAGTGCAGCCTAATTGAAGGACAATTAATTTAAAATGAGTAAATAGGCCTGCCCATACAGTCAGCCGTGTGAGCTTAGAAGACTGTAGCTGGACAGAAACCAGCATCTGTGTTGCTGTTTTCTTTGGCTGCTTTTGCAATCCAGTGAATGAAATAATGTAGTCAAAGACTGTGATTGTAAGCTGCTGAGCCACGGTTTGCCAAGCGTACTGTAATAGTAATTAGGACACAAAAGGTAATAAAAATGTAGATAATTACATCATGTGCAACATGGCTTGACTGTTCCCTGCAAGAGCCAGAGGAAATTTCTTCCCTTGTGAAGTGGTTTTTTTCTTGGATTGGAGTTCTAGTCAGGTATTCTGGGTTTTTTTCTTCCAAGTATCGTATCCTGGTCCATTTGAGGGGTGATGTGTCAGAGAGCAATATATCCTCCTATGCAAATCATATTTTTGACATTCAATTCTGTGCCCTGATGAGCACAGAGAGTGTGATACACTCTGAGAATGAACACCAGCCTCTGTTCTGAAGCCTGTGTGATGAAACATCCACTTTCAAATATTGTAATAGGGTCAGGCATTGGCAAGTCTTGCTTTGGTTGAGGGTGAAAACACCAGAAAATCGTTTTTCCTCCTGAACCGTGTCCTTCCCGTGCTCGATATATTTGCTGTTACTGGTGCTCTGGCTTTTGTTGACCTTGGCAGTTTAAAAGCAAACAGCAACTTTGCTCTACTACTAGAAATCCCCTAGCTGATCTTGTCAGTAAAAGCTGTGTGATTAGTTGGTTCATTATCCAGATAACACGATAAAAGGATTGCTAATAGAGAGTCCCAGGAGTTAAGCACTTATTGCCATGGGCAGTAGGCGAAGGAAGGTGCTTTATATCTTGTAGTTGCTTCCTCAGCCCTTGTTTTGCAGTGATTGATAGAACACGAACTTCTAGCATCACAATTGGATGAGATCTAATCTGTCTGCATGCTCTGCGAGGTAAAGAGATGCTTGGCTTTTAAAACCAGTTCCTGAATTAGGTCTGTGGAGTTCTACCTTTCTTTTTACTATTATAATGCTGTCAAGCAGCATTATATGCATCCCAAATGTGAGAGGAAGGCTGCAGACTGTACAGAGCATTTTTATCCAGGCCAAGTGCTGGAGTGGGTCACCAGAACTTGACCTCAGGCTAAGTGTGTGCTAATAATAATATATTCATATGTCTGCCGGTACTAAACTTAAAAATGAGTGGACAGGAGCCAGAAAACCACTTCTGTACAAGTGAGATCATGAAATTCCAAGTGAAACTGTGTGTGAAGTGCAGCAGCTTCTCCCAGGCTATCTGATATCAGCCGGGGGAGGAGGGGACAGCAGGCAGAACAAAGGGAGAGAGGTCAGGATACTTGGGACTGTGATCCAGTTTTGCTTTACTCAAGACCAACCAGAGTGACAGAGGGCAGCCAAGTATATTCTGGTATAACCCAGATGTAAGGATCATCTGGCTCGGAGTTCCACAGACAAGTTTCTGTGATGTCCAGTGCACCAGGCGACTTATGGGGGGTGGTGGGGGGGCTGGAAAAGCAACTCAGCCTGGGATTGCCTTGAGACCCCATGTCCGCAGAGACAACTCCTGGGGAGCTGTGCAGATAGTTCAGGCTTGAATTGTCCTGTAAGCTGAGACTAAACAGGACAGCGGTGCGAAATTCAAAGGAAACCTGGGTTGAGCCTTGGAATTCCTTCAGCAACAGCATGCCCTGAGTGCCCATTAAGCCGCTATTCAGCTCTCCACCAGTAAGATAAAGGCCAGCCAGAGGGTCCCCATTGGGCTTCAATGGGCCCAGACAATACAAAGATGGGCAATAGATAAGGCATACCGAAGTGAACCTCAGACATGAATAAATTTGGATAAATTAAGGGGGAACTCTGCCAGGACAACCCTGGGAGGTGGCATTGTCCACTCGGAAGGTGGCATTGTGCACTCGGGCACAGTCCTGCCCACTGTCACGGGAGCTCAAGGAAGTAAAACCCCTCGGATTCAGTCTGAGAGGGGGGGAGTCCCTTCTCCAACTCTGAGAGGAGACCCTTCCCCCTTGGCCAGGATGCTGCCCGAGAGAACAGATGGAGAACCCTTAGCTGGAGTACGGGGTGAGTGAAGGTTTGATATGCTGTTTGTGTCGCAGGTGATTGGCAAACACCCGTGTGTGGTGACAGTGTGTTCCACGAGCCTGCTGCCCATGGAATAGCGAATGTGGTGCCTCGCCTGCGGGGGGTACCCCTGAGTTTTGTGACGGGTTGTGACACTGCGCTTCATGCCCTGGTGTGGTTGCAGTAGTGTGTTTTGGGAATCTCCTGTGGTTGTGGTTAAGTGCAGTCGTACGTCTAAATGGCAATAGTGCCTTAATCCTTTGTGTCCATGAAACCTGCGGTGGTGACGTATTGAATCTGCACGTGGTGTTTTAATAAGAATCCCGCAGTCAGATGGTTTACGTCACACCCGGGTGTTTGAGACCACATCCGGAATATTGTGTCCAGTTCTGGGCCCCTCAGCTCAAGAGGGACATAGAACCTGCCCTACAAAGAGAGGCTGAGGGAGCTGAGCTTGTTCAGTCTGGAGAAGAGAAGGCTGCGGGGGGACCTCACTGCAGCCTTCCAGTACCTATGGGGAGCTTATAGGCAGGAGGGGATTCGACTTTTTAAAAGAGCAGATAATGGCAGGACAAGGGGGAATGGACTAAAGCTAAAGGAGGGAAGGTTTAGATTAGATATTAGGGGGAAGTTTTTTTACAGAAAGAGTGGTAAGGTGCTGGAACAGGCTGCCCAGAGAGGTAGTGGATTCCCCGTCCCTGGAGGTGTTCAAGGCCAGGTTGGATGGGGCCCTGGTCAGCCTTGTGTAGCTCCAGGCCTGGAGGTTGGTGTCCCTGCCTGTGGCAGGGGGGTTGGAGCTCTATGATCCTTGGGGTCCCTTCCAACCCAGACCATTCTATGATTCTATGATTCTATGATTCTGTGATTCTATGATTCTATGATTCTATGATTCTATGAACTCCTTGCAAGAGCCCAGCACAGAGCTACTAAGATGATGGAAGTAGAACACCTTCCTTATGAGGAGAGGCTGAGGGAGCTGGGCCTCTTTAGCTTGGAGAAGAAGAGACTGAGGGGTGACCTTATTCATGTTTATAAATCTGTAAAGGGTGAGAATCAGGAGGATGGAGCCAGGCTATTCTCAGTGATGCCAGTGACAGGACAAGGGGCAACGGGTGCAAGCTGGAGCAGAGGAAGTTCCATGTGAATATAAAGAGGAACTTTAACTGTGAGGGTGACAGAGCCCTGGGACAGGCTGCCCAGAGAGGCTGTGGAGTCTCCTTCTCTGGAGACATTCAAACCCGCCTGGATACGTTCCTGTGTGATTTAGTCTAGGTGATCCTGCTGTGGCAGGGGAGTTGGACTAGATGATCTTTCCAAGTCCCTTCCAACTCCTAATGTTCTGTCATTGTGTTTCAGCAGCAGCAAACCTTGCAACTTTCCTTAGAGCAGCAGTTTTTATGGTCGTCGTTACAGCAGGATTTAACCATAACGTGGAACTGTAAGCGATCAACTCAGAAGAGAGATTTATTTTTAATTAGCTGTAATTGAATTTGGAAAGTATTACACCGGTGGTCTGAGATGATAAATGGCTCCGAGCAGCTCGCCTGGCTCTGTTCTCAGAATTGGCCTTCCACTTGCTGCCACTTTTTTTTAATAATAATTGGGACTGGGATGACCGAGAATTTCCAATCTCTGCCCTGGTGAGAAGCTCCGGGAGGACCTGACACAGAAAACAGTCTCTGCCTCAGGAACCATGTTCTCATTCTCAATGTGCTGTTATTTGGTGTGAAAACTGCCGGGACTCAGGGCTGCCTGCCCCGTGGAGCTGACATCTGAGCACGGTGGTCGCGATGGGAGTTGGAGGAGGTGGAAGCAAGTGAATTGAGAGGAATAAATAAAAGCAAGAACAAACCAGCCTCAGATGCACTAACTTAAACATAAAATCTCTCCTTGAGACCTGCACTTCTTTATCACTCTCTCAAACTGTGATATGGTATAGTGGACTCGGAATTGTACGATTAGGTTTCACTGGTAGAACAGTTTTCAGGCCTGCAGAGAAAATCATGCTGTGGATATATGCTCCTTTGCCCTTCCAATGACTTTTCAGTGGGAATGAAGAGGAAAAGGCAGGTGCAGAAAGAAAAACCTGTTAAATGAAGTTTTTTTCTAACATGCAGCTTGCCGGAGCAGAGCGGAGTGGATGCTGCACTGTTGATTTCCCTGGACCTTGGGCAGGGTGCAGAAAGATGCTCTGCAACTTTCTTGAGGAACCACAACAGCCACAGGCTACCAAAGCTCAGCCTGTTGGTTGTTCCCTTTCTCTCTTGACTTTCCATCTTGCCCCAGCACAGGGATTTCTGCCCTTTCCCACACTGCTCTTCTCTCAGCCAAGCTGAGGATAGTTTTGTCACTTGAGTGATGCATGCCTCTGTTTCCCTCAAGCCATCAGCACCACTCCACATCATGCAAAGTCCCTGGGGGGCTGTGCAGGCCACAGGAGGCATCAGAAATATAACTGTTCACCCCAAGTGACAGTTGCAAGGCTGAGCAAGATTGCTGTTTTTCACACTGACTGGAGTGTGAATGGATCTCTGTGCAGCGGAAATGGGGGAGAAGAATTTGTCACCTCACATGGCCTCTGCGTGCCTTGTGTTTGAAATGAAATCCTTCATACTCCACCTGTCACTCATGGTTATGGAGTAAGCATGGGACCTGTGCGGTTTTGTGGCTGGAGCATTTATCTTCCTGGGTTGTGCCCTTCTTTGGGATGTACCTACCACAAGGATATGCTTGAAGACAGGGCCAAGGCTGAGCTGCGCCCTTGAAGAGGGTGAGCAATTTCTTATATAGACCATCATCTCCCACAGTGTCCTGGGAGAACTGTTTGCCCGTCTGTAGCTGCCTTTTTGGGCAGGTTGGGGCTGGGCATCCCTTTCAAATGCTGTTCTCCCAGAAACCAGTCATGCATCCCAGCCCACCAACACATGCAAAACAACCTGCGCAAGACCCTCGGCACAGGGTGTGTTGCTGTAGGGTTGTAGCAAGCCTTTCTCACTTGGAATTTAATCTTTTCATTCTATCATTAGTATTGAAGTTTTTAATAGCAAATCACCACTTAGGTACACTATCATTGCTGTGTAATGATTTTTTTTTTGCCTTCTTGATGGGTCTCATCTCATTTTCAAGCACTCCACTGAAAGCAATGACTTAGACTAAAGCCATTTCGTCCTATCAATTATTCCTTTTGTGAGGCATAACTACCACCAATTTTGTCATGAGTATAAAAATGTGTTCCTTGGAAATGATGAATTATTGAAATTGCATTTTAAATGTTTTGAAACATCAGGTTTCATCGTAGTTGCAGTGGTTTTCCATGTGCTGTGAAGTTTTTCTGTCAATACCTTTTATGCACAGCAGTGTGTGCCCTTTTCTGAGAGAGTTGTGGGTTTATGTTGCAAAAGGAAGGTGATTTTAGATACAGGAGATGTTTTCTGGGTTAGGCTTCTTGTCATGTTCCAAGTGATAGTCTCATCAGCACAGTGAACAAAAGTGTTGGTGAAGATCTAGTTGAGTATAGGTGTAAGTGACTGAAAAACTACCCAGGGCAACTGTCCATGGAGAGCTGTTGGAGCGGGGTGGACACCAGGAGACACTGAGAAGGGCTGGACACAGCACTTCAGATGTGCCTCACCAATAGTGAGTAAAGGATCCCCTCCCTTAACCAGCTGGCTATGCCCCTCCTAATGCAGCCCATGATGCTGCCTGCCTTCTTTCCTGCCAGGCTGCATTGTGTGTTGAGGTTGATGTACCCCAGGATCCAGGGCATTTTCTACAAAGCTGCTTTCCAGCAGTCCCCAGCCCACTGTGGTGCATAGAGGTTTTTCTTCCCAGGAGTTTGGATTTGATGTGGCTGAAGTTCCTGAGGTTCTTCTCTTCCCATTTCTCCAGCCTGTGGAAGGCCCTCTGAATGGCAGCACAAGCAACCCTCTGGTGTACCAGTAGCTCCTCCAAGTTCTGTATTGTCTACAACTTTGCTGAAGGTGCACTGTCTCACTGTGCAAGTCACTGGTTAATAAACAGTATTGACCCCAGTATCCACCTCCTGGGATACAGCAGAAGTGACTGGCCTCCAGGTGGACTTCATGCGACTGATCACAACACTTTGAGTTTGGCATTTCAGACAATTTTCAGTCCACTGGGTTAAGCTTCCTGTTGTCCTGCTAGTGACTTCTTTTAATGCATATGGGGAAGTTATTTCACCTGGCTTTCTGGTAGCAGACCAGAAAAACCTAGTTGGATCTGTGGGGTCAACAGAAAGATATTCTAGCCCTCGGGAGGTACCAGCATCTCTACATTGCTTAGAATGAAAGAAAATTACAGTTCTAGTAAGTGCCTGATGTCATGCTGGGTCAGTCTGGCTTGTTCTCTCTCTGGTTTTCCATTTTATCATTCATCCTTTCACCATCTCCCCACTTGAAATGCAAGTTTTGGAGGAAAAGCTTTCTGTAATGTGCTGTGTCTACCTCAGGCAGGGGACAGGCTCAAAACAGTTTTGCAGTATAGATAACACTGAATGCTTCTGCTCACCTGTTACCTTATTGTCTGGTCACTGTTTTGACCCTGTTGACTTTGGTGGGTTATTCTTAATGTACTTCATTAAGGGAAGGGTTTGCAGCTCCAAACTAGGGCATAATTCTTAAAAAATACCCCAAAGCTTTGAAAAGCCCTGAGCATGCCTGGCCTGTTTGTTACCAGGGGCATGAGCCTCTTGAAAATCAAAGCACATCTTCAGGATTCAGTTATGACAGCATTGGTAGAGGAGACAATGACATTGGGGACAGAAGTGACTCTCTTTAGCTGCCAGCAGTCAATTGTTTCATCTGCAAGTGTGACATTTCCAATTGTGAAATACACATTTCCTGCATATTTTGTATCTTGTTTTCATGTGAGTAGAGAGGGTTACAATGCATATGAACTACTAGTGGTATTAGTTTCAAACCAAAGGACACTTTAATTATGTTTATGTTGGGATGTGGTTAAATGTGGTGTTAATGTTTGGTCTAGCACAGTTCTTTCCATGCCATGTGGACCTTCAGTCTGCTGTAGGGCTTGTATGTCACTATTGGGAAGATGTAGAAAATGTAGATGTAGAAAATGAATGACTGGATTTGCATCAAAGGACAAATTACATATTCCTGCTGTCTTGGCCCTGAGTGTTGTTGCTTAAAGCATAAGGGAGAAAAGAGTGAGAGTTTTAGTGTGGTTCTGTGGAACTCAAATATGTATGAGTGGGACTGTTGATCTGCTTGAGGGTAGGAAGGCTGGACAGAGGGATCCGGACAGGCTGGATTCATGGGCCAAGGCCAACTGTGAGAGCTTCAAAAAGGCCACGTGCCAAGTCCTGCACTTGGGTCACAACCACCCCAGGCAAGACTAAAGGCTTGGAGAAGGGCGTCTGGAAAACTGCCTGGTGGAAAATGACCTGGGAGTCTTGGTCAAGATCTGACTAAACATGAGCCAGCAGTGTGTCCAGGTGACCAAGGAGACAATGACATTCTGGATTGTGTCATAAATAGTGTGGCAGCAGGACCAGGACAGTGACCATCCCCCTGTACTCAGCACTGGTGAGGCCACACCTCAAGTGCTGTGTTCAGTTTTGGGTCCCTCACTACAGGAAAGACATTGAGGTGCTGGAGTGGTTCCAGAGAAAGGCAACAAAACTGGTGAAGGGTCTAGAGAGCAAGCGCTATGGGGAGCAGCTGAGGGACCTGGGGTTGTTTAGCCTGGAGAAAAGGAGGCTGAGGGGAGGTCTGGTTGCTCTCTACAACTACCTGCAAGGAGGATGTAGCCAGATGGGTGTTCTCCCAAGTCACAAGCAATAGGACAAGAGGAAATGGCCTCAAGTTGCATCATGGCAGGTTTAGATTGGTTATTAGGAAAAATTTCTTCATGGAAAGGTTTGTCAATCATTGGCACAGGCTGCCCAGGGAAATGGTGGACTCACCATCCCTGGAGGGTTTTAAAAGACATGTAAGTGTGGTGCTTAGGGACAGGGTTTAGTGGAGGAATTAGCAGTGCTAATGTACTGTTTGGACTTGGTGATCTTAAAGGTCTTTTCCAATCTTATATTTCAGTAAAATTTTGCAGCCTTGAAAAGTGATAAATCCCAGTTGCATTAAAAGAAAAAAAAATAAGGAGGAAATTAAAAACGGGATGAAAGTAATTCTTGCAAGAATAAATTGGTGGCCAATTTATGATCAAATTTGGAAGATCACATTTCCGACTGCTCTGAGAGCAGCGACTTTAAAGATGAGACAAAATTATCTGTACTAATTCCTTTGTAATATTTACTGGCAGGATCAGCACCAAATGAGTTATAAACCCTTCCTTTGCTATTCCAGTCCTCCTGAACTCTCAGATGGTCAGTCAGTGGGTGGGTAGCCATTCCTTTCTGCAGAAGGCTTTCAGGTGAGGCTGCTGCTGATGTGTAAGTAGGGCTGGTGTAATAATGTTGCTGTGTCTGTGATGGGCAGCAGTCTACATGTTGTGGCTGAAGTGCTGTTGTCGGACGCTTTCACATATTGTATGAAGGCTTCAGGCTGCAGTGCAGAGATAAGAGGGAATTTGCTGTCTGACTTGAGCAAAAATACTCTAAAAAGCGTTACCAGATTGGTACTGAGGACATGTAGCCTGCAGCTGTCCTCCAAAGAGACCAAAGACAAGCTCTGTTCTCAGCTTGAAGATAGAATTTTTGCAACCCTGTTAATCATTTTGCCCTGCAAGTCTTCCAGCATAAAACAAGAACTACTGTCCCTTTCTCACTCTTCTTGACTCTTGCCCATTTAGTTTGCAAGATATTGGCACCAGACTGTTCTTCAAAGGATGCTACAGCAACTAACGTAACAAAGCAGCATCTCACTGTGGCACCTGATGCTGATATAATTAACAGAAATAATTGATGCCATGAGGAATCATCACAGTGTTTTATTTTGCAGGGCACTTTGGGAGGGACCTTCCAACAGTGGCAGTGACAAAGGTGGTTCATTTTTTCCTATCTTTTGGTTAATTGTTTTAGCTGTGACCAAATTTTTCACTTGAAAAAAGGTTTTTGTCAAGCCATGTAACTTAGGGGAGCAGCTTTTTTCACCCAATAAATACTGGGTGAAAAACCTTCAGGGTTTTGTTGAATGAGCATAGAAAAGGGGAATCTTTGACTCACAGGGAAAATGTGCTATTTATTGCATATAAACATCTAAATGTCTCTAACAGCACTTGTTGAAGCACTTTTTGAAGAGCCAATGTTACCTCTGTGTTCTTGGTGCTGACAAATCCATCCTTTTACTGAAAACTACTGGACAGCCGCAGAAGTCATGTAAATTCCAGACAGCATCATCTCTCCAAGGAAGGATAAATACTTGCTGAATGTCTAGAAACTGGGAAAAGATTCAATGCATTGTCTTTCTGTCTTCAGTAGATGAGTATAATTTTACTTTAGTAGCAAAAATACTTGTGGATACTTTGCTTCTCTGGACTTCAGCCTTATGCACTCTCTAGCAGGTACTTGAATATATATATATATTTTAAAAATTGCTTATTCTCTGGGAATGAACACATTCATTGTGGGGCCAGTAAAATTTCTTGTCCTTATTTCAACATCATTCAGAAAGAATAGAATTAACTCCCTACCAGCAGAAAAAAAAACTCCAACAAAACAAACACCCCATCAATAATTAAAAAGCCAAGCCAGATTGTTTTTAATCAGTGTTCCTTTGCAAGTGCAGTGGTAGCAAAGCAAACACTGATTATGGCTGGTTGGTCATATTTAGAAATGTCTCCAAAACAGGTTGGTTGTTTGAGGGTTTTTTTGGGAAGAAATAGAACCAATAGACATCTGCCTAGAACAGCTCAGCTCGCCTGTACTTCGGAGATTTGTCATCCTCCTGGCTTCTACTTCTTCCCTAATAGGAAGGAATAAACTGACTTCTTATAAGTATTTGAGGGCATTTACACATCATAGCTAAGGTTGCCAGTGTTTTTTAGGTCATCTTGAGTCCATATCCAGATGTTCACTCAACCTTACCCAAATTATGTGCAGGAATTTAAGCCCATGTACACCTCCAGGTGATCCTTCACAATGGGACACTTATGTCAGATACAGGACCTCAAACTGTCTATTGTGCATTATTCTTTTACTTTGCATATGTTTCTCATCCATTTCTGTTTTTGAAAAAATAATACCCTGCACTTACAGCTCATCACTGAAAGCATCTGTGAAGTTGGAGTTCATGAACTTAAACTGATGATAAAAAGAAGTAGGAAGGAAAGTTAAGAGTCTGGATCATGATGAGGAAGTTGCTGGGGTGGATTTGGAAAACTGAGATAATTCTTGATCTGTTGCTGCCAGGAATTGGTGTAGAGGAATCCTCTAACTCTGCCTTGTGTGTTTCTCTCAGCAGTAAAAATGACACTTGTTTTAGCTGGGTTCTCTCTTAGCTAATTTACTTTCCCATTCATGAAGCTGGAGCTTCCCAATGTGCTAGAGCCTTGACAAAACTGTGATGATTGTTTGTAAAAATCACAAAACTTTTTAGGTTGGAAGTGACCCCTAGAGCCTCTGTTCCCAAATCTTTCTCAGAGCAGTGCTAGCTTCAATCCAGGCTACTCAGGGCTTTTGTGGAGTTCTGAAAGTCTCCAGTGATGGATCCACATAAAGCTCAACAAAGGTAAATGCAAAGTTTTCCATCTGGGGAGGAATGACCTCAGGCATCAGTGTGTGCTGAGAATGACCAGATGAAGAGAAACTTTGCAGGGAAAGACTCAGAGGTCCTGATGGACAATGAGTTGAAAGAAGAGCCAGCAATGTGACTGCTGCAAAGAAGACCCAAGATTTTCCTGGGCTGCATTAACAAGACAATTGCCAGAAGGCTGAAGGAGGTTTTCTTTCCTCTCAGCACAAATGATGCCTCATCTGGAGTGCTGTGTCCAAATATGGGGTCCACAGTACAAGAAAGATGGGAACTTACAGTACCAAGTCTGGTGAAGGCCCACAGGTTGATAAAAGCATTGTAGCATCTGACAGATGAGAAGAGGCTGGAGACAGCTGGGAGTGCTTAGCCTGGAGAAGGTGCAGGGTGCTTTTATTGAGGTTTATAAATAACTGATGGGAAGCTGCACAGGAGACAGAGGCAGGCTCTTCTCAGTTGTGGACACTGACCGGACAGGAAGCAATAGGTACAAACAGAAACACATTAAATTCCCTCTGAACGTAAGAAAATTGTTAAACCAGGTTGATGAGCATTGTTCAGTCATAGTTGAATGTTGAAACAGGTTGCAACAAGAGGTGGTAGACTCTCTATCCTTGGAAATATTCAAAACCTGTCTGGACATGGTCCTGGGCACCCAACTCTTCCTGACCCTGGAGGCTGGACAGGACGATCTTGAGAAGTGCCCCCCAACCTCAAGCATTCTGTGAGATTGCACAACCCCTCCAAGCCCCTGTTCCCATCCTTCATCACTGTCATGGCAAAAACAGCTTGCTTTAGCTTGTAACCACCATCTCTTGTCCTCCTGCTGGGCTCCTCTCAGCAGTCTGGATCCTTATCTTTATTGCCTAGTACTTGATAGTTAAGTCTGTTAGATCCCTTTTAGTCTTCTCCAGACTCAACAAGCTCTTTCAGCCTATCCTCATACATCATGTTTCCTGGTTTGGTAGACCCCAAAGCACATTCATGGTCCTCTACTGGACTCACTCAAGTTTGTCAACATCTCACTTGTACTGGGGGCCCTGAACCAAGCACAGTGTTGCCTATGTGTCCTCACAAGCACCACATGCCTTCCCAAAGCAGCCAGTATTTTATCTGAAGACCATTTTGCTGTCAGCATACCTGTCAAATCTTGGCCAATACTTTAAACACAAGTTCAAAGGTGGCTGAAGTGAGGTGAAACTCATCTCTATCTCCATCTCAAAAGGAATAATCAATACTGTGCTGGGTCCAGTTTCTCCTTAGTCACTTTGGTATCTTTCTGGATGTTCAGTGTTTAACTAAATCCCTGCTGTGGTCCTGTGACAGCTGGTGAAAAGTCTGATATATCTGGAAAGCCTGGGTATAATCTCTGTGTGAGAAACCAAAGGGGATTAGCAGAGAGAGGAAAATTGCTTCCAGTTACAGGCAAGGTCACTTGTAAAGCATCTGGAGGAGAAGAATGAGTTGTTGTTGTTGTTGTTGTTATTATTAGTAGTAGTAGTAGTATTATTATTATTGTTATTGTTATCATTATTATTATCATTACTACTACTTATTTGACTGTGTCACTCTGGTCAACAACCCTCTTCATGCCTGAACCCCTCTCTGTTTCTATGAACAGCTCACAGTTGTTCACACAGCCCATTTTGCCTTGGGCACATCTGCTTTCTGGGTTAATCTCTCTGGTCCTGCTGCAAAGGGAGGGGGTGTGTGTGAGAGAGAGAGGGAAGACCTGCGGAGGGAAAATAACTAGATTTGAGAAAGCCAAGCCTGCCAGATGAATTAAGCTCTTTTTATCAGTTCTGGTATTTAAGGAGGGAAAATATTTGGAAAAAACCCCAGATTTTTCCAGCTGGAAACAATAGCTGTTGAGTTCCTGCAGGAATGAGTTAATAAGCACAGGTTTTCTCCAGCTGCTTGCCACACAGTGAGTGTTGACTGAACACAGAGTGTGATGAGCCATCAGCATCAGCCTGAAGAGAAGTCAGGGTGCTTAAGGCCAGCAGATCATGGCATGCTTTCATTAGCTGGGGTAGATTTTTGTGCCTTCCCACCATCTAGGAATGCTGTCTCCAGGTGGTAGATGTGGTTGCAGGCTCACTACCTCCATTGCTCAGACAGCAAAGCTAGATGTCCTCATCCAGAGCTGGAAATGGAGAACAAACATCCATTTTATGGTTTTCTTCCTGAAATCAAAGCAATGAAGAGAAGGTCCACTATTACTACTTATCAAGTGCAGTGGTAGTGGGGGACCACATACCTGTTGGGAAGAGCCCAAGACAAAGGAGTATAGGAAACTACAGTTGTGTGCCCTTGTTCAGTGTCTGTTTCCTCAGGACTGTGCTTCTGCTTGGGTAACTATGGAGGAGGTGTCAGATTAGCTCGTTAGACCCTTGTACTAGGACAGTGTTGTAGAAGATAACACGTAAAACAAAACCCCTCAGCCATGGACAGTCTTGAACTCTGGGGAAGGATGTTCCCAGAAGGGCTGTCTGTGTGGTTCAGGCTTGGTGTCACACCAGGGATTTCTAACACTTAAGGACCTGCTGGGGTCACTGGCCTGTTTCTAACATTTCTATCATCAGAGCTGAAGTTCAGATCTAAGAAAATATCTAAAGGACTAAAGATGCAGTTGTTTTCCCCACACACCTCCATGGACACAAGTTCCTAATGTTGGTTTCAGGACCTGCTACCTCCACACACCAGTTTTAGATCTACAGTTTGTGAGAGAGGGAGAGATTTATCATGAAAGGTATCTGTCTGTAGGTACACCTCAGCTTCCAAGTCACTTTGGTATTCTTGAGTTTTCATGTCGTTGTGCTTCAAGACTGAAAAATACCACCCAAACACCCAGAGTTTCCATTGGAATTTCATTCTTACTGACTGCTGACATTAAAACAGGCTCTGATGGATTTGGCTGGAGCTGGATTCACCTCTCATTAAGCCTAGATCATGCCAGAGCCACCTATAGTACTTAGTTTTGCAGAGCTAGATTTAGTCATGGTTGAATTATTCAGTGGTTGTCCCTGAAAGTAAGGCAAGCTGATTCAGGACGGCTTTATACACTTCTCCATTAGAAAGAGGAATTAAAATGCAATGTTATGGTGTTCTCAGGTGTCTAAATTATATAAAGCTGGCAAATTCTGCACCACTTGATGTAGAAATAATAAAAAATTAAGAAACACTTAGAATAGACATAGTGTATTTCAGGGATACATTAATTTGAAATATAGTGGACCAATCTTCAGCTGCCAAACCTAGATATAGCTCCATTGGCTTTTTGGGACCTGTATTCGCTTCCACCAGCTAAGATCTGAATCGAGTTTGACACAGGGATGCAGGTTTTGTAGCTATTAGGTGTATGAGCAGCAGCACTGGGTGCTGCTTCAAGCAGTAGACTAAGGTCATCCACCCTGTTCACAGTATTACCAAGAACAAGGTGGGACACCCTGCACAAAGCAATTGTGCTGCAGTCTCTTACCTGTGTAACTCAGAAGACGATGCTGTTTGCTTGAGGATGGTCTCTGAGCTGTCCTGATAAACAGACAGCATATAAAAGCTAGAAGACATTATCATTTATTTTACATATCATGTGCACTTCTGCAAAACTTCATGCTGCTCTTCATAAATGTGTGCACCATGTACAGTCTTCATGTTTCTAAAATATATGGTGAAGCTGGGAGGGGGAGTGGACAATTTTAAGGACTAGAGCTCTTGTAATTAAGAAAGCTCCAAAATATTTAAAAACACTGATTTCATGATACTTTCTTTTCACATTAGACTGTATTTTGTGGGGCTGTGTGTTTCCTAACAGTGCAAAACTGAGCTCACTTAAGAGAGCAAATCAGGATTTTCTGTTGTTTGGGATGAGTGTTGTGTGTGTGTGTTTGTTTATAGAGCCTGTAAGTGCTCTTACCATAATCTATTTAAACCCATCATGGCATTTCTAAATGCACTTCAACCAAATGATCCTGAAAACAATATGTTCCCCAAGCTGATTTAAAGCTGAGCTCAGGTAATCCTAACTAAAACTGTCCTCAGAATTTGCAGAACCTGTCCCTTTTGTGACTGAGCCCCAACTTTTTCTTCATAGAAGCTTCAAGTCAGCTGCCAAGAGTAACTTTAGTTCCCATCTATCAAAGGTGAAATAGCAGCCCTCTGCCCTTGGCTGTTTGGCTCTTCAGCTCTGCATGGAATAGAGCCAAGCCTAACAAATGGGAAGACTTGAGCCAGGAAATAAACACAAAATAGACCCTGCCGTTGCTACAGGGGGAGCATCTGGGGGAAGAAAGGCTCAACTATCTTAAATATGCATGATGCAATGGCACTGTCTGGTGATAGTATTTGAGCTGCCTGGGCAATATTTTGAACTGGGGTGTTTGTCTGGAGGAGCAAAGTTCATAGGAGTGGACAGTGGCTGTGAGCTTTGAAGGACAACCACAGACTGTCTCCTGTGCCAACCTTATCGTGTCGTCATCAACGGGCTATGTGCTATTCTTGAATTGTCTGCTGTTCTGATAGGAACCATCTGTCAGAAGGGAGTGAAATGAGCCGTCAGCTGTTGGGAGGCTTTTGCCTGTGCTTGCTGGTGGTGGTGGTTGTGGTGGTGGATCTGAAAATTGCCGCTGGCAGGAGGGAGCCGACAAACTCTGGGTGGGGGTGGAAATGGTGTGGGGAAGAAGGGGTCAGTGTTGATACTGAAACGTGCTCACAGTGAAATGAGCTCCAATCCCAGCTGGGTCTGGGGTGGGAAGATGGCTCTGTCCATGGTGTCGATACATCTTGCTCATTAAGCAGAAGGTTTTTTCCATTCTAAAAAGAAATGTTGACATGAAAATTGCCCTGGTGATGGAAATGCACAGATCAAAACCCAATAGATGCCTTTTTTTTTGCTTATGGTAGAAAATGTTCTTTAATGGTGACATGTGTCAAGTAAGTCTTGTGACATGACTCCAACTGGTCTCCTCTCCTTAGCCTCTCTGACTTCCTGACCTCATCTTATCCCTTTATTTCTGAATCTTTCAATATCCCTCTTTTTAAGTCTTTATACCCTCTAATTCTCTTACTTTCCCATTATCCCACTCCATTTTGGCCCTACGTCTTGGTCTTTTTAGTGTAGGGGCCTATTGTAGCAATGACTAATTATAGATGTTGTTGAGGAAAACCATGTAGTGGAAGAAATGGGGCCACAATATAGCTATTGTGGAACTCTGTTTCCAAGCTCAAGAATAAGACCTGGAGTATTTATGTATGTATGTATGTATGTATGTATGTATGTATCTATCTATCTATCTATCTATCTATCTATCTATCTATCTATCTATTGCTACCTACTTACCTACCTACCCTGTCCAAAGTACTGTAGATGACTGATGCTGCTGCATTTCTCATTTTGGCTATAGGTACAACGTTTGGAACTATAGCTCTCAGTTTACAATGGTTCAGAACATGTGAACCAAGCCTTTAAGATAGCTGTTAATCTGGATTTCTGAACTGCAGAAAGATCCACACTTTTCCAACACTTGCTGTTTACAGGACTTGCTGATTTTTCAGGACAACCTTTGAGAGAAGGTTGCTGGGTTGCAATGGGTTGGTAGAACCAGCAGTTGGTCTGGAAGTCAAAATCCAGACCAAGGTACACCATGTCCTTACCTGCAGAGACTGATGCAAAGAAATAACTTAATGGCTTGTATTTAAGGACCTCACTATCCCCTGACTTTGTGGATTCATCATTCTTCTGAAGCCCTTTCTCTAAGGAAATCATGTTATACCTGATTTTTTTCCTAGCCACTTCCACTTATCTATCAGCTTTCTCATAGTCCTGCTTATGGGATGAGTGCAATTCCTATTTCTTATAGGCTTTACTAGGGCCACATTACAATTTTTGAAAGCCTTTTATTTTGGCATAATGTTTCACTGCACTCAAGCTAATACAACTTATTGGAAGTGGCTGTTCTTTTTACTAATGGCTTTTGTGTCTTTTCTCCTCTGTATAATTATGCAGTCATGTAGCCTGACATCTATTTATATAACTTCTGGCTGAAATGGTACTAAAAACAGGATCAAAGGCTATACACAATAAGCTTTAGAGCATGGTGTCTTCAGGGCATGGCACAAAGCTCTCCTAACCCTCTGAGATTTGTTATATACTGTGTAAGTCTCTTTATCCACATTTTACAGATATCAGAAATTGAGTTTCAAAGACTTTCTCTCTACAATGAAATACCTTGACTGAGAACTCACAGTACAATGTAGTCTTGGCTCAACTAAGAATATGTCTTTTCTTCCTAGTGGGTGTGGGTGGGCTGTCTATGTCTAGACTGGAGGGTAGCTGAGAGAATGACTTTCAGTTTTGCCTGGTGATTCAGCAGCAAGTGCCTTTCTTAATGTTTGATAGAGAAGGCTGTAGTACCCAAAATATGTGTAATCTCTGAGCCTTTCCTGGATAGACATTCTCATCCTTGCTTTGACTGCAGTGATGTGTTTACTGCTTACCTTTCTTTAGAATTGCCTAAAAGTTGTCTCCTGATTTTTGTACTTTCTTCTTTAATTAGCCAGAGACCACATTAAAATATCCACTGGCTTCAATCTGAATTAAGGAGCTTAGAAACAATATGTTCCAGATATTTTTTCCCCCTGCTTTTTCCTAAGCATTGCAGTAGGGTTTTACCACTCTTTGTTTCCACCTGGGGTTTTGGGAGAATGTCTTGTGAAGATGTGCAGTCCTTAGGTTCTGAGTTATGCCTACTTGGGGTTATGATGATCTACAATAGCTTTGGCAGTAGTGACCATGAAATAGTAGAGTTCAGGACCCTAAGAAGAGCACAATACAACAAAATACAAGGACAGTAAAATTCAGTTTTAGTGGTATAACTCTGGTTTTAACTGTCTCTAGATCTGGATCTGATGTTTTTTTCCTGTTTAAAAAAAAAAAAAAAAAGAAAAAGGAGAAAAAAAAAGGAAAAAGGAGGTCATGAATACTTTCACTTTCCCAAGAAGTGTTTCTTCTCTCATGAGAGAGAATGTGTAATTCTTGCGTTGTGAGCAGAGCTCCCTAAAGCTGTGAGACAAAACTGTTCGCAGTGCAAGAAGCAGGCTAACTCATCCATAAATTCAAGCAGTAAAGCTTCAGATATTTCTTGAAATCCTCTTCATGATTATGAGTTCACACATTTGTGCTTAGTTGAGCTTGCAACTCCAGTGTGAAGCGAGTAGCTGTGGGGATTAATGCACAGCTAAGGAGAGACATTTATAGATGAAAGAATCATTGCAAATGTGGTTGCTTATGGAATAATCTTACAGTATTTTGGGCACTATGGTGATGAGTGGGCTATATAATTGCATAGATAGCTAAACAAAGTTAGGTGTATGTTAAGGTGCTTAAGTGAGTGAGGACCTGAGACCACCTTTTATTGAATCTCACCAGTTTTACTGCAGCTAAATCTGTCAGAGCCCCCTGTGTTGGAGCCCTACATAGCATTTCTGAAGGTGGATTATGCCCAAACTATTGAAATGTTGAGGCATTTCATCTTTTTTTCTGGATTCAATGGGATATGTCACAGCATTTTTTAAGAAGCCAGCAAGGAAGTAATTTTAGATGTTTAAGTATCAGATAATCCAGTTTAACCACACGCCAGTTTATTGGATTTTCAGCCCTGGGCAGAACTATGGAAAAGCTGATATGGGATTTGATTAGTGAAGACACAGAGGATAGCAATGCAATTAGAATGTTTGTCAGCGTGGCTTTATTGAATGTAGGTCTTGTTGGATGCTTGATCAAGGGGAATTGGAAATCTTTGTGCATAAATATACCAAAGCATCTTTCAAATGCTTTTAATTATTACTGAGCAATATTTTGGGCAATAATGACCAATAAATCACATGAGTAGATATGCTTTTCTGTAGAAGCACTTTCAAGTGATTAAGAACAAGGGAAACAGCATTCCTGTAGCTAACAAGACAACTTTTTGAGATGCTTTACTGGCATTTTACAAGATTGGCACTGAGCCCAGCACTAGTCAACAGTGTCATTAAAGATCCAAAAGTAAATATGCAATCACGGCTGATAAAATTTGTGGGTGTCAAAATGATGAAGCACCTATAAATAATGATGAAGACAAGACATTTAGAGAGGCCAATTTTGACTGCTTGTCAGCAAGACCTGTGCAAATGGTCTTTTTGTTAGAGAAAGGCAATCTGCTGCCTCTAGGAAAGTGGGTAACTCTCAGAGAATAGATTATAGTATTTTGAAAACACTGATTCTGAAGATTGTCTTGTGGCTTTTCATCTGAGAAGCTCAGGCCGTGCTGGTAGTCACAGGCTAAGAGTTATGTGGGTGTGTTTTGCAGGGGGTGTCTGATCAGCCTTTTATGTGAACTGGAAGACAAACAGTTGGTTACAAAAACCCACCTTAGCTGGAAGCATTGGACAACCCAAACTGGTATCTTTTGCTGTCAGGTTATGAATAAACTAATCAGGGAGAAGCAATATATAAAATTATTTGAAGGCTTTTGATAAGTGATTTAATGAGCTTGGTCTCTTCAGTTTGTCAGATAGATGATTGAGAGGTGACCTGATTGCACACTAGAAGTACGTTCTCCATATGAAATGGCAAAGTTGTTAAGAGGCTATTTAAACTAACAGGAACCTAGCAAGAAGGAGTGATGGATAACAAAGGAAAATTCAGGCAACCCCCCTGATTTAAGTGAACTTGCAGCCAAGGAGATGAGGGACTGAACACTTGACGTCTCAAAACAAACTCCAAATCCTCTGTGAGAAATGCAGTTGATGGGCTTTCTCTAAGGGTAGCAGTGGAATGACAGATGCTCAGGGGTGATGGAAGACAAATCCTTTCTGACATTCACACTTGCAGAGCCTTTTCTCCTCAAGCCCTACTTTCAGTCCTGAACCAAGATCCTAAGGCATCGTGGGTGTTTTGGGCAATGTCACCTCTGTTGTAACCTATAGAAAGAGCTTGCATAGTTTATTAAAATTGCTTAGAGGAATGCAGTAAGAGTTATCTGATCACATTTCATCCTGTGATATCCTACAGCAGCTTCCAGGCTTAACAGATGGGGAAAGCTATATATGAAACACCTGGCCACACAGAGCAAGCCAGACCTGGGACCCTACCTGCCAAGATCAACCATGGTTCCATCATGCCTGCATACACCTTCTGCAGGGCTGGTTTTAGGAGGTAGACTGCAGAGCTAGCTCTTAACCACCTTTCTTCTGAACACATCCAATCCAGGTGCTCTCTCATCAACTCGGTCCTTATGTGCTGCTTAATGCTTGTCTCCAAGCAGAGAGGCTTTCAGGCTGTATTTCGTTTTATATATCCGTGTAAAAGGATTCTTTTTATAGCTGAAACTGCTCAGCTTCACAGCAGCAGTGAGCTTGAAGCTTCTATTTCATTACTCTTTCCCTAGAGCTTAGACATAAAACCTTCCTGTTAGTCGCTCTTAATGTAGTCGCAGTCTGTTGCGCGGTGTTAACTTGTGAATGCATTGTCTAGCAGACTCATTTTTATGCTAAAAGAAGACAGGAAGAAGTGGAAAGGAAGGGAGAAAATAGTGTTAATGGAAGCAGCATGACAGGAACATGCCAGAAATAAGAATAAGCAACTTTTAACGCTGCAGCACTCTCTTTTTTGCCTAACTTCTGACAACTATGGTTCAGGTCAGAGTCTTTTCCGTGGGCTCAAGTGACCTTTGGATAAGGTTATCTCTACAAAGGTTAGGTCCTAAATCATGTATTTGGAGCCATCCACTCAAGTTCACTTCTGCTTCCCTGAAGGACCACTGGGAATGGCTCCCTCTTTCAAACATAACCTCACGGAGCCTAAAGTGAATGGTTGGTGAGACCTAGCACACAACCTGCTATTGTCACAGGGGCTTCAGAAAGAAGCCCCAGTGATCCATGCAGGGCAAACAGAGAGGTAAGTTGCTGCTGAGAGCTATTTGATACATCTAGTTGCTCTGTTTTGGAGAGGGTGGATCCCCCCACATGGTCGCTACTTTTTGCCTGGCGCTCCAATCCTTTCTGCGCATTGAAACAGCAAGTTTTTAGGCTGTACTTTGTGGCTTAGTCCTGGATCTCCAATTGTATCTCCTTATTCCCTTTCCCTTCTCTTCCTTTCCTTTCCCTTCTCTTCCCTTCTTCCCATTCTCACACAACAATATATTTGTTGCAGTCGCTATCCAGAGGTGGCAGGAGCAGGAAGGGATCTCTTGTCCAGCAATCATTTGCACATTGTTTAATTAATATGCCAATAAAGTGGAGGCACTTTACCAAATCACAAATTAATTTTGCACAAAGAATTGCACTTCACCTGAACCAAATGCTTTTTCACTCTCACTGTGAGAGTAAATTTTATTGGTTTTGTCATCCCTCTGTCAGGGGACACATAGTCATCAAGAGCTTATCTGCTGGGAAAAAAAGAGACAGCCAAAGGAGAGGAAAGGGAATGGATGTGAGGATCAAGGTCTCAGACATGGGTTTGGAGACAATTGCAAGAAGATGGTAAGCAGGGCAGCCTAGATGATGCCTGTTGCTTCCCAAAGGCCTTCAGGGAGCCAGTTGATGGAACCCCTGAATGCTGTGCTTGTAACCTGAGAGGTCAGTATATGGAAAAGGGCCTTATCACCACCACCTTCTCCATCCAGTTTCCTATTCTTGATGCTTAGAGGACAAGTTTGGCCAGGGTTAGGAAGAAGTCAGCGAGGTGATACCACACAGGGGAGAAAAAGTAAATATAGAGGGTAGGGGAGGAGTAGAGCCTGGATCAGGAGGTTAGGGAGGAGCCAGAGAGAAGGACCACAGCTGGGAACATTCAAGGTTGCAGCCTGGAGCAGAAACACTCAAGAGCTTCAGTTAACAGTCTGTCACAGGCACCTTCAAGTGTGGAGGTAAGAGGATGGTAATAGTTCAGTAAGGCCAAAACATTCCCTCCATCCCCCAAGGAGAATCTGGGGCATGAGTTTACAGCTTAAAAAAGAGGATGGAGGAAATGGAAATGGCTTTGAGCAATTTCAGTGAATCAGACCTAAAGGAAGTTTTAGAGATGCATCAAATGCAAAGACTTCAAAGAGGAGGGAGCATGAGGGAGGTGCACATTAAGCACAGCTTTGGCCTCAAGCTCCTTGCAGTATGTTCCAGCAGCTTTACTGACTATAGACTCGTAGGCAAGGCTGTGTATTGTTATAAGCCAACACATGGTGGACTTTTATGTGCACCTTGTTGGGAAGAGGCCAGTTCTCCTAGAACAGATCCAAAATAACTAGTCCCTTCTGAAAAAACTTGGCTCTTATCACCACGTTATTTTTATTAGTTTCTTAAAATATTGAGCACTTTGGAGGCGAAACAGATGGGCAAAGATGCCCGTCACTACAAGCTCTCATTTTAATGTTTAACACAACACAGGTTTTGGAGAATGAGTAGAATAGCTTGGGGGTTACAAAGGGAGTCTTCACAGGAACATAATAACATCTATGTGCATTGCTGCTGTAGAATTTTATCCATTTAACTACCTGGTTTGTGGGGTTTTCATTTACTTTAAGCCAAAAACGACAGGATTTTACATTGAAAGCTTAAAGGTCAGAGAACTACTAACAGACAAAGCTAATTTATACCCTATAAATATGACCTTAACATGGAAGCTCTAAAACAGGATGCAGTTTAGCCTTTAGGCACTTAATTTTCCTCAGAAATCTTTCTAATGCTGGGATGGTTATAAAGGTATTACCGAGGTTCATGACCTTTCCAGAGAAGTCTGCATCCAATTTGAAGCAAACCTGGACGGTTCAGCGGGTTGACAAGAAACTGGAGTTAAGCTCAACAGAAAGATTCATGATTCTTCTTACCCACTACTTTTTGAAAGTCTATCTCTAAAGGAAATTCTAGTAAATTTTTTTTTGTGCTAAAAATCAAAGAATCTGGCAACACCAGAACCAGGCAAGTATGACTTCCATGTTCCAAAATTTCTGCTTTTAACTTTAGGGTCCAGTGAAGCTTGACCATTTTATATTATTACTTATTAACCCACTACAGTAACATGTGTGTAACAGTTCAAGAAAATTGTATTCTGGATGATACAGAGAATTGACAACTGTTTCCAGATGGTTCTGGCAACAGATACAGTGTTTCCTCTGCCTAGATAACAGGACACACAAAGATGAAGCAAGGTCTCAACAGTCTCTTGAGAAAAATCTGTGGTATATACTGGAGTTAATTCCTTGTCTGGTGTGTTAAATCCACTGGGTTGTTGTCAGCAGGAGTGTTTCTAGGCAGGCAAATGTGTGGGTCCGTTGTCACTGTATATAATGTGGGAAGTCTGACATTTGCAGGATTCTCAACTCATGTAACTAAATCCAACCATTCTGGATGTACAGTAGCCTCAGATGGAGCCTCACCAAATCCATCGGTGTAACAAAACCTCAAGTAAGAAGAACCAAGCATCTCCTGTGAATCCTGGGCTTTAAGATGGCCCTGTCAAACCTAGAGTGTCATTAGGGACTGGCCTGTTAGAGAGTACCATACGTGAGAGGGACCTGGGGATTCTGGGGGACAGCAGGGTGACCATGAGCCAGCAGTGTGTCCTGGCTAAGAAGGCCAATGGCATCCTGGGGTGTATTAAAAGGGGGGTGGTTAGTAGGTCGAGAGAGGTCCTTCTCCCACTCTGCTCTGCCCTGGTGAGACCACACCTGAAATATTGTGTCCAGTTCTGGGCCCCTCAGTTCAAGAAGGACATAGAGCTCCTTGAAAGAGTCCAGCACAGGGCCACCAAGATGATGGAGTGGAACACCTTCCTTACGAGGAGAGGCTGAGGGAGCTGGGCCTCTTTAGCCTGGAAAAGAGGAGAGTGAAGGGTGACCTCATTAATGTTTGTAAATATGTAAAGGGTGAGAGTCAGGAGGATGGAGCCAGGCTCTTCTCAGTGATGGCAGCCATAGGACAAGGGGCAATGGGTGCAAGCTGGAGCAGAGGAAGTTCCATGTGAATGTAAAAGGAACTTTTTCCTGTGAGGGTGATGGAGCCCTGGGACAGGCTGCCCAGGAGGCCGTGGAGTCTCCTTCTCTGGAGATATTCAAACACAACCTGGACACATTCCTGTGTGATTTAGTGTAGGTGATCCTGCTGTGGCAGGGGGGTTGGACTAGATGATCTTTCAAGGTCCTTTCCAGCTTCTAACATTCTGTGATTTGCTTGTGTCATGGTATAATCTGGGCAGCAGCTGAAACATCCGTGCAGCCGTTCGCTCACTGCCCACCACTCCAGTGAGGTGAGAATAAAAATGTTTCCAGCCATCCAGTGGTTGTTTCCACCCTTGTAAGCTCATACTGCTTGTCTTGATGGGTTTGTGGGAATGTGATGTAATCAGTCTGCCAGACCTCCCCATATTTATATTTCAGCCATTGTCCACCATACCAGAGAGGCACTAACAGCTTGGCTTGTCTGATCCTAGCACGTGTTTCACATTCGTGGATAACCTTTGCAATGGCATCCATGGTTAAGTCCATCCCTCAATCACAAGCCCATCTATATGTTGCATCTCTTCCTTGATGGCCTGAGACATCACGGGCCCACTGAGCTATAAATAATTCACCCTTATGTTGCCAGTTCACATCCACTGGGGCCACTTCAATCTCAACAGCTGATTGTTCTCATGTTATTCAGTGACCTGACTCTTGGGTACACGGGCATCTACATGGTGACCTTTTACAGTTAGGTTCTCTAGCTGGGCAGCAATATTTTGCCACAGTGAGGCAGCCAAGATGGATTTGCCTCTGCGCTGACAGTTGCTTTGCTTCCACTGCTGTGACCACCCCCATGGGGCATTGGTTACCATCCATGTGTCAGCACAGAGATGAAGTACTGACCACTTTTCTCATTCAGCAACGTCTAAAGCAAGATAGATGGCTTTCACCTCTGAAAACTGGCTCAATTCACCTTCTCCTTCAGCAAATTCTGCAACTCCTTGCACAGGACTCCATCCAGCAGCCTTCCACCTTCTATGTTTTCCTACAATACAACAGGAGCCCTCAGTGAACAGGGCATATTGCTGCTTATTTTCTGAGCAAATGTAGCAAGATGTGATGCAGGATCACTGCTGAGGCAATGTTAGCCACATTCAGGCATCTTATCTGTGATTGTGTCTCGCTTCATCACCAGCTGTTGCTTGTGGATGATGCAATTCAAAGCACTTGAAGCTGTCAGAGCACTCACAGTGTTGAGATGGTTCAAGGACCAATCGGTTGGGATTCTTCTCTTTAATTGGTTTTGTAGTACATTTTAAAACAATGCTTTGCCTGGTCCTGGCTGTTCTTCCTCCAAGGTGGAAGTTCAGCTCTTGCAGGCATAGACAGCAGCCTTGTCCTCCTAGTCACACAGTGTTCCACCATTTAACTAGACAATTTAAGAGACTGGCAGATAGCAACGAAAGTGCAGGGCTTGACTTCACACAAGCAAAGCAGTAGCTGCTGATGTCTTTGTTCTGTTCCCAACCCTGCCAGGAGTGCTGCACTGTGATCTAGTCAGTCTTTCCCCAACACGATGTGGCAGAGTTCAGATCAAGTCCCAGAGTTCATAATAAATCTGGGAAGGATATTAGAGAATCACAGAATCACAGAATCATCTAGTCCCAACCCCCTGCCATGGGCAGGGACAGCACCCCCGCCACTAGCCCAGGGTGTCCCAAGTCCCATCCAACCTGGCCTGGAATACTCCAGGGATCCAGGGGCAGCCACAGCTTCTCTGGGCAGCCTGTGCCAGGGCCTCCCCTCCCTCACAGGGAAGAATTTTTTCCCAATGTCTAATCTAAATCTATCCTCCTTCAGCTCAAACCCATTACCCTTTGTTTTATCACTGCAGTTCCTGACAAACAGTCCCTGTCCAGCTTTTTTGTAGGGCCCCTTTAAGTATTGGAAAGCTGCTAGAAGGTCTCCCCAGAGTCTTCTCTTCTCCTGGCTGAACAGCCCTGACTCCCTTAGCCTGTTTTCATAGGAGAGATGCTCCAGCCCTTTGATCATCTTCATGGCTTCCTCTGGACTTGCTCCAACAGTTCCACATCTTTCTTGTACTGGAGGCTCCAGAATATGTATTTATATGTATATATATAATTTTTATATGTATATATATTATATTTATATATATATAAAGCACCTATCACCTTATTGATAAACATTCTTTGGAACCCCACATAGCACTGCAGGTGGGGTCTCATGAGAGCAGAGGAGAGGGGCAGAATCCCCTCCATCAGCTTGCTGGTCATGTTGCTGGCAGGATGCAGTTGGCTTCCTGGGCTGCAAGCTCACATTGCTGGCTCATATGTCACTCTGCTTGCATCCCCCAGGAATACCAAGAAATGTTACACACTGAAGCTGCCTTGTTTTTTCTGGCAAGAACCTCACAGTTTTCAAAGAAATCAAGTACATAAAAGGCATTAAGTGCTTAATATTTTTTTGTAGCTAATTATTAATGACTGTGGCACCATTAAAACAAACTGTACAGGGATATGCCCTGGTCCCTCTGACAAATCTGCTACCAAAACCTTTGTATCTACCCCTATCTAAGGGTATAAATGGTTATTTTTTGTGAGGTGATTGGAAAAACACCAGTCTTGGCTATTTTCAACAGTGCCATTGTGCAAATTGTTTCATCCCAGACATCTGTCAAGGGATCCTCTGCTGATCCCTCCTTTCCTGTTATCACCAAGGACGACTGCCTGAGTGCTGTGTTTAGTTTGGGGGACATGGCAGAGAGAGACAATTTGTCCCTGGAGGAATCTGGTTTTGCAGTGATCATCACACCTTTAGCACATTTCCCCCCTTGCAGATATCCCGGGGTCATTTCTGCACAGCTTCTGAAATAAATCAGTGGCTCTGCAGAAGGCACTGAAGCACCTGGATGATGCCCACTCCCATGAGGAGTCAACACCCTTAAAGCTAAGGCCAGCAGTGCATTTCACTTTCTAACTCTACTGGCCCCCTATGATGAACACTGAGGGACAGAGCCAGAAAGGGGTACAGGTGCCAACCACAGGATTTGGACAGATAATTAGGGCTGTGCCATGCCACTAGACATTATTTTATTTAGGCATCTAATGCCACTTGATGAGCCTTAACTACTCATTACTCTCCTCCTGGCTTGACAGATACTCTAGGTAGATCTGTCCTGTCCTGGAAGTTGGGAGAGATGCTCTAGAGCAAGTCAAATGTCACAAGACACCTACATGGGGACAAGAGAATTGAACTACTCATGCCAGTGGTTGCAATTGAAGCACAGCATCCTGTTATTGAGCTGCCTTTTAACCCTGGAGGTTCTGCCTCCCTGGATGCCACCAGTCCTGCTCTTGAATATGCAAAGAATTGATCCTGAATTGAGCAGAGCTGCACCAAGGGGTATTTAACACCTAGGTGAGGAAGAAGACATGCATGCACCTTCTATATAATTCTTACTCTTTGAAATCTGGATCAAGGCAAAAGTAGGAATAAATGTGGACTCTTTTTAATTGGGCAAATCACACCCCTTCTTTAGACTGAACTCAGAAGAACTCAGGTGGGTTAAATGCAGGCTGAGGATAGCTAACCCATCCATCTCACTTCCTCTCTGCCTTGTGAGTGATACAAACTTGTTGCTTGTCTCTAAAGCCCAATGGATGTTAGAGAAATAGTTGCAGAGTTCAGCTGCTCAGCACAGGTCCCATCGCTCAGGGAGCCAAGAATATCTGAACTCCAGCTCTGCAGTACTTGATCGTAAAGGCTAGGCTCAGTTTAAGACTTGGACATCTGACTCTGAGCTGGTTTTGTGGTCAAGGAAAATCTAGTCAAGTGAAGCCTAGAAAGCAGGTCAATTAAGCAGATGTGATGACCTAATTTATGGTGAGGTGAAGAGGTGTATAGGTTTCAGTGAGTGCAGTTCTCTTGCAGTCAGCAAAACCAGACCACAAATGTGAGTTTATTCTGCCTGATTCACACTGTAAGGTCTTTAGGAGTAAAGTGTTGATGAAGAGGAAACATCAAATGATGAAGATGAAAGATCAAACACCTCTCTCTATAATCTAGATGCCTTAAATCCCCTTAAGGTGGGATATAAAAACACTGAATAAGGACCACTTGAGGGACAGGAATGCCTTCTAGCTGTTGTATGGTCAACACACAGTGGTGAATTTAAGTCTGGACCCATTAGAGTGGATTTGGGCCAGCTCTTACACAAGTAGCCATTCACACAGCATCACCATCCCCTTCAAGGGGGAAAAGGAGGACATCAGTGAAGCAACTCTGTGCTTATTCAAGTGAAAATTTAAGCATCTAAACAGTGACAGTGAGCTGAATTGCATTCAGTTCTTGGATTGATTTGTCATACATCTCAGCACCACCGCTCTCACTGCACACAAAAATTGATGTTCCACTCACTCTTAGCAGCCATGTGCCAACCTCTGTGAAAGCACTGGCTGTGAAAGGAGCCAAACAATGCCCTTTAGCCTTCTTTATAGCGCTGCTTAATGGTTATCTTTTATAATGCTATTTTTTCCCCCCTAGACTCTGTCTGTGATGGGGCATTGTTGTGTTTTTTCTGTGCTCTAAAAGCTTTTTCTCCCTCAGACACTTTTCCCTTCTTTTACTCTGAGTTGGTTTCTTGTCGTTTCAGAGGCAGTAGTGATGTTATTGGACTGTGCAATTTAATACCTTGTAATTGAGGTAGAATTGAGAGAGATGAAGTCTTGGAGGTGCAGTCCTGAAATCTGTAAGTCTCTCCTTGATCAGCAGCTTCCCAAGAGAGAGAGATGTGTTTTGCTGCTATACATGTATCCATTACAAAGGCTTTTTACTCAACGTATGTTCTCTTACAGCATTCATAGCATCCTTGTATGTCACAGTGGCATGTAATTACATAGACTGGTTTTCATTTGTCACTGCAGTTAGCAGCACACCTCACAGAGCAGGGGAGGGATAAGGCAGAATGCAAGTCATCCTTATACCCAGAGCTTTGGGTAAACGGAGGCTCTGTAGGAGAGAGGTGTGTGTTGAGGACCAGGAGGAAATCTGTTGTTCTGGAAAGGAAAGAGGAGTTTTTCAACTATGGTTACGATGCTAATGAGGAGAGAGACACTAATATGCTGGTGTTTTTATTAATCCCAGGGGTTTTTAGATCTGACAGACTTTAGGGAATCTCAGTTTAATAGGGTAACACACTGTTGGGATGGAGAATATTTCAGGAAGGAATAGGAAAACAAGGCTTGATCTGGGGCGATTGTGACTTCACAGCAAACACCCTGTTTTCGCAGCACTCTTCATTTAGAAAAAAAAAAAACTATGTGTGTCCTGCCAAAGAAACTTCAGAAAGAAATTCAGGCTTTTACTCACTTTTGGCTCTCCCAGACAAGGATCCTTTTTTGAGGATCGTGAAGATAAACATGTAAGGACAAATGTTACTTTCCTGCAAGACACGCTTAGGGGAAAAAAGAGAGGTTGTTTTCAGGAACTTATGGCAAGTGAAATTCCCACATGGGTAAGTTCAATTTAATTGTATGTTGCATGCCAGGAAAATGATGGATTTACCCTTAAAATTGAATGTGGTGTCTTGAGGGATTAGTGCATCCAAGCTGAGGCTGGAGGCACTCTGATCCCCCACCATAGCTTTCTGGCACTAACACATGATACACCAAATGGTGACTTGATCCTGTTTGCTATTTTTCCTCTTCTTCCATTGACCTGACCAAGAGATAACCAAGTACTGGTTTAATTCAGGATTCATTATGCTCTAAGTCTGTGCATTGTATAGGCATAGAGAGTCGACATAGGAATCCCTTCTGGCTTTATGACCTCTGTGGAGTTCTAAGCTTTGCATTGTATGGCACTGATTGCTTCTGTTGGGAAGCTGGCATTGGTCAGCTAGCAGGGGATCTCTGCATATTGCCATCAGGCTGCATGACCTCTCCAGAAATGTTCAACTCTCTCTTTAATGAGGTTGTTATGGGGAAGATCTCATTTTCTCCTAAGCGAGGTACCATGAATCCATACTGCAAGAGGGCTCTTCTTCCCAATGCCATGGTGTACAACTCTGGCTTTGGTTCCACTTAGAGAAAAGGATTTCGTTTCACCCATCTTGGGCGTAAATGTTAGCTGCCCAGCTCCAAATGTGGATGAAAGGCAAAGTGATACTTAAGATAAAGGACAGAAAATGGACATGGACCTGTTGGAGCCCATCCAGACCACCTCTCCTATAAGGATGTGCTGAGAGAGTTGGGCTTGTTCAGCTTGGAGAAGAGAAGGTTCTGGGGGGACCTTATAGCAGCCTTCCAATCCCTGAAAGATGCCTATAAGAAAGTGGGGGAAGAATTGTTCAGAAGGGCATGGAGCGATAGGACAAGGGGTAACAATTTTAAACTAGAAAAAGGGAGGTTTAAGTTGAATATTAGGAAACAGTTCTTCAATATGAGGGTGGTGGATCACTGGAACAGGTTACCCAGAGAGGTACTGGAGGCCTCATCCCTGGAGATATTCAAGGTCAGGCTTGATGGGGCTCTGAGCAACCTGACCTAGTGAAGATGTCCCTGCTCACTGCAGGAAGTTGGGACTAGATGGCCTCCAATTTAACAGACCTTTCCAACTTAACCAATTCTATGATTCTGTAATCCCTATTGCAAACTAAATTTAGGTACACCCAGGCTGTTTACCAGCCCATAGTAAATGGGCTAATGCCAAGAGGTGAATGATGAGTGTGCCTGCTCTTCTGAAGGTGGCTTCTTAACCAACGATACATATCTTAAGGCTGAGTCAATATCGGTCAAGTTAAACACGTTGATTTAGTGAAATTTGGTATCCAGCAGAAATACATCTATTTGATGAAGCATTTAACTTAACAGCTTTCCTTTGAGTCTCATATTGACATTTCCTGCTCAGTAATAGTAAAATCAAAACAAGAACATTCGGTTTTGTGAGAGTGAAATATTTGGCATCGCTGCAGCCTGAAAAGAAATTTCAAAGTTTGTTTTTTTTTTTTTTCTCAGGATGAAAATTCTAATTTTCAGCAACCTCATTCACATTTTTAATGACAACTTGAATGAAAATTAGAATGTGGCAACAAGCCCTACATGTGAAATCTCTGTTTACCTGGCGAATATGAATATATTTGAATGCCATAATAGAATTTGGCTTTATTAGTCACTCTGTAGAGAATATGATAAAAGCTGAAGTCTAGCCAACTTCTGTTAGCACTGATAGGCTTATCTATGCTTAGGCTGATCACTGTCTTAAATGTGCTAGAGAGATGCACGGGATTAGAGGCTCTGACCTAATTTGGTGTTTTGCACCCAGACGGCGTTATACGCAGTCGAGTTTAGGGAAAGATTTAACAATTTATCAGTGTCAATTAGAAATAGTTTTGCATTACCCATTCCCATCATTTCAGACCAATATGTTGTGAGATTTGTACAACTTTCAACCTCGATGTCAGACTTAATTCAGCTGTGATGCAGATTTTACAATCTGCTTCAGGGTTCAGATGCTTCCCTCTCCATTTGGCACTATTAATCTCTTCTACTGCTTAAAATACTTACCATGTTCCCACAGACACTTGCTACTTGCTAAAAGTTTATAAAAATGTGAGTGTCCCAGAATGCTTATTACCAACCATAAAGAGCCCCATCCTTAGTCCATAAATCACAGAATCAGAGAATGCTTTGGGTTGGAAGGGACCTCAATGATCATCTAGTTCCAACCCTCCTGCCATGGGCAGGGACACCCCTCACTAGATCAGGCTGCTCAAAGCCCCATCCAGTCTGTCCTTAAACACTTCCAGGGATGGGATTTCCACAACCTCTCTGGGCATCCTGTGCCAGAGCCTCACCACCCTCAGAGTAAAGAATTCCTTCCTAACGTCTAACCTAACCCTGTCCTCTTTCAGCTTAAAGCCATTGCCCCTTGTCCTATCACCATGCTACCCCATGAACAGCGCCTCTCCCTCTTTCCTGTAGGAAATAGTCCTCATTTAACTCAAAGAACAGATTTCCATGAGCTCTGGGGTATTTTAGGGCAGGATTCAGTTGTCTGAACACAGGCATCTGGTGCCACTACCCTACATGGGTGTCTGTGGGTGGCTAGCAGAGATGATACAGGATTTATGAGAAGCAGCAGAGGCTCTAGAGGCTGGGCAGGATCCACCCACAGTGCCTGAGATTACAATAGGTGCAAAGACATTTAGGCAGCTGAACTGTGAGCTGAATAGGGCTGTACATTTCAGCTCTTGCCACATTTGTTAGTTAAAAATGGTTTTGAAAAGGTCTCTTCCCTCCCATCCCATCTTTTCTCTTAATGTGCTCATGCAGTAATCAGGCAGAGCTCATACAGCCAAATAATACTTTATGCATCCTGGAACAGTAAGATTTATTTTCACAGCCTGTAACTACATCTGGCTGGGAACAAAGATGTTTGGGAACAAGTTTACACTGAAGGGTTTTTGGAGGGGTTGTTTATCTCTTGTTTTTCTCACATTATCAGTAGGATCAAACCAAACCCCAGGATGAGGGTGTGACTTGGTTAAAATTTGACCAAATCTGCTTTTCACTCATAACTGTGTGACCTGTGGAATCCTATTGAAGTTAAGAGCAAATGAGATGGTAGCCCTGCCACTGCCTAGCTCACATAGAATAGCTCTGCTATTCTAGATCCCCCAGCTAGTTTGTCTTATTTATTTGTTGTGATGGTTAATTAGAGGGAGATAAACTGTGAGTGGGTGATTAATTCCTCCCCTCCCATCCCATTTTAGCATCAACTTAATCAGTCCCTGGAGACAGCTGCCTCTTTGCATTGCCTGGGAAACTCACTTAGACCAGAGTCTAAACTTAGGGTAGAGAAATGTCCTCTAAGTGACATGACCAAGGTTCCCAATGGGAGTCAGTGACAGAGGAAGGAGGGAAACTTGTGTTTCCTGCAATCTAATGCACTTTACCATCCATACTGGTGAAAGCAGGCTAACATGTCTACAACATGAACAAGCCTCTTAGAAATATCTTTCCCATGACAATTCTTGTCTGCAGGGTGAAAATCAGAGAGGAGGGCCAGGATCATGTAATGGAAACAAGTCAGTGGCAAAACACTGTGGGAGGGAACACAATTTGATTTTATGTGATATCAACATCTGGGGAAAAGATATCTTATCTGACACAAGGCAATTTCAAGTCATTAAAAATGTATGTGCACTCTCCAAAACACACTGCTACCATGGGAAAATTAACAAATATGAAAACAAACTCATCAGGACTATTGCTGTAATTGAGTAAAGCATCCTGTTGTTAATCTAAAACACATAACTAATTCAGAAATCACGTGTCATAGTCAGACAGTGTGGATAATGTGATTAACACATATATATGTGAACTCGGACTCATTACTGTGCTGACACTTTCAATTTGAACAGGCTGAGTTATCACCTCATTTCTCAAAGGTAACACTCACACCATTCTTAATCACGTCTGGTTAAGCAAAAGTCAACATTAAGGTGATTCATCAAATCTATAAGGCAGGAAAACTGATTATTTTTATTGCTTGTTGCAGTTTTCCCAGGCTGGCCCTACAGCCCAGCTCAGCTCTAATGGATTGACCTTGTCAAGTTTTGGATACCAGGACTGATGATGTCCCTTTTCACTTGCAAAACTCTAGGTTCAGTTTGCAAAGTGATCCCTGTGCTTGGGACCATTGCAAGGGACCACTTCCAGGTGTGCAGGCAGCTGGGTGACTTGCTCCCAGTGAAATCGGTTGCAATCCCATCAAGGGTTATGTTTGAAAACTTTTCCCAGCAGGTAACAAGCAGCAGGATGAGAGGAAATGGCTTTAAATTGCACTGGGGAGATTTAGGTTAGATATCAGGAAGAATTTCTTTACTGAAAGGGTTGTCAGGTGTTGGAACAGGCTGCCCAGGGAGGTGGTGGAGTCACCATCCCTGGAGGTATTTAAAAGGAATGTAGATGAAGTGCTTGAGGACACAGTCTAGAGGTGGGCTAGCCGGGGCTAGGCTGTGGTTGGACTCGATGATGTTAAAGGTCTCTTCCAATCTAAGTGATTCTATGATTCTGTATCACTGGGTACCTCAGCTAGTAGGGTCAGCCCCTGGCTTGTCTCCAGGTGCTCATATCTCTGCTTCTGACCGTTCCCAGGACCATCCCAGGTTTCAAAAATCAGAGAATCATAGAATGGCAGGGGTTGGAAGGGACCCTAAGGATCACAGACCTCAAACCCCCCTGCCACAGGCAGGGACACCAACCTCCAGGCCTGGAGCTACACAAAGTTGCCCAGGGCCCCACCCAACCTGGCCTTGAACACCTCCAGGGACGGGGCATCCTCCATCTCTCTGGGCAGCCTGTTCCAGCCCCTCACCACTCTCTCTGTAAAGAACTTCCCCCTAATATCTAATCTAAACCTTCCTTCCTTTACTTTTAATCCATTCCCCCTTGTCCTGCCATTATACCCTTTTTAAAAGTTGATTCCCCTCCTGTTTGTATGCTCCCTTCAGGTACTCTCTGCAGGAACTGAGTCAAATCCTTCCCAGGGAAGAGTGTTTGGATCTGCATCCCATCACATCTCACAGTAGGACAAGCTAAACTGGGTGGGGATGTCTGGTGCAGCCCTTCTGTGCCTCTGGTTGCAGTTGTGGTGCTGTGTAACCAAGATCCATCTCAGGAGCAAATTTAATTTCTCTAGCCATGGCACTGCTGGGAAACCAACCTCTAATACCTGGTGGGTTTTAAACTGACCAGCACAATGCCATTTCTTCTTCAGTGAGTAAGTTTGGGGATCATGCTGTGAGGTGAGCCAGTGTAAGAACTAGCCTGGGGAAAGAGGGGCTCTGTTTCAGACATGGCTTTAGTTCCTATTGCAATATATCTCTCCCCAGGCCTATAGAGTTACCATGCCAGGGATACCTCTGTGGGTTTTATTGGAGGAAAGAGGTGATCTAGTCTTGAAGTTGCTTATGAGATGTAGCCCTAAACCTGTATAGATGCCTGGTGGTTTTTCTCCAACCTGTCTTTCCCTGACTGGAAGTTCTGAAGTGGCTTTGGACAGTCTGTAACCAAGATCTAAATCATGTCCAGTCCACATTCCCACCATCTGTAAGTAAGAAAGACCTAGTAGCAGTTCATTCACTATCAGGTAGAGAGTTCAGCCCATATGAGAAACAGCAAAAAGACCTTATAAAGGTCAAATCTTTAGCTGCTGGAAATTAGCACAGCTTGATTATTACCTACATGCTTCAGGAGTCAAATACCACCTGAAAACCAGAGCCTGTAGCTGAAAGCTCCCTGTTCCTCTTGTTTTTTCTGGGCTATTAGCCGAGTTAAAAGTGTCAAGCTGAGTAAGGCCAGCTAATGAAAGCATCTCTCTCTAGAGGGGGTTATGCCTTTCTGTTAAAAGAAATATGCTCCCATGCATGTCTCACAAGGCAGTTTGGAGATAACCATCCTTATTGCTTTCTGATGTCTGGGTGAAATGGGTTCACCTGCCTTAGGGCAAGTAGCTTTCTAAACCACTCATGCGTTTGCAAATGCTTGGAGAGGAAGGACAGCAATGAAACAAAAGCAGCCAGAAGCATTCAGTGGGAAGGAAATGGGCTGCACCACCCCTCCATGCTCTGCATCAACTGGGACACCTGGACAGATCCGTGTCTCCAGTGCAGTGATGTTACAATCAAGCCATTGGTTCCCTGGGGAGTTATTTACTAATTTTGGGGAGGTATTGGAATATCTGAAGCCAGAAATGACAGAAAATCTCTTTATACCCACAGTCCTTGTGCTTGTGATATCTTCTCATTAACTTTATCTTTTAGTGGTCATAAACCAATCTATGTAGAGAGGCCCAGAAATTGTCCATTGCTGGTATCTGTAGCTCAAAACTGCCTCACCCGAGGCGAATCTGAGCTACTGGCTGTAACACCCATTACATCCAGGATATATCCCTGTCTTAATTTCCCAGCTTATCTTATCGATTTCAATGTAGTTAATCAGTAAATCATGCCACTGAATGCCAAAATGTAACCCATAATGATTTTCAAGTATTAACTCATAGGGGCAGAAACACAAAACCCTGTTCTATCCACCTGAAATTGCTCCTCCAATCTTGCAGTGACCTCACCATATGTTTTCTCCTTACTTCTGCTCTGGGCTTTCATTGTACTGGTTTCTCATCTACTCTTGAGATGTATTTGAAAGGAAATCAAATGTCTCACAGGTATCTTGTAACCATAACACTGGAGCAATATGTGCTTGAAGGTGTCTGAAAGGAGTCAAATACTCCCTGGTGACCACCACAATTAACGTACCACTGGGACCATAGTAATTAGGAGGTGCCATGCTGCAACATAGCACCATTATCCAAATGACTTCAGGCTTAATTTCACAAAGGCTTCTATTTGTCATTCGAGCAGAGTGGCTGAAAGAATTGGGGAGGGATTATACAATTATGGCCCCATCCTTTCTTCTCTCTTGCCCCTAGTAATGCAAATTCAAAGTGGGCCAAAAGAAGAATGACTGGAGAGCTCAAATTTTGCTGTTACTTTTTTTTACTCCTAGAGTAAAATATGTGTCAGACTGGGTTTTTTTGTTAAAGGGTTGGTAAGTACTTTTTTGTTGCGTGGGACTGTTGCTGTTTGTGGGCTTTGACAATCTGAGTGATCAAATATTGCAGATAATGAGTCCTAGTGACTCCGTGGCTTGGCAAGGATGTCAGTGATGTTAAAATGTCTTCAAAACCTTCCTGGATTTCTAGAGATCGTTTCAGTCACAGAAGACACCTTTTGTTTGCATGCTCTCCCTCTGGAAAGAGAAAGGAGCAGGGTGACCATAAAGATGCCAGCTGCGGTTACTCAACCCTCCTCCTCTTCCACAGGAGTGTGTAGTTCCTTTTTTAACTACAAGACATTTTTATTACCCTGTGTTTTACATCCCTGGAGTCTGGCTTGTATTTTTGAGCTGCCACACTGTTGCCATGAGGAGGGAACAAAAATTAAGGAAGTGACTTCTCACCTGTGACTGCACAGATTTCTTCTGGCCTCTCCTAGAAACCTGTACTCCAACCTCAACTCTCTCCTCTAGCACTGCCTGATGCTCAGATGTTCCAGAGGCTCATCTCTCTGCATGGTTTTGGGCCTGAAGAATTGGTGTTCACTGGCCTTAAAGTAATTGAGAAATGAAACAGTCTGGTCACCAGATGGAGCAGCTTCTACTGGGGTTTTTCCACTACAAGGGGGTCAAACACCAGGCTCCACCAGCCTTGAGTTGCTCAGCTGCACATCAAAAAATTCAGGGCATTTGACCTGTTAACCCAAGGCATCTTTAAAACTTGCAGCTACTCTTGTTTTCCAACACTTCTGATATTCCTGAGCTTGTAGATACTGCAGCAATTTTGCTGGCTGCATCTTCTCTTGGTCTTCGTGGTGCATCTTGCCTTTGAAGCTTGAAGGGAATAACAGCAGTAAGTCTGTTTGAAAGCTGTGAAAGCTTCCCAGAGCTTGGTAACTTCCCCAAAATTCTGCTTTCTAGCAGTAAGCTGAAGGGAAGCGAGATTGCATTTGGTGACTCACTCTGAAGAGGCTCTCAAGAAGTCCCAGGAAATGCTCTTTGAAAAGCTGGGTGCACCGAACAGCTGCAGCAGAGAATGAACGCCTTTAGCTTTGATGTTTTTGATGCAAGACCAGTAATTTCATTGTTGGCCTTATTATGGCAGCAAAGCATGTATTAATAGGGCCTAATTTGCTTTAAAAAGGAGAACCAAAACGTTTACAGTCTTCCTGGTAATGCAATTAACCTGTTACATGATCATCCATCAGGCATGACAGCATCCCCCATTTCTATGCAGATTTGTTATTTAAGCAAATTTGATGTAGGTGCAGAAGGGGAGGGGGTGTTCTTTCTTTTAATGTACACCTATGATTTATTTAGCTCAGAGCATCCCTGCAGGGAAATAAAAATAAAATCTCCCTATCTACTGTGTTACCAGGAAAAAGTTTGCAAAGACAGTCTCATTTCTTGTCTCCTTAGAGACAGTCTTGGCAGGATGGGATTTTTTTGTGCCCCTCTGAGCATTGCTGAACTTGCCACACATTAAGGTTGTTTGATGAGCAGAGATGTAAGTTTGGTTTAGAAACTTTATCCCTAGACCAAAAATATTAACAAATATTCCATTTTATGACTTTCCTTTCTCTTGGGAGGAATGATGGGGAGCAGGCAGAAGGCTTAGAGACTCTTTAGGCTTTCCCTTCTACAGTTAGACCAGTTTCTGCCAGAGGGGAACATCATGTGGACTCTTGATTTCCTAGTGTATGTAGGACCAGGATAGTCCTTAGAAAAAAAAACAGCTCCCAAGGGTGAACTATGGCTTGGACAGACCTGGAGGTGCATTTTTCCTCTAACTCTGTGGTGAGTTTTCTCTTTGAATCTGAACCCTTTTTAACTGGGATGGGCTGTGGCTATAGCATGCTATCTTTCCTTGCAGAGAGCCCTAAGTGAGGCGTCAAACCAAAAAAGGTTGTGTTGTTCCTTTGACTTGAGATGCTGTCACTAATTCTGTGCAGAGCTGCTTAGTTCAGTGCTCAAGTGAGGTCTCTTTGCAAAGTGGTGCATCATATGAACTCAAGCTGTGGAACACCTTCTACAAGATGTGGTGAATGTTAAAAATTTACATGGATTCAAAATGAGACTAAAGTCATGGTGGGGGAAAAATTACATCCACCAAGGCCTATTCAATTTGAAGATCACATCCCCAGTGCAGAAAATCTTAAAGCTGTCAAGTGATGGAGAAAGTCTGGCTATGCATTTGCCTGTTTTTTCAGTCTTCCTTGAGCATCTGCTGGTGGAGACGAGTGGGGAGGTAAATAGTCTCCTGGTCATGAAGCTCTTCAACACAGAAGCTATTATTTGCTTGACAGGGACTAGGTATGAGCCTGGTACGGGTCCAAAACACTGACTGCCATCCTTATATCTGGCAAGAGGAACTCAATCACCCAGAGTAGCGGTGGTTTAGGTTGAGTAGAGATCCCATAGCCACCTTGATTTCCTGCTTGGAAATTGCACTTCCTGGTGGCTGTTTGATGCTGCCATGGAGGACACGTGAGACACTGCAGGAGCAGGAAGGGGAACCACACTGTTCTGGGGAGCAACTGCCAGTGAAGAGGTTTTTTTGGATTTTTTCTTGCAGGGAGGATGTCAGTGGGCTCAGGCAGGCTGGGAGTGATGTCCCACCATGGAGAGGCTGGCTTTCAAAGTGATGTGCAAGGCCAAACACCAAGGGAGTGCTCAAGGGGGTTCATCATACTCGATTTAGGTCATTTCCAAAAAAGCAGAGCTAAACTAGGTGCCTCTATATCTTACAGAGAGAAAGAAGCATTTGGCACACTTCAGGCACCTGTTTCCAGATGACAAGTGGGACCCTTATAAATGAGGGGTCTCCTTCCAAGATGGACAGCCATGCTTAGCAAATCCCCCTCCTGCTTCTGTGCTGTGTTTTTCCTTGCAGACAAGGACACACACGTTCTGGGAATGACAGAGTGTGTTGAGGCTGCTGTTGACCCAGAAATGTCTGAAGGCTTGATTGGTTTTCTGAAGAACCACTGTGGAAGAACCAATGAATTCAGCCCTATCATCTGTCCCTGTTGCTTTCTGCTTGTTTAGAAGGAGATTCAGAACTATGTTTAGCTGAGATAGAGCATCCCTGAGCAGGTAGGTCAAACAGAAGGACAAAGAATGAGTTCAGTGCCTGGGCTGAGGGAGCACATACATCTCCCTGGTTTGAGAGCCGTCCCCAGGTCACTTGAGCTCACATAACAGGATAAATTCACATAAAGCCTGACAAAACTTCATTAAGTTACGCTGTTGCTTTTCACATTCCCAGCAGCAGTGTGCAAAGGCAGGGAGTAAAATCCCAGTGGAATTAGTGGCAAAATTCCCTCTGACTTCAGTGAGACCAGGATTTCATGTTAGGCCTAATACTGCTTGTAATTTTTCTTCTGATTAAGTTAGTGGGTTGATCTGTTCTCAGTGGTGTACTGAGAAAGAGCAGTTCTTTCCACTGCAGGAAATGGCAATTTTGGTCCTACGTCCTGTACTATATATAGGAGACCCACATCCTCCATCCAGCCAGTGGAGCTCCTTCAATGCTGGTGAACTTCCATGACTTGTTACCAAGGGGAATCTCTGCCCACTTGGTCCTCAAGCTGCTGGAAAGCATTACCCCATGATTAAATTAGTGATTTCAGTAAAAAGCTTCTAAAATTCTCCAGCATATGAAACATTTACTTCTATGAGAACTGGTCACTTCATTGCTCCTTTACTGTGAACCTTTCGATACTCAATCAAAATAATTATGCAGCAATGTTCTTTATAATTTTTTGCCAGCTTCTGCTTCAGGGCAGAAAGTGAATTAACAGGTTTAATTTTCTTTGGTGGTGCCCAGTTAGGCCAGTCAATATTATCTAAGAACCTTACCCAGAGCTCATGTGTCAGACATTTGACATTTGTGAAAGAAGAAATACCTACAGACAAATTTATCCCCTTCTGTTTTCTGTATCCAAGATCATGAAGAGTGTTCAGAGTAAGTATTTAGAAACCTCACAAAGAATATGAGAAGCCTGAGTGCTAACTGGTGAAAACTGGGGAATTCCAGAGTCTGGGGCATTTGTGCACTGGGAGACTGTTGCTGGTATCTGGGGGAAAAAAAGCATGGAAAAACCATCAGTCTCCACCCTAGGAACCATGTTAGCTGTGCCATAACAATATTCCCTACTCTTATTTAGTGCCCTCATTTTCCAGTAGGTGACTAGGCAGGTATGAAAAGCCCAGTTTGCTCCTGCAGCTCTGAAGCTGTGGTCAGTAAAATGGCATCAGCCCGAGGCATCTCCCAGCAGTGCTCAGGTGGGTTTCCATCTCACGGGGAGGCAATGTGCCTTTTCCACTCCTCCACGCTGTGCACAGGTAAAAGGCTGTGCTGGTATCAGGCTGGAGGTGACTTGTTAATGATTTCTCATGCAGCATTCACAGGCCAGAAGCCCATGTGTGACGTGCTGTGTTATCCCAATTGCAGTATGTTTTTTATCCCGAAGGAACTGCAACTCTTAATCAGTGCTATCTCTTTAGTGCTGGAGGGAGATGATACTCTTTTACACATCTGCTACTTTTAAAAAGAAAAAAAACTTTTCCATGAGCTCAGTGTTTTCCATTTTCTGTATTTATTTATCATTTCTGCCTGCAGCCTAAATCAGAGATAATTGCTATTTCTTTGCCACAGCGCCAGGTGAACAGGCTCCCTGCTGTGCTTGAGGACCTTCGAAATCTTCCTCAGCTATTCCAACAGCAAGACAGAATGCGTTGTAAAGTGGTTGTCCACCACCCCCAGCAGAATTTGAACACTGGAAATAACGAAATAAGGGATTGCTCAACCTCTAGGTAGGCCAATTAAAGGAGAAAAAAAAAACCCAACAATTCAGCAGCAAAGGCTTCATGTATGCTGCTATAGCTGGGAAAGGGTTGCTTGGTAAAAGGAGTTCAGTGTCATCTAATTTTTAGAAATTAATAGGTGCTCTGGGACTGGCTGAGGACAATGCCCTTTTGTTAAAGGAAAATTTGGTCTCACTAGACTTCCAGCTTACGTATGCCCACACAACGAAGCAACGGGGGAATCATTCTGCCTTGATCCCAGCCAAGTTTCATCCATCAACCAGAGATCCTGGTGCCAGTCAGTGTCAACTCTAGATACAGCTGGGGAAGAGACATCCCTTGATCATATGGGTAACTGTAACCCAGGATTGGGCTGAGTTAATTGGCCTTTGGAAGAAATGCTAAAACGTTGCTTTGAGAAGCTCCTGAGAGAGAGACGATGCACAATGCAGGGCTGGAAAAGCAAGCTGAATCTTCAGATTTAATACTGTGTGGAGAACAGTTCAGCTGTCACCCTGCTAGCTGTCTTCCAAGGTCTGAACAATGAAATGGGTACTTATTGCAGATCTGAGAAGAAAAAGTACAGAGGTCAGCTGTGACAGAAATTGCCGTAGTTCTGCGTGCTCCCGGAAAGAAAATGACTCCTCCAAAGACTGGGGATGGTTTAGATCCAGGCACACAGCTGGACCCCATTCGGCTCACAATCCCTCATCTCTGGACAAATAGCACGTCACCAGTTGCAGGAGGGGATGGGGGGGTGTCATGCCCATAATAAATCACCCAACACTGCATTCCAGGCAGGGCAGCTTATAATTGGGAAAACATTCTGTGGTCATAAAACCCAGTGATAACTAAAACACAAAAGCAACTGAAGCTGGAGCAACTTTCCTTCAGCTCCATAAAATTAGAAGTCACACAGAGATTTGGGAAAAAGCCTTTTTTTTTCCCAACCTGGCAAGTGTCATCTTGAGCAGTAAATCACAACTCCAGTATGTCTGTGGGTACTGCCTTGGGAGCACTGATTTCAACTGTGATAATCTAGAAAAGAGCAGGTCTCTGGGTCTTCTAGGTAATACAGAAAGTCTCCTGGGTGGCACTGCTTGGCCATCTCTTAGAAAGCCAGGGCGATCAGATTTCCATTTGTCTTGCAAGTCACCAGAGGTGTCAGTGTGCTACTGGATGCTGATGCAATCACTCTCTAGCTTCCATTGCGTCACTGCACTCCACCTCTCATCTGCTTTGTATCAAAGTCCTTACTGGACCTCAGAGAAACTCTGGCTTTTCCTTTTTAGGTAAAAACAAACAAACAACAAAATATTCAGCTTTGTCTGTGTGATTTCTTTGTGGTTTTTAAGAGGAATGGGAGTGTTGGTTTGTTTGCTTGGGTTATTTTCCAGTCCCTCCCTGTCTTTAAAAGTGTGTTTTGTTTGCTTTCCCCAAAGTGCTCATGATCTGAGGCAAGACCCAAAAAAATGTATTTTAAAGTGCTAATCTTTCAGCCAGTACACCTGATAGGTGTGGGAAAAGAGGTGTACAGAAGGATATGTCTTTAGTTGTCATCCAGCAGGACCAAAATTCCAATCTTTAGGGTAGAATTGAGCTCTGTTTTTCAAGTACTGGCATGACAACAGAGAAACATTTTAAAGGCTGCATCTTGCTTTATAAGCATAAATGCAAAACATTCAAGAAAGGAATAAAAAGGGGGTCTGGGTTTTTCCTGTTGTTCTCCAGAGAAAGGCAGTACACCCTGTTCTCATGGTCTGTCTCTATTATTACCTCTGAAGCTTACATCAGCCATGTGTTGCAGTGTCCCACATCTTTAACATTCATTTTAAACCTTTTTTTTCAGAAGTAAAAGACCCTTCCACCACTGTCTCTGATGGACATGGCACAGGGTTCTAGATGAAGGTCTGAAAAGACACTTAATATTTGAGACATCTGAAAAATTTGCATTGAGCTAGCAGGGGTGAAACAGGATCTTTGTAGGAGACTTAAACCTGTCTCTAGCAACTGCTGTCAGGGTACCCCAACTTGCCAGGGTGCCCCTGCTTATCTCTGATGACTTTAAGTGGCTGTTCAAGCAACTGAATTAGGTCACTATGTAGGACCCTGCAGATTAATGCCTAAACCAGCTAGATGGGAGTGGACCTTTGTGCTCTGCTCTGCAAGGGGCTTTGAATCCTTAGTAATAAGATGAAGGGGTGCTGCTGAACCTTCTGGTACTTCATTAGACAACCTCATTCCCTTGTAAACATGTGTTCCTTCCAACATCACCAGTTAATATATTGGAACTCATTCTATCTCATATTTCTGGAGTTAAATAATGTGAAGCAGCAAACTACTGCAGTTTTTCACATCTGGTCTAATTACATACTCAATTAGCCCAGTATCCCCACAGAGAGGTATGAAAAAGTATGTTGGTGTAAGTCATCTGATGTCAATACATCCTCCTTATCGTTTGGCACTGACAGATTGCTGATGCAGCATCCTTGTGTTGTCAAGAGTCTGTTGAGGATTTCCACCCACTGGCTTCATTCTTGTGTATAATGGGCCTTATTTATTCACATTAGTAGGAGCAGTTTGTAACTTTGTCAACCAAGTTCTGATATAGAATCATAGACTGGTCTGGGTTGGAAGGGACCCCAAGGATCACAGAGTTCCAACCCCAAGGCCTGGAGCTACACAAGGTTGTCCAGGGCCCCATCCAACCTGGCCTTGAACACCTCCAGGGACGGGGCATCCACCCCCTCTCTGGGCAGCCTGTTCCAGCCCCTCACCACTCTCTCTGAAAACAAAAAGGGGGACAGAGATTGCACAGGGCAGCAATAATGTTTAGGCCCTATGATGGGAGACCTGGGCCACCAAGAGAATTACTTCTTCTCAATTCACTAAAAATCTTATCAGTGATAGAACCAAATTCTTGCTGATTGGTGACTCCAACTGATGCTCAAACATCTATGCATACAGCTGTAGAAGTTACAACTCTCACCAATCACCACAGAGATTCAGGAGCCATTTATTCCCAATGAACACAAGAACCAGACAAGCCCACTGGCCTCCTGTAGTCCAAAGACTATCCCAGGAGTGTGAGATAAGAAAAGGAGTCAGTGGTAGCACAACGTGTAGGTGCCTTTCCTGTTCACCACAAAAGCTGAGTAGCTATTTCTAGTTGAAGCCAGCTCAATCCAGAGCAGGGGATTTTCCACTCAGGAATAATCAAACTATCAAACTACTGAAAAGACTCCTTGAAGTCAGTACCTTATCTCCAAGTCTTCTGAGGTAAATCCTGCAGTGAGGTCCTTTTCCTGGTGATGTCCTCCAATGCTGTAGTCACACCGCCCAGGTGCCTGTCACCTGCCCAGGATTTACAATTGCCTACTCAGCCTCTTCTCAGTGGTCTGTGGGGACGGGACAAGGGGCGATGGCCTCAAGTTGGAGCACAGGAAGTTCTGCAACAATATGAGGAAGAACTTTTTCACAGTGAGGGTGACAGAGCCCTGGGACAGGCTGCCCAGGGTGGTGTGGAGTCTCCTTCTCTGGAGATATTCAAGACCCGTCTGGACACTGACGTGTGTGACCTGTCCTAGGGACCCTGCTGTGGCAGATGTGTTGGACCCAATGGTCTCTGGAGGTCTTTTCCAACCCCTACAATTCTGTGATTCTGTGATATTGAAACAAGACATGATACAGCAAAGTTTGCTGAGAAAGTTTCCCCAACATAAACTGGCACAGCACAGAAATTAATCTGGGTCACAGTTCACATCTAATATTTGTAAAGCATTTTAAGACCATTCACACTAATTCAGTATGATAATTTTAAGGAACAGTTAGTATATTGATTTTAATTATGATGCTGTCACTTAGGAGGCTGAAGGCTCCTATGCAAATGCACTTCATCAACTGCTCAATAACTGTGTGTTTGCTTTTACCTTTCAGAAGACAGTAGTAGTAAAGAGGAGGTAATTTGAATCTCTCTTTTCCTAAGGGGCACACTGCCTTCTGTTTGCCAGCCGATGCTGTGTGCAAGAACATAAACAGCGACTGTAGAGCAGCTGATGTGCATTATCATGCTGGTGGGTCAAAGTCCTGGCATAGCAATACTTACAGCACCCAGATCTTCAAAGGGACTTGACTCCTAGTGAATCGCATTGGGTTTTCGGGACAAGGGACGTTTATCTGATTGATGTTCCACACCCCCATTTCTAAGTCACAAATGAAATTTTGATTTAAGGTCTTATAAAACATAACTTCTTTTGGAAAGGTTGCCACTTGGAAGCATGACTTATCTCAGCTAAACAGCCTTCAAACATGAGCATACTCTGGCTGTATGCCTGGAATGAAAGGCTATCTCTTGGACTAGGAAGAACCAGACAAGCCTTGCAAGGTTGATTTCCAAACATTTTCATCCTCTGTGTAAAGAGATGATAAGGGAAAGACAGCAATCAGGACTAATAACAACCTATTCTTGTTGAAGCTTATAATCTTCCTGTTAAGTAAATTAATTTTCATATAGAGGAATATCTAAGAAAGAAATCACCTAGAGGGCAATGATTGAGCAATCACCACCAGCATGAAGTTTCACAAGGACAAGTGTTGGATTCTGGACATGGGAAGGGGGAACCCTGGCTGCACATCCAGTCTGGGGGATCAGATGCTGGAGGCCAGGTGTGCTGAGAGGGATTTGGGGGTCTTGGTCAACAGCAAGTTACTCATGAGCCAGCAGTGTGCCCAGGCAGCCAGGAGGGCCAATTGTATCCTGGGGAGCATCAAGCACAGCATGGCCAGCGGGTCCAGGGAGGGGACTGTCCTGCCCTGCACTGTGGTGGGGCAGCCTCACCTCGAGTCCTGGGGGCAGTTTTGGGTGTCACAGTACAAGAGGGACACAAAAATACTGAAGAGTGTCCAGAGGAGGGCAACGAGGATGGTGAGGGGTCTGGAGGGGAAGGCCTATGAGGAGAGGCTGAAGTCCCTTGGTTTGTACCACCTGGAGAAGAGGACACTGAAGGGACACCTCATCACAGTCTGTGGCTTCCTGATGAGGGGGAACAAAGGGGCAGGCACCGATCTGCTCTCTTTGGTGACCAGGGATAGAACCCAAGGGAATGGCATGAAGCTATGACAGGGGAGGTTTAGGTTGGATGTTAGGAAGAGGTTCTGTACTGAGAGGGGAGTTGCACACTGGAACAAGTTCCGCAGGGAAGTAGTCACAGCACCAGGCTTGGCTAAAGCCAGGAAGCATGTGGATGATGCCCCCAGTCACATGCTCTGACTTGGATGGCCCTATGTGGAGCCAGGAGTTGGACTCAATGGTCCTTATGGGTCCTTTCCAACTCAGGAGATTCTAGGATTCTAAGAATTAATTTTTGATTACATATAATGCTTTGCTACTAAGAGCAATACTGAACCAGGTGGTTTTAATTGTATGCATGTCTCAGACAAGGTTATCTGCAAAAGGTGTGTGAGGGAGGCAGAACTGCCTTCCTCATTGAAGGAGAAGAACCAGGCTTTTTGGGATAGATCTGCAGTGGCTGAGATCACCTGAGTGTACATGGTGTACATTTTCAAACTCAGGCTCACATGGGTTATTAGAGTTCTTCCTCCCCATGGGAATACTACTCATAACTTTTTGAGGACCTGGTTCAGAAGAAGGCTGCATTTCTTTGTTGAAAGCCTTGCCCATATGTATGCCCACGCAAGGAGTGATACAGCCAGGAACAGGGTTGGGGCTTGTTGTGCTGATAGATTTCCTAGCCACAGTCTTCCCTGTCTTCTAGGAAACTGGTCACTTCCTGAAACAAACCACACTTAGAAGACAAATAAAGATGGGTTTCTATCTGAGCAGGCCTGTGCAGGCTTTACGTCTTCCTGCATTCACATAGCAACATCTCCTCCTGCCTGGACCATAATGGTGCTCTGTGCAAACCATCTAGGGACAACTGCAAGAAGGTCTTCAAGGAGCATTCCTTACAGTCTTCTGATACTCCTGTCTTCCAGGGACCTTCCATTTAACTTGTATTTGATCTCCTAACACCTTCACCCAGTTCTCACAGGAATCTTTTCAAACTCCAGTTTGAAATATTTGGCTTTCCTTTCCCATTTCCCTCTCATGCCCTTAATTTGGTATTACATTCACTGTCTGTGGTTAGGACTCCAGATTGCTATACCTTACTGTCATTCTAACTTTTCTCCATTTTTAACTGATTTTTAACAGAAATTCTTTTCACACAATACACCCAAAACCCAAGCCTCTGACCTAGCCATTGGTCCCTTCCATCTAGCTCAACTTTGTTCCACCAGCCACCAGAAGAGCTCTCTATTCTCCTGGTCTTGGGGGCTAGAGTTTAAGGACTCTTTTTTCATTCTAATCCCATCCACTGGGCTTACACATGGCAGCTATAGTAAAGCCCTGTACTGCATTTCTTGATATCCAGTATTGAATCCCCTTTCCGAGTTTTATGCTATGACTTGAGACTCAGAATAATTCCTTCTTCTCCCTTCGGGTTAAAGACTCATTCTGTGTCCAGGTTCATGTCACACTTCAGCGGCAGCAGTAGCACAGCCAAGCTGGATGTCTTTAGGTCTTTTTGTCTGTGTGTTTCTGGTGCTCTCATTTCAGGCATCCCCTCATGCATGGAGCTGAGGAAACATGATATAAAGAGAGTCAGACAGAGAACAGGCGCTGTCTTCATGTGTTGAGATGTCTTTGTGTTCATGGTGGTTTTGGTAACCGTCTGTTCTCTTCCCACCTACATTCCCCATTCTCTCCTACCATTACCAGTCCTGAGATCCCTTTTTGCTTTTTTCCTCACCATCTCCCTTCAAATCTGCTTTTTGTGCAGAAAACAGTTTGTGTTTCCCTAAGGAAAACCCCGTTTTCTTCATGTTGGTGACAAGACATCTATCTAAAATTACTCTAAGAGTTGTAACAGCAGCCATGTCTATCAGATGGTAGCTGTAGCTACCCTCATGCTGCCTTTATTACATGCCATTGACAATACCTTCCCTAACTTCTTTTCCATCTTTGACACCTCCTGATTCCTGACCTGTTGCCACTGCTGGATTTTTTTTTTGAGAACACAATATAAGACTGAGATTGGGCCAATTTGAACACAAATTGCCTGCAGGACTTCATTATGCAGAGCAAAATACTCAGATGAAGTGTTTGTACATAAAATCTGTTTCACTTTCCTAAAGTATTCATCTCATTGTGCTATATTGAAAGGTAATTGCATTTTTAAATGGGTCTGCGTTTAAGAAACCAGCCTAGCAGCCTTTATTCTCCTTCATTATGTGTCTCAACGTACCCTACATGCATGGTACTTTAATGTAATCAAAGCCATAAATTGTTCAACCTTCCTGAAAATAATGAAACACCTTATTTTTCATGATGGTGATAAGCAACTTAAACAAGTTGCTATATATGAATTGATTTTAAACATCCTTTTACTTATTTTGGTGTTTATTCATGGCATGTATTGCAGTCAACACGCTCTCAGAAAAATAACCTGGTTCGATGAACAATTTAACTGGCCCAGCATTGCCATGAGGGATTGCTGTTGTGTTTAATTGCCCAGCCCCGTGCAAAACAGCTCTTTGGATGTTTTGTTTTAATGAAAACTTCTTCCCACATCCAGCCTTCCACAGAGAGAGAAGCAGTGGTCCCCTCAAGCAGGACTCATGCCATCCTTGTGAGAAACTTGCAGTCTCAGTGTTACCAATCATGGATGAGAGCCATGGTGTTGAGGTTTGCCAGACAGTCACTGAGTCACTGTCCCTTTGTAAAAAACAACAACAAAAAAAAGATCCAATTAGGTTTAGACACCTAAACCAATCTCCTCATGGTTCCTTTAAGGTGAGCGGGGTGGAGAAACCTTTAGAGCAATATTTAGCTGTCCTGATTTAGGTATCGAGTTTAATGTAAGCAGATCTACACTTGTGGCCAGGAGAAGAGCACGTAACTGTGTATTTAAGCTCATTCCAATTTCCTGTCCAGTCATTGAGTGAGCCATCTCATCATAGAGGGGACTACTGGGGAGGCTGGTACAGCCCCGACTTGAAGTCTGTCACACATGAGTACTCCACTACCAGCTGTGAATGGGTGAGAAGAAGCTGTGGGCAATGCCTTTTCTCCATTGCTGGGACTGGAAATCTTAGGAAGATTGCTCCTGGGACACCACCTACCTGAGATGATAACTACAGTGAATACTGAGAAATTCAGAGGGAAGAACTGGGGTGTGGATGGGTGGATCAGTCTGGGAAAGAGCAGAATATCCACAGCATGGGTTCATTGGGGAAGGAGCATACTGCCTGCAGCAGAGCTGAGCAGGACTTCCTAGGGCTTTGGGAATGGTCATCTTACCTGCAGTTTCCAGATATACACTGCCTTTCCTGGGTTTATCCAACCACAGCATGGGCTCTGGTATAGAGAAAGATTTGCCCACAGGCACATGAATAACACCAGAGTGCAGTCACGTCACTGCAACATCTGGGTTGGTATGGGAATCCAGAGGACCCCTAGCTTACCTTGCTTGGGTCCAGACCAGGACCTGCCTCACCAAGGAGGAGCTCTGGGAGACCTGGGAAAATGCCAGACAAGTGTCAGAAAGAGTCCGTGGACACACAGATTTGTGACCAGCCCTATGGCTCTGCTGTTTGGGAACCCAGGAGGACTAACTCAGAGGTGCTGCTCCCTCAGAGATGCCTATATTTAGTCAGATGAATCTCTGTTTTAAGGGCTGAGCTGAAAGCAAAACAGATGCTCAAGCCAGCCAGGAGGCCATTACACTGTGCTTATTATTACCATGTGCTTAATTTCCAGCTCTCTAGTGCTTGTCAGTGATGGATGCTGTGACAAAAATTCCTCAATCCTGCAGATAACCGAAACCATACAGAAACCTAATTCTCTTCCTTTATTCTAGTAAATCTCTATTGTTCAGGTAAACCATCTGGTCATTATCACATACCCACGCTTAGGCCCTGGAGGCTTAAACCTGAGTTAGGATAATCCACTGCTAAGCTGACAATGGGGGCTGACAAGTGGTGAAATTAATTTTTTTTTTATAGTTAGAGGTATTAAAAAGCCATTCAGTGAAATGGAGTTGTCGTTATCACAAATAAATTACAGTTCAGCAGGAAAGGATTATATTGAAAACTGATTGGCTGCAAAATTAATAATGTTTTGGGCAATGTGCCTGCTCTTGGCACTTCAGTGAAGTGTCAGGCTGTGGCAGTGATCACAGTGGTCATGGACAGTTCCCTGTATCCCCTCTTCTAGGACTGATGTGTTAAGTCTTTCTCCTGGATAGCTGGCATGGATTCCCATTGTGGAAGGCACAGTGCTTATGTGCTGCCTGGGCAGAGCTCTACAGGGGTTGTTTGCCTGTGGGGATGGCTTGCAGAGTGCCTGTGTGCCTCTTCCATTCTCAAAACTGGGAGAGGTAAATCCTGTGCGAGGTATTTCCATATCATCTGTTTCTAATTTAACTTCTGGGCATGTGACAGGAGGAGTATTTTGATTCTGCAAGGGTGAACTTTAGCTTGGGAGTCTGGTATTTCAGTTGTAGTGATGTCTCTGTAAACAGGTCAATGGAGGTGATCCTTCCCCTCTACTCTGTCCTGGTCAGGCCCCACCTGGAGTATTGTGTCCAGTTCTGGGCTCCCTGGGATAAAAAAGACAGGGATCTCCTGGAAAGAGTCCAGAGGAGGCTACAGAGATGATTAAGGACCTGGAGCATCTCCCCTAGGAAGATGATCTCTGGAGGTCCTTTCCAACCCCTACAATTCTGTGATTCTGTGAACAGTTGCCAATAATTTGAACAGCAGTGACCATATCTCCCTTATACCAACAAGTGCCCTTATATAAATAATTACAGTAGTAAATAAGAGCCAGCAGAACTTTCTTCACTTGGAGAAGCTATCTCAGATCCTGTCTGTTGGTATCCCATGTGTCTTCAGCCAAGAAAGAGATGGTGTTCTTACCCAAATGAATTTATGGTGGAAGAGTCGTGTACATCTGATTTGTTAAGTCGGTCATACTCAGAGTTGTGGTTCTGTCATATCTGTGTAGATAAAAATTGCTTATGAATGGTTTTGGACCCGATTGCTTGAGTACATCTTGTCATTAGGTCTTCCTCTGCTCTAGACAGGGAACCTGCAGTATTTGGCATAATTCAATAAGATGATAAAAGGCAAGTGTGTTGTGTGTGCTCTGGTTTCTTTGCCCTTCTGTTCAATCAGCATGTGCCCATTTAGGTTAATATGAACGAGGTTTTTGCAAGAAAATTAATTTCCATGATGAACTCCCATTTTTCAGCTGTGGGGCCAGCCACAGACAGTAAACAGTCTTGTTGGGGGGGATGGAGACAACCAATATCCTGCCCCAGATTAAACATGGGTAACTTCTCTCAATAGTTTGGTTGCTTCCAGTCTCTCTTGTCAGCTTTATCTTGCTGCCCATCCTGTTAAGGAGGGCTGACTTCAACAAAAAAGTCCCCAGTGAACTTCGTGATGTCAGAAAACCCTGTTACTAATCCAGAATGCAGATAAATACCATGGTTATATCCTCATAGAAATTGCACAGAGAACAAACAGGTTCTAACGAGACCCTTTGGAATACAAGTAACTCTGTCAGTTGATTGTCTTTCAGCAAATATCAAGTCATAAAAATGTCATGGAAGGTTATATATATATTCAAGGAAGAAACTGTAAGTACTGTCTGAGTTCACAAATCCTATCCTTCACAATTAAAAACTTATCTGTAGCCAATACTCATTTTTAAAGTTGTCCAAATCTAGAGTTGAAGTTATTGCTCATTGTTTTTTAGTCTCAGAACCAACAGCAAGGGATTTATATACTTTAAAAATGTCTTTGCAAAATATCATTCCCAAAAGACAATTAAACTAAAGCTCGGAGATATCAGGAAATAAAAATTAATTAGAACATGGATGTTCAAAGAAACCATTTTCTGACAAAAATGCCTTTGTCTTGAAATTCAGAAGTGCTGCAGCAAGAAATAGAGCTGAACTTTTTAACTCTACTTGATGAGAATATCAGTGTGAGAGAGTAATATGTGATGGCTAGGCAGCCATGTCATCTGGAAAGTCCATCTCCTTAACCTGCCTCTGTAGTCACTGGGGCAGAAGGTGGATTCCATGGGACACCAGCTCCGAACTACCTTTTGAGGGAACTCCTCTTCCTTCACTGGCACTTGAGGGAGTTCTGGGGACAGGTGTCTTGAGTCTTACACATCAAATAGCGAACACAAACTAGAGCAAAGATTTAGCATGATGGAAGTGGTGAAACAAAGTGATATTACATGATATCAAGGCACATCTTTTGAGATTCACCGTTTTGTTTTTGGAGAGGAATTCACAATTTTATTTCCCAAATCTGAATGAAGAACAAAATAAACAATGGAGCAGGTGTAATGGTTCTCAAGCCACGCTGAGAAAACCCCGCTCATAGGAAATTTCTCTTTCACACGTTTCTATGTGGATCCAGGATTCTAGAGGTGCATCTGTGGCAGAGCACCCAGCTGAGCTACGAGTGGAGTCTCAGCCTGTGAGTCCTTGCCTAGTGTGTTACCCATGGAGATGGATCTGCCTCGTTAAGCCCACAGTACTAAACAATGCAGGGACTAGCTTACAACTCCGTTCCCTACTACTTATTTCAGTATTGCAGAGTATCCTGTAAGCCCAGGTTAAGTATCAGATTTAACATCTGGATCCAATGTGTATCTTCTCAACTACTAGAAGGACACAACTCCAACTGTGTCTAAAAATGGGGTGAAAACCAAAACCAAAACCGAGTATGCCTTATAAATACACATGTATCCTCAAGCTGCCACACTGCATGTGGTGAGTGTGCATATACTGTGTGTGACTAGGCGTACACATGTTTAAGCTGTGGGTGCCATTACATAAAATCCAATCCAGACTATTTTAGGTGCTGACAGCACAGGCAATGTGTTTTTCCCAGAGCCTGCTGGTTTTAGATCCAGGGCTCTCAGCAGGCCCCTCTTTTCTTGAAAAGGTAATAAATGTAAAATTGTGAGAGGACACATCTCTCCCAAGATAAGGGAGGAATACAGCCTGACACATCACCTTCAATGGATTGGGCTGGGTTTACATTTTTAAGGTGTTTTCTCGATGCCATTTCAGTCTCACCATAATTGCAGATCCAAGCAGTTCATGGCGTGCTGCATCTGCACTGCAACAGAAAATTGCTTCAGCAAAATGTGTTGTCACTGAGCAGCGGGGTGTTGATGTCAAAACAGAGCTAATTGCTGTCCCAGCTCACTTACATCAGCAGTGTGCTCGCCTCCTTCACGGCTTTTCCCTTCTCCCTGTACCAGCGCCAAGGCGGGGGAATGAATGTTACAGCGGTGGTGGAGCCTGGCCTGGCACACGCCAGTGATGTGGGTGGGGAAGTGGCTGTCAAGGCTGACATCACACCATTGTCCCCATGACATATTGTTCCCAACAAGCGTGGCTTATTCCCTGCTTGGTGCATGCTGAGGTTTACTCCTCCCAAGAGGCGGCTGCTTCAATGGGACAGGCAGGATTCACACAAGGAGCGTGAATTCCTTAGGGACCACTTAACACCAAAGCATGGTGAAAATAGCAATGACTGATATCTCTGCTTTGGTACTGTAACAGTTTTAATTTGCACACGTTACCTGGTCCCTGGAGTCTTTAGGGTTTGTAGACAGAGGCAAGACTGGTTGTCGTCAGAGGCTGAATAAAATCTGTAGAATGCTGTGCTTTCAGCAGCCTGCTTAGATTGCTCATTTTTGTAGGGCTGGTGCTAATGTCAGGCTCAGATCTAGATCTGTTTGTGCACCCTGGAGAAGAGAAGGCTGAGGGGAGACCTTATCACCACCTAAAATTACCTGAAAGGAGGGTGTAGACAGGTGATGGTCTCTTCACCCAAGTGATAGGTGATAGGACAAGGGGAAATGGCACAAAGCTGCACCAGGCCAGGTTCAGATCAGTCATTAGGAAAAAAAACCTGAAAGGGTTATTGGGCACTGGAACAGGCTTCCCAGGGAGAGAGTTATTCACCAACCCTGGATGTATTTAAAAGATGGGTAGACAAGGTGCTCAGTGATTAGCAGAGGATAGGTATGGTTGTACTCAATGATCTCAAAGGTCTTTTCCAACCCAGTGACTGTGATGGCCTGAAGTTAGGAGTTGGTGTGTCATCCCCTACTCAACCTCTTAATTTTGCACAAAAACCAGACAGACTCTATTGTCCTCCCAATCCTGTCTGCTCTGCTTACTCTTTTTGGAGCTCTTTCCTCCTTTTCTTCTTGAGTTTATTGACCATTTGGTCCCTCAGATCTCAAACCCCAGAGCTGAAGGCTCTGACCTCTGTCTTTCAGTTTGTAGGTCTGTAGTCCACGTGTCTTCTGCACACTCCCATCCACGCTCAGTGGGTTTTGTGTTTTTCCCTGCTTTATCCTTGAGATAAAATGCTTAGTGAGTAAAGGACCCCAACTTAAACCTGTAAAGTGATCAGACTACCAGCTCTGAAGTCACATTGCCTCAGCTTCCCCACAATGAGAAATCTTGGCTCAACACTCATGAGTTGGCATGAAGGTAGAATATGAATTCTCCAAAGCTGATAGACTATCATGGAGGAGAGGCATAGTAAGACAGATGTTGGGACCCACACTCAAGTCCTCTTAAATCAAAAGGATTGCAAAAAAGATGTGCAATATCCCTAATTGTTCCCAGTTCAGAACTGTATTTGTAGACAGGAAACGATCAAACTCTAACAGCAACAAGGCTGTAGTCAAATAGCACTGTCCCATGGGCAGAGTTTCTTGAGTTTGGCTATCCCTGACTTGCTCTGTCTCTACAGACTGGCTGGAAATATCAAAGTGTGCAAGTAGTGGAGAATATTTGCAGTAAACCATGTGAAAAAAGGAAGCACTGAAAAAAAATCGCCTGGTGTTATGATCTGGATGGACACAACCATGATAGATGTGTTTTCTCTGAGAAAACCCAGAAAACAGGTCTCTGTCCTGTGTACATGCTGGGAATCCAGCCAACATCTCTCTGTCTCTGGTTTAGACCTCTATATCCTCTTTTTGTTTGCACCTAAACGGCAACCACATGTACTGAACAGCGATGGGATAATCCCAGGGTCTTCCAGTGGAGATGCTTTACATGAGCTGGGACACTCTTGGCTTGCCATGTATTGTTCTTTGTTGACTTTATATAAAACCTGTTCATTTCCCATTTCAGATTAGTTCTGTTCATCCATGCTGCCCTTAGGCTGGAAACGCCCTTCTGAGCAGGAATACCGTACAGCCTTTTCCATCTGTAACACGATCTGTGAGGAGGCTGAGCTCTTGTGTTATGATGAATTAAAAGCAAGAGCCTCTTGCCCAATGAGAGTCTTGCTTTTAAGCCCCTTTAGGGCTATAAAGACGATTAAAGGCCTGGAGCATCTCCCCTACAAGGAAAGGTTGAATGAACTGGGGCTGTTCAGCCTTGAGAGAAGACTGAGAGAGGATCTGATCAATGTTTCTAAACATCTGAAGTGTGGGACACATGGGGAAATGGCCAGCCTCTTTTTAGTGGTCTGTGGGGACAGGACAAGGGGCAATGGCCTCAAGTTGGAGCACAGGAAGTTCTGCATCAATATGCAGAAGACCTTTATCACAATGAGGGTGACAGAGCCCTGGGACAGGCTGCCCAGGGGGGTTGTGGAGTCTCCTTCTCTGGAGATATTCAAGATCCATCTGGATGCCTCCCTGTGCGACCTGTCCTAGGGACCCTGCTTTGGCAGGGGGGTTGGACCCGATGATCTCTGGAGGACCCTTCCAACCCCTACGATTCTGTGAATCTGTGATTCTGTGATTGCTGAAAAGTGAGTGAAACAGCTTTATCATTGCTGTCTCGCTGACATGTAACAGGTGAGAGGGAAACACGCCGCAGGCAGTTTGTGGTCTGACAGAGACCATCTGTGTGAGCGCCGGCATATCATTTAAGCCTTCTTCACACTTTCCAAGCTATGTTGCAAGAAGAGACATGCAGAAGATGATGAGGAACTCAGATGCAGCACAGTGATTAAGAGCTCTACAAGCACATGCTGCCTGTGCAAGTAATTTAGACCTCGAGGGTTAATACAAACCTGGTGCACAGGCTGAGCTGAAGAACTCTGCTGAACACTGAATGTCAGGAACAGGCAGTATGAGATAGTCACTACCAGGGTGGCTGCTCTCAAGCACAACACCAAGCATGAAACGCTGAGCTGGCTGAACTTTCTGTGTTTGTTTAAAACACAGTTTTTAAAGGCTTTTTGCTTCAAAGGCCATTTTCCCCTCTGATATCCTTCTCAGGATAAAGGATACAGTCACATTCTTAAAACGCTGTTAGTGACAGATGGAGTGGTGGAGGTGTTTCTGGCAACCTTACAACTGACAAATGCCTGGAGAATATATACACTACCTTGCTGCTGGCCCTTATGGTAATTATTCTTCCCCTTTCATGGAAGCAAATGGTGGGCAAATGACAGTCTGTCTTGTTGCATAAGGACTGATCTTCAGAGCCTTTACACAGTGATACATGCAAGACTACAAATTTAAGGTCTCCATCCTGCGAGCTGCTTAGAGCCTTGCCAGCATGAGGCATGGAAGGAGTTAGGTCTTTGTGCTATGTCTAGGACAGACAGCAGATTGGTGACATAGTTGGTGTCTGCACAGATTTCACTAGGTTTTCAGACTCATGTCAGGAAAGTTCTCCCAGTGCCCCGGGGGAGTTTGCTGTGTCAGTGACATTGTGTCATCCAGATAAATGCCAAACATTCACTTTCACCTTTTCAGAGCAGTCACCGCCGTACCCAGGACATCTCTAGGGATTAATAACTGTCTAATTTGCAGACCTGTCTACCAGCTGAATCGGCCATAAATTACTGATGGGACTCACAGAAGGTTGCATAAAAAGACTTGGCCCATCAGAACAACCAGGCAGGCAACTCTGTCCCAAGCTGTCTTCAAAGCCAGTCCTCAGGGACATAACCAGCTGTGCAGACAGCTGTTGGGCAGGTGGAAGCACCTCTTCCAGGCCGAGCCTGCCACCTTCTGTGGAAGGAACAAGGTCCCAGCTGCCTGCCACCTCCTAAAGACCAACACACCACAGAATAGCCAAAACCCCACCTAATTTTCCACACTTCAGCATGTAACAACATGTACAGTTAACCATCAGCAGATGCCTCACTGTACCCACACTAAAGTTTTGGTGACATGAACAAATAGAAACCTTTTTATTCTCCCATCCCATCATGACATGGGTAAAGCTGAGGCATGCACTGATTGCAAAGAGAGTCATGCATGTGGAGAGCAAGCTTTGGGAGCCTACAGGGACCAGAAGCAAGGGCAAGTGTCCTGGGAGGAATAGAGAAAAGTTGTCCAAGCAGACAGAGATCAGGTGAAGAAAGATGAAGCCCTGACAGCATTACATTTGGCCAGGGAGGTAAAGGGCAACAAGAAAAGCTTCTATAGGTACGCCAGTGACAAAGGAAGGACCAGGGAAAATGTGCAGAAGGAATTGTGACACCTCGTCACTTGGGATATGGAGAAGGCTGAGGTTCTCAATAACTTCTTTGCCTCAGTCTTCACTGACTTGGTCAATAGCTATGCCATCCCAACAGAAAAACAAATGAAGTAATCTTCCTGGACTCGTGCAAAGCACTTGACAGTTTCATGCACAGTATCCTTGCCTCTGAATTGGAGAGACATGGATTTGATGGATGAGCCACTCACTGGTTAAAGGATTGACTGGATGGTGGCACTCAAAGACTTGTAGTCAGTGGTTCAATGTCAAGTGCAGACCAATGATGAGTACTGTTCCTCAGGGGTCAGTACTGGCACCAGTACAGTTAAGCATCTTTGTTGGTGAAATGGATAGTGGGATCGAGTGCATCATCAGCAAGTTTGCTGATGAGACCAAGTGGTCAACGCTCTAGGGGGAAGGGATGTCATAAAGAGGAATCTTGAGAGATGAGCTCATACAAATCTCATTAAGTTCAACAAGGCCAAGTGCAAGGTCCTGCATGGGGGTCAGGACACTCCCAAATACAACCATAGGCTGGGCAGAAACTGGATTCAGAGCAGCCTGGAGGAGAAGGACTTAGAGGTGGGGGTGGGGGGGAGTGGGGAGAAGCTGAACATGAGCCATCAGTGTGCATATGGAGCCTAGAAAGCCAACTGCATCCCAGGCTGCATCAAAAGCAGCATGACCAGCAGGTCAAACGTGGTGGTTCTCCTCCTCTATTCTGCTCTGGTGAAATCCCGCCTGGAGTACTGACTCCAGCGCTGGGGTCCCCAGTACAGGAAAGACTGATGGAGTGAATCCAGAGGAAGATGATCACAGGGCTAGAGCACCTCTGCAATGAAGAGAGGCTGAGGCAAGTGGGGTTGCTCAGCCTGGAGAAAAGAAGGCTCTAGAGAGACCTTCTAGTCACCTGTCACTACCTAAAGGGCCTACAGGAAAGATGCAGAGATGGTTTACAAGGGCAATGACAAGGCAAGGGGGGGAGGGTGGCTTTAAATTGAAGGAGGGTAGGTTAGGTATTAGGAAGAAATCCTTCCCTGGGAGGGTGGGGAGGCCCTGGCACAGGGTGACCAGAGAAGCTGTGGCTGCCCCTGGATCCCTGGCAGGGTTCAAGACCAGGTTGGATGGAGCTTTGGGCACCCTGGGCTAGCCAAGAGTGCCCCTGCCTGTGGCAGGGAATTAGAACTGGATGGGCTTTGAGGTCCCTTCCAGTTTACTTGTGTGTTTGTGGGGAATAAGTACTTGGCCTCACTACTGGCTGGACCCAGGGACATGTAGCTGTGGCAGCCTTTCCTCCCTCAAGCTCCTGGAACTGGCAGCTTGCAGCAATCAGCAAAGCAACTCACATCTTCCTGAACACCACCCATACAGTCTGGTCTCTGCAGAATGACTTTTTTGTTTGCTTATTATCTTTTTATTTAGATAACTCCTTTCTTTCCTGCTTTCTTCCTCCCACTGCCTGGTGTTTGCCTTGCAGCATCACTCAATGCATGAGGGATGGTTAGACCTGATTCCCTTCTCATTTTTCTGAAGACCACCAGGCTTTTATTCAGGGAACCTCACAGGGTCTTTTCCCACAGTATTTTCTGCCTAGCAGAGCTAGAGGGATCGAAGTTGGCACTGATAATCACTACTTTTGAGAGGAAGGCAGGCAGCCTGCCCTCACTTACACACACTGCTTACACCAAGTCGCATAAATTCAAACCCAAACTGACTTACAAGTTCTGGTGACAACTTAATCATGAGAACAAACAGTAGCTTTAAAACCCTGTGATTTAAATCATCTGTAAGCAGGGTTTGGATCTGATAGCCTACCATTCAAGGCTGAGCAGCTCGGCAATCGCAGAGAATACAATAAACCATCAGGGGGGTGAGGGGAAGAAAAAGAAAACATTAAAAACAAAGCAAAGCCTCATTCAAGGCAGCAATGCCAGAAGAAGTAATTACTGTTGCAGCTCAGGCACTCCTAGCTGTTAGGCGCTTCTGTAGTAACATAAGCTCTTCCCATCTGACTGTGCTTAGCGGAGCTGAAATTGGGAGAATGCAAACCAAACCAAAATAGGTGTTAGGAAGAAGCACCAATGCTCTTGCTTTGATCCAAGCACCGAGTTTATGAATTTGTCTGGCATTGAAAGGGTCTTTTTCTGAACTGGTGTTTGGGGGCAAAGATGCTCAGTGCAGATTTACCTTCTCCAGGGCAAGAACAGAGCGACCGGTCTCGCCGTAACATGCTGTGCCTTGTGGTCCTGCACACACGGTGCTCAGATCAGAGATCACTCTAGAGCATGGCTTCTTTTCTCTTGGATTTGATGTGCTTTCCACATATATTGGCATTCCAGTGGTCCACAAACAAAGGTGGTACAAGATTTAGTAGTGAGTCTTTTTGACAGGATACAAGCTAATGCTTTCTGCTGAACTGAGTGATGACTCAGCACTGGTAGAGCTTGGTCCTGCTTCTAATGAAGCTGGAGAGCCTTTCCCAATTTTTCTTCTGTGAAATCAGTCCGTCTGTGGTTTTGTTCACACTCTGGTCACTTTAATTACATGGGAGATGTTACATTTCAAGGAGAGGCCTCTTGCTTGGGGCATAAACTTAAAACCAGCTTTACACAGTGCTTGCAGTGAAAAAAATCCTTCAGGCCCCACATAAGAATGTTAATGCTTCCGACTTCCTCAACTGCTGAGAAAGGATGCAGGACATAATGGAGACTGATCTGCTGGATGCCGTGTCCTCCAAGTCCAGCACCAAGGGCAAAACTGAAACATCTGAGTCCCTGGGATGCAGGTGTTGTTTATGCAGTGTGTGACAAGAGGAAAAGCTTCAGTACAGCTGAGGCTGAAGAGGAGGGATTAAATGACAGGCCCAGGTTATCCCACTGTGTGAAGACTCTTTTGATAATAAGTATGGAGAAACAAAGAGAAACTATGTCACACAAGGAAGAAGAGTGGGTGTTTCCAGTATCAGGGTGCAGCAGAAAACTGTATTAACAGATTAAGGGTGTGCAACAGAGAGGCGTGAAAATGAGGACATCCTTTATACAAGGATGACAGGGATGCAGCAACAGAGAAAAGTCCAACAGGGAAGAGCTGAAAGGAAAGCTTTTAAAATCTGCAATCAGAGAAATATGGATGACAATGACTCTGTCCTGCCACCCACCCCTGCATACAGAGGCAGGACCAAATACACCAAGAGCATCCCTGATACGTTTGTCCAACCATGAAGGAACTCCTGGCCTCCTCAATGCCTTTTATCACTTGGAAGCTTTCCTCTGAGTCCAATCTGAATGTTCACATAGCATTTTCCTCTCAGCTTTAAGTGCAGTGAATTTGCCTTCCCCCTATCTGCTGCAGCAAAGGGTTTCACACTGACACACGGGTCAGAAAAATTATGCTGCACATGAAAGACAAAATGTGTTTGAAATGCATGGGTTCCTCTCAGACTGGTTCAAATATGTTGAAATTTCAGACTATGTCATCCTCTAAACCCAGGTAAATTTAGCAGATTTGGGAGGTCCAGAGTGTAAATGGTATTTCAGCTGAGTCCCTAAGCAGACTTAAGCCTCTTCGGGTGGTGTGTTCATGTGTCTACACACCTGTCAGTCTTCCTCCCAATAACTTTGTATATAAAGAAACCAATCTTGACAGAGCATTTTGAAGTTTAACAGAAAATTTCTTGCAAGGGTTGTGAAAATCAACGTCTGGGTGAGGGTGATAAACTGAAATTAATGGTAACTAAGAAAAAAAAAGCAGGAAGTTCTTAACTTTATGCTTTATTTGCAGTGACTGTGGCTTTCAAGTTGACATGTGTGTAGCTCCAGATTAACCAGAGTACCTGCAGTCCTGGGGCTCCGTGGGGAAGACTGGGGCAGCTGGCTTCGTTGTGATGGGTTGTGGTGGGATGGTGTAAGAGAAACAGGCTGAAAATCTGGAGGAACTTGGGCTTCACTGATACCACTTCTTGATTTTTCATTCTCAGGACATCTGCCTGACAGAGAGGCATGTGGCTGCCGGAGGAACAAATCTGCTTTGAAAAGCAGAAGAACAGTGTGGCAACGTTTGGAAATAAATTCTGCTGATTTCAGGAGGCAGAAACAGTTCCTTCGCACCCTGGGACTACTCATGTTTCTGAGAAGACAGTGGGCAGGGGTTTGGCAGGCTCCCCCAGCAAGCAATGCAAGGGAACTTCGAACACTGTGAGATGCGCATCCTTGCGCAAGGGATATGGAGAAACTGATGCTGCAGGGGAAAGACATGAGGTTTGCCAAGCTGAAGGTCAAACCTGGTGTTTGGTTGAAAATAATCCCTTTTCGGATCATTTCAAGGGTTTATCAGCACTGCTTTATTTCAGTTCTGTTCTTCCAGCCTGTGGGAATCATGCTTCCAGCCTCCACCTACCACTTTCAAGCATGAATTAAAAACCCGACAGCTTGTCAGGCTGTCTTGTATCAGCACTTCCCTCTACCCTGCCAGAGTGAGGTAAAAGAAGGCACAAAGGATAGCTAAGAATGAAGAATTACTGTGGAGTGAGAGGATGTAATTTGCTCCTAATGTACATGACAAACCGAAATGTTAAAAGCAAAGGTCATTCATGGGGTTGTCTTGAAGAGAAGTTGATGCATTTCTACATCATCGACTAGGATGCCTTAACACAACTGAGTAACCCAAGGGACAAAAGGCACCTGGAGTATTTTTTAAAGGTGTCCAGGAGATCCTCATGGGTGGAGCAAGGTAAATGAAGCTGTCTTTCTCCTCCAGCTCTCCTGGTTTGTCTTGGAGACTAAAAAGGACCCTACAAATGTTTGTCTGCCCAGACAGCCACCTCTGTGACCTTGGAGCCACATCACTGCCTGGATTATATGCGTCACTGGCTAGTATAGTCTGAGACAAACAAGGGAAAGAGGTTGTCATTTACTGGCCTTTTTGTGGGGAAAGTGGATAAGATTTCGGAATCAGAGTCTTGTCATTTAGTCTGATGAGAAGTAAAGAGTCCATGGGGTCTGACTGGAAGATGTTTTCATGTTAAACATGGTGAAAACAGCTCTCAGAAGACTGAAAACAATGAAGATTTCAAGGAATTTTTAAAGGAGGAGCTGGCAAAGGTCATAAAATTGTGAAGAGCATTTAGATCAGTAAAGTTCTGCAATACTAAGAAACTATAGATGAGAAGCACTAGCTGGAAAAGAGAAGAAGGAGAGCTTTTTAGAACACACACTACACAACATCCTTGAAACAGAGTGCAACGGTTCAGTGTAAATATGAGTGATGGGACCAGACCTTAAAAGATAGCTCCAGGTCAGTGGGAGCCCTGAGCAGGAGGATTTTCACTCTTCAGAGAGAAGGACCTGAGGGGAAGACCCCAAGTTGTGCTCAGTTTGTAGGTTATTTTTTATATATTTGGAAGATGTTCCTTAGAAAAAGAGACCAGCTGAATCACGAAAGAAAGATGCAGTAAAGTGATATGTAGAATTTGGAGAACTGACTATGCAGAAGTGAGACCAGGCTGTGGCCAACTAAGGCTGTAGTTGACTGCCTTAGAGTAAACAGGACTTGAAAAACATGATGCTCACTGGATCGCATGGGCTGTATCTTCTCTCACCAGGGCCTTTTTAGCACAGAAGCCAGGAAACAGTGGAATGAGCTAGTGGAGGGTCTCAGTGGTATTGACCATGGCACATCATGCTATTATGTCAGCTGTATCTTCATTGAAGATCTTCTGTGCAGCAGGGTTGATTGGATTGAATGGCTGAGGGAGCTGAGGCTTTTTAGTCTTGAGAAAAGGAGGCTGAGGGGAGACCTTGTCACTCTCTACAACTACCTGCAAGGCGGTTGCAGACATATGGGGGTTGGTCTCTTCTCTCGGGTGACAAGCAATAGGATGAAAGGGAATGGCTTGAAATTGCACCAGAGGAGATTTGGGTTAAATATCAGGAAGAATTTCTTCACTGAAAGGGTTGTCAGGTGTCAGAACAGGCTGCAAGGAGGTGGTGGAGTCACCATCCCTGAAGGTATTTAAAAGGTGAGTGGATGAAATGCTTAAGGACATGGTCTAGAGGTGGACTAGGCAGGTTAGGCTGTGATTGGGCTCAATCTTAAAGGTCTCTTCCAAGCCAGGTGATTATGTGATTCTATGATTAGAGCCTGGGACTTGTCAACTGGGTGTGCTGTGTTACTACGAGAGGAGGACAGTGGCCAGTGAGCTGTGCTTATCTAAAATAAAACTGAGAGGAGGACTCTAAAGAACCTCTGTACTCCAGAAAATGCTTGGTGGTTGTCATGTATTTGCCTGCTTATCCTCCTGGTGGCCTTTTCTTCCCTTAATAAGGCGTTGCTTTGTTCAGACATTTGATTTACTGTTCCCAAATAGGAACTGCACCTCATCCAGCATCCAGACGGTTTGGGGTCAGACCCAAGAGGGTGTTTGTCACACCTGAGAATTGAACCCAGGCTCTTTTTGCTGTACATCTACTCAGTATTTTATGTTAATTAAAGTCAGGCATAAGGGGACTTTTAAGAGTGAAATATTGTCTGTCAGGTAAGAAATACGTAGATACTCATTTGGGTATTATTTCTTTGTTTTAGGTGAACAGCGGTGAAATTTCTTTGCATTTGTGGAGGTAAAGTGGAATTTATCTGCAACCCACTCCTTCTACTTCAATGTCTTTGTCAAGGCTCCTCATGCTTAATGCTCCAGAGGTTCATGGGTTTGACGCTTGCTCAGAGCAATACGCCCACACCTCCTCATTTTGACCTTGTGTTCTTACAAACTGAGTCCACTGGCAGCACAAGAACCTGAGCGTTAGTGTTAAGCAGGGAGCGCGGAATCATTTATCACCCACTCAGGTTAAAATTTTGAACTGTGTGTGCAGGTAGGGCTGGTGCTAAATTAATTGGACGTGTAGATTTGTTCACACAAAGCAGCATGAAACTGCTGCCTTTCTGAGCAAGCCCCAGCCCCAGCCTAGCCACTGCTGTGCTCCCTTTCTCACCACCACTCGTGTGATTAATGATTACTAATTTACAAGTCTCTAAATCTTCCTCTATAACCTGCCTAAGGCTGGTTGGAAAGTTTGCTGGGAAAACAATGTGACTTTTGGGGAATAGTTAAAAAAGGATGGGTTCATTCTCCTCCTCCTCATTGTTCCAGGGCAAAGGATGCTGCTGGGATGAGCTCAGCTTTGCAGCGTGTCACTCTCCTTCTGACAAGTCTTACACAGCTGAGACCCCACACATCCCTCATGTGTTCTCTTTATCTCAGTTTCTACTGAACTCTTCCTCTTTGTGTGCAAGCCCAATGCTTGACCAACACTTGACACTGGAACATGTGTTAGCTGCTCCTTGGGGACTCTGCCCTGTGTGTTCAGGAGGTCTTGGCACAGGACCAGACCTGTGCTCCACTCATCCCATAAGAATGAAATAGGGATGAATTTTATTTTATTTTGGTTTTTTATTGAGGAAGGTGCAAAGCTCAAACCTGTGGAGGATGTGCACCAGTCACCTCTGCTTTTCCTAGAATCCCTTATAGGGAAACCCTTCAGGATTTCATAGTAAAATAGTATTTTTATTATTGGAGTGTTTCTGACTATTTTGGCCCTTTTGAAGCAATTAATATAGTTGTGCTTCAACTCAATAAACATAAAGGATGTCCCATACAAGTAGTTCATGATTTATCTGCTATTAGATGTTCAAGTCCATTACAAAAAGTACAATTTAAATACACGCTAGCAGCTTACAAAAGAATGTGTAAGGCTTCCCTTAATATACTTTAGAAATCACGTGAAAAACAATGCATTCTTCACAAAGGTTCTGCTCAACACAGTGGAAAGTGTGTCAGAGCGAATGCAAGATATGAATAGCTCTGAAGGGAGATCATTTATTCACAGGAAGGAACTAACATGGGAATCTAGTTGCTAATAAACAAGGAATCTGCCCCTCTCCCATAAAGCACTGAGCTAGTTAAAGGGAGGAAAAAAAATCCAGCAAATTTAAGGAAACATTGAAATCCTCTTTAGGATTGCTCAACTTATCTGGGTCAAGCTATTTTGAGTCTAAAAGGGTGATAGGTTTTACTAGGAATATGAAATATTGATATGGCTAGATAAGCAAACATCGATTTAGAGCTCACAAGTCAGGAGCTGGAGATGCAGCGTAAAATTCTGGTTATGGCTAATTGACCAGGCACTCTCTTTCCTTGGAAGGGGCAGCTATTTCAGGAAGTCTTGACCTATTGGGAATAAGGTACCTAGTATTAGATCTCTACATTTAACTTCATCTTAATTTAGAAGAAGTCTTTACATTAATTTCAGAGGGCTGATAAAGATGCTGGCTAGGTGGGAAATCCATGATGTTGTAAAATTAGGGATTTGAGGAGGAGGTGAGGAGGAGCCAGTGCTAGGGATTCTGAGATTGTACTCAGAACAGAGGGCTGAGAGATAGAAGATGGGGAGGTGGTGCATTGCTTAAAGCATTTGTTTCCATTTTGATATTTAACTTTCTTCCACTTGCAAAACCTGCTGTGCTCCAGCTTCTGCTAAATATGAAAACCTGGGTGCCTCAAGCACGCATGAACTTACTATGCAGCTACTCAAATATTTAGTTTAATATCCATTTAAGAACCATCCATTTAAGTTTAAGAACCCAGAGTTTCAACATTTAGCCCAAAGTTCAGCCTGGTGCTATGCATGGGACATATATGAGACAGATCTTTGAAGAAAAGAGATTTCTGTTTGCTAACAAGTATACGTGTTTGGAAGTAAACCGTGATTGACTGGAATTATGTTTATGTCAAGCTTTATAGTTAAATATTATAATAACACTGTCCTGCCTTAACTGATGTCCTCAGCAAAACTGATGAAAACATGTCATGTCTGCAGCTCTTGGTTGTATCTCCAGGGAAATTTGAAAGCTCTTGTAAAAAGTTTGAAGGTTGTTGGTTTTAAAATGCAAACGTGGTTGGATTGTGTATCTCCTGCCAGACACTGGGATTTGAACAAGAATGACAGAGGTGTGTAACTTGGATTTTGCCCAGCTTGCCTTCTCCTTGGGTATCATCCTTGGTATTTCCCATCTGATTTTCCCATGGCATCCAGCCTCTACAGCCTGAGTCACATTCTCTGTAGGCGATGGTGTTGCCTACTAGCACAAAGAGGCAAAATCTAGAAAAGAAGAAAATCCTGTCCTGCTGTGGTTTGTTCATATTCTGGTAGTGTCCTTGGCCAAGAGCTGTGTCCTAGGAGTCTGTTGATGAAATAACAGCTAGATAATGCCTTAGATGACTGGACCCTCAAACTTCAGCCTTCCAGATATTTAGGTAGAGGTTCTATCTAGGAACCAAGACCCTGAATCCTTGTTTGGGTTTGGCAGACAGGAGTGGAATGTGAGAACGGTGCCTACCTCTGTTTCACACTTTGAAAACTACTGTGTTTGTAGACGTTGAGACAGACAGCATCTGGGCTAAGAACTAATGTAGATGTAGAAATTATTGTTTGGAGGTTAAAGATTATGTCTGTAGAAGAGCCCTGGTTTGAAATGTCTCTGCTGCCAGCAGCTTAACCAAATGTCCATCTGTTCTGTACTTCTTTCTCCCAGTGAAGTTTTTTCTCAGCTGCTTTTGCACCCAGCTTTCAGTGAATACCCCATCTTAGCTCCCACTGAAGCTCTCTTCCATTCTGATAGATCTGTAATTTGTAGTTATACAACATTTATATTAAGAACAAGAATTGTGGCAAACAAGCTATTTGCAGTGTGCATGATGACACATGTGGTACTGCTTCACACCCACCCCCAAAGGGTTTATCAAGTAATGTGTAGTGACTGGGTACCCCAGATGTGGGGAAAATCTTATGGTGGTTTTTTTGGAATTTGTTGTTACAGAAGCCTTGTGACTGTGTGTCTGTGCTCTTCATTGTTATCAGGAAAAAAGAGGCAACTAGTAAGGATGCTCTATGAGTAAAGATTTTGGATTCCTTAAATGGACTGAGAGATAAAAGACTTCCATTTCCTGAACGTGCTCCTTGATAAAGATCTTTCTGTTCTTTGACATTCATGTACATTTTTCACTCTTGAATTTTATTCTTAGTGAGAATTGCCAGCATTTGGGGATTGCATTTTACATTTCATAAATCATGAAATGTCCAAAAATGACAACAGCACACATGGGTGTATGTGAGAGTACAGGCACACATTATTCATGGCTCTGGCTGGATAGGGAGCTTTACTTTTCACTCCCAGTAATTCTTAGCTAAGGCAATCTCACAGCCATAAATTCACTACAGAAAACATGCTAAAATTTAGGTGAGAAATGAGAAGTGTTTAATTTTGAAAGTGTAAATGTATTCAGCCTTAACTGTGTGACAAAAATATGTCTTTTAAATTTTTTACCCTTTCTCATTTCACTGCAGCCACAGTTAAAAGTGGCTGCATACAGGGAGTTTAATTGCTACAAGAAGACAATACTGAAGCTTTCAGCTCTTACAAAATCCTTTTGGCTGAGGCTTGGCTGACCCATGCAGTCACAGAATCACAGAAATACAAGGTTGGAAAAGACCTTTAAAATCACTGAGTCCAGCCATTCCTGCCCTATGTGAAACCATATCCCTAAGTACCTCATCTACTGTCTTTTAAACACATCCAGGGTCAGTGACTTAACCCCCTCCCTGGGCAGCCTGTTCCACATCACAACAACACTTTCAGTGAAGAACTTTGTCCTAACATCTAATCTGACCCTGTCCTGGTGCAGCTTTGTGCCATTTCCCCTTGTCCTATCTCCTGTCCCCTGGCTGAAGAGACCATCGCCCACCTCTCTGCACCCTCCTTTCAGGCAACTGTAGGCAGTGAGAAGGTCGCCCCTCAGGCTCCAGTCTAAAGATCCCCAGCTCCCTCAGCCGCTCCTCGTAGGATTTGCCCTCCAGCCCCTTCACCAGCTTGGTTACCCTTTTATGGACTCATTCAAGGACCTCAATGTCCTTCTAATGATGAGGAGCCCAGAACTGGACCCAGAACTCAAGGTGTGGCCTCACCAATGCCGAATTCAGGGAAACAATCACCTCCCCAGATCTACTGGCCACACTATTTTTGGTATAGTCATCCTTGTGCCAGGTAAATGTTCTGTCCCCACCCCCCCCCCCTTTCTATGCTGGTGCTATGTTACAGGCTTTCTGCTATTGACTTTTCAGCAATGATGCTGTTTGGAATGCCAAGTGACATGCCAGCAGCTCACGTGAAAGCATTTTGGAAGACCTCTTAATTTGATCTTCATCACATTACTCTTTGGCTTCATTTTATTATCTTCTATTATGTTAAGAGATCACAACAGGGCCCTTAGGTGCCAGGTGCATCACTCTACACACGTGCTTAAAACGTATAAGAAAGTCATTATCCATATCTCCATATAAAATCTGTGTGGCTCAGAGATAAAAGGGCCATTTCCACCCTTATGATATTTGCTAAATATTTTTAAGGAGTTCTTTACCTCTTTTCCTGGGGCTTGTCTGCAAAGCATGTTGTTTCTTTCATTGCATCTCTCCCAAGACCATGGTCTCACTGCAGGTAGGCATGGTTTCAACCTGGTTGGCACTTCTATAGGAGCAAGTGAATTTCTACAGAGTTTCACAATCTCTAAGGCCAAAATAAATAGTCTTATTTTTCCTGAGCTGCTCTCTGATAACATGAAAAAGCTTTCTTCTTCCCCTCCCTCAGAACAGAAATATTCAAAAGTTTGATTTAGAATCAGCTCTGTCTGTTGTGAAAAATAAGGATACATGATGCTTTTAAGGCAAATGCACAAACCTTTCCCAGATGGTCTGGAGGAAGCCCTGTGTTCTGTTGGTCAAACCCCACACAAGGCAGTGTGAGACTGGTGTCTGAAGGTCTTTCTTGGAGCAAGGTAGGAAACAAGTGGCACAGAATGAAGTGGAAAATAGAGTGAGATGTTTTCAGTTTCCCCTGAAAACTAATCGGTGCAAATGTTATGGAGAACAGGGTGCTTTTGAAAAACACATTTCCCAGTTAGGAAAAACCATTGCAATGTGACTTGACACAGCACTACTGATCGCTCTGTAGTTCACCACTGCTTTTATATTTAGTGGTTGAACTTGTCTGTTTTCACTTCCCGGCGTCAGGAGGTCTGTGGTGGCATAAAGTGCCATTCACCATCACATATCTTCTTCAGAGCAAGCCCATTGCAGTCAGTCCTCTCTGTTAAGCTGAATGGATGGACTTTATTTACCCAGGTACCCGGGTGTCTTCTTCAGCCCCTGAACTTCAAATGGCTGCTCAACTTTTCATGGTAAAGATTTTATTTCAGTCAGAGCAGGCATGATTCAAATATCACTGAAGTATTGTTTAGCCTTCAGTAATCCCTTTGGCTTTACAGACTTGGAAGCAATCACTGCATTAACTGATTCAGAACAAATCACTGATATTAATTAGCAAAACCTCCAGGGGTAATTGTCTAATTTAGACACTATTCCTATTTCCTTTCATGCCTTTATCAAAACACGGGGGCAGCCTCTTCCTATTGCCTGCGCTGGTGTTCATTAAAGTATTTCAGAAAGGAATTGAAATCTACTTTGCCTCTCCACAATTATTCTCATCAATAACAAGAAAGGCATTGCTTGGATTCTGGCACATCACCTTGAGCCACGGAAAGGCTCCTCTGCCATGCATAGGAAGGAGAGGGAGCAGATGGAATTATGATATTTAAAGCTGATTCTATAGGGAGCTCTCAAATGATAGCTACCTTTGCTACCACCATTCATTATAGATGCTCATTGTTGAATATGCAAAGAGAGTGGTGATTATTGATTGCTCAGCGGGCTGAAGATGACAGCTAGTAAAAAGTCCTAATGTCTTGTAAAAGGGAGGCAATAAGAAATCTTTTTTTTTTTTCCCCCTCAGGTTAGGTTTATTCTGGAGATAAATTGCAATTTTATAGCCCTTGAAAAAAATGAAATGTAAAAGGGTCTGTGCACAGTTTCTGCCTGAAGAAACACCAAAATACAGCATGTTGCTCATAAGTTAACATTCATCAGTGAATGCTAAGCATTAACATAGAGCCATTCTTGGTTTTTCTTTTACTTATCCCAAGCCTGTTGGCTCAGTAAATTTACAACTGCTTTATGTCTTCATAAACAAACTTTTAGTGCTTTTGTTACCCTCTGCACAAACTAGAATTATTGCAAGGATGAGGAAAGAGATCAATGGCTTCAGGTCCGGCAAATATTTCAGTAAATATGCACTGAATTTATTGGAAAATAAAGTTTAGAGAGTCTAAAGCTATATCTGTGTCTTGGTCAAACGTGGCAAATATCTTGAAAAATGTTGGGAAAAACTTGAATATCAAAGTGCTACACATTTTACTATTTTGACAACAGTGCTTTGAATTGAAAATCAACCTAAAAAATAATTGGTTTAATCCCTTTAGATTCACAGAACATTTAATTTAAGTTCAAATAAAATTATTCAAATTGATTCTTCCTTCCTGTCCATTTCCTCTTCATTTCAGCTGTTTGGGGGGTGGTGGGAAATAATGAAATAAATCCTGTTTCTCTGTCTCTTGGATGCCTCTGAGCTGACACATCTACAGTCCTGCCAGCTCTGCATAAACCCCTGTGCATTACAGTATTCCACATGTAATGGTATGAACAGCACAACAGGATCTGGCCCATAGCATCAGAGGAAAAGGTAAAAAAAATTGCAACTGTAGAAACAATTATGAATTTACAGTAGGATATTGTGAATATAAACTGGACTGGTATCCAGTAGTTTAGGTCTGATTTGCCTTTCTAGACTCTCTGTGGCCAAGTAGAGAAAGACAGATGCACCTCCTGAAGGCATCTCACATGGCTTAGCCCTCGCATGGGGTAAGATGGCTCCAAGGGAATGTGTAGGTGGATGAGTAGATGAATAACATTTAGATGGCTAATGGCAGCTACACAGGAAGCCCATCCTTCATGGTTGCTTTAATGCTATTCCACTCCTTCAGTGAACTCCCTTAATCCTAAACATAGAAGTTCGAAAGACTTAAAGGTCTTTGCAGAATGACTTAGGTCTGCTCAGGTCTTGCCTCTCAACTTGTCATTACTGCATATCTGACTTGTTTTTACTGAGTCAAATGCAGACCAAAATTCAAATAACTTAAGCTTTAAGTGCTGTTGATTGGAATTCAGCGCCTTGGGGGGATGCGATGTGACAACAAAGCAAACAGCTTGTTCATCAGTAAATAAGGACTAATACAGATGGTTTTCTTACAGCTGAAGTTCTCTTTATTTTGAGAAATTAATGATTTATTCTATTAAAACATCTTTTTGGAAGTACACGTTATTGAGTTGCAGTCTGGCATTTTGATTTCCCTCACCAAGTGAAATTTAACACATAAACACTGAAACATTTCCTTTCACATTCAGCAATATACCACAAAGGTCAAAATGGGTTTTTTTTCACTCTGGTATTACATTGTTTAAATAATGTCATAATATTATTTGTACATAGTTGGCTGTTTATGGGCTCTTTGTACTCAAGCTGTGATTTTTGCATTTCCTGCTATGCTTGATCATTATTGTTAATACTTTGATGTCAGTAATCAACAAGTATTTTTTAAAATCCACATGAATCTGAACACATGAAGCCCAGTTCTGGAGCTTTTATTCGTACAGAATTGATTCCTCACTGCCTATATAACAACTGGATCTTGCTGTGAATGCTCCCAGTGTAAGCTATAGCTCCAAGGATGTAAGTGGTAAAATTAAAGCCATAAAGTATAGCTTTAAGCTTAAGCTTTAAAGGATGCTGGAGTGGCTTGGGAGTCTCCTATCTTTTTGATATTCAGTGGAACTCAGATTCCTAAATGCCTGCCTGACTTTAAAAAAATTATTCTTACCCACAAGATTTCCAGAAAATATGTATTAGCTTGGTATTCTGAAGCAATTTTCTGTATAATTTAGGACCATTACAGAGGGGGGGGGGGGGGGAATAAAGTAATTGATGCTATCAAATGGGTATGAAGGTCAGGAGTTGTTCTCCTGCCACACAGCAACATAGTCTGCCTCCACCTCCCAACTCCAAGGTGAAAAAATGCTGAAAAGTTCAAAACTGTCTCCTCCAGGTGCTTGACAGGTGTGACAAGGCTTGAATATCAGGGAGGGAAATGCGGGTTCCACTGCGGTCATTAGAAAAATCCATCCCCAGAGGCTGCTGTGAGCTTGGTCATGGGAAGCTCTGAGGACCATTTTCCATCTGACTGAAACTGGGGTGCTCAGTCAAACTTCATCTTGGGTCATGCAAGACTCTGTCTTGTCTGTAAGTTAAGCCAAGGTTTGCTCTTTCTGCTTGAAAACAAGTGGCTTCAATCCTTAAACTAAACTCTGTCCTGCCCCTTCTCCCCAAAATATGGTGGCCTCATCCATACTGCTTATCATCCTCTCTTTGGGAAAGGAGGAAGGTCTGCCTTCCCACATGCAGTGTCCTTTACCTTGGGCTTTTGACTCTGCCCCTTGCCATGCTATCTGCTGAATACCAAAGACAGATGCATCCAATCCATCCTCCTCTGCCTCAGGGCCTTCCTCAACAGGCGACAGTCATGTTTCTGCTTGCTTGATTCTTTAATCTTCATTTTTTCAGGTCTTGTTGTACAATCACCTTTTGATAGGAGAAATTCCTCTTTTCCAAAAAACCTTATAGTTTGATTGATTTTAAGGGTTCTGGGTCTCCCAGAAGTTTTTGGTGGAGGGCTTTTTTATCTTCCATGCAATCTCTGATTGACTTTGGATGTCTCTGCTTGTTCCTTAGCTCCTGACAGAACAGTGTCTCTGTGTAGGCGAAAATAAATGCCCAGGACACTACCTGAAAAAAGCATCAGCTACAAAAAGCAAGGAAACAACAAAAGATAAATTTAGCGTTGATGATATTTGTGAGGTGTTTGACTATTCTATGCTCAAAAACCAAAATGCTTTGTTGTACTAAAGAAAATCAAAGCCTGTTGTCAATCATCACATCTTATGCCTCAATGCCCCGTTTTAGTGACTTAATATACTTATTTTTCTCAGGTTTCTAGAGGAAGTTTCTTTTAGCCTTCCACAATGAGTGATGGTTAATTCCTGTTGTATTTTCTGTCTCCATTAATTTGATAAGAATAGCTCAAATCAATCATCAGAAAGGATGTCATACATAAAAGCTCAAAATGAGATGGTGGGGGAAACAGAGAAGGTAGAACATTAGGTATGTGAATTGCTGGGAAAAACAGGATAGTACTGAGTCACAAGGATGAGCCTTGCTGCAATGTTGGATGCTCTCTTTGCTATCTGTTAACCCATGGTTTGACAGAACTTCTGTCTAGAGTTTCATGCTCTACCACCATGTGATGATGGACAGGAGGGAATATGAAGCCTTAGCAATGAATTCAAGACTGGTGTCAGACTCACCACTTCCTTTCATGATAGACTCACTGCCTTGCCCCATATGCTCTCTGAGGGTCTCCTGCTCTGACAAGTTGCTTTGCAGGACACTGAGCACCCTGGAAGATATGGTTTGCAGGTTAGCATTTTCCTCCCCATGAATTGTCTTCTGTGACTGATGGTTTAATTTTGCACCTTAAACAAGCAATTTCAGGTTCCTGCTGAGATATGATGAGTCTGATTAGCATCCAAGTGAACCATTAGGATTCAGTTAGGCACTACTGCAGCCCTAGCAGATGAACACCAGAATTTCTATGTGATTCAAAGAGCCCTCTCAGATACCAGTTGCCCATGGAGACTTTCCGCTTCTACTCAGCTATGTGAAGGTCCTTGCACCGTGAAGGTGAGCATGGAAGGGAAGGAGCAAGCTCTGCTACTGCATGCTTGTTGGTAAGAGAAAATGGAGGAACTGAGTAGTTTGGGCTGTGACCTCTCAACCTCAAGTCCAGAAGCCTATCTCAAAGAGTAGTGCCAGTTGTTTTACGTGTAGGGCCCATGGGATGTCAGATAATCTGCCCACTTCCTCATTATCCCTCTCCTCAAATTTGCTCTCTGAGCTTAAAAAGAGATTGCAGTAGTATAATGCTGCAGGATAGCCATATCTTTACACGTCCTGGAATCTTCTTTTATTCCTGGCCTGTGTGTATTCTGTTGCAGGCTGGCTCCCTGCACCTGTATGTTCAGCAAGTGGAAATCTATTCCTTGCTCTCACTTCTGAATGTGGTGTTTTGGCTATTTTTTTTGTGCAGGTCTTCTTCAATCCCCCACAACAAAAGAGAGTGACATGTCAGAAATGTGTTTCCTTTCTTTCTGGGTGAACAGTATCATGCTGGTCAATGTTCATATTTTACAGGCAGCAGTTTATGTCTAGCAGTGGAGATCTCTAAGGAGATGGCCCTTTTCTTGTGATAACACCATGTGTCTGTTTCTGTGGCTGAAGCAGAGTCCTCCTGCCTTCAATCACAGTCCCAAGAAAGCAAAAGTAAAGTAAAACTTCTTTCTTAAAACTCTGTGAGCAATTATTTGGGTGATAATTCAACCCCTCCTCTGTTGTAGGTCCTACTCCTCTGCCTGTATGGAGAAACAGTAAATCCTGAAAAATCATCTCTTTGGATGCATTCTTCCCACGCAGACCAGCTAAGCTGAGTTTGAGACAGATGCCTACTGCTTGCATCTGACATTGTGGCATGATATGTTGGTGATTTGTCTGGAAAGCAGCTTTGGCTTTTTTATTCTGCCAGCATTGTGCACATGATATTGTTGTGAGGACAGCAATGGGTGGTGAAAGTCAGAAGGCAGGAACAGGGAGGGAACCCGTCCATGTGGCAGATGCCGCTTTAGAAGACCCCTGGGCAGCCTCCCATGCTCACAACCACGTCCTAGAGCCAGGTCTACTTGGCCTAACCAAGCTGGGGATGCCAGAAATGTGTTGGCATCTCATCTCTGTAAGCAAGTTCTGTAACAGCAGGTGCATATGGTCAGATAAAATTCAGAAACCACCACCACCATGTCAGATAGCAACTTGTAGTGTAACCTTATCACATTGTACAAAGCCCAGTGCCCAGAAATAAAAAGTGGCAAGTGATGTGTAACAAATAGCCCCACTCTAACTAATCTTTTATTTCTAATTTTTTTACAGCTCTTTGAGTGCATCCCTGAAGAACAGTGGTGCCTACCTTTCTGTGTGATGCTCGGATATGACGAACAGTAAAGGATCTAATCAGAGACCCGGTGCTCACATTACTGACTGTAAATTCTGTTTGTTATGGGCTGAATCCAAATAACAAATGTGTTTCAGCTCCATCTACATAAGAAATAACCAGGAAAAGCCTGGGCTATTCATAGAATCACAGAATCGCAGCAGTTGGAAGGGACCTTCAGAGATCATCAGGTCGAACCTCCCTGTCAAAGCAGGGTCCCTAGGACAGGTCACACAGGGAGGTGTCCAGATGGGTCTTGAATATCTCCAGAGAAGGAGACTCCACACCCCCTGGGCAGCCTGTCCCAGGGCTCTGCCACCCTCACTGTGAAAAAGATCTGCATGTTAGTGCAGAACTTCCTGAGCTCCAAATTGAGTCCATTGCCCCTTGTCCTGTCCCCACAGACACTGAGAAGATGCTGGCCATTTCCCCCTGCGTCCCACACTTCAGATATTTATAACCATTGATCAGATCCTGTCTCAGTCTTCTCAAGGCTGAACAGCCCCACTTCATTCAGCCTTTCTTTGTAGGTGAGATGCTCCAGGCCCTTAATCATCTTCGTAGCAAGGTGGGATGTAGTCTAGGACAACAAGGAGACCATCCTGGATGAGCTCTGAGAATTTTCTCAAGGCAATTCTGGAGTTTTCAAGTTGCTATAATTTCTTTCTTTTCTTTCTTTCTTTCCCCCCCCCCCCCCTCATAATTACTGGGAAGCTATTTGTACTCTGGCCTCAGAGACAGGGAGCATTGGGAAAGAGTGGCAACTTATTATTCAGTGCAAAAGTCTTTCAAAGGAAGTTTGAATGTATAATGAACTGAGAACATGTTCAGGGATTTCTCCCTCTCTCACACTCTTTTTGTGAATTCCCAGCTCTGGGTGGATTAAATGCCAAATATACGGGTGAGACAAATGTGACTGTTAAACTGTGCAAGGAGTAAGTGTGATCCCTAATGATAAGGCCATTTCCTAAACTCCATCTGTTTAGCACAAGTTTTATTTCTGCAATAGGGTGTCCTTTTACACAGGATCTGGAACACAGTATTCTCTTAAACCACTCTTTTCTTCCTTGTGTGGTCCTCTTGGGTTGACACATGTCCTAAAACTGAAAGACAGGAGAACAGGGATGTTAAAAAAATACAGGGGCAAAAGCAAGTCTAAACATGAGGGAACTTCAGGATGGTGACTTCAGTGGTAACTTCTGCAGGGGAACCTCATTGCAGCCTTTCAGTACCTGAAGGGAGCAGACAAACAGGAGGATAATCAACTTTTTGAAAGGGTAGACAATGGCAGGACAAGGGGGAATGGACTCAAGCTAAAGGAAGGAAGGTTTAAATGAGATATTAGGAGGAAGTTTTTTACAGAGAGAGTGGAGAGGTGCTGGAACAGGCTGCCCAGAGAGGTGGTAAATACCCCATCCCTGGAGGTGTTCAAGGCCAGGTTGGATGGGGCCCTGGGCAATCTTGTGTAGATCCAGGCCTGAGGTTGGTGGCCCTGCCTGTGGCAGGGGGGTTGGAGCTCTATGATCCTTGGGGTCCCTTCCAACCCAGACCATTCTATGATTCTATGACTCTGCACCAAGCGTGTAAGGCATATGATCAGAGGTGGGTTAGTTTTAAAAATTAAACCAAACCCTACCTTTTTTGGCCCCCTGATGTTGAGCTATCATCCACAGTGAAAGAGAGCTATTAGCTGTCGGAGAAGAAAGCAGAGAAGTTTTAGAATAAACCCGTTAATCCCCAGCAGCTCTCTACAGGAGGGAATTTACAGATCACCCAAAAACTGTTTACTCAGCCTGCCATAGCCTCAGCAAACAGCTTACCTGTAGGATTGGGCACAGTATGCCCTCATGTAAAGGCAAAGAGTTTGGTGATCTCAGTGCCACCCCTAAAAAGCTGTCTCTGGAATAAGCAAGGTCAGGTCTGCTTCACCCTGGCTTGGTTCAAGCATTGCTTTACAGAGCATCCTTTTCAGAGCACGTCTGGTACAGATGTTAAAGCCTCCAGGTATAGGTTGAGGTGATTTATAAAGTAGAAGCAGCTTGGTGATTAGCCAATTTTTTATGATCTGGAAGTAAATTTTCATGAAAAATGTAAGGCTGCAAGTGATTGTGAGAATTGGGAATGAGGAATGTACACCTGATTGTAAGGCTTGCAAAATAATAAGGCTGAAAAAATACAAAACCCCCATAATAATATATATCTGTATGCACAGACCCAGGCTCAATGCAAACCTCTGCCATACATCTCGAATGTGCAGTGCTGAGTGTAGCATGGAGTGGTGAGGGAAATGTTAATTTGACTTTGTAACAAAGACAGGGGGGCAAAATAAAGGAATGTAAAGTCCAGGGTTTCGTTAAAGGGTATAAACTACAGATTTGGTATTTTAATGAGGAGCAACTCACTTAGGCTGCTATTCATCTGCAGCTCAGTGAAGCTGTAAAAACATGCATACTTGATAAGATCTGTAATTCTGTATTGCCTCTTTATTTCCACATTAGGATTTATTGTTTGCTTTCTTGCATCTATAGTAAAAGAAGCACTGGCATTTCCTAGGTCACACTCTTCTCTGCTGCATGATTTTTCCCAGCCTTCATCCTCAGGTTTCATGTGTCACTAATTGAAGGAGACAAACCTCATAAATTATGGAACCGAAAATCAGGTTTTAATTAAACGTGATAGTCTAGCCAACGAAAACTAAAGGGTTCAGTCTTGGAGGGGAGGAAGGTTGATGTCTTCCCTTGTGAGTAGTGCCAGCTCTCACTTTCAAACCAAGGTCTTTCAAACACAGTTGAGTCACTTTCCTAGCATCACAAGAGCTAATAACACTGGAAATTCAGTGACTGTTCAACTCCTGTAAACTTTCTTCACAGTCCTAATCTCAGGGCACCTGTGGCCCCATGGAAAACAGGCAGAGCTCGTATTTCCCTCTGACAAAGTAGGAAAAGGTCCAACATCACTTCCAGACCCTCAGAAAAAATCCAAAATGGCTTTTTACTTCCTGACCTGTGCAATGTTACCTCCAAAAGAGATAGATGACCCAAGCAACCTGAGGAGACCATCTGCACCCTCAGGCTACCTACGCTCACTGGTACAGAAGAGATATTTTCTGCACTACAAGAGTCAGTTGAGTTTCTTATCAGGGGTCATAACACCATATGCTGCTGAACCGCAGTAAGAGACGGCTCCTGTCTCACAGAGCTTTTAATTGCAGCCAACAGAGCTGATAAAGAGAAAGTGTCCCGGAATAGCTCAGGGCTCTGCCAGGCTTGCACAGCAAGTCAGGAGTAGAGCCGTGCGCTGAGCCCAGGTGGGTTTTGGTGCTGGGTCAGGCTGGTAGGTACTTTTTGGAAGCAGTAAATTCAAACCTCATTTGCATTAGGGTAGTGCAGACCCAGCAGCAGAGTGCACAAGGAAATAAGTCCAGAAAGGAGGACAAACTGAAGGCAATGGGGGTTCTGCAGTCTGTGTGATGCAAATATGGTAAATCCTGGTTACTTGTATCCCCTGGAATTGGAGGCGTTTGTGCTTTGGTTGTATTTGATGGGGCTGGTGGAAGCTATTTTTACTCCAGTCTTGAAAAAATCAAAAGCAACATTTTGTCCTGCCACAAATTAGAATCATAGAATCATAGAATCGCCTGGGTTGGAAGAGGCTCAGTTGGGACATTCCAGTTCAACACAGACATTAACAGAAAGAGGATGTTTTCCCTCCTCCTTCCCCCCACCTGCCTCAAGAAACTTTAATTCCTTTCCATTATGATAAGGACTTATCTTTGGTGGCAGGTGCAGAATCCCAAGTTTTAACAAATAATTTATTAGGAACAAGGTTGTTCAACCAGATGGCTGTGCTGCTGTTCAGCAAGACCAAGACAGGCTGGAGAGTTGTGGGGGGAGAAGATTAATGAGATTTAATAAGAAAAAGTGTAGTGTCTTGTATCTAGGGAAGAACAAGCCCAGATACCAGTATAGGTTTGGGACTGGCCTGTTAGAGGGCAGTGTAGGTGAGAGGGACCAGAGGGTCCTGGGTGACCATGAGCCAGCAATGTGCCCCTGTGGCTAAGAAGGCTGATGGCATCCTGGGGTGTATTAGAAGGGGGGTGTTTAGTAGGTCAGGAGAGGTTCTTCTCCCCGTCTACTCTGCCCTGGTGAGACTACACCAGGAATATTGTGTCCAGTTCTGGGCCCCTCAGCTCAAGAATGACAGAGACTCCTTGAAATAGTCCAGTGCAGGGCCACCAAGGTGATGGGAGTGGAACACCTTCCTTATGAGGAGAGGCTGAGGGAGCTGGGCCTCTTTAGCTTGGAGGAGACTGAGGGGTGATCTTATTAATGCTTATAAATATGTAAAGGGCAAGAGTCAGGAGGAAGGAGCCAGGCTTTTCTCAGTGGTGCCAGCGATAGGACAAGGGGCAACGGGTGCAAGCTGGAGCAGAGGAAGTTAAAAGTGAATGTAAAGAGGAACTTTTTCCCTGTGAGGGTGGCAGAGCCCTAAGACAGGCTGCCCAGAGAGGTTGTGGAGTTTCCTTCCCTGGAGACTTCAAACCTGCCTGGATGCATTCCTGTGTGATTTAGTGTAGGTGATCCTCCTCTGGCAGGGGCGTTGGACTAGATGATCTCTTGAGGTTCTGTCATTCTGTGAAGGTAGGAAAATGTTCAAAAGCTTAAGTGGAATCACAGTGAGTCCTAGCAGCCAGTTTATTTTTATTTATAACTCCCCTTAAAAGTCCAGTTGTTTCATACAAAGACAGCCTGGGGATTCATCTCTTTGGTGAGACTATGGAGCTATGGTTAAGCAGTGTGAGAGAGGATTGTATATCAAACCTTGTCAAAAACCACTACAAACCACCTGAGGTGTCTCATTTCAATTATCAATTTAAAAATAGAATTGGGTTTTGTTCCCTGATCTGCTGATTCCTGCTTGGGTTATTTTAGAATTGCTTTGAGGCTCGGGAGCAGAAAGCATCTAATGAGGATTTAGCTAAATGGATGCTTATCTGGTTATGTCTGTTCTGTTCTTGAAACGCCATAAGCTATCCTACCCTGGCTGAAAAAAAAAGCATATCACCAGGTTGCTAGTGAGTAGGTAAAGGTTTAAAAAAAAAAAACCAAAGCCAGAACATATAACAGTGCTTAAAGCTTGGTCAGAAATTGTTTGACCCAAAGTTTATACTCAGGCATAATTTCTGCAATTTGTAGATCCTCTCTCTTTTCTTTTTCTTTTTTCTTTTTTTTTTTTTCCCCAAAGGTCATTTCAAGAGCTGCCTTCTTTTCAGGAAGAAAGGGTCAAGGATTTCCCTGGAAATTTGGCTTTGATGGTGTCTGACCCTCCCAGTTCAGCTACTGTGTCATGGTCACCGCCAGCCATCTCTGCATGTCACCTCAGCCAACCGTTTCATTTGCTTGTTCCCATGGTCCCAGCCTCTACCAGAAAGGATTTTAGGAAGCTACAACACCATCTTGGCTTTCTCTGTGGGAAGTGAGATAGCTGCATTAATTATACACTTCTCAGCCTCTTCCCACTGGCAACAGCATGTGCAAGAACAAGTGGTTATTTAGGGCCAAGGGGGGGATGCAAGTTTAGGGTGGTTGCAGCCTAAGAAGGAATTGCTATGATGACAACCAAGGGATGATTCTTCCTCCACAGAGTGACTGGGGGGGATTTCGGATGAGTGTAAAAGACAAGTCATGAAATATGCATGTGCTGAAGAATAAAGTAGTTTAAAGGCTCATCAGAAATGAAGCTGTCTGTAAACATGGAGGGCAACACAAAGGAATTTAATAGCTGAGTGGTGTTTGTCTGCAGACAGAAGAGAATATGTGGAAAGTAATATTATTTCTGAGAGCAGGGCTGAGGTGTTTGGCAGCTGGGAGGGTTTTTTTGGGTTGGTTTGCTGAAGCAGCTCCCAGACAATTTATTCAAAGAAGTCTGCAAAACAGATACCTCAAGAATATAAGTCTCCATGTGGAAGTGACCTGGGTTTAATGTGTTTCTCTGGCGGTCGATGAAATTGGAGGGACGGACATAGAGAAACTGTGATGCTGAGAAATCTCACAAAGCTGGAGAGTCAGGGCTGTGATTTTAATAACTGAGAGCAAATGAGGAGACCATCACTTTCCAGGACCCTTGTTAAGTTATGTGACTGATTGATAGCTTTATTGTGTACATTGTGGGGGGTGACAAACCCCAATAATCCATGCAGAGAATCAGTACCTCCACCTTGCTGGTCCTAGGGCTGTCCCACCCCATGAGCTGATGAGGACAAGAGGTTCCTTATGGGATGTTTAGAGGAGGAATTAAGGGAGGGATCTGTCTGGTTTGGGGAGGAACAGCAGTGTGATAAAGGGGCAGGACACGTCTAAGCAGTTTGCTGGCCCGGCCACATTTGGCCGGCCATGCCCTGCCAAGATCAGTGCAGACTGTCCCATCTCCTCATTAAACTCCATTTCTAACTGCTGCCCTGGGTGAGGGGCTCCCTATAATGCATGCATAAGTGTCCATGAGGGTCTGGAGTCACTGGAGTCACACCATGGGTTCAAGGACCCTTGTGTCTGTGCCAGCAACAACAGAGGTCAGAGTGCATGCATGTTGTGTGATCATGTATACTGGTGTGGGAATGCTAGTGAACACAAGCCAAAATAGCTGGTGAGAGGGACATGGGGCTTGGGAATCATGTATTGGGGTGGCCATAAGTCTGGGCCAGATTGTGGAGAGACACAAGACTGGCAGGTTGGCTGATGGAGGGACAAAGGGGTCTAAGCCAGCTCCTGGGGAGAAGCTGAGGTGTGCTGGAGATAAAAGGCCAGCTACAAATGGGCAGTGTCTAAGGCCAGTTGTTGGAGGGATCTGTACTGTATATATGTACATAGCTATGGGAGTCATCTTGCTTTTGGAAATGTCCTTCATGTACCAGAAGGCCGCTCTTTTCCTGATCTTCCTCTCCAGCCTCACATTCTCCAACCCAATCGTCTCACCTAATAGTCTCAGACTAAAATCCATCATCTGTAAGTTCCCTAAACCTCTCTTAACAGCTCTTGCCTTGTCTTCTGCTGCTGGCCCCTACCCAGCAGTGACTGCCCATTTGGAAGTATCACACCAGTGACACCAGGTTTCACTGGATCATTTCCTAGTTGTTGGTTCATTCTGATCCTCCAAAAAACACCACAGCTTTTTTGTTCCAAAGAAAGTTATGAACAACAAACTTGAAATAACTCCCCCTAGCCATCCATCAAAAAGTAAAATTACTGCTTCTGAACCCTGAATATCCATTTGCAATTTTTAAGGATCGTTTCGAGATTTGGAGGCAGGCAGAGTTTAAAAAGGAATTAGACAGGAGATATTTATCTGGCTGTCTCTGTCTAATTTCATTCCTGAAGAATAATGCTCTTTGTTGTCTGGGTTTGGGTCTTCTAAATGAAGAATTTAATATTGCTGTTTTGCTCTTTTTTTTTCTTTTTCTTTTTTTCTTAATGAAGTCAAACCAGTTATTATTTCACAGAACATTACTGAGCTTTCCTGTCACATTTTTTGGATTCTTATCATAAATTAAGCTTAACTGACTGGTGGGTAAGTCTGGATTCCATACAATGAGACAGGATCCATTTCTTTATTACACCAGTGTAGGCAGACTATTGTATGTATAGTTTCAGGTTATTATTTCTGATTCAACAAAGGATTTGAGCATTTCTTTAAGTGCTTTACTATATTGGATTTATGAGGGTTTTCCATCTTTTACATGCAAAATGCTGTCTGGACTTTTGGACAGCAACCTGAGAGTCAAAAGTGTTAGATGGGTTGTCTAAGGTTCAGGGCAACTTCTGGTAAAGTGCTGTAGATGATTCCTGTCTTCCTTTCTCATGATTCCTGTTATGGAAGCAGGGAATATACTGGAAGCCCTTTCCAAGGAAAGCCATGGCTGTTAAGTCAGCTATCTGCATTTATAGTGAACATAGTAGTTGAGAGCTTTGAGATCTTTGGTGAAGAACATGTAACCCAAGTTCAGTAATATATTCAGGGTTTCAGTTCTGAGACAAAGGTTTGTCTACACCTGAGTGCCCAATGGTTGTAGTGCTTAGTTCAAACAATATATTGACAAATTTGTATCTTGAAAGCCAGGAGTATCAGGCATCAACTGGGGAGAAAGGGAGACAACTGGAATTGATTACTAATCTCTCCTGAAACATGAACATCACCATCCTTGGAGATATTCAAAACTCAGCCAGATAATGTTGTGGGCACCCTGACCTAATTTTGAACCTAGCCCTGCTTTCAGTGGAAGGTCACACTAAAGACCTCCAGAGGTCCTTTCCAACCTAAATTATTCTAAATTATTATCAGTCTCTGGTGAATTAATCTTTCATATTTTATTACATTTTGTGAAATTCCTGGTATCTTTCTTAGGTCTTATAATGAAATTTACTAAACTCTATACCTTTAAATATCCATTAAACTGGGGAACATCCACATGATATCAGTCTGTGTTTGTGATGGATAATCTCTGTAATCTAATGCTATAGCCTATAGCCACAGATGCAAAAAGATCTAGATGAAAAAGAAATTCACTCTAAAATGCTGCTCTTGGGGAGCAAAGTCTGCATGTGGTCTTGAAGATCATGATACCTTCAGAAGGGAGACCAGATCTTTGAGGAACAATAGTGCCTGGTAAGGCTGAAGAGTAAAGACACTTACATTCTTGTGTCAGATGAAGTTTGGATGAAGCTTACCTGCTAGTTATAACAACAATAAAGGCCTAAAACTTAAAAAATTAAAAACCTTATTATTCTGGCACTACAAAAGAGTTGAAGAAGATATCTGTTCCCCTCCAGAAAACAAGAAGTAAGCCTGACAATTGTGATAAAAGCACATTAGTGTGGTGGGTTAACCTTGACTGCCTGCTAAGTGCCTGCCAAGCTGCTCTCTCACTCCCTCTCCTTGGTAAGATGAAGAGAGAAAAGTAAGATCAAAACCTCGTGGGTCAAGATGAAGGTGGTTTAATTGTTTTATTTTTTTTAAAGGGGAAAACACAAAGGGTTCATGAAAAAGAAAAGCAAAAGAAAAGAAATTTTATTCTCTGCTTCCCATTCTCAGGTGATGTCCAGCCATTTCATGGGAAAAAGGGCCTAAGTATGACCCCTGCCCCCTCCCATCCCACCTTCTGTCCCTTAGTTTTATTGCTGAGCATGTCATAGGGAATGGAATATCCTTTTGGTCAATTTGGGTCACCCATGTTCCCTCCCAACCCATTGCCCACCCCTAGCATACTGGCCTTTGGGGATGTGTCTGGAAAGATAGTCTGGATGCTGTGCAAGCACTGCTTAGCAGTAGCCAAAACATCAGTGTGTTACCAACAACTCCTAGCTACAAACACAAAGCTCATGGGGAAAGGTAACTCTTCCCAGCTGATCCCAGTACATTGGGAAACAGGAGACATGTTTCATCTAATTTATTTTCTCTTTCCTTTTTTGTTTTGGGGTATTTTTTTGTTTTTTTTTTTTTCTCTTCCTTCATAAATTACTGTTTCCTGAAGCTATTTAATTAATTGGTTTAATAAACAAGGAGGTGTCAGTTGCTGATTGATATTCTGGCAGTTTGAATAATTTTTCCCAGGCTTCTCAGTGGGAACATGGGATGGTGCTTTGAAATGATCCCTATAAGTTGGATTTGGCAAAAAAGACTACATAGACAAGAATGTAAATAAATAGAAACCCCAATTAGCAAAACATTAAAAAATTGCTAGAACAGGCTGCTACATCACCTTTTCTCCTCCATTTTATTCTGAAAAAAAAAAGAAGAAAGAAAGATTTTTGGTAAATGTACCTAGCTTCTCAGGATGTCTCAGTTTTGTTCTAGCAGCCTATTTTTACGAACCAAGCATCAATTTAAAGATCTGATCTATTGATGGTGCCTCAGTGAGTGTCATGGCCCCAACTGCCTTCCAACAACCTAAACAGAGAGGAGCTGTTCCCATGCCACAAAGCTTTGTGATCTTCACCCCAGTTCTCTGGTAAACATGTAAAGGTAAAGACTCAAAGGCAAAGAGTGTTTTTCCTCAACATATATTTGAAACTAAGATCAGATGCCTGCGAGTCCTGCAATGTTGAAGAGCTCAGCTAGGACCCTTCCTGAAAAATGCCTGTTGTTTCATGCATTTCTTTTTTTTTCCTGTGCCAGTGTTATAGCTAGGAGCTTCTTTAAGTTAGCCCTGCACTAAGGGAGTTTTAACTCAGTCCTAGACATGAGAAAGTCACTACTGTCCTACACCCCCAGCTACAAACACAGCGTGAGCTGCTGGAATTCTTTCACACCAGGCTGCAAAAGTCTGTCACAAAGTAGATATCTTTCCAGAAATTATTTCTTTTCCCTTGATAAAATCTGCTTCTCCTTAAAGGTAACCATGAAAACACTAGGAAAGATGAGAGGTCCATAGGCCCATATGGAAGAAGCAGTGCTGGAGGAAAACTCCTTTAAAAATTTAAGAGTCTGCTACCCAGTCCCTAAGTGCAGGAGATGAAGAAAATCTCTTACTGTATGGGAAAATTTCCTTATCCCTTGCATGCCTACTTTGTGATGGGCTTTGCCTGCCCATCAGCACTGTAAGCACATACTGACTCTTTCTTAAATTCATGCAGTGCTCTTGACAAAGACTCCGGTCCCTCACCAGAGCCCTTTAGCCCTCCTGACGCACGCGTAGCGATGAGGTAAGGAATGCCAGGCTGCAGGAAGCAAGCTTTCACTCTAATGCACTTTTTATCCCTGGGTTTTGTTTTTAATGCTGTGGAAGAATCTGCTGTGAGCTTAAAGATTTGAGAGGATTTTGTTTAAAGACTACAGATAGGTATTTATGGGCTCCAGATGGATAATATGCAAGCAAACTGTTGCAATTGGTGAGATCTGGGCTGGACCCTCGCCTTGTGATAGCGGTAGAGATGAACATTCTGTGTCTTGGTGATGCTTTTTTGAATAGAGTTAAAAATGGATGAGGTTTCCTGGTCTCTTAACTTGCTGGAAGAAAACATCCATGAAGCCCAGTCAGGACACAGATGCAAAAAAGCAACAACAGAGGGTTTTTTTCCTTCTTTCCTACTACTCCTTTAACTGGTATTAGTGTGCTGCTCAGTCACAAGCAAAAATCTGAGATTTTAAAGGGCTCTTTTGTTTTTCTTTCACTAAGGGCATTTTGCAGATAGCCTTCTCAGGTGGTAAAACCAAGAGCAAAATGATTCTGGCTTCCTAGTTTGTCCAGGTGATACTATTGGCGCATCAAAGGAGGAACAAATCTCAGGAGTCAGAATCCAGCAGATAAATATATCTTCAAATTGAGCTTTAATGAGAAAAAGGCTTCATGTCCCTACTAGTTACCATCCAGCAAGCAATGATCTCACCTTGTACGTTCAATGAGAAGACCAGGGTTTTCAAGCAGGCCGCATGACTCTGCTTATCGGCATTAAATGGCAGGTGAGTTCACCAAGTCCTTAGCACTCAGTAACCTCCTGTCCTCATGTGGGGAGGGACAGAAAAGACTTATTCCCACAGACACCAGAGAAAAAGTATTCTACTCAGCAGTATTTATGTTACACGGACACTGTAACCTTCCATCTGACTCTCTTGTCTTCACCAGCCTCTGTTTATTACTCAGCTCCAGAGAACAGTTTGTGCCTCTTGGTCATTGCTGGAGTATCTTGAGGGCAGATAATTCCTTCCTAGCCCTGCACTAGACCAGTGTGTTGTGTTATTAGGTTGCCCTGACTTTGGTGATTAAATGTAGCTGTTCTCAGAAATGCTCTGTTGTGCATCAAAGGTGACTGACCATCTGGTTTTACAAAGTGTGGAAATCTGGTGAAGAGCAGCGCAGTGTGTCAGGAAATAGGACTTGGCAAAGTTCTTTGACTACGAGACCGTCTGGAGCTCACAGAGAGCAAAGCTGTGTTGTCTAGGAAAGACATGGCTTTCACTCCTGCAGTGGAGAGGACAGTCTACGAGAGCATGAAACATTTAGGATATAGAGTCTTAGGTACAGCAACCTTGAGGAAGAATAAACAGCCCGTTTAATTTTGATTGCTTAGAGCAAGTGCATGACTTGTCCCCCTGCAGTCCCCAAAGAGTATTCCTTACCCTGAAGATGGTCAATGAGGACCAAATCTCAGCATGCCACTGAGTTCACCCTAGCTCCAGGCCCTGAGATCGTTACAAGGTTGGAGCCAAGAAGGCAGTTCATGGCTGCAGGGCTTAGGCTAGTCTAATGCGAATGGCTCCAAGGAAACTGTGCCAAAGCCAACACCTGTCTCCAATCATCTTTTCCCACCTATAGGTTCTGGAATAAAAAGTTCCTCGTGATCAGGGAAGTTTCCCTTCTCAGCTTTTGCTGAGACAGACGGAGCACACTTTGCACAGAAATGTCATTGTGAAAGTCTGGGAGTAGTTTGTGTGAGTGGGTTCTGCTTCCCACTCCCCAGCCTGGTGTTAAAAACTTAATATTTGCTGGCTTGAAAAATCTGATTCCTTGGGAAAGTTTCTGTGAGTTCATATGGGTAGAGCAGGGAGGGAGGGTTTTACAAAAAAAACTCTACAAAAAAGTGTTCATGTGACTTACTTTGTGGAAATTTCAGCTGGGGTAATTACTGAGTAACTATTTTATCAGCAGAGGGTATTTTGGGAATCTAATGCCATATCAATTCCTTGTTCCTGGCAGGTGTCCCTGTCTTAAGGAGAAATTAAGTGATAAGAAGCAGAGAGAGACATAAATCCTGCAAAATAGAACAGAAGGGACTTCAACTAGGTGGACGTGATCAGCACATGGAATCTGATTATCTTCAGACCCCCTAGGCCTCATTTTAATAGAGTAAATCTGGGGAGGAGGATGTACAAGAGTAGAATTTCCATCAAGACACTGAAAAATATAGTAGGTGTACTCTCATTTGAGACAGAAACTGAGCCTGAGACGTTCAGACAGAGATCATTTTTTGTTGATAGAATGTTCAGTACACGTGGTGTAATTACAAGTAAATCTGAGTCTCAATTGGAATAATTTTAGGACAAAATGAAATGGCATCAAGTTACACAAGGGAGATTTCGATTGGATATTAGGAAGAACTTCACAGAGAGGGCTGTTAGACATTGGAACGGGCTGCTCAGGGAAGTGATGGAGTCTGCATCCCTGGAGATATTTAAAAGATGGGTAGATGTGGTGCTGAGAGACATGGTTTAGTAGTGGATGGCAGGTTAGGGTGATGGTTGGATTTCATGATCTAAAGGGTCCCTTCCAACCAAGACAATTCTATCATTCTACATTCCTGCAAGAACAGGATGGAATTTGGAGATTGAGATATATTAACACTTACACCTGATAAGACTTTCAATAAAGGTTATTTACAATTCCAAGAGTACGGAGAGAACATCACCAGTATCTCCAGATATCTCTTGAATATCTTCAGAGAAGGAGACTCCACATCCCCCTGGGCAGCCTGTCCCAGGGCTCTGTTTCCCTCACTGTGAAAAAGTTCTTCCACATATTGGTGTGGAACTTCCTGTGCTGCAACTTGAGTCCACTGCCTCTTGTTCTGTCACCACAGACCATTGAAAAGAGGCTGGTTATTTCCCCCTGTGTCCCACACTTCAGATATTTATAAACATCCCCTCTCAGTCTTCTCTTCTCAAGACTGAGCAGCCCCATTTCATTCAGCCTTTCCTTGCAGGGGAGATGCTCCAGTCATTTAATCATCTAACAGTTCGTTATTTGACAGTTTGTCAAGCTGAATGGCAATGTAACTGTTTCTAATTGTTTATAAAATTGTTATTTTCCAGAGCTTGACACAGAAGCAAAACTGAGGCACTGAATTGTTTTAACCTGAAGAGTAAGCATTTACCTGCTGAGAAGCAAATAAAACTAACATCCAGGACTTCAAACCACTGCAGGAAGACTCTTTCTGGGACCCAAATAAACATGTTTTAGGCTGACTCAGGCACCTCTGGTACCATTGCAAGTATAGCCTAAGGTTAATTACTTAAAACTATTTACACTTTTTTTATTTATTAAGACATTATTAGCAGAAAAACAGTATATAGAAGCATTTGTTTTGACTTTCTCATCTCATTTGACTATGCTGAGACCATTTTTTTTAAAGAGGTTGTTTTCTCTTTGATGCATTTTCATTTCTTTTGTTAGGTTGTGCTTTCTGTATTTTTCCTCTAAAGGGAACATAATACAAACACAGAAAGAGTTATGAATTCTCCTGGGTTTATATTTATACAACAAAACAGAAAATGGCAAAAGCAATCTTTTAAAGAGAGGAAACAGAGATCTGGAACAAGACATTAGAATAAAGAGTTGAAAACAAAGTTTTCCTTATGCCAATGTATGTTTTGGGGTGGTATCTGCCGTTTGTGCTATTTCTCAGCCAGCATTTCTGGGTTGCAATAAAAAGTCCTGATGTTTCCAAGACCCGGCTGTGTGTCTGCTCCCAGTTCTTCCCAGTCACCCTCCAGCTGCAGGTAACAGGCTTCCTGGGCTCTCAATCTTTCCATCTCCAAGAATTAACTGGGATTATCCTCAGAGACTGAGAAGTCTCCTCCCTGGGACATTCAGCCTGGCTCGGAGAGCAGCACAGAAGCAAGCAATAATTGCTCAAGTCCAAGTTTAGAGCATCTAGTTTTTATTAAGTTTATTATTATTTTACCTTTAGCAGTTGGCTCTTTACTGCCCCACTGTGTAAATCTCTGTAGCAGTAAGGAATGGCTTGGGTCTGTCTCCTTGCTTTGTTGCAGACCAGTTTTCTTCAATATTCATTTATCTTCTGGTTTTATTTCTGCTATATGTAAGATACATGGAGATTGTCTTGTCTGGCCACATATAATAAGAGGTTGAACTTTAAGTGGACCTGCCAATATGGATTTCAGTGTCTGGAAAAGAAGTGTATGTGAATTCCCCAGTGTTTATTTATCTTTTCTATTTTGTAAAGAGTGGAACAAACAGGCTACAAAATCCTCCAGGTGATGAATACAAGCAAGGTCATATGTGTACTACAGATGCCATAAGTGCACCAGATTATGCCTGGTGTCTGGGGCAGAAGTGGGTCTCCATCAAGGATAAACCCTTTTTGGGGTGCACCAGGGCATTTCCATGGTTGTATGTGCAGGGATCTCTCTTGGACATCAGGGCACTGCAGAGAGAGACTTCCACACAAGATGAAAAGTGGAGAATGGCCACCAAAAGTCTGAAAGAGAACTAGTCATAAGCAAAGGCTGATGTAAGATATACTTGTCCAGATATGTGTTTTTGAAGATGTGCTTTGTGAGAACTGTTGGCACTTGAGTGGCAGTTAGATTATACACCTTGCTGAACTCAGTTTTCTGAGGAGGGGTGGCAGGGATGGAGGACTATTGTCAGAGATTCTGCTGTATCTGGCAGCCAGGACAGGTGAGCTGGGGGTGATTTCCTGCTATGAATGAAGTGCAGTGGGAACACATAAAATGATCCAAAAGCTGATGGGCAGAAAATTAACGGAAGCAAATAGGAAAGACAAAGTAAACTTCTGCTGGGTTAAATTTGCCATGTAACCACAACCAGTTTATCTCTGTCACAGGTATGTGTTCAGAAGTAGGGGTGTGAAGGGGAGAGAGACATATTGTACTGGAGGGTGGGTGACTAGATGGTCTAGATGGACTAGAAGTTCTTCAGCATAAGGGTGGTAGATCACTGGAACAGGTTGCCCAGAGATGTAGAGGAGGCCCCATCCCTGGAGATATTCAAGGTCAGGCTTGATGGGGCTCTGAGCGACCTGATCTAGTGAACATGTCCCTGCTCACTGCAGGGGGATGGGACTAGATGACCTCTGAAGGTCCCTTCCAACCTTACACATTCTATGATTCTATGATTCTATGATTCTATATTTACCCACTTTTTGAGACTTTGGAAAGATTCCTTGTACATATGTACTGGAATGATACATGGGTTTAACTTCCTGTTCTATCTAGAACAGCTCCAAGAATTTCCCATCAAAAGACATTTGACTCAGATCAAGTCATTAGAGGAACAGAAAGCATTTTTTCACAGTGATGTGGCCACACATAGGAACAGGTTTCATGCAAGATTATAGAGCTCAACTGGACAAAGTCATGGGCAACCTGCCATAACTTCACAATTACTCTTGCTCTGAGCAGCCAGCTCAGAGATGTCCAGATGTCTCTTCCAAAATAAATTATTCTGTGATTCTAGAATGATAGCTTGTTGGTTTGCTGCTTTTTTTTTTTTTCTCAAGGCTTTCATAAAGCATTTGAAATGTTTTATCCCCAAATAGCTGGTGATCTTTTCTGCAATTTGTATGAAAAAAAAATCCAGAAGTTTCAAGGAAATTGGGTATGAATTTAACGCTGATCTTGAGACCTACCTGTGGCAGTTCATACCCCAACACTGTCTCATGCTTCCTAGCAGCCTTCCCTTTAGATAAGGGTTACCTCTGCACCTCCTATTAGACATGGAATTTAAGATGTTTTCCTTCAATATCCCAGATAAATCATATGAAGTTTTCCTCCTAAAAATCACTTAGAGACTTCAGAAAATGCTATCTTCCATCCCTTTATCTGCATGTACAGATGATAATAATTTTCCATGTTGCAGGGGGAATTGTGAGAATTTACTCACCTGTGTTTTCATGTGTGTATGTGTGTGTTAAGTGGCTTTAAAAATGAGCATAATTCAATGAAATCTATTCCATTTTAAGTGTAGTGCTACATTCCTCCTGTTCCATAAATTCAGCTATGCAGAGATGCTAATAATTAAAATATATTCCTACTTCAGACATATATCTGAAATATATCCTGTATTAAAAGTTACTTTAAGCTTGCTCAGAAATTTTTGTACCCAGTAGAAGGAAGGAATCAACATCCTCTCTAACTTCCATTAAGATGTCACCTCTCACAAAAAGCAGGAATATCATTGGCGTGGCACCAGAACTCACTCAGAAAAACCTAGTCCTGGCTTAGCAGGCAGGAAAAGAGGTATTTAGTCATTATCAGCCACTCTTCAAAGCAGACAAAAGCTCATAACCCTCAGACTTGAAAAATAGGAATTAAATCCAGTACAAGTTCCCTTCAGTGGAGGCTTGTAAAGCACCCACAGAGGAGAGACACATGATGCTCTTTGCAGCAGTAGGCTGGGGTAGACCTTTGGAATACTTATCTCAGCAAAAGGTGTGTATAAAGGCATGATAGAAGTTTCAAACTCTGGATTCAGAGTCAGCTTGAAAGATCTGCTCTACTCTGACCTTTCCTCTCTGGTGGCACATTGCTAGTGCTGCTCTTCAAACCGGGGGTGATGGGAAGCAGCAGCAATGAGTTTTGTTCCATCTAAAGCCAAGACAGTGCGGAACCAGAGCAGCTAAAGGGTGTCAGTGGATGGAGGTCAGTGACTGTCAGGTCAGTTGCATGACTCTTTGGGAATAGTTACAGCCAAGTTGACAAAGCTGTTCCTGACCAGCAGGAACTGTGACAAGTCTCTGTCACAGGATCTGAAAACCTGCAGATCCTGCAGCTTGGCTTGTAGCTGAAGTGACACTTTGGATCTCAGGGAGAAAGGTCTCAGCGAATACAAAACTGATCAGGACCTGTACACAAACATCAGCGTTCATATGGAGAGGTGGCAGAAGTACACAGAACTGATTAACATGAAGGTCATGGTCAGTCAAGGAAACCAAATGTCATTGTCGCTGTTTAACCTGGCAAACAAGCCTCTAATCTTTGTGCTGGAGTCAGTTGGCAGCTGCAGCCAGCAGAGTAAAACAAACTACTGCAATGGTATATGCAGAAGGTCTGGTCCTGCTCAGTGACTTCTGGGAAGAGGGTAAGAACATCTGCACCATGGAGTCATTCTGTAAGCTTACTGACCAGAAGGGAGTGCTGTGGGTTTCAGGTCAAAGCTCTCTATCAGTGATGCTCAGTCAATGACTGTGATACCTGGGAAGTGTCCACTGAAAGTCTCTTGTCACTCCAAATGAGATGGTCTGGCAGTAAGAATGGGCCCTGGTATCAGAACAACACCTATCTGAAACATGAAAGACACGGTTGATGAGAAAGAGTAAATCATGTAAACTTACATTAAAACTTACCTATAATTCTTTCTGTTTAATGTATTCTCTGTGCCAAGTCTCACATTTGACAGAAAAGTCAGGCATGAAGGAAACCTATCCCTGCAGCAAGGATGTCAGCATTCAAAGGGTCCTCAAGGAATGTCTCTCTTCCCTTCACATTCAGCAGTTTGCTAAACACCAGTATCAGAGATGGAGTGCAAGGTGTGATGAGATTAATGAGTTTCATTCCCATATGCAGGTTTGCTGTCAGCATATGATCACCCTCTCCAGATACCTTGATGAGGGAGTTGAGAAGGAACTTGAGATGCTGTTGGTGGCAGCAAAAAAACCCCAGAGAGACCTGACACTGAAAGTGAGATGCAGTGATAACGGAGTCAAACTCTTCTCAGCAGAAGTTTGGTAGATTTTCCTGAAATTTGCTAGATTTCTTTAACCATAGTTCCAGTCATTACAAAAGTTCTGCCAATCCCCTCTCTTTTTTATCACTTTATTTTTTTTGCTTGTGGACTACACATGGTAAGATATCCTTGGGCAAGTGGTGTTCAACACATTGAGAGTTGTAGCAGGGAACTCTTGGAAAAACCTTGCAAACATAATTTCCTGACAACCTGGAGAGCAGAACAGATGTTAACAGATTCCTCACTGCCTCCTGTAGAACCCAACAACTTCAGCAATCGAGCTTCCCTCTCAGCTCAAGTCTCACGTGGCATCCCATTACAGCCCACAGAGCTGTTGCTATGACTATTTTTTATCTCCAGCACACATTAACATATCTCCTTAGTCCCAAATTATTGGGGAGGGATGTTATTATTTATTTTGTGGAGAAAGGCAGAATGTGTTTTTCAGCTGGTGTGATTCTGGGCAAGAAAAATCAGCTGTAAATGTGTTCTTTTATCTCACTGTCTGACACTGTACTTGTGTTGTCTTTCCCTCCACAGATCATATAGAGTCTTGTTGAAGAGAACACAAAACCTTTGTTCTTATTCGTCTCATGACTATTCTGAGGCCTTAAAAATGCAATCAAGTCACCGAGGCCTAATAGGTTACCAGGCTCAGCTGAGCTATCTGCACTTGTTCCTGTCCTGGGGTGAATGACAGGCAATGCATGTTAGTCCAGACTCCCTTCACTGACAGCTGCACACCAAAATACACCACTTCCTACTTCCCGCTGGCTGCAAGCACGCACCATCACTACACAGCTAACACGGGCAGGGTTGGAGATATCTACAGCTGAGTGTGCTACCTGGTGTTTTATTCATCAAGGAAATTTTAGGGAACAAGTGGCATGTCATGTTGTAAAAGTCTGTTGAGGGTAAGATGGATAATGACCAGCAAACTCCTGTTCCTTCCCATTACGGGGATTAGAGCATCTAGGCATCCGTATCTGGCTTTTGTATCTGAGATCTAAGCTTGGGAAGAAGGAGGAGAAAAACAGATAACACATCTATGGCACACTGCCTGAGCTCAGAGTGAACACCCTAGCAAGGACTGGGTAGGCAGTCTGAATTATTTCATTACCAAGTTGCTGTTCTGAGTTTGGTTTATAAATACAGCTACATGGTATCACCTACATACATTTCAAGGTGTTGTGTTGATACTACATGACGTTCTGGTTGAATAAATTGGCACTGTCCCATAGGACACACCTCATAAATGAAGGACAAGTTTGCTGTCAGAATTTGGAAGTGTCTGTTACTAAAGAGTCACTATTATTCCCAGGATTTGTAGAGCTTTTTGGGAATTTGTTGCTGATGTTGTTAATTGACTTCCTGTCATTTTCTGGTACAGATAAATTATGTCTGGCAATAAGGTGGTGGGTCTGTACTAAGAAACAACTTTGCATCATGGCCAACAAATATATTTTCAGCTTCTCCTTCCATTCTTCTGCTCAAGGAAAGATCATGGTCAATTCAGTGTTCCATATGACTTTTTCTTTGGTAATAAATCTTGACAACACCCACAAATACATTGTCTTCTCTCTGGCCTCTACTTGAGGGACAGCCCTACCTAATCCAGCCTATTGCCTGATGTCCCAAACCTTGGAAAAACCTGTGATTTATGTCAGTCTTCAAGACTTGTTCCTGTGCTAGCCTTAGTACCCTTGGCAAAACGGATCTTACTGATCATTCTGCCAGTGAGTAGAGAAATCTCCCAATTCCTTCTAGCAGGCAACTTGATTTTCAGCCCAGCTCTTCTTATTTTCTCAAAGTAGAAGCTTATTTAAATATCTAAGTGGCAATGGTGTAGAGGGAAAACCATGCTGTGATGAGGTCTTGTTTGAAGTGCCTGTGGAGTGGGAGAATCAGATGGCACTGAAGTTTACAGCAAGTTTTCCTTGTGGGATAAATTGTAATTTGATTGACCTTAAACTGAACAGTACAAATTACAGACATGAAATACTTTCTTTAGTCTGTCTCTTAGGGAAGATGCAAGGTAATAAACTACTTGCTCTTGCAAGAAGGTGGCGAAGTGGTGTAGTATAGCTGTGAGACAGGAGGGGCTCATTGGGCAACCCAGTGTCAAAGAGGAAGATAAGATCATCTGCTGTGCTTGTGGAAGCAATTTAGATCAGGACTGAAATATATTAGCAGCTTTGAAATTTGGAAACATAATTATTCCCTAAGGAATTACAATCCTCAGAGCTCTGTTCCCCATGCAAGGAACCCAAATGCACAGAAGCCACCCAACACATCCTGAGCTGTGGTTCAAGCCTACGTAACGGCTGCTTGTAAAGAAAGCACAGAGCGAGAATCGCTCGCAGATGTGATCTGACAAATAAATTCTTTCTCCGGAGGGTTGCGCAAAGCAAACATGGGCCGAGTAGCCGGATAAACCAAGGTTTATTTAAAACCAGGAGCAAATATTTGCTGAGCATCTCTTGAATATTCCTAGTTTAAACGACTGGAAATATAAAGTATACATATGCAGCCTGCTCTGTTGTTCAACGATCCATCATGTTAACGAACCTACTGTATTTTTGGTGCTGCTTAAAAAACCTTGATTTACATTAGTCAGTCACATCCATAGCTATATGTACCCTGACATAAAATAGTTCTAACCTTTGGCTTATGCATCATTTCTGCAGGGGAATAAAGGTTTTCTCAGCATAGCAGGCTCAGCTTTTTCACTATTCCTGAAGCACTTCACAATTTAGGCTTGTCAACTGTTGACACCGAGGCAGCAAAATGCTACTGTTGTGGGCGGGTGTGGAATTAGAGCCAGCTGTCTCCCACATCCACTCTTAAAAATGATGAACAGGGAGGAAAACAGCCCTGACAGGGTTGGAGAACCTACAGATCTGTACAACGACTCCTGCTCAGCAAGAGTTGGAGCATGTGAGGTGGGTCCTTTCTGCACCTGGTGACTGAGTACACAGGATGTTGGGCTGTGTTGATACTGGGGCTTTCTTACAAGCCCTGTTTTCAGATGTCAGCACTGGATTATGGAAGAGAATTATGAGCATCCTCACCTTTGAACATTGCCAGAAGCACTGCAATCTGATAAGCATAAGAGTCCCCAAATTTAAGTACACAATTATATCCTTCCATGCTATAGGCCATTGGCTGCACACACAATACTAAGTTGACCAGGATTTTTGAGAGGGGATCTTATTAATGTTTATAAATATCTTATGAGTATATATCATATATAATGTCACGTATGATTATATTATGTATAACAATATTATGTATTATATGTCGTTTATAGAATATCTTATTAATGTTTATAAATACCTGAAGTGTAGGACACTGGGGGAAATGGCCAGCCTCTTCTCAGCAGGCTGTGGGGACAGGACAAGGGACAATGGCCTCAGGTTGGAGCACAAGAAGCTCCACATCAATATGTGGAAGAACTTTTTCACAGTGAGGCTGCCATGGGGGGTTGTGGAGTCTCCTTCTCTGGAGATATTCAAGACCTGTCTGGATGCCAACCTGTACAACCTGTCCTAGGGACCCTGCTTTGGCAGGGGGTTGGACCCGATAATCTCTCAAGGTCCCTTCCAACCCTACAAAAACCTAACAAAAAAAATAAATCTCTTCTATTAGATTTTTTTTCATATGGCCTCTTGTGCTTTTTTGTGACGGATGAGTAAATGCCTTTGGGTTCTTTGGGAGTTCCCAGTACCCTGGCACAAACCTCTCTGCACCAGTGCCATCCCAGACACCGTCAGCCTCATGAATACATATCACTGTCTTCATTCTGGATTTCATAGTGTTCCAGAAATTTCGTTAACCTGTCGGCAGAAAGTTCCATGAGAAGGGAGTGATGGATTGCATATGTAAATTACCTCTTGACTGCAGGAAACAAGCAATTTCTAGCACATTTACATATCTATTTGCAGAACTCTGGGTTGTGCTGCAGCTTCTCTAATGCTTACATACGGGACCAAATCATATCAGAACCCTCATCATTTGTTAACTAACATTAGCAACTAAATTAGATTGAGAAAAGGCATACAGAAGAGATTACTCTGATAGAGGCTAATGGGATACCAAGAAGGTCTGATCAAGAAATTCTTGGAATTTGCATCTTTTTTCCCCTCCAAAAGTATCATCTTTTTATGGAGATGAGCATAGCATTTCAATGGGGCTATAACAGCTGGTCAAGGAAGGGTCTGACTAAAGGAGTAATAGCTCACTGTTTATTCCAGAAGCTTTAGGGTAGTAATTCAAATCTCTCTCCTTTCAGATTTGGACCAGGGACTTGGACTCAGGCTCCTGTATCACCGAGGGATGCTGGTGCAGAGTGTGAGATTTAGTCTCTAATCAGTCAGTACCATCTAAGAGCAATTTAGTATAATAATCCTTTGTTCTCCGGACAGTTTACTGTCCTCTAGACACTATCTGCTTTAGCTTTCTGCTTCTTTTCAACCACCCAGTTCTCATGTTAGCTGAGTAACAACGATAAAACAATTATAGAAATAACAGGACTGTTGTACCATGTCCCAGGAGAGAGCATTGTGAGGGTACGTGTGTGCCTGGACAGGCTCTCAGTAGCAGAGAAATGACAGCTCTTCTCCCAGTCAGTCACAGTTCTTAGAAATATAACAGAAAACAGCATCCTGGCTTCACAAAACGCATATGCATGGTATAAGAAAGCTCTCTGGGAGGAAGCAGCATCAGACTGCTGTGAACTAGCTGCTGTGGTTAGTGTAATCACCGTAGGACCCTGCTGGTACTTGAAAAACCCTGGAGGGAAATTTGTCAGGAGATGCATTGCAATAATACTGCTTGAATAATGGTGGAGTTTGATTACTAGTCGCTCTGGCATGTCCAACAAGGCAAAAAAATAGTAATTGTCAGCTCTAAATTGCATAATGTTTCTGAGTGTAAGGAAAACCACAGCAGGGAGGGAGCTGCACCTTCTCAAGGCAATGGTGTGAGCAAGCATTTGCCTCCACAAAATCATGTGGGGAAGGAGAAGGACTGGCTACAGCAGGGCAAAATCCCATGTCTGCTGTTGACAGAATGTAGTCACTGCTGTTTGATATCCTGCACCCTGCGTAGCTCAGTACCCATACCCCGCCAGCCCAGTACTTTCTGCTTATCCCCTGGATGCTACAGCAAGGATGGAGGCCACCTCAGACACATCACTCTGCTGGCATCTCTAGGGCCTTTATAGCCTAGTACTGTAGAGAAGAGATAGATGCAGGTGCCTCAACAAGTCTATTTTTCTCTCTGCTGATGTCTGTAACAGCGTTACTGACGATAAGAAGGGTTGGAACAGCTCATTTTTTATGAATATTGCAAAACAATCATGACAAGAAAAACCACCTCATGATTGGTATTAGCCAAGTAAACACAGCTGACACAAGAACTGACATAAACCATCACATAAAAAAACCTCCTCCCTCTTCAGCAGGCTCCAGTGGCTTGGAGGACAAAACATCTGCTTGTTCTTCAATTAAGCCTAGTTCTTAGAAGCATGAAAGCTCATTACCCAGAAAAGACTATTTACTGCTAATTGCGTTTTTTGGATCTGTAAACATCACTCTTTTCAATACAAGGATAACTCATCTGAAGAGTTATCCTTTCCCAAGGAGGACACAGAAACCTGCCACAACCCGCCCAAACAAGCTGACTCTTTAATGTCATCTATTATAGGCTGGCAATAAAGTGCTTGCAAGCAGGCTGGAGATCACGGGTTACTTCCTGAAGTGTTTTGATAGGAATTTCAGGGAGAGGGAAGAGGGAATGCATAAAGGAGTAATAACTGTTGCCATTTACAAACAGACACAGGAGAATAAATCACTCATTTAAGGTTATTCGCTCGTTACTGATGAATGTGCTCCAATCCCCTTTGTGCTCTCTTTCACCGCATTGCCCTGATCAAGTTATGGTTGACCTTCTTTGTCTTTTTTAAACAAGACATTGACTTTGTTTCTCTTTTTATTTTCACTTTATGGACTCGGTGACATTAATATCCTGAGGGGACTGTCTTGATTCCAAGTCAGTGAGCTGTTTTGCTTTCTTTTTCCCATCTATACTGAGCAATAGCATTACTACTGACAATTAATTCAATAGTCCACTGGATTGAGGAAAACCTTTCCAAGAGGCTTGTATGAAGTGTGAAAACCTCAGGTCTGATTAGATGATTAAACCAAGCATTTAGAACTGACAAAAAGATTTGTGGTTTAACAAGTCTAAACAAATATGTAGATTTAACCCGCCTTAATTTAGATTTAAATGATTGTTCTGAAACTATGAAAGGAACTAGAAGCATATCACGTAGGTTTTAATCCATAGGATTGGGAAGATTAGTTAAAAAGATCAGTCTACTGGTGCACAGCATAATTTAGTGATGAAGGGACAGATCCAAGGCTGGGACAAGTGTTGGGACATTGAGTTTATTCAATCTTCCCATGCTGAATTGGGCACCGATTGCAATTCAGACTACTCATACTCATTAAGATGATTGGTAGGAAATGCTGAAGAGAACATCACATCAGAAACACTTTCTCCTCTTGATTCAAGCACTTCTGGCTGGACTTAAGTCCTACCACAAAAACAGGGGAGATATGTCCGAATCTCACATGTCAAGAGAAAGCAGAGGAATATTTCCTTGGATTGTTTCTAGGATTTGCACTAAATATTGAGGGGGAAAAAGAACACTGACTTCAATGTCTGTCAAAGTTTCCATCCCAAGTACAGTGCAATGGCATTTTGAACAACATCTGGGGCAGAGCTACTTGCCTGAACCATTCTGACTGTTCCCTAGTTCAGCTTCTCAGAGAACTCATCCCTTGTCATAGGGCTCTTTCCTGCTGCTCAGATGGAAACAACCTGATTTTGCTCCTGATGAAGCCAATGCATAAGGTGTGACCTTCAGTGCTGTATCCTTAACCCCTTTAGTTTCTCCTACACTGAGAAATTAAAGCATGCCAGGAATAGTTTCTGGAACATGAACCATCCATCAATGGAGTGTGCTGTTGGGTAGACCTGAGGCCTGAGCCACCATGCATCTCCTGGACAGGTCAGAAATTAACATGTGTTCCCAATAGACTCTTTGGTTGTGCAGCCCTTGTTTAATGCATCAGGTGTGGGATGTTCAATGCTGGTTATAACCCAGGGAATGCAATTCACTTATGGATGCTTGCTTGGACTCCATTGTGCTGGTGTGGTGTGGTTTTGAAACCATGACCACAGATATCCCAAAACAAATGGCAGCTGCTTCCTTACCCACTGTACCGCACTCAGCTAGCCAGCAGCTTTGTTTAGCACTCCCTGGGGCTCATTACACACAGACTGTGTTTTAGACTATGCTAATGTCTTGTGTAACGTGACCAGTATTTCAGAAGGGCGATAGTTATATCTAAGCAGAAATCGTGGCTGCATATTGCATGTTCTACAGCAGCAAAGATGGTGCATGCTCACTCACTTTTCACTTCCATCTTTATGTCAGTTCATTTGCACCTCCACTGAGATGCTATGACTCTTGGTGAGCCAAACTGCAAACCTAATCACCAAATCGATCAGGGTGGCACAAAAGCACCAAAGTCAGGAAAACTGACTGTATCTACTGCTTTGCATTTCAAAAATACCACCCAAAAGCTCCTCAGGTGTTCAAGAGGATGAACTGAAAATCTTTTTGGACCTTAAACTCTAAATGCTTTGGGATTTAATCTGGATAACATTATTGCTGTGGTTCAGGTTGATTTGGTAAACATTGTCCACATCCACCTTCAAAGGAAAAAAAAACCACCAAAGTACGAAGTCAGAGACTATGAACTCTTCTTCCTGTAAGTGCTAAGCAATCAAAGCTTCATGCATCTTGTTACAGAACTCAACAGTTGTTTATGTGAATAAAGGAATTCCAGTCCCCTTTGGATGTCTTTATATATCCAGCAAAAGCTCACTTCTTGCATTTGCTGGATATATCAGGACATCCAAATCTGATCAGCCTGGGTTCATTCAGTTAATGTCTCTTGGCTGAAGCCAGAGAGGGGGAAAAAATACATGTTAATGAATAACTATTTATTACACTATCTTAGTCTACAGGTTAAATAATGATTGGTTTAGGCATCCAAAGCTTATCAATATCACTTGTAAGTATATAGGCATAAGTACTTCACAGGCGACATTCTAATTACTCATTTAAATATATGCTCCTCTTCAACCTGTTCCACAGTTTTGTTCTCACTGCTTTCCAGTGGCATGAGATAATTTTTGCTTCCTTCATTTATAATGTCTCCCTCTCTCCCCCCACAGATGAGTTTTTCTGTGCGGTGGGATTGGTCGCCGTAGAGCTTTGGTGCTACGAGCTGCTCAACATGGCTGCTGATTAAGCCACATCTCAAGCAATGACAAATTGCTCAGTACCTTGTGGGGGGTAGGCAGGCTTTGAAAAGAGCTGGTGCTGTTCCAGGTTGTAGTAGACAGCTGTCATGCAACAGCATGAGCTACAAAATGCCTTTGTCAGGGAGTAGCAATGGCCAGCTGCTCCCTGAGGTGCAGGGAGCCAGGGACTACAAGTGATAAACCACCCAGCAGCACTAGGACCTTGCTGGCCAACATCCTGCCTCAGAGTGCCCTGAGTGAAGCAAATCCAGAGATAGCACCAAGGTTCAGCCAAAAGGCAAGCGTACACTGATGAGGCAAGTCCAAGGTTGAGCCAGTAAGTCAATGTCCAGGTCAGGGGTCTGGTCTAGCAATAAGCAGAGTCAGACATAGTCTTGTGATTGACATGCAGGATCATGATGACAAGGTGGGTCCTAGCTCAATCTTGGAAGTCTGCCTATGGGTCAGAGTCTAAATCAATGGCATCCATGTGCAGACACAGCTATGAATGACCTCAGGACACATATTCCTGCAACATAATTCAGGCCAAGGCTGAAAGACTAGGACTGAACTTCAGTGGAGCCCACGAGCCAGGGATGAGCACTGAGGCCTCAGGAAAAGTTGGTCAGGGTTGATAATGCTCATTAATGCTCTCAGGACCCTGACAGCCTGTTCCTGTCTGCTGATTATGAAGGGAACAGAGAAAACAAGCTCAGACACCTGCAGCTGATCAGATGAATCTCACATCAGACCTAACATCAGTGTCCTCCTGAGTCTGGTGGAGCACTGTCTTAAATCAAGTTCTGCTTCAGAGAAAAAATGTCATGCACTTTTAAAAACTGGATTTAAGTTATTGGGTGCTATTTAGTTTCTCTAGGAGATATATACTGGTTTCTGTATGCAGAAGAGAGTAACAGAATCAGGTAAAGCCTCCCTAAGGTCTCTTATCAGTTTGCTCTTGCCTGAAGGGCAGGAAGCAAGATGAGGAGCAAGAAATCCAACCTGATTCTGCTGAAATGCTGGAATAAGAGAGCCAGACAAGAAACTGTCTCCCTGAAAAGCTTAACAGACCTTTATATATGAAAGTGGTATGAAGCCTTCCAGCATAGTTTGATGACTCAATCTCTGATGATCCAGCTTTGCTTATTGTGGTAATTCATTTTCACAGATGATTGCCATCTTTTCCTCATGGTAAGTCTCTGTCTGTAACCCATGCCTTTATCACTTTCAGGCTATGCTACAGTGACTCACTCATCCTTACCTGGACACCAGGTAGTCCTAAACAGCACTGTTTGTGTCCCCATGGCTCTGTCCATTTACTGATTCTCTAACCAAGCTATGCAAAAGCCTAGGACAAATCCCTGTGTGCCACTGGTATCTGTCCATGGGACAATCTGCTAAAGAAATTCAAGCAGTTCCACTTCCTGCTTTTCTTCAGGAAAGATTTCAACTCCCCAGTCATGGAAAAAAACCCACCTTCTTCCATTTTGAAATTCTCCCACACTTTCACCACCACAAAACAAAATAATGGAGCCAAAAAATTGTAGCCTTAAATACATTCTGAATCTAAGGAGGAGAAATGCCAGAAAACCTTTACAATGCTGATGTTGCTCTTGATCATATATGGAAAGCAATAACATATTATTGTGATAGCTGACAGCATCTGTCTCCAATACAGATAGATTAGGGACATGTCTCCTGGGAAATATATACGTTCTGCAATGTGCTGCCAAGGTTGAGATGTTCAGCCTAGTCCCAACCAAGCTAATTCTGGACATGGAAACAATACAGCTGTGTTAGTAGGATGTTCCACTCAGATAAATTAGCCTTGCTAATTGACCCATCATAGCTCCATTTTGAGAGGGATACAGCCTGTGACACAACAAGTTTCCATGATCGTCATCCAAAGCTTCCCACAGAAAGAAAAGCACACATTAATTTAGGAGACAACAGCGGCAGATCCATGGGTAAACAAGCTTGTCTCAGAAGAAGAAAAGTATGCCAGATTACAAAGACATTAGTCATGGTTTCTTGTTTCATTACAATAATCAACCTAAATTTATGCTGATTATTGCACTGGAGTGAGCTCTGAGAGCAATCCACACCTGATAAGATTGAAGTGTTTGTGTCCACTTAGGACTTTTTTGGAGTCAGGCAGATTCCCATGGTCAGGTGGTTTATCTTTGTACCTAAAATCCTTATAATTTTTTTCTGTTTGCCCCATTTTTTCAATATATTTAATCCCATTTATTTACATGCTTTATTGTTTACTTTCCCTTTCCACAAGTGCCTAATGCTGAGGAAAACCATACTTCCATCCATTCTCCCCCAGTGCAAGGGGGAAGAGACAACTTTGACTTGTCCACCCATTTCCTTACCTAAGAATCTGTTACCCCACTGAGTCCTCGACACCTCCCTGAGTGGGAGAAGGAAAAGATCTGCGATTTTAGGCCGTGATCATAGCATGTGGTTCCTCAGAACAAACATGCTACTACTAAACCAGTCTTCTGCTTGACCTTAACTGTAGCTATTGAGTTACAGGTAAGAAGTTGTCTCATCCAGGGAATTCAGCACAACGTAAGTGGTTCCTGCTGATGTAAACCCAAAGGTACAGTTTATGGAAGGAATGTTGGCTCTCACCCTGGTTTTCTTCTCTTTTTCCTCTTCCTTTCTGGCCCTATATACCTACCACAGATTCATAGTACCTGTTCCTACCCAATATTTAAGAACGCTTGCAGGACTTTTTACCGTTCCACCTTTTATTAAATCTTTGGGAAACACATGACTTAATTAAAACTGGAGAAGGAAGTAGATTTTCTTTTTTCAGTTGAAATTCTGACAAGTGAAAACAAAATTCAATTTTAAATGGATAACAGAAAAAAAAAATTCCCCATGACATTAAATCAACAATAACATTGAATGCTATTTGTTTCAGGGCATTAAAAATGCTTCATTATGATTTCTGATCTCTGTTTCATGGGAAATAAAGTAAACCAAAATGCAGTTTTAAAATGGAAAACAAACACTGCTGCTCCTGAAAGACTGACAAGAGAATTTTTCTATGGATTTTTTTTCTTTTTAATTCTGATTTTTCAACACAGTGTTTCATCAAACTTGACGTATTTCCATGATACATTTTCCTTTTGACAGGTTGACATTTCCCAGTGGGAAAACACTCCCTAGGAATGTTTCTGATGGGTTGTTTCAGATGATCTGCTGTTCTTAAAGTGAAGGCACAACTTGTGGGATGTGGAAAAGAGTTATAATAACCCCATGCGGGGTTTTGGAAGCAGACAGATCACTGCATTTTGCGTTCAGCCTTAATGAATCACATAAACAAATACTAGGGCTTAATGAAGCAGGTGACCCAATGCCTCTTTATCAAGAGAATACAACCACTATAGAAAATCCTTAATGTGAGACTTAATGTCTTGACTCTTTAATAAGCATTCCCCTACTAATCTCTTAAGTCTCCAGTTTGAAATAGCTGCTGGGAAGCTCAGCAGACTGAATTTACTATTAGTGAAAAGTACACTTACTGAAAGGCTTTTATTTCTCGAAAACAAATGAGCAGGATTGGGGCTCAGCTTTTAAGCAGAGATCCCCACTGAGACTGATGAGAATCAATGCCTTTTGCGCGTAACGACGGCAGGATCGGGCTCAGTAGTTAGACCAGTTTAAAACCATGAAGCTCTATTCTTACTGGTGCTAGCATGAAACCAGAATGATTTCTGCAAAGCTGACTCGCTCCAGCAACACCACATTATTTCTTTACTGCTTCAGATGATGCTTTCAGAAAGATCTGTATTTTTCACTATTTAAAAAAAAAACAGATTTATGTGCACTATTATGTCCTCCACAAAACACCAGCTTGTTTTCACTATTGCTTGTACCAACAACTTGTGTTTAGACATCAAACCTTTTACTTAAATACATGAACCTAGGAATCATTATGTCCTCAATTCTGAGACTTGTAGAATTATTGATCTTAGAGCTTGGACTCTCAGAGAAGGACAGGAGAGACTGTCAGCCAGCAGACTACAAATGTGCAGGGCAAATACAGAAAAACAGTGGTTATTTGCTAGGTTTCTCTATTTTCATTTCACAATAGCATTCTGGGAATTTACAATGGACTATATTGCAAGCACCATGGTGCCTGAAAGATTTTGAGAATCTGAATGAGTGGTTGGAGGATGATTACTTACCGATTCTTTCAAGTCCAGAACCAAGAGTTGTAAAACAAAACTGCCAAGGGTCAGTTTCAAAACCAATGGTAGTAAATAATTCTTCACACTGCACGAGCTGTGAACCTCCTTGACACAGCATGTTGGGAGAGATAAGAGTTTAGATGGTGCAAAATAATGGAAATCTATAGAAGTAAATATGGAATGTATGTGAAATAGGCAAAGTCATAGAAAAGTTACTTTTTAAAAAGGTATTTATAGTTTTGAAATGCAAAGACCTGACATAACGTCCTGGTTCTGGCCAGGCCAGAGTCAACCTTTCCAAACAGCAAGCCCAGGTGAGCTGAGTTAGCCTGGGCTGTTTTCCACACCACCTGACATCAGTTCCCCATAAAAGCAGCTGTTGGGGGAAGATATGGGTTTGCTGCCTCTAGCGCAGCATGAGTGTGGCTGGGGTGTTGGGTGGGTTGGTTGGTCTATCTATCTATATATCTTTGCATCAGGCAGCACTCTGTGGTCTTTGGGTTGGTAAGGTACCCTGTGTTATCACTCTGTGTGTGTGTAATTGACTGTTATTGTTCTACTTTCATGGTGATTTTGTCAGTAAATTGTCCTTATCCCAACCCATGGGGGCTCTTTCTCCTCTGGGAGTGGGTGAGGGCTGTGTGGTGCTCAGCCACTGTTTAGGGCTGAACCACCATACCTTGGAAATAGCTATGATGGAAGTTTACCTGGAGGCTGGGTAAATATTCCAGGTAAGTACTATCTGCTTGTCCTATTTTCATGGTGGTCATGCAGTCCTAGCCCATGATGTGGAGCTAGACAGTCTCTTGTTTAGACTAGGTACAACTGTGGTTATGCAGTTACATAGCCTATAGTGCTTTTACAACACAGGGATTTCAAGGAGGCCACTCCTTCTCTAACCTGGGGTCACTGCTGGGCTCACATAGACCCATCCAGCAGCCAGTGGCATCTGCACCTTCTGTTCATTTCAGCCACTTTTTTTCTATAAACAATTGTGCCTCCTCACAGTTGAGGAGCCAGGGCCAAGTTTTCAGACTCCACTACTGGAAAGAGAAGAGAGTGTGTGTTTACCTGTGGAGGTTTGTGAAATTGAGGTGAGTGGAGCAGATGTGCTTGAAGGATGAATCTGAGATACAAATGTTTACTCAACGCATTTATCCTTATCCATTTTCCATTGCTGTGTTTCCTCAAGCTATTGAAAAGCTTATCAACATGCTTGTCATTGAAGTTTCCACTTACTTAAAACACCACTGCCTGTTGCTTCATGAAATTAATCCAAAGACTGCAGACCTATTCACCTGACTGCAGGCCTATTAATAACATTCTTTGCATGCTTCAGTAATCACAGACAAGCCATACATCTAATAAGTGCTTTTGAACTACTGTCAAGCTCCTTTTTAAACCTCATTAAGATTGGATTACTTGGTTATATTAATCCTGGCGGCCTTATGCCAGTGGTCCTGACTCACGCTGGTTATTGTAACATATTGGCTGTAAGAATAGAGGAAACAGCAAATTCAAAACTGAGGCTGGAAGAAAGGGAAAAGCAAGAAGCTGTCCCCACAGCACTTCTTTTCCCATCATACTGTCCAGATGAAGTTAGGAGCCAGCATTCTGTGCTTTCAGTGCTAAACTGTTATGTGGCTGAGCAGAAAAAGAGATGCCTTTAGTACATTTCCAATAAACTCAGCAACACCCACCATCAGTGGAGGGGGGCTTTCTGCCTGCCATCCAAGCCCAAAAATACTTCTTGTTGATATAAACACCACATGTTGCATGCTTTGCACACTGATGCTGCGTTTTGTGGTAACCAGAGAAACATTCTAGGACTTTTCATCTTTACAGGTAGCAAAAGCAAAGTGAAGACTTAACTGAATGTGTGAGGTCTGAATTCCTGGCTCTTATGTCCTTGTCCAAGCCAGTAGACCAAGGCTTCCACTTTGGGTTTTTTTTCTGAATCCAAGAGTCAGGATATTTAATACTTGGATAGTTTCTGATTATTGTGGGAACTACATATCCTGGAAAGCCTTGTAGTTTAAGTCTTGCTGTATGGAAAGAGAACAGTTAGAGGACACTGAGAATCATTGGGTTTCCTACTCAGAAAGTCTGGCATAGTGTGAGACTGCAGAGTATTATACTCTGATGCTGGGCAAATTTGAGATAATCTACCATTTGCTTTCTGAAAATCCCCCATCATAGGCTTAGCACAGTGAGTATCCTTCACTGAAGAGATGAAGGAGAAATGGATATTCCCAAATATTGCTCTGAGTCCCCTTGGATATCTTTGAGGAGGCATGCTGCAAAAATGATCCATTCTTGAAGACAGCTCCACAGGGCAGAGGCTGGGCTGAGATGGATCATCTGCTGCACTTGCTACTGTGGTGATAGATAAACAAGAGCAGAAGTCAGGTGTATTCAAGGTTGTCTTTTCTTTGTTTCATCTTTACTTCTGTAATCTAGAGTTTTATTTAGTAAGGACTTCCTCACTGGGCTTGCCTAGACTAGAGCCTTCAGTCTTTGTTTGAATCCTGATTCTGCTTGAAGTAGAGGAACATGATTCCTGTCGATAGAGGGGACAAGGGATCAGTTGGTTTTGTTTCCCTCTGCTATGAAAGCTATTTAGGTGGCAGGTACGGTCCCATGCCAGAAAACATGGATAAATTCTCTAAAGCAGGGAGAGTTCTGGGGAGAGTCGCTCAGCTGTGGGAAACTCCCAGTGCCATAAATGCCTTTTCCTCTCAGCACAAGTATTTTTGTCTGTGTTTCACTCTGTGACCCCATGAGGTCTGTTTATCTTCTCCACAGTTTTACTCATGAGTCAGATCGGACTGTTGGCTCGCTTGGCTTTCTCCTGATTCCATTTGGTTGATGCCACCCTGGGCAGGGAGTTATGTGGAGTAGGTATCCACCTTCCCTAGATGTGTTTAAAAAAAGGTTAGACCAGGTACTTAGGGATATGGTTTAGCAAAGGGTGGAAATGGTTGGACCTGATGATCTTAAAGGTCTTTTCCAACCTTGTGATTCTGTGAAAGCAAGAGCAGGTGTTTGTAGAAGCAGGATATGGAGCATGCCTATGCAACATCTGGCTCCTAGCATAAATCACACAGGTAGAGCATAACCTGGCAGTGACCACAATCTGATGATAACTATACTTCAGATTTTTTCCCCCCTCAGGAATACTATAAAATAAATGGCAATAAAATACAGAATCATAGGGAAACTTGGATTAGAAGAAACCTCTAGAGATGTCTAGTCTAAATGCTTCTGAAAGCAGGGCTGGCTTCAAAGTCAGGCTCAGGGACTTGTCCAGTGAGGTACAGAAAATCCCCAAGCTTATTTTTTAAATATATTCATTCCCTGAAGCACTGACAGGAACTCTTTGAATCTCTTTTTCTTAAATAATGTGCACAATACATTGGAGTCCTTTCCAATTTGGATCAGAAGAGATGTGCTAGCATAGTACAAGACAATGTTGGTTTCATTCGTTACTGCTGCTTGCTTTCTGCCTCCATATAGAGAAGTTTCTATGGTTTTAATTTTTTATGAAATATTTTGGCATTTGGTCAGTCATTGCAAAACTTAGAATTCTTGTGGAGCACCTGCACTCATACCTACATTTTAATTAGAGGATGATGTGTTTTTGCAGTCCAGCTGCTTTTTATCATCATATCCATCTGTGATTCACAGGCTGGTATGCAGGAACTGCTGATTTCAGGGCACGTTTGTATCTGTGTGTCTCACTGGTATCCTGATTTTTTTTCGTGTACATTGAAAGAAAGATCTGTGGGGTGGGTCTGTCACTCAGCCAGTGTTATTGACAGCTGCAGGTATTTGGGAAATGTTATTCTGTCCATTTTTATATGCTTCCCCCAGCTGTTTCCAAGATTTCAAATGAGAATGAATAAATCCTTTGTTAAGTCTGTAAAATACCTTCTGTATCTGTTCTGGGAGTCAAAGAGCAGTTGAACCATTTTATACATAAAATTTCAGTCTTTTGCAGACTAGAGCTCATTTTTTTTTTTTTTTCTGGGAAGAAGCTCAAGACTCAGTCAATTGCTCTCATCAGCTTATCTGGAGAAAAGAATGTCTTGCCTGCTTGCTTTCCACCTAGAAAAGAAGACAAGACAGAAATTACACACCCTGAAGCATTGCATCTGCAGGTGCCTTTAGCTCAATCTCTCTACAGTTGTTCTCATTAGAATGTAATTTGCATTAGCCCTAACAATAATATTTTCCTTTTCATATCTCATTGTGCAATGCAGCATTTATTGACAGAGCCAATACCTAGAAAACTCAATTTCTGAGCAAAAAGATATTCTTCACTACCAGTTCTCTGATACATAAGCATGAAGCAATGCATCCATCACTTTTCTGCTATCACAACTCATTCTTTCATGCAGTATTAGTAGTATTAGCTACTTTCACCAACACTTCAGCACAACTTCAAATTGAAACCTTCCTTTCATGAAGGTTTCAGCAGTAGAGCTGATTCTTCTCCCTTATGCTTTATGATGGGAAGGCAAAAACTTGAATACATTTAATTCTCCACCTAGACTAAACAAGGCCAGGGTTCCCCTTCCATTTCCAAATAGTGTGGTACTTCATGTTCTTCAAGCTTTTCTTCAAAAAAAAGGAATGGAGAAGATCATTAATAGGAACACTTTATACCTGAGTTTTCCACCTTGAGACGATCGCTTGCTCACAGCGTAGTCTCTGTGGTAGAGACTGATAGCTATGGGAAAGGTGAAAGTAGAGTCAGTGCAAAGGTAAACAGATGGGTCTCTGAGTAAGCAACAAGCCCTGCTGCAGGATTTCCAGTACCACCCAATGTGGCTGTGTGTCCTGATGCAGCGTTTACTTGCAATCATTTAACACTATGATCTCTTTCCTGCATACAATGCATCTTCCAGTTGTGTGTGTAAACCTGGTTTCAGTCATCTGGTGAGACAACTGCTTTTTGTTATTACATGTCCTTTGGCTCCTGTGATAGACATTTGGGATGTGATGCTGAAAGCCCAAGGGTATGAATCTGAGCCCAGAGGAAAGAGGATCAGGGAATAACCAGCCTCTTTTCTATGGTCTGTGGGGACAGGACAAGGGGCGATGGCCTCAAGTTGGAGCACAGGAAGTTCTGCACCAATTTGTGGAAGAACTTTTACGCAGTGAGGGTGACAGAGCCCTGGGACAGGCTGCCCAGGGGGTGTGGAGTCTCCTTCTCTGGAGATTTTCGAGACCCATCTGGACGCCGACCTGTCCTAGGGACCCTGCTTTGACAGGGAGGTTCGACTTGATGATCACTGGAGGTCCCTTCCCTGGTTGTGGAAGGAGTAAACAGCACTTGTTTACAATTCACAGCTTTTCAGCTTACGATCTGCAGAGCCCAGACATGCTAGAGGAATACAGGGCTTGAGTGGCTCAATATCTCCCTAGGAATTTATTTAGAATAGAAACAGTACTGTCCAAAGGATAGTTTTCAGATGAGACAGCATCTTATTACTGGCTGGATTAGAGAATTAGTAGATTAGACAGATGAAAAAATGATTAAGAAATGCAGGGTGGTGACCAATCAGTATAAAAAAAATCTTTTCTCTGCCTTAAAGAGCTTAAAGTGCTTGGATTGTTTAATCTCTGCTAAAATGTATAATTTTTGGAATTTTACAGGATTATGTCTTGATGTTTCTCCTGGTAAATCCTCAAGCTGAGTCCACTCACTTTCCCACCTTTTCTGCAGTGTGTACAGAAGCATCAGGGTAGAGTTAGTAACAAAGTATGTGGACCCCAAAAGCCAAATATTTTTAATTGATGATGTGTAGAGCCTTATCCTTTGGAAGACTGTGCTCACTTCATCTGACCCTGCAGGTAGGAGGTTTCAATACTGGCATATTCTGTCCAGCCTGGAAAAGGCTGAACCATCCTAATCTAAAGCAGCATAAGTGAGGCCATTATTTCTTTGTAAAAATAAGTTGTCACCCCCCCAAAATGACTCATGATGAAAATGGAGACTCTTGGAGCTAAGATATCCGATGCAAAGAACTGCTCTGGGAAGGGATTATGAGTGATCGTCAGAAGGGCTAAAGGAAATGAACACAAGCAATCTTGGCTGAGCCACGCTAAGCCCCCCAGCATGTGTTTTAATTAGATACTGACTGAGTGCGTGAAGCATTACTTTGTAAAATCTCATACCCGAAGCTATCAAGTTTGAAACTGCTGTAGCTGATTGCTAAAATATTTAGGAGCGAATTAACATGAATGACTGAAAGGTCCTACAGCTCTCCTGCCTGGAAGAGCTCTTGTGCAAAATAAGGCGACACATGCAGCTCTAATTCAGATTCTGGGGCCAGATGTTCATCATAGCGAAGTATTGCTAAAGGTGGCACTAATTAATTGCTGTGAACAAGATGGGCGTCAGAAATCAAATGCTCTTACGCCTAAATATGATGCTTCTCAGTAAGGATTTAGGCGTGTTGGACCAGATTTCCCTGTAAGCTGTCATAATACTGTGGCACTGAAGAACAGCTAAGTCCATAGCCAGCAGTAAAATTTGCAGTGCCATTTCTCCTCTTGTGAATGATTGGATGGGATTCATCTCATCTAACTTCAGTTATCTACAATGCAAGCTATTCCCTTCTGAACTCATTGCCCTCAGCTCCTTTCATAGTCAAGGGAAGAAACAACTGGGGTGTGACTCAACAGACTGAGGATAGACATTGAGTTTAAGGTGCTGTGAAGCGAAGCTGGAATTCTCTGACTACTGATTAGATCTCTACTGCCTCTAAAGGGAGAGTGGGGAAACCAGCTCATCTGTAGATACATCATAAGTAATGACTTCTATTCAGTCCGGTTGTGGGAATTGAACCTAAGAGGTTAAAACCACTGGTGTCCACTTGTCTCTTTTATACAAACATTGTGGATGGAGATCCTCAAGGCTGGTGTAAGAAGCAGCTGAAGGAGGGAGTCTTACATCCCCAGGACAGCCCTGTTTAGGCTAGAGACTGCAGAATAAACAGTTTCTATACAGAATCTCGAAGGCCACAGTGCCCAGAGTGAGACCTTTTGCTTCATTAACTACAAAATGAATATGAAAGTTAACACCCTTAGATAGGCTAATGAGCTAAAAGGAGCTCATGCTAAACATCCATGTCTATAGCATTCAACTCTCCACCCAAATCAGATTAAACATCATCCCTGGGAGTGAACAGCTAAGACTGGGGTATAGAGAGTACCGAGGAAGCTACCCCCGGGGAGGGCAAGAGAAGAAATTGAAGACTCAAAAGAGGTAGTCGATGGGCTGAGTTCCTTCTCCTCCACCCAAGGCAGAGAAACCTTCTTGGTAAGCATTGTGATTTCATCTTTTTTATGGCAATACAAGGGGTATCATTTTGCTAGCACTGTAATTATTAGAATCGTCATGTATTTGTGCTATTGCAGTAAGGGTGTATGTCAACGGCAATTCTGAACTCTTGATGTCTATTCCTTTACTACACTATTAGTTAGTGTTAGCTTTGTGAAACTGTCTCAGTGGAAGTCCTTTGTGGGTTCTGACAGGCAAACGTTGACTCTCATACATAGTTATGGATATAATCTTAGACATAAACCATTGGCAAAGTTTGGGATGAGGACTGGACCTAACCACACCGAGGTTCCTCTCTGAGAAGGAGTTTAGAAAGCCTTTAGGTCCTTTCTGAACCTTGTGACTCAATGGGAGGGCCTCCTTCAGCCATGCATCAGACTCTTACCCTTTACATGACACCAGTTCTACCTATGATGGCAGTTATTGTTTGGTTTTGTGGTGGTGTTTTTTTCCCTAGGATAGGAACCGATGTCTCATTTCCTATTTCCTTTTGTAAAAGTTCAGTGTCCTACACCAGACATGTTATGAATGTCTTATGCAGAGATTGATATGTTAATAGGAACCTCTGCTTAGAATGCAGTCTGCCTGCTTGCATTTATTTGTGTTTATCAGCATAATTTCTAGACCTATTGTTTACCGGAAGGGGTATTGTACTGCTGCTGACTCTAATAACCAGCAAAACTGAGATGACTGAAGGGCAAGAAGTAAAATGAAAAAAAAACCCCACCCCACAACCACTTTATGTACAATTTCTTTGTTTTTCTCTCCTAACAGTGGATAAGTCATTTATTAGACTACCAGTTTCCTGGCAGTAAGATTTTCTTTTGCAAGCATTTTATCTTCTAATGCACGTGTTGCAAAGACAAACTCTGCAATCACATCCAGTAACTTTGGGATAAGTTTTAGAACTATGTGTCCAACCCGAGAGTCCTAACTCAGGGGGATGTTCTCAAGTAAGTCCAGAGAAGGGCAACCAGGCTGGGGAAGGGGCTGTAGGGCAAATCCTATGAGGAGCAGCTGAGGGAGCTGGGGGTGTTTAGCCTGGAGAAGAGGAGGCTGAGGAGAGACCTTTTCACCACCTACAACTACCTGAAGGGAGGTTGTAGAGAGGTAGGTGATGGTCTCCAGCAAAGTAACAGGAGATGAGACAAGGGGAAATTACACTAAGCTGTGCTAGGGCAGGGTCAGATTAGATGTTAGGAAAAAAATATTACTAAAAGAGTTGTCAGGGCTGGAACAGGCTGCCCAGGGAGGGGGTTGAGTCACCATCCCTGGATGTGTTTAACAGATGGATAGATGAGGTGCTCAGGGATATGGTTTAGCATAGGATGGGAATGGTTGGACTTGATGATCTTAAAGGTCTTTTTCCAGCCTTGTGATTCTGGGATGCATAATTTGCATGCATCCTTACTTCACTGAAGCAAGGCTGGTACTTACAGACAAATGCACATCGTGCATGCTCAATACGGCTTGAAGTGACTAACTTTAGGCACCCAGAATGGAAAAAATGCAGCAAGAGCAATCCAAAATAGAAAGCAGTTATTCCTGGGAAAAAAAATAAAAAGCAATGCTTTTCTTCAGGGATGACACAGCACTGTTAGGCTGCAGAGATAAAAAGAGATAAGTTATGCTGTCAGCTGAATTCTATGCAAGTGGATTTAGAAATTCCCTGGTTTATGCATTCTTTCACTCTCTAAGCCCGGTTCTCCCATGTGTGCCTCCAGTATTACTTCCCTGAAATACACGTGGCAACCTAGTGTAAAATTGCAGTTTTAATGCTGTGAGTGACAAACAAGTATTTGTGAAACTACTCCTGATTCATTTACCTGCCAACTGCTGAGTCAAATTTTAGAGGCTCCTCCACTAAAGCTGACAGTGTCAGGTAATCATGGGAATAAATATCGTGATCCTTTCTCCTTGTTTATTTGTTTGCTGTGCTGTGAGCTCCCAGAGAGCTTGTGAATAGTTCTTGGGGAAAAAGAGGAAAAAAAAGTTATTTTTAAATATTTCAACTGCAAAAGGTAAATAAGTGGTGTTGTCAGGTGAGGGCAAAAAATATAACAAGTATTGCATTGGCAAAAAGAAGTTTTTCCAGGGAAATTCCTGACGTGCTGAGAGTGGTGCTGTGATAACCCCCTACAAGGAAATCCTAAAGTGACTTGGCAGTTCTGGCACCAGAAATCGCTGACAACTCAGCTACTGAAATAATTGAGACCTCAAAGAATTCAGAGCAGCCTGCTCAAGGGAAGGTTTGTCTCAAAACCTATCTGGTGAATCTGCACTTCAACAAGGAAGATTTCAAAGGCAATGATGAAGCTTGTCGGAAGTGACAGGCTGAAATGCAAGGAAACCAATGCAGACCTGATGAATTACCATGTTCTGGCTGCAGTCACCTGCCAGGCTCATGCACTCAAGCAAGGGGGAGGCTAAGCACCTTTTTCAGCAGCTTTCAGCCTGGAGAAGAGCAGGTTGAGGGGAGACCTCATCACAGTCTGTGGCTTCCTGATGAGGGGGAGCGAAGGGGCAGGCACTCATCTCCTCTCTTTGGTGACCAGGGATAGAACCTGAAGGAACAGCATGAAGCTGCAACAGGGGAGGTTTAGGTTGTCCATTAGGAAGAGGTTCTGTACTGAGAGGGGGGTCAGGCACTGGCACAGGCTCCCCAGGGAAGAGGTCACAGCACCGAGCTGGGCTGAGCTCAAGAAGCATCTGGATGATGCGCTCAGACCATTGCTCTGACTTGGCTGGCCCAGTCTGGGGACAGGAGTTGGACCCGATGGTCCTGATGAGTCCCTTCCAACTCAGGAGATTCTAGAATTCTAAGTCCTGTCCATAGTAACCCATTTAAACTGCAGGACTTTACTGGGTTTCTGAGCATCAGTTCAGAATGAAAGATAGTCTGACAGGAAAGGTGACATTGAGTTATTTGAACTAAACACATACCTTGCAGAAAATAAAACTCTAGACAAAATATGTGAATCAGACTGAAAGAGAAAGGAAAAATTGGAGATAAGTAAGAGTTATATTTATCTCCTTGTAAACAGGTGTATCATTTGTAGGCTGTATGTTCCCAAAAGTATTGTAATAAGAGTTCTTCCTACTGAGGCCCTAACAACAACCTGTAAAATTATTTCAAGTTAAAAGAATTGTGGATTTGGCCCTCAAGCATGGTTATTTCTTTTACTTCAAGATTGCTGATATAAAAAAAATCACTCCTGGGACAATGAGCATTGATTGAAGATGTTGCCCACGAAGTGGGAAAATAAGCATAAAATTTAGGAAGCAGCACTGAAACCCACATCCTGCAGAAAACACTACAGCAGAAAAAAGATGAGTCAGATTTGAGTTGACACAGAAAGTGTGGGCCTTGATCTTCATTTGGTTGTCTAGTGCTAGATCCCTTGTAGCATCACTGCAGTAAAACACTGATAACACTGTAATGTAAATGCAAACTCTGATGGAAGAGTGAAAGAGAGAGGCTAAATCAGACATTTCTTTCTGCCATTTTAAAATCCAAGACTGACTTCCCCAGAAGTGCCTTTAATGGTATTTGGAAATAATCAAGTCATACAAATGACCCATCAAAGTGACAGATCTGTTTACAGGGTATCGGTGTGGCTTGAACTTCTGAAGCCAAATTAAGCGGTTGCTTTCATGACTTATTTTCCTCCTCTGCCATTTGTGAGGGGAAACATCTCCTGATAGTATATTTAACTATATTTTAAAGTCCCACTGAAGTAATTGCAACCATGTCACAGGTTTACAGAGGTTTCAGTGTTAGGATAAGTATGGATGGACCAAAGAAACGAAACTAAGGATTTCCTGAATTGGGATCTGTGTTGTCATTTGTACAATCAGTAGTTTCTCCTTCTTCATCTGACCTGCAAAAAGGAGTATCTCATCATTCCAGAGAGATGCATGAATAATTTCTTGAATAACCAAGGAAACCATGGGAAGAAGACAACCTGAGACATGGAATACAAAGGTAGCTACATCAATATGTATGTGCCATAGATCTCTGCGTGATGGAAGTATCACTCCACATTTGCCATATCCCTGTAATCAACTCTTTGCAGTAGACAATTCTTTAACCTCTTTCTAACAAGTCCAACTACCCTCCCATCACATATTTTAATGACCAGCTAAGTAGATACTTTGTCACCTAGAGAAAGGTGAAGGAAAAAGTCAATATGCCCAGATTTTTGTACGAGATGTCTGGCAGGCACTAATGTGTACAGTCCCTTCTATAGGAGAAGGACAAAATGGCACTAGTAACAGTGACAATGTAATGACAATTGTGATCTGTGATAGGATCTTCTCCCTCCCCTTGTCCCAGGATGGGATACCTGTTCTTAAAACCTTGCTGGGATGTACTGCCTTTGTATTCCTTCAGGAGGGTCCTGGGCTGAGAGGAGGTTCCACACCTGCTCTTTTGGATAGGAATTTTATCTCTGAAACTGCTTTTGCAGTCATCTTTGGGATCCCCTTAAAGCAATAGTGTCCAGGCATCCAGTTGTCCTTCACAGCATGCCCATCAGTTGGGGCAAGGCACCTGAAAGTCTGACTGCAAGTTGCCCCCATCAGCATCCCTGAATGTGGCAGCTTTGCTGTCCCCCAGCCAGCTAGGGAGCATCTGGCAGTGCCTGCAGCCACCAGAACAATTCGCCTGGCCCATAGAGGCTTGGTGCTAGCGTAGCTTTGTGGGGCTCTAGGGAAGAGATGAGCTGATTGCATTGCCTTGGCAATCAGATGTGCAGGGGATGCTGTCGCAAGGAAAACCTGTGTTATTCCATGAGAATACTGTGTTCATACAAGTTCCACGGTTAAGAGAGCCAGAAAATCTATTTTATGCCTAAGGAGTGATGCTTCCACCTCATTTTCCTCCTCTGCACCCAGTCCCAACATTTATACTACGCCCCAGAGACTCACTATTAGGAACCATTTCAAACAATGGAACTTTCTTTAAATATCACCACTCTCTCCTTCACCCTACTTAGATTCCTCATTGGAGTGTAACTGCAAGTACTGGCTTGCTGAAGAGGAAGATACTACTCGCCTTTACTTGGTTCAGAGCGAAGCCTGTTACCCTGAGCTGTGCTTGTTCCCAACTCTGCCCACCATTATTTCAGGAAACCAATACATTCATTATTAATAAGTGCCCTCCAGCTAACTTTCTAACCTTGCAGACATCATTCGAGTTTCAAATGTCACTGTGTGCTCTTTTCCCTACGGCGTTCACTCACTCTGCAAGAAGCAGAGGGGGCTCCTCCCCATTGCCTTTCCCAGCCTGACCTTCCTCAGATCTGGCATACCTAGATCTATTCACCTGCCTCTTTGAAATGGAGCCGAAACCAAAGCAGCCAAAAGGTGACAGGGCAATAAAACACTTTCAGAGATTTGTAGCCATTCTGAGCTGTCTCATCATCTCTGGAAGGAGTTTATTAGCTTTGGGGATGAATAAAACATCTGATGGGTACTTAAAAGAATACTGCACAACAGACACAAAGCCTTTTGGGGCTGCAGTCTGTCCACCCTTCCCCAAAAGCTTGCATCGTGTGAGCGCTGACAGCAGGAGTAAAACCTGCAGTTTGCACTGAGTATACAGACTAGATTGGGATTGAGAGAGTCAGAAACTGAACCCAGGTTCTTGGGGTGTTTTGATACCCTTGAATTGTAGCATAAAGTGCAAGCACCACTCTGCATCTAACCCTAGGGCTGTGATTGCCATGTACTCATCTCTTCCTGATCCCAAAGCTTTTTCAGTCAAGGCTTGTCTTCAAGATAAACGCCTCTGCTCTGCTCTGGTGAGACATGACCCACAGTGCTGTGTCCAGCTCTGGGGTTCCCAGTACAGGAAAGATATAGAGCTGTTGGAGTGAGTCCAGAGGAGGCCACAAAGATGGTCAAGGGGCTGGAGCACTTGTCTATGAAGACAGGCTGAGAGAGTTGGGCTGTTCAGTCTGGAGAAGAGAAGGCTCCGGGATGACCTAATTGTGGCATAGCAATACTTAAAGGATCCTACAGGAAAGTTGGAGAGGGCATGTTCACCAGGGAGTGTGGTGACAGGACAAGGGGCAATGGCTTTAAACTGAAAGAGGGCAGGGCTAGGTTAGCAATTCTTTACTCTGAGGGTACTGAGGCCCTGACACAGGGTGCCCAGAGAGGTTGTGGAAGCCTCATCCCTGCGGGTGGTTAAGGCCAGGTTAGATGGAGCTTTGGGCAGCCTGGTCTAGTGAGGGTGTCCCTGCCCATGGCAGGGGGTTGGAACTAGATGATCTTTGAGGTCCCTTCCCACCCAAAGCATTCTATGATTCTGAGATAAAGAGTTTGCTCATTCAAGACACTCGTGGGGGAGATGCAGCCCCCATAAACTGACGTACTTAATTTGCAGATGAGCGGTACAACCATGTCACCCCTGCCATAGCTCTGCTGGTAACACATCTGTAAAAGGTGGCCCCAGATCTCAGCTGGAGGGACATATTTGATATTTTCTGCTGGTTCTCTTTAACAGAAAGGCATCTCATCCCTCCAGGAGGTCATCCAGTATTTCAGAGAGACAAAGCTGGCACCTGATTCCATCTGATTCCATCCACCCTTTAGGTGCTTATGTCTTTTATGTTGTTTGTGGTTATTATTAAAACTGTTTATCAAGTTACTTAGTTGTGTTGTAGAAACCCCTGGGGGACACGGCAAGGACCTTACTGTCTTAGATGTTACACCAAGAGCTGGCCATGCCCTTCCTCCAGCAAAGATGCTTGTACAGTTTCACCCCTGAGAGCTGTGGGAATACTTGCAGGCTTAGAGTTGAACATACGTCTGAGTCTTTGTAGGAGCTTTCAAAAAAACAAACATCCCAAACCCAAACACTACCAAACAAGCAAGGGAGACCCATCCTTGTATGGACATGGTTGCAAGCAATATCTGAAAATGATTTGGGCAACTGTCATTGTTCTCCTGCATTCCCAAATCTCTGTGTATTGATGTCTGTTAGAGAGATTATCCTGTTTCCTAAAAGAACAAGGCTTATGTTTCATATGCCACACCCACATGTGTGAGTGTGTGTGTGTTTATCTGTGTCTCTGTGTCTCTCCATCTCCATTTTAACTCTTAGGCTAATTTCAACCAATATGATGAATGATCCCACAAGCTTTATAAAAGATAACTGGGGGGAGAACCCCCACCAGTGCCATGACTGAAGGAAAAGCTGCAGTATTAGTCCAAGCCCTTAAGGAACACCAGGGGATCAGAAGGGGAGTGACTTTACAAGCAACCCCCTCAATGCAAAGTCAATGGTTGGTCTTTGCAATCAGCTATAAGGGTAAAATCCCAAAGGAGACTGAAGGAATGATTTGTTTAATCCTTAGATAGTCACAGTTTGGGGATGTTTTGTTCTGTTTCAATATGGCTTTTAACGTTATGAGGCTCCAATTCTGGACAGCACAATAAACACAGATAAATCACAACAGAAAGCCACGGAGCAGCATGCTGGAAAACCTTCCTGGTTTTAGGGCAGATGACCTATGTCTGTACCCATGCAGCTTCAGGCTTCCTTTACCAGTTCTCAGGAGTTCACATAACCCTGTTGTGTGTGAGTTTCCAGTCCTGGAGGTGGATGTTTAAATACAATAAAAAATTGTGCTGGATTTATTCCTCCTTTTGCATTTTCATGAAAGCATTCCTATTAATTGGAAGCATGCAATTTTGGGTTATGGCTTTGTTTTCTTTTAATAAAGGAAGGAAACAAATGTTGGTGTGCAACTGACAGGGGAGGAAAAAACTAGGCAACCTTAAATATTTAAATGCATTCAACTTGTTGAGTAACCTGAGGGGAAAAAACGAAAATAATGCTGCTTTGTAAAAACTTTTGCTGGTGTTTTAGGATTCCAGGTCCTCTAGTGTATATAAGTGCCCATGTCCTTGCTGTGATATTCATGCTATATTAAGAACCTCAAGAATTGTGCCTAGTTCTGGGCCCCTCACTACAAGAAGAATATCGAGGTCCTTGAGCATGTCCAGAGAAGGGCAACCAGGCTGTTAACGGGCCTGGAGGGCAAATCATATAAGGAGCACCTGAGGGAGCTGGGGGTGTTTAGTCTGGAGAAGAGGAGGCCGAAGGGAGACATTATCACCACCTACAGTTATCTGAAAGGAGGTTGTGGAGAGGTGGGTGATGGTCTCTTCAGCCAGGTGACAGGAGATGAGAGGAGGGGAAATGGCCTCAAGCTGCACCAGGGCAGGGTCAGATCAGATGCTAGGAAAAAATTATTCACTGAGAGAGTGGTTGGGATGTGGAACAGGCTGCCCAGGGAGGGGATTGAGTCACCATCCCTGGATGTGTTTAACAGAAGGGTAGATGAGGCAGTTAGAGGTATGATTTAGCATAGGATGGGAACGGTTGGACTCGATAATCCTAAAGGTCTTTTCCAACTTTGTAATTCTGTGATTCTGTGAACTGGGATTCCTGCATGGGATTAGAAACATAAACCTCCTTGCAGGTGTTTCACAGAGGGTTAGGAGCTGTTAGTTTATGCCTTTCTGAGTAAATTACAAAAAAAACCAGAACAATTCAGCAAGGCCCTAAAGAAAGGTGTCCAGGTAATTCTGCTCCTAAGTTAGGCTCACTAAGCTATTGCAAACCCTGAGAATTTGCTGTGATTCTTTTCTCTGTGCCATGATCACCTTTAAACTAATTGTTTTTGATTAAAAAGAGCCAGGGTCGCAAGGAAGGAAAGGTACCACCTCACTGGAAGGAGACCGCTGGCAACAGGTGATTAGGGCAGGCTTTGCCCATCAGAGGTGTTAGGCAGTGTATGACACTGCTCCCCATGGAAATCCAGCACCTGGGCTGGGAAGGACCAGGTCGTGTCTGTTTCTGCTCCAGAGTTGTGACTGGGGTTTGCGTGCCTCAGGGCACGGCTGAGCTTGGGGACAGTCACAGCTGTGGTCAGGTACCAACTGTGACTCACAACACAGCTGGCTGTCCTCTGAGCAGATGGGATGGTGCAGAGGAGAAAACAATCTTATTAGGCTCATTGCTGGCACTGGGAAGACCAGGGCTTGGCCTGATGCCCACAGTCTAACAATGCCACAAACACATCCATTGTATGGAAAGGCCTAGCTAGATACAGAAGACACGGAGCAATTAGTCTCTGTTAGGTCCAGGAACTTTTGGGTCCCAGCAGCATGAAGACATGGGGTGGCCTTGTTTTGCCTTTGGGTCCAGTCTGGCAAGTATCCATGAGTAAGAAGAGCAGGACAAACGTGTCCTGTTCCAGAGACAAACAGCTGCACAGGTTGCTTTTGGGTTGCCTGGCTGAGAGGGTGTACATCCCCAGCTGAGACATGCTGTTTGGGGGTCTTACCAGGCTTGGTGCTGGAGAAGAAAGGGCTTCCCATTGCACTGGGGGTAGTAAAGGGGATCCCCCACAGGCACAGAGATTTGGGTGAAGGTGTGCTGATGCATTCGGTGACTAACAGGCTGCAACCCTTTTGCCCCTGGGGTACTCAAGAAGTCTGGAGACTTCTCATTATCTTGGAGGTGAATGTTCTCTTTGCACCTAGTAGCACTGCAGCTAGAGCTGGGGGATGGTCCCCTTACTCCTGGAGGACTGGCAGGCAGATCCCATTGCACATAGGGTCAAGGAAGATCCCTCCCTTCCTTCCAAGGCTCGTAGGGGGTCAACAATTAACTTTGTGCTGGGGAGGTGAAGAAAACCCTTTGCTTCTAGAAGTTTACGGGCAAGGGAGTTAACATTGCTGCTAACACCTGTGGGAGGGAGGGTGGCGAAAGGATTCTTATTGCTCCTGGAGGATTGTGGCAGGGTGTGCACTGCACCTAGTTTTGGAAAGGCGCACCCATTCCACCTAGAGCCTGAGCAGTGGGAACCCTCTTGTTCCTGGAATCTCTGAGGCAATGAGATCCCCAGTATATGGGGGGGGGGGTGGGGGGTGTGTGCGTGTGTGAAGTAGGATCCCCGTTATTTCTGGAGACTTGCCCAGAAGGCAACCACATTGCACCCCATGCCTGGGGAAAGGGATCTCCTCTGTACTTAGCGACAGGGGAGGGAGTGACCCCTTTGCATCTGGAGGATAGTGGGCAGGGAAGTCCCTATTGCAGCCAGAGCCTGGAGGAGGGGGGAATCCCTCTTGCACCCAGCACAGGGGGAGATGAAGGTTCCCCCATGCTTCTGGAAGCTTTGAGGGTCGCGCTTCCCCGGGCGTCCCCAGCCGCTTGCATCCCCGAGGCGTCCTGAGCGGAGGGCGGGCTCGGCTCCCCCGCCCGGCTCCCTCCCTCCCTCCCGGGGGTTTGCCCTGGGACGCGCCGGCGGCGCTGGGGCTGGCTCCTCGGCGGCGGGCAGGGGTCAAGGGCAGCAGCGGGGGGTGGTGGGGGAAGATGCCAGAGCCGGGGCAGCGCGGAGGCTCTGGCTGAGCGGGCAGCGCCAGCCCTGAGGAGACCCCCCCCCAGCACCGCCGGCCCCATGGCGGGGCGGGCGCCGCAGCGCAGCCTCCCGGCAGCGGCGGCCGCCGCGCTCCTGCTCCTGCCCGTAAGTGCCGAGGCCGGGGAAGGGGTGGCGCGGGGGCAGGGAGGGAGGGCGAGGGACGCCCCATGACCGCGGGGTGCCCACTCGGTCCGTGAAGGAGGGAGCGACCGCGGCCGGTGTCTCGGAGGTCTCACCCGTCCCCGGGTCCTTCGGGATCCGTCCCAGTGGCCGTTACCCGCTCCCTCACGGGTCCCGCCCGTCCCCGGGTGCTGAGGGATCCGTCCCGGTGCTGTTACCTGCTCCCTCCCAGGTCCCACCCGTCTCCAGACGCTGAAACACCCCGTGGCTGGATCCCTCCAGAGCTCCTGGGCTGACCCATGGCCCTTCTTTTGTCTCCCCTTCTCTGTGAAGCAGCCGCCTCCCCGTCCACTTTCCCGACCCCCCATCCACCACAGGCACCCTACTGGGATCCCAGCTCCCTGCCCCAGAGGAAAGCGGCTTTTCTGCCACCACCCAGTTCAGCGGGGCAGTGGGTGGCCATGTCAGGTGCCCGCTGTCACCAGCCTCTCTCCCCGGTCGCTCTCCTTGCAGGGTGTGCTCAGCATCCATCGCTCTTTCACCGCAGGGATCTGCAAACAGAGGTGGCAAAGGACAGGGCTCAGCATGTGTGTCCATACAGGTCATTGCTCCGGGTTTGTCTGGGGCAAAATGTTAAGAGAGGCTTTTCCTCATCACCCTTCTTCATCACCCCGCATGATGCTGGGATGAGGTGGGAATAACATTGGCCGGTGTCACACTGGACTTAAATCAGCTTTCCCAGCCCACCCTCCTAAGTCAGAGTGACTTCTTTGGTGGCTTAAGTAATAGTTTTAAGTGGCAAGTGATACTTGCAAAACAAATGTGAAGGATTAAGCAGGAGATACATTGATCGTGTTCAGAATTTCTAGAGTCTGTTCCCATAGCATTAAAGAGTGGCAGTGATCCTTCTGGGCTGTGGTGTTAGTGGCCCATCTTTAGCATTGTCTTAGATAAAGAAAGAAAGTCAGGTTTATATCTGTATGTTCTGTGGATTTAGTTTGTTGGGTTTTTGTGGTGGTTTGACCCTGGCTGGAGGCCAGATGCCTACCCATGGGAGACAGTCCTCCATGAACTTCTCCAACTGAGTCCTTTCCCACAGGGCTTCAGCTCTTCCCCAGCTGCCCCAGCGTGGGGCACTGCTATGGGTGCAGTCATCAATCACAGAATGTCTCTCAGTCTCTCAGGCCCAGGCTGGAACACCCGCTCCACCATGGGTTTCTCCATGGGCTGCAGGGGCGTCTTTCTCTCTGGCACTTGGGGTGCCTCCTCTCCCCCTTCCCTGGCCTTGGTGCCTGCACAGCTCCTCACATCTTCTCACTCCCTTCTTTGGGGGCAAAAAGCAGCTGTTAGCATTTTCTTTTTCTTCTTAAATGTGACTCCCAGAGGCGCTGTGATCGTCACTGATGGGCTCTTGGTCAGCAACGACTCCGACCTTGAGCTGTTTGGTGTTTGCTCTGTGGGGCCTGCAGAGAGCTGCTGGCTGCTCCTTGCAGAAGCCACCCCTGCAGCCCCCTCCTCCACCTCCACCAGCCATGCAAAAACACATTAGTCCAATATCCATGCACATGGGATCAGAGTAATGTGGGTCTACACACTCGCTGGTTTCAATCCCAAACCAGTTCTTTCTAATCTTCTCTAAGGTGTGTTTTCCTTTATTTATTTCTTTCGGGCCATAAAAATATTTCAGTTTCTTCTAAGAGGGGGGAGATTCTAGATACCAGGAGCTGCCAGACTCAGCCTTTTTCGATGAATCAAACAACATCACGTGCTTCTTCTGTAGATGTGATCTACGGACAGTTTTCCAGTTTGCCTGCAATTTTGCATATCTGCAAATTTTGGTAGTTCTTTTGAAGCATTTAAATATAACAGCTGCCTTGGAAGGAAGGGAAGGAAAGAAGGGAAGGGAAGGAAGGGAAGGGAAGGAAGGGAGGAAAGGGAAGGAAGGAAGGAAGGAAGGAAGGAAGGAAGGAAGGAAGGAAGGAAGGAAGGAAGGAAGGAAGGAAGGAAGGAAGGAAGGAAGGAAGGAAGGAAGGAAGGAAGGAAGGAAGGAAGGAAGGAAGGAAGGAAGGAAGGAAGGAAGGAAGGAAGGAAGGAAGGAAGGAAGGAAGGAAGGAAGGAAGGAAGGAAGGAAGGAAGGAAGGAAGGAAGGAAGGAGAGGAAAAAGGAAAGGAAAGGAAAGGAAAGGAAAGGAAAGGAAAGGAAAGGAAAGGAAAGGAAAGGAAAGGAAAGGAAAGGAAAGGAAAGGAAAGGAAAGGAAAGGAAAGGAAAGGAAAGGAAAGGAAAGGAAAGGAAAGGAAAGGAAAGGAAAGGAAAGGAAAGGAAAGGAAAAAGTGCAGATTAAGAATGGAAATGTCAGGTTTCCATAAAATGCATTTTCCCTGAGAGAAGTGTGTGCTTTGAGTGTATGCTGAGTGTGCTTCCATAGAAGAGCTTGCTGGATGTAGCATACGTGTGTCTGATGGAGACTCGTGTGGACGCATGTGCGGTACGTGGAAATAATGTGCTGGAAGACTATCTCCAGCCTCGCTTATAGAGCAGCTCTTGTTGCTCCAGCTGTAGTAAAAGGAGAGCTTTCCCTGTTCCCTGGGGACGTGTTTTCATCTGCGAATGTTGTTGG